>NW_027361842.1:4710000-5310000 GCF_039654945.1 Dendrobates tinctorius | reverse complement strand
TGCCCACCCTGGGGCACCAGCGTTATGCCTTGCCAACCCTGGGCCACCAGCTTTATGCCTTGCCCACCCTGGTGCACCAGCTTTATGCCTTGCCCACCCTGGGGCACCAGCCTTATGCTTAGCCCGCCCTTGGGCATCAGCCTAATGCCTAGCCCGCCCTGGGGCACCAGCATTATGCCTAGCCCGCCCTGGGGTACCAGCCTTATGCCTAGTCCGCCCTGGGGCTCCAGCCTTATGCCTAGCCCGCCCTGGGGTACCAGCCTTATGCCTAGTCTGCCCTGGGGCTCCAGCCTTATGCCTAGCCCGTCCTGGGGCACCAGACTTATGCCTAGCCCGTCCTGGGGCACCAGACTTATGCCTAGCCCGTCCTGGGACACCAGCCTTATGCCTTGTCCGCCCTGTGGCATCAGCCTTATGCCTTGCCTGCCCTGAGGCGTCAGCCTTATACCTTGCCCGCCCTGGGTCATCAGCCTTATGCCTAGCCCGCCCTTGGGCACCAGCCTGATGCCTAGCCCGCCCTGGGGCACCAGCCTTATGCCTAGCCCGCCCTTGGGCACCAGCCTTATGCCTAGCCCGTCCTGGGGCACCAGACTTATGCCTAGCCCGCCCTGGGGCTCCTGATATATGCATTGCACACCCTGGGGCACCAGCCTTATGCCTAGCCCGCCGTGGGACACCAGACTTATGCCTAGCCCGCCCTGGGGCAACAGCCTTATGCCTAACCTTCCCTGGGGCTCCTGCCTCATGCCTAGCATGCCCTGGGGCACCAGCCTTATGTCTAGCGAGCCCTGGGGCACCAGCCTTATGCCTAGCCCGCCCTTGGGAAACAGCCTTATGCCTAGCCCGCCCTTGGGCACCAGCTTAATGCCTAGCCCTCCCTTGGGCACCAGCCTTACGCCTAGCCCGCCCTTGGGCACTAGCCTTATGCGTAGCCCGCCCTGGGGCACCAGCCTTATGCCTAGCCTGCCCTGGGGCTCCTGACTTATGCCTAGCCCGCCTTTGGGCACCGATGTTGGAATGCCATGTCTCGTGAGCTGGATTTGTATCCTGATTTACTGCTCCTGCCTTATGCCTAGCCTGCCCTGGGGCTCCTGCCTTATGCCTAGCTTGCCCTGTGTCACCAGCCTTATGCCTATCTTTCCCTGGGGCTCCTGCCTTATGCCTAGCCCGCCCTTGGGCACCAGCCTTATGCCTTGCCCGCCCTTGGGCACCAGCCTTATTGCTAGCAAGCCCTTGGGCACCAGCCTTATTGCTAGCAAGCCCTTGTGCTCCTGACTTATGCTTAGACTGCACTCGGGCACGAGTCTTATGCCTAGCCCGCCCTTTGGCACCAGCCTTAAGCCTAGCCCTCCATGGGGCACCAGCCTTATGCCTAGCCCGCCCTGGGACACCAGCCTTATGCCTTGCCCGCCCTGGGGCATCAGCCTTATGTCTTGCCTGCCCTGGGGCTCAAGACTTATGCCTTGCCCGCCCTGGGGCATCAGCTTTATGCCTTGCCCGCCCTGGGGCACCAGCCTTATGCCTAGCCCGCCGTGGGGCACCAGCCTTATGCCTAGCCCGCCCTGGGGCATCAGCTTTATGCCTAGCCCACCCTGGGGCACCAGCCTTATGCCTAGCCCGCCGTGGGGCACCAGCCTTATGCCTAGCCTGCCCTGGGGCACCAGCCTTATGCCTAGCCCACCCTGGGGCACCAGCCTTATGCCTAGCCCGCCCTGGGGCACCAGCCTTATGCCTAGCCCGCCCTGGGGCTGCTAACTTTTGCCTAGCCCGCCCTGGGGATCCTGCCTTATGACTAGCCCAACCTGGGGCACCATTGTAATGCTTAGCTCGCCCTGAGGCACCAGCCTTATGCCTAGTTTGCCCTGGGGCACCAGCCTGTTCCCGAGCTTGCTCTGGGGCTCCAGCGTTTTGCCTAGCTTGCCCTGGGCCACCATCCTTATGCAAAGCCCGCCCTGGGGCTCTTTCCTTATGCCTAGCCCACCCTGGGGCCCTAGTCTTATGCCTAGGTCACCATGGGGCTCCTGCCTTATGCTTAGCCTGCCCTGGGGCTCCTGCCTCATGCTTAGCCCGCCCTGGGTCTCCTGCCTTAAGCATAGCCCGCCTTGGGTCTCCTGCCTTATGATTAGCCCGTCCTGGGGCTCTTGCCTTATGCTTATCACGCCCTGGGGCTCCGGCCTTATTCCTAGCCCGTCCTGGGGCTCCTGCCTTATGCTTAGCCCACCTTGGGGCTCCTGCTTTATGCTTAGCCCGCTCTGGATCTCCTGCCTTATGCTTATGCTGCGTTTTTCCTAAGCTGCCTCGGAGGCACGTGCCTTAAGCTTAAACCACCTTTGAGGCACCTGCCTTATCCCCAGCCCACCCTGGGGCTCCTGCCTTATGCCAAGCCCACCCTGGGGCTCTAGCCTTATGCTTATCCCACCCTGGGGCTCCTGCCTTATACTTATCACGCCCTGGGGCACCCCACCTCGGAGGCACCTGCTTTAAGCTTAAACCTCCTTTTAAGCACCTGCCTTAAGCTTTGCATGCCTCAGAGGCACCTGCCTTATGCCTATCCTTTATTAGATTTATTTGTTGTATTTTTTTTTAACTTCAAGTCGGTTAGGCACAAAAAACATTGCGAAGGCGGCATTACCCATTTACGAAGGACAGACAAGAAGTGACTGGTTACTTGGAGCATGGAGTTGTGGAGTGGCCCCACTCTGTACAACAAAGGATCTAGTGCTCAATGTCCATGTACAAAGTAGGGGTGTGAACAATAGCTCTAAACGCCTATGGGTGCCTCAACTTTTATGCAAAGAGGGCCAAGACTTAGAGCCTTATGCCTAGCCAGCCCTTGGGCTCTAGCCCTTACGCATTTTCCTTATGCCTAGCCATCGATATGGCACCTGCCTTAAGCCTAGGCCACTCTGGGGCAAGTGCCTTAAGCCTTTCCCGCTCTGGGGCAAGTGTTTTAAGTCTATTCCGCCTTGGGGCTCCTGCCTTATTCCTAGCCCGCCCTGGGGCTTCTGCCTTATGCCTAGCCCGCTCTGGGGCACCAGTCTTATGCCTAGCCCGCCCTGGGGCACCAGTCTTATGCCTAGCCCGTCTTGGGGTACCAGCCTTAAGCCTATACTGCCCTGGGGCTCCTGCATTAAGCCTAGCCTACCCTGGGGCTCGTGCCATAAGACTAGCCCACCCTGGGTCTCCTGCCTTATGCCTAGCTCGCCATGGGGCTCCTGCCTTATGCTTAGCTCGCCCTGGGGCTCCTGCCTTATGCTTATCCCGTCCTGGGGCTCATGGCTTATGCTTATCCGCCCTAGGGCTCCAGCCTTATGCTTATCCCGCCCTGGGACTCCTGCCTTATGCTAATCCTGCCCTGGGGCTCCTGCCTTATGCTTATCCCGCCCTGCGGCTCCTGCCTTATGCTTATCTCGCCCTGCGGCTACTGCCTTATGCTTATCCCGCCCTGCGGCTACTGCCTTATGCTTATCCCGCCCTATGGCTCCTGCCTTATGCTTATCCCGCCCTGCGTCTACTGCCTTATGCTTATCATGCCCTGCGGCTCCAGGCTTATGCTTATCATGCCCTGCGGCTCCTGCCTTATGCTTATCACGCCCTGGGGTCCTGCCTTATCCCTAGCTTGCTCTAGAGCCCAAGCCTTATGCCTAGCCTGCCCTGGCGCTCGTTCCTTATGCCTAGCCCGCCCTTGGTCTCCTGCCTTATGCCTAGCCTGCCCTTGGTCTCCTGCCTTATGCCTAGCCCGCCTTTGGTCTCCTGCCTTATGCCTAGCCCACCCTGGGTCTTCTGCCTTATGCCTAGCCCGCCCTGGGTCTCCTGCCTTATGCGTAGCCCGCCTTGGGTCTCCTGCCTTATGCCTAGCCCGCCCTGGGTCTCCTGCCTTATGCCTAGCCCGCCCTGGGTCTCCTGCCTTATGCTTAGCCCACCCTGGGGCACCTGCCTTATGCCTAGCCCGCCTGGAGCACCTGCCCTATACCTAGCCCACCCTGGCGCTCCTGCCTTATGCCTAGCCCACCCTGGGGCTCCTGCCTTGTGCCTAGCCTGCCCTGGAACTCCTGTCTTGTGCCTAGCCCGCCCTGGGGCTCCTGCCTTATGCTAATCCCGCCCTGGGGCTCCTGACTTATGCTTAGCCCGCCCTGGGGCTCCTGCCTTATGCTTAGCTTGCCCTTAGAATCATAGAATCATAGAATCATAGAATCGTAGAGTTGGAAGGGACCTCCTGGGCCATCTGGTCCAACCCCCTGCTCAAAGCAGGATTCGCTAAATCATCCCAGACAGATGTCTGTCCAGCCTCTGTTTGAAGACTTCCATTGAAGGAGAACTCACCACTTCTCGTGGCAGCCTGTTCCACTCATTGATCACTCTAACTGTCAAAAAGTTTTTTCTAATATCTAATCTGTGTCTCCTCCCATTCAGTTTCATCCCATTGCTTCTAGTGTTTCCTTGTGCAAATGAGAATAAAGTTGATCCTTCTACAATGTGACAGCCCTTTAGATATTTGTAGACAGCTATTAAGTCTCCTCGCAGTCTTCTCTTTTGCAAACTAAACATTCCCAAATCCTGCAACCTTTCCTCATAAGACAGGGTTTGCAGACCGGTCACCATTCTGGTCGCTCTTTTCTGAACTTGCTCCAGTTTGTTGATGTCTTTTTTAAAATGTGGTGCCCAAAACTGGACACAATATTCCAGATGAGGTCTGACCAAAGAGGAGTAGAGGGAAATAATGACTTCACGTGATCTAGACTGTATGCTTCTGTTAATACATCCTAGAATTGCATTTGCCTTTTTTGCTGCTGCATCACACTGTTGACTCATATTCTGTTGATCTCCTTCCTTATGCCTAGCCCGACCTGTTGCTCCTGCCTTATGCCTAGCCCGCCATGGGGCTCCTGCCTTGTGCCTAGCCCGCCATGGGGCTCCTGCCTTGTGCCTAGCCCACCCTGGGGCTCCTGCCTTGTGCCTAGCCCGCCCTGGGGCTCCTGCCTTGTGCCTAGCCCGCCCTGGGGCTCCTGCCTTGTGCCTAGCCCGCCCTGGGGCTCCTGCCTTGTGCCTAGCCCGCCCTGGGGCTCCTGCCTTGTGCTTATCCCGCCTTGTGCTTATCCTGCCCTGGGGCTCCTGCCTTATGCCTAGCCCTCCCTGGGGCAGGGCCGGCCCGAACTTATAGGCTAACAAGGCGGCCGTCTAGGGCGCCGACCCAAAGGGGGCGCCAGAGAAAAAATAGAAAAAATTATAAAAAATCTTTTCAAAAGGCAAAAAGTTTTAGGGATGGAAAGAAAAGTGTACATATTTAAGGGCAAATATGATGCAAGAGAGGTTGGTTGGGTTGGCAACAATTTTGATAGAATCTGAAGTTGCTAAACAAATTAATCTCGGTGACTTATTGTCATACTTATCAAAAAAAATAAAAGGCAAGGAAACAAAAATTTTAATTACCTATGGTCGTTTTTGTTTTGTGTTGTTGATTATTTTGTATATATTTGTCCTATACAACTTCTCAGAAGATTAAAGAGTTAGGAGAGAGTTAATTAATCGTTGTTGTGGTTTATTTTGCTCCTAAATTTAGTAGGGGCGCAACAAAGTAGTTTCGCCTAGGGCGCCGTAATCTCTCGGGCCGGCCCTGCCCTGGGGCACCATTCTATTGCTTAACCTGCCCTGGGGCACCAGCACTACTGTACCCTATGCGCATGTGCTGCTGTGACCCTACACTACTATACCCTGTGTGCCTGTGCCCTCTACACTACTGTACCCTGTGCCCCCTACAATACTGTACCCTGTGCCCATGTGCTGCTGTGCCCTCAACACTAATGTACCCTGTGCCCATGTGCTGCTGTGACCGTACACTACTATACCCTGTGTGCCTGTGCCCTCTACACTACTGTACCCTGTGCTCCCTACACTACTGTACCCTGTGCTGCTCTTCCCCCCTACACTACTGTACCCTGTCCCCCCAACAATACTTTACCCTGTGCCCCAACATTACTGTACCCTGTGCCCCCTACACTACTGTACCCTGTGTGCCCTACACTACTGTACCCTGTGCTGCTGCACCCCTACAATACTGTACCCTGTGCCCCCTATACTACTTTACCTTGTGCCCCCTACACTACTGCACCGTTGCTGCTGCGCCCCTGCACTACTGTACCCTGTGCACCCTACACTACTGTACTCTTTGTCCCCTACATTACTGTACCCATGTGCTGCTGTGCCCCCTACACTACTGTACCCATACCCATGTGCTGCTGTGCCACCTACACTACTGAACCATGTGCCCCCTACATTACTGTACTCTGTGCCCCTACACTACTGTACCCCCTACACTACTGTACTCTGTGCCCCCTACACTACTGTACTCTGTGCCCATGTGCTGCTGTGCCCCTTACTCTACTGTACGCATGTGCTGCTGTGCCCCCTACACTACTGTTCGCATGTGCTGCTGTGCCCCCTACACTACTGTACTGTGCCCCCTACACTACTGTACTCTGTGCCCCCTACACTACTGTACCCCGTGCCGATGTGCTGCTGTGCCCCTTACACTACTGTACCCATGTGCTGCTGCGCCCCCTAGACTACTGTTCCCTGTGACATCCAGGTTCACACAAGTGCTGACACGTTAGGCACACCTTTGATCAGACGTAGACACCTGCTAAACATTTGAGTAACACTATGATTGTTCCACCCACAATTCACTGCTTTATCCTGCGTTTCTTTCCATCCCTAACAGACACCGTTACAAGGCAGTTACAACCACGCATGCACGGGCGTCCGCCCGCTGCCATGACGACGGCACTTCATACACAGATGGCAACTGCTAATGCGCATGCGCGTGCATCTCGCACTTTATACACAGATGGCAACTGCTTATGCGCATGCGCCAGAATCTCACTGCGACCATGACAACTGGAGAACCATCCACGTGACACGCCACCAGGCGATGACGCACTTCCGGTGCTGGCGTCCCCGCGCTCTATAAATACTCATCACGCGCATTGTTATGCCTGAAAAAAAAAGCGCGTGACCACGCACAGCAGCACGCCGACAACAACAGGTAATTATCTGCTTCAATCCAATGACTGAGGCACTAAACTAGGCATTTGTCTAGGGCCCCCACTCACTCAGGGTCTCCCAGCCAGTGGCATGCCGCTATGGGGCCCATGTGTCAGGGAGACCCCATCCTGCATTATACTGTCTGGGGGTGGGGAGCCTGCATTATGGTATGTATAATCTGCATTATACTGTACTAGCTATGAACCCATCCTACGCCTGGGTGGCGAGCATTTTTATTGGTATATTGTCTCCCATCCTGGTATGCATGGTACCCCCTTTTTCCTATCCTGATATGTATGGTCCCCTCACCCCCCTATCCTGGTATGCATGGTACCCCTCACCCCCCAGTCCTGGTATGCATTGTCCTCTCACCCTCCAATCCTGGTATGCATGGTCCCCTCACCCCCTATCCTGGTATGCATGGTGGTCTCACTCCTGTATCCTGGTATGCATGGTTCTCTCAACACTCCTATCCTGGTATGCATGGTCCTCTCACCCCCCTATCCTGGTATGCATGCTACCCCTTACCCCCTAATATGCATGGTCCCCTCACCCCCATTACTGGTGTGCATGGTCCTCACCCCCCAATCATGGTTTGCATGGTCCCCTCACCCCCCCTATCCTGGTACACAGGCTATCCCTCACCCCCCAATCCTGGCATGCATGGTCCCCTCACCCCCAATCCTAGTATGCATGGCCCCCTCACCCCCCTATCCTAGTATGCATGGCCCCCTCACCCCCCTATCCTAGTATGCATGGCCCCCTCATCCCCCAAACCTGGTATGCATGGTCCTCTCACCCCCCAATCCTGGTATGCATGGTCCCCTCACCCCCTATCCTGGTACGCATGGTCCTCTCACTCCCGTATCCTGGTATGCATGGTCCTCTTACCCCCCTATCCTGGTATGCATGCTACCCCTCATCCCCATTACTGGTATGCATGGTTCCCTCACCCCCAATCATTGTTTGCATGGTCCCCTCACCCCCCAATCCTAGTATGCATGGCCCCCTCATCCCCCAAACCTGGTATGCATGGTCCTCTCACCCCCCAATCCTGGTATGCGTGGTCCCCTCACCCCCTATCCTGGTATGCATGGTCCTCTCACCCCCCCAATCCTGGTATGCGTGGTCCCCTCACCCCCTATCCTGGTATGCATGGTCCTCTCACTCCCGTATCCTGGTATGCATGGTTCTCTCACTCCCGTATCCTGGTATGCATGGTCCTCTCACTCCCGTATCCTGGTATGCACGGTCCCCTCACCCCCCTTTCGTGGTATGCACGGTCCCCTCACCCCCCCTTTTTGTGGTATGCACGGTCCCCTCACCACACTTTTTGTGGTATGCACGGTCCCTTCACCCCCTTTTGTGGAATGCACGGTCCTCTCACCCCCCAATCCTGGTATGCATGCTACCCCTCACCCCCTATCCTGGTATACAGGGTCCCCTCACCCCCCTTTCCTGGTATGCATGGTCCCCTCACCCACCAATCCTGTTATGCATGGTCCCCCTCACCCCTATTAAACTACACACATACAAAAAAAAACATTTGTTCTCACCCTTCTTTCCTGTGCTCCAGTGCTGTCCCGTTCTGCTGGGGGGAAGAGTGTGGCGCCGGAGTACACGCATGCCCATACCGTGCTGTCTGGCGCCATATTGCAGAAAACACACTGCAAATGTGTCTTCAGTAAAATGGCGCTGATCGCATGCGCGATTCCAGCTGTACGCCTGCCCTGGCCGAAGAGAAGAGCCGCGGCAACGCTCCTCCCGGTCAGGTAAGTATGGCGCCGGACATCGCAGTATGCAGTGTGTACACGTACTGCCATCTCCGGCGCCATACACACCTCTCACCGCTGGATGCCTCATTCTGTCTAGAGCCAGACTGCGCAGGCGCATCGTGCTTGCGCAGTCTATAAAGGCTTCGGACAGCGTGACGCTTAGAGCGTTATTATGCTATGTGGGGGATTGCATTTTTCTATGTAGGGTCTGTTTTATACTATTTGTGAGTCTATTATGCTATATGGGATCTGCATTATACTATAAGGGGGTTTTCTTTCTATTTGGGGCTCTGCATTATACTATATGAAATACTCTATATGGGGACTCTGCATTATACTATATGTATTATACTAAGTGTGGTTCTGCATTATATGGTGTCTTCATATTGTGGGGTCTGCATTATACTATATGTCATATACTATATGTGGGTCTGCAATTTGCTGTGTGGTGTCAGCATTATACTATGTGGGGGGTCTGCATCATGCTATATGGGGTTCTGCATTATACTTTGTGGGGTTTGCATTATACTATGTGGGTAACTGTATTATGCTATTTGTGGGATCTGCATTATACTATGTGGGGTGTGTATTATGCTGTGTGGGTTTGCATTATACTATGGGGGGTCTTCATTATGCTATATGGGTTTTGCATTATATTTTGTGGCGTCTGAATTATGCTATATGTGGTTCTGCATTATAATTTGTGGGGTCTGCATTATGCTCTATGGGATTCTGCATTATACTGTATGTGGAGTCTAATATATCCCACAATCTGATGATAGATCAACAGTCAAGAAGAAGAGATCCAGAATATTAAAATTTAAATATTTGATAGTCTATTAAAAACACAATGAAAATTCCCAGAAGAAGCAAGCGGTGAAACGCACGTCGGGTTGGGGAGCCATCACTTGACTGATTATCAGGTAGTACACATTATACACAGTATACATTATTTTTATGGATATTTTTTGGCCACTTGGGTATTTCCCTCTTTACTGTTTAGTTGTCATGCTAGCGCAACATTTTGGGAATTTCATGTCAGGTTGCTTATTTATGGACATTTTCTGGTTACTTGTGTTTTCTCCGTTTTCACTATGCAGACCATCACAACATTCTAGGTATCTTTATGCCTGGTGGTTACATAATTGTTTTTCTATGGATACGTTCTGGTAACTCATAGGTGTCTCTCTTCACTGATAAATTCACATGCTAATATAGAACTTTGGGAATTCTGTGGTGCCAGTCTAGAGAGTATATATATATTTTTCCTGGATAATTGCAAATTATCTTCACATTATTTTTCTATATGCAAATATAGCATTAGGGGACATTTTTTGTGCCAGATTGTTTCTTGTATGTGATACACTATTGTTATCCATATCTTGTGTACCTGTTTATTACCTTGAAGTTTCATGTTTTTAGTGGCGGCTCTCTTTTCGAGACATTACTGCTTTTTTACATTTTCATTGTGTTGTTAATATACTATCAAATATTTAAATTTTAAAATTCTGGATCTCTTCTTGTCTGTTGATTACGATCATCAGATTGTGGGATATATTAGTTCATTTGAAGTGCGAGTCCCATATATTTTCAGGAGTTTTTGCAAAATGTATATGTGGGGGTCTGCGTTATACTGTATGTGAGGTCTGGAAACTAAGGAGGAAATGGAGTACCAGGTGGTGAATAGGTAAAAATCAGTATAAATTTTATTAGATATCAAGAAAGTGCAAGAAAAATAATACAATACAATCACATAGACTTCAAGACCTTACAGCTAGATGGTGATCTCTTCTCAAGAGAATGCGGCGTTAAGGCCAGCAAAACGAGCGTCAGGGTTCATCATCCTGCCCGTTTGAGTCACCATTAAACTGCCCTACATCTAATTGGTAAGCCTCTCCCTGAATATTAGAGATGAGCGACTTTGCCTTTTTTCGGGTCGAGTCGGGTTTCATGAAACCCGACGTTCTCAAAAGTCGGGTCGAACGAAATCGGCCGATTATCGTGAAAAGTCGAAGGCCGACTGAAACACGAAACCCAATGCAAGTCAATGGGGAACCAAGGTCGGAAGGGAGTGGAGGACAGGAAACACCTATAGTGCGCATTTTAATGCCAAAAACATCAATTCTTATTACTTAAGCTTGTCAACCTTAATTTACTTTATAATAATAGTTAGGCATTGAAAACTGGGGGTAATTTGGCTAAAGTTGTGTGGGGGGGTAGGGCTGGCTCCAGATTTTCGTGGGCCCTGGGCCAAAGAATGTTACTGGGCTCTTTTAACACAGGCCACAATTCATGATCCATTGATACGGCAAAGAAATAGCAGTATAGTACAATGAAAAATACTTCACTTCTTACATCTCATGACTGATATCCATTTTAAATTCTCCAATAGGTCCAAAAACGGACAGTATATTACTCCATACAGTATTATGGTCACCGCATAGTGCGCCATACAGAGTAATGAGGCCCATATATTTCTCCATACAGAATCATTGGTCCCATATAATGTTCCATGCAGTATATGATGAGCTCCACATAGTGCTACAGTATATAATGGGCCCCATGGATGAAGCTCCACTTTGTTATGGGCCCAAATAATGCTCCATATATAATGGGCCCCATTTCTAATGCTCCAGTGCATAATGGGCCCTGTAAATGCTGCTCCAGTGTCTGATGTCCACCTTTGGAATGCTCCAGTGTATGGTGGGCCTCGTATATCATTCTCCAGAGTATAGTGCTCCCCAAAAATAGCTGTCCCAATATTGAAAACAATTAAATAAGTCTCCTCGCTAGGGAATCCCTGTACTAGTCTGTACTCCTCGTCATCCCCATCTTCCATCTCACTGCACTTGGACTGTTTAGGCAGAGGGCGTACAGACGTGATGTCATCACGCTCTCTGACCAGAATGTCACTGTCAGGAAACGCGGAAGAAGTCACGGCAGTAGAGCAGGGAGAGGTAAGTATTTCAACTTTGTAAGTGCTGTGATCCTGAGCAAGCAGGGGGGGCCCACTCGTTGGCGATGGCACTGGCACAGGGCCCCTCATAGTACGGCTGCGTGTCTGACAGCGGGTGAAGGGCCCTCCCACCGGCAGAGACACTTTTGTGTACTATGAGGGGCCCTGTGCCAGTGCCGTCGCCCATGAGTATGCCCCCCCACCTGCTCAAGTAACCTGCACTTTCATCTGCACCTTCCTGTTTGTCACCATGTAAGGTGGTATAGTATGCGGGAAGGGGAACCTGAGTTTCATCAGGGTCAGATTCTGGCTGTGTAGAGTGCGAGGGGAATGTAGTGGTCTGGGTCAATATACCAGCAGCATCATCTAGCAGTGGCTGGGCATCAGTGCACTTGTGGCGCCCCCAGGAGTATGGTCGCCACAGTGGCATTACCTTCCTTCTAGGGAGTGTGATGTCATGCTTGGGAGCAACAAAGTATCTCTTTAGCAGTTAAGTCAACACAACACAGTTCCCACTCCAGACCAGCAGGGAGACCACTGACCCTGACTGCTGAGGAGCTGCTCTCTGTGGTCGGAGGAGGTAAGTTAGGGCAGTATGTGAAGGGAAGGGGAAGTGTGTGGACATGAGAAGGGGAGCTGGAGGATGAGCAGAGTTAAGGCTCACTCCTAGCTGGAGCGCATGGTCGGGATTCCGGTCTCAGAGTTTGTAGGGACACTGACGGTCCTGCAGCAGAAACTGGAGGAAGTAGCAGCTGTAAATGCTCTGTTCCCAACTAAGGCTCGGAGGCCTCAGCAGCGACGTGTGTGAGCCAGAAGGAAAAGGCTATGGCTGCCTGCCATACGAGAAAGTTCCAAAAGAGAGTCAACAGGGGGAACTTCAGTGAACTCAGTACTGCGAGTACCTCAGATAAGCACTAGAACGGAGGCCACACTACCTATCTGCAGAGAGAGAATTCCTAATTTGCTTCCAGGCTGACGAACTCCTTCACCATCTGTACTCTGGGTCCTGGACGGCACTTACCAAGTACAGGTAAAGGAACTGCACGACTGTGTCTGTCATCTTTCTCCTGCGCCTGGCGCACGGCTCTGCTACATCCTGCACTGCACACCATCTACAAACTCTTTCATCTGCCCTGCGACTATGGCCCTACCTGTGCAGGGCTTCAACATCTTAGCTGCACCACAACATCTGTCCCAGAAAACCGACACTGCAGCGCGGGTCAATCTGATCAGAAACTACAGGTGGCGTCACACATCATTCACCTATAAACGTTATTCACACCTTTGCATGGACGCCCAGGGCCACGGAACGGGTCATCACCACCAACGTGACACAATACTCTGAGACACCTGCCCGGTACCGATTAACCCCAAGGCCCTGGCTGGCCACCCACATTCCATGTCAGATTCATCTTGGACTGGGGAATTCACGATTTGACTTGGTAACCCAGGCATGGTATGATAGAAAGAGCTACATGGACTAATGTGAAGTGTGGCCTGCTGCATCATTCACTTTTGGTGGGGGAGAAGAACACAAGGAAAGGGGTTCTTCCTGACCAGGAGCCAGCACTTGACGACTCAGTGCTTGTATTTTTTGAAACTTCAGAAGAGGAGGGCATATTTGCTGGAGTCTGTTTCGGCAATGTAAGCCAAAACCAGTTCCTGATGCTCCGGCTTCAAAAGCGGTTAACCTACTCCCAGAAAAGGTAGCCTTCCTGGCGTTCCGGAGCCAGACCATGACGCAGGCTCAACACCTCCTGCCTTAGCTGCTATTGTGCTTTTGCCACTACCAGCAGATGCACCACCACCATCAGCACCAGCTAGCCCCCCCACGCCCACGTCCGCGGCCTCTTCCACCAAACTTCAAAATGTTGCAGAAAATGAACCCAAAATAACATCAGACATATGGTACTGTATCAGAAGCGTACAGCTCTATACAGTCAAAGGATGATTGTCAATCTCCCTATATATACCATCAGCCACACAGAGGCGCTCACAGGCTCAGTATGGATTAGACAAGAATATAAAAGTAGAAAAAGTGTACAGTATCATCAGATAGCAGGTATATATAGTATAGTTTAAACATTCTAAATCTCCGTAGATATTTCAGGAGGCAGACACAGATGCTCTCAGGCTCAATATGGATTACAACACAATATAAAAAGCCGTAAACCGGTAATGGATCTGAAGAGTACAGCTGTACACAGTGTAGGGGTCATTGTTGTCAATCTCAGTATTTATTTCCACAGTCAGAAAATAACTCTCACTTGGTCAGTTTGGATTAGACCAGAATATAAAAAGCAGTAAATGGGTAATGTATCACAAGCGTAGAGCTGTATACATTAGTGTTGGGGTAATTTTTAAATGTACATCTAAATTGCAGGATTAACCCACAGACTGTCACACACTCAGGATGGATCACACCACAATATAACAAGAAGATCCGCAAGAAATAATCACACATGTGGGACAATGTTCCAGGTGTCAATGATACACTTAGAGTGGTGGGTGGAGGAGGACTTCAAGGCAGAAAGGGTACAGTATCACCAGATACCAGGTATATATAGCATAGCTTAAACATTAAAAATGTACGTCTATTTATTCAGGAGTAGTGTTGAGCCACCCCGCTAGTGTTCCAGTTCGTTTTGGTTCGTCGAACACGAGGCAAGTTCGTTGAATGTTTGTCGAACGTTCGACGAACAACGTCAAACACTGTTATCAATGAGCCACCGTAGGAGGCAAAAACAGAAATACAAGCTAAGTCCAGAAAACCAGAGAAGTTGGCAACTATCAGATTGCAGACCCCTGAACCTATCAACACAACTAGCAGTAGCCGTGGGGGGTTCCTACGATGCCCTAGACCCCTCGATCACAGCCGGAGAATTAAATAGGCCTAAAGAAAGAAAGGGGAAATCTAAACTGCCCCAGAGCAGACCCCAAAGCAATAGGCAGCCCCCAACATATAATGACGGTGAAGCAAGATGAAAACACCAACACAGACAGAAAGATAGACCGAGCAAAGACGGGGCCCAAAACTACCTAGATAGGAAAGGACAGGAAGGCTGCTGTCTGCAATCTGCCAAAACCCTATCAAAGACATAAGCCAACAAGCTGATATGAAAAAGGCTCTGAAGCAGCTAGGCTTCAAAAACTAAATCAGCACTCAGGTATTTTCAGAAGACAGAGCTAAATGAATAAAGCACACCCCAGCAGGGAATGGCAGAAATCCAGAAATACAAAGCAAAACAAAGTCAAAGCACCAAAGCAAAAGGCCGAGCAGCAAACTTAGCTTTAGAGGAGCAGGAATTCAGACTGGTCTCCAAGGATCCCACAGAGAAATCACCCGCAGGGCAGAAGGGTGTCGGCAGCCTTATATCCAGTCAGTAACTCCACTCAGCCAGTCATCATCATCAGCCTCAGGTGTTTGAAAATCAGGCTCACTACCTTTCTTTACCAGAAGAGGGAGTTCCTCGGGCCTCAGTAATGAAGGGTAAAATGAACTCACAACAGTACCTCCCCCTTGAGGAGGGGTCACCGAACCCTCAACTACGCCACCAGGGCGATCAGGGTGAGCCCGATGAAAGGCACGCACCAATCTTTTGGCATGAATATCAGAAGCAGAGACCCAGGAATTATCCTCCTGACCATAACCCTTCCACTTAACCAAATACTGGAGTCTCCATCTAGCCAGACGGGAATCCAGTACTTTCTCTACCTCATATTTCATGTTACCTTCAACCAATACAGGGTCTGGAGGTGCCACCCCTGGAACAACAGGTTCAACAAACCTCTTCAACAAAGATTTATGGAACACATTATGGATTTTAAATGTGACAGGAAGAGCCAAACGAAAAGAGACCGGATTAATAATCTCCACAATCTTGTAAGGTCCAATAAATCTAGGCTTAAACTTAGGAGAAGCCACCTTCATAGCAATATTTTTTGATGATAACCACACCATATCACCAACCTTAAACTGGGGACCAATGGTGCTATGTCGGTTGGAAAACCGCTGGGCCTTTTCCTGGGAGGGAGAGAACTTATCCACCACTTGGTCCCAGATCTGGTGCATTCTCTCCACCACAGTGTCAACACCTGGGCAGGCAGAGGGCTCCACCTGCCCTGAAAAAAATCGAGGATGAAACCCAAAGTTACAAAAAAAAGGTGACATCAAAGTGGCAGAACTAGCTCTATTATTTAAAGCAAATTCGGCCAAGGGCAAAAATGAAACCCAATCATCCTGATCAGCAGAAATAAAACATCTCAAATATGACGCCAAGGTCTGGTTTGTTCTCTCTGTCTGCCCATTGGTCTGAGGGTGAAAAGCAGAGGAGAAGGACAACTGAATTCCCAGCCTGGAACAGAAAGTTCTCCAAAATCTAGACACAAACTGGACTCCTCTGTCAGATACAATGTTCTCAGGAATCCCGTGCAAACGAACCACCTGTTGTAAAAACAGGGGCACCAACTCAGAGGAAGACGGCAACTTAGGGAGTGGTACAAGATGAACCATCTTAGAGAAACTATCACAAATCACCCAAATAACAGTCATCCTTTGAGAGACAGGCATATCAGAGATGAAATCCATTGAAATATGGGTCCATGGCCTCTTGGGGACAGGCAAAGGCATCAACAACCCACTAGAGCGAGAACACGGTTTAGACCGGGAGCACGTCCCACAGGACTGCACAAAATTCCTGACATCACGAGACAAGGAGGGCAACCAAAAAAAACAACTCGCCAGATCTCTAGTACCAAAAATACCTGGATGACCAGCCAAAGCAGAGCAATGAACTTCAGACATCACTCTCTTCTTCCACTGGTCAGGAACATACAACTTTCCACTGGGACAATGCTCAGGTTTGTCCTTCTGGAACTCTTCCAGAGCACGTCTCAAATCGGGCGAGATGGCAGAAAGAACTACCCCTTCGCCTAAGGCTACTTTCACACATCAGGTTTTCGGCGTCAGGCGCGATCCGGCGTCGTGCCGGAACGCCGGATCCGGCAAATGTTTTGTAAAACCTGATGTGCCGGATCCGGTTTTCTGCCGGATCCGTCTTGTTCTTAACAGACAAAACCGGATCCGTCTCATCCGGTTCATCCGTTTTTCTATCCGTTTTTCGACGGATTACGCCGGATCCGGTTTTTAAAATTGACCCTTGTGGCCTTCCGAACGGGATTGGCTACTGGAAAACTATATATAACGTGTTCCTACAGCCCTTCTTTGACAGGTTGTAGAGGAGAAAGTGCAGGTTGGAGAGAAGAGCAAGTTGGCGAAGATCGATGTTGTGATTGGAAATATTTTGAAGAATTTGGCTGATTTTATAGCGGAGGCGAATCGTTTGAGGGTGATTGTTCTGGAGAAGGAAAGAGCGAGACAGCAGCGCATCAGGCATCGTAGACGACGTTTGTGGATCCACCCCATCACAGCCAAGAGAATGACGCGTGGGGTCTATTCTACACTCTGCATGGACCTTCGACGAAACCCGGATAAATTTTTTGGATATGTTCGGATGAAAATGGAGAATTTTGATTACTTGGTGGAGCGCATTGCACACCTCATAAGAAAAGCGGACACCTATTGCCGCTTCTCTGTTTCACCCGCAGAGCGTCTGATGGTGACTTTAAGGTAAGCCACATTTATTGGATGTGATCGCATCAGAGCACACTTTCACTGCAATCTTGTTGGTGGTAGTTTGTATCTCCAAGTGTTATAGCTGAGTTTTGGTATGTAATGCTGTGATTTAAAACTAATTGATTGTTTTTTAATTCCCCACAGATTTCTTGCAACTGGAGAATCCCTTTCGTCACTGCATTTCCAGTACAGACTCGGGATTTCCACCATATCTGGAATAGTGAAGTACACATGCCGTGCACTGTGGGACTCCTTAGCTGAAGAGTTTTTACCAGAGCCCACAACAGAGAGGTGGATTGAAATTGCTGACAAGTTTCAACAGATATGTCAGTTTCCCAACTGCTTGGGCGCTGTGGACGGGAAACATATCCGCATTGTAAAGCCAGCCGGATCGGGATCGGAATATTTCAATTACAAGAAATATTTTTCAATTGTCCTCATGGCCATCGCTGACGCGGAATACAAATTTATTGCTGTTGATATTGGGGCCTATGGCCGCTCCAATGACTCTCAAGTTTTCAAACTGTCTGCCATGGGGCGTAAACTGTATGGAAACACCTTCCAGTTCCCACCGCCTAGACCGCTGCCGCAAACATCTGGTCCACCTATGCCATTTGTCTGTGTAGGTGATGAAGCCTTCCAGCTGTCAGAACACCTTTTGAAACCGTACTCTAGCAGAGGATTGACAAGACCAAAACGCATTTTTAATTACCGCCTCACAAGAGCAAGAAGAATGGTTGAATGTACCTTTGGTATTCTGACAGCCAAATGGCGGGTCCTATTGACTGCGATCAACCTCAAGACAGAAACTGTTGACGAGGTGATCAAAGCTTGCGTGGTACTCCACAATTTTGTTATCTGCAAGGAACCCATTTCCATTGAGGACACCTCTGAAGAAACCTCCTTGCAAGATTACCATGACATTACCACTAGAAGTTCTGTGACGGTTTCAGTAATGAGGGACAATTTTGCACTATACTTTGTCACCTCAAGGCAGAGTACACTGGCAGGATGACAGAGTGTGAAAGATTTGTGCCCTAACCAAACTTGTGTACCTTCTGTACCAACAGTATATACCTTTGCCAACCAAAGTTGGCTATCTTGTCATGGTCTCTATTTTTAGCTTTAGGCCAAAGGTGTGTACCTGGTTGTGTTTTATGCAAAGTATTTCACCTTTTAACAAAAGTTGTATACATTGTTAGGAAATCACCAACAATAAACACAACTTTTTAGGTGAAATACTTTGCTTCAAACACAACCAGGAACACAACTGTGGCAAAAAGCTAAAATTTACCCACAGTTATATACCTGGTTTTGAATACCTTTTTACCTTTTAAATACCCTGTATTTAACCTTTTTTTTAAACATATTTCACCGCAGAAAGAAATGACAGACAACCAGTGTAAACAATAATTTAACTTTTATTTAAAATATTTTTTTTTTGTAAACTGTTTTTAAAGTTAAAAAAACTTTTTTAATAAAGGTTTGAAACCAACTGGGCATTTTTATTACAAAACACATCATAAATCTGTGTAGTGTGGGGTGGAAATACTGCTGGAGGGGCTGCGGGACACTTCGACAATGGGAGTGTGGAGAGAGGACTGGGATCGTGGTGGGGAAGGAACAGTTAGAGGTGATGGTGTGGAAAAAGCTACAGAATGGGTGGACATGTGGGAGGCAGAAGAGGTGGTGGGCGGTGGAGTGGAGGGTTGGGCAGGGACTGTAGGAGCAGATGATGTTGATGGAAAGTTGTATGGGGAAGGAGTTTGGTACGGGGAAGGAGTTTGGTACGGGGCAGGTTGCTGGAAGTGGGGAGATGTCGTACTGGGGAGGTTGCTGGTACTAGGGAAGTTGGTACTGGGCAGGTTGCTGGTATGTAATAGGAGGGGGAGGATGGAAAGTGGCTGGAGGGGGTGCAGATGTAATAGGAGGGGGAGGATGGAAAGTGGCTGGAGGGGGTGCAGGTGGAGGAACTACAGTGGTGGGAGGTGGAGGTTGGGAGGTAACCTGCTGTAGAGCACCGTGGCACGAATGCATTACATGCATCTGCTGGGTAGGAGATAGTGTTGCCATGCGCTCCACAACAGACCTGAAAAAGGTGTGGTTTGGCGAAGATCTTGCTTCTGAATGCATGGTTTGCAGAAGTGTCTTCACCTCCAGAATGCTGGAGTTGATCTGCTGAAAGCCTGCGGAGATTTGCTCTGACAAGACTTTTAGACAGTTCTGGAAAGATGCATTCAGATGCAAGAACTCTGGCGCATAACTCTTTTCCTGACCCCTCTGCCGCTGCCGCCCAGTACCCGCAGGTGTACTAGAGGTGGCAGGGGCAGAAGGGTGGGGTAAAGGGAAAGTGATCTCCTCACCAGCAGCTTCATGTAATGTAGGCGGCCACGATGCTCCTGTGCTGGTGGATGGGACAGATGGGTCGAATGTGTGGGAAGGCTGGGAAGGTGCAGATGTACCGGGGCGGTCGAAGTGTCCCTCGGTGCCGGTCTCCTCAGGGATCGCCTCAGAAGGGTCCAATCGTGCAGGCTCCCGAGTGCTGCTCACCGTGCTGTGGAATAAAGAGAAAAAAAAACAATTAAAATAGTGACATGGTATGGCCCTGGCTGAAAAAAAAAAGTTACATCTAAACATTTTTTTGTCACATGTGGTGGGTAATATTTACCTTCTGGTGAGCATTGTCTCCCGGAGGAACGACAGGGCTCGTGCGTACTTGTACTTGCTCCTGCGTCCTCCAGATCCACTCGGGGCCCGCATCTCTTTATTGAACTCCTTCTTGAAATGATCCCTCACAGACCGCCACCGCTTCACAATTCTCTCCCCTGAATCGAGAAAGGACATTGTGGTTAGTATACAACATCAGTGGTTCCCAAACTCCAGTCCTCATGGTCCCCAGGGGTCATGTTTTCAGGATTTCCAAAGTAAATAGAAATCCTGAACACATGATCCGTGGGGACCACGAGGACTGGAGTTCGGGAAACACTGGTTTAAATCAAGCAACCGGTACTGTATATACTTACGCTCTTTAATCTGGGCCCGAGCTTCGAGGTCCTCCCAGCGGTCCACAAGGAGCGAACAGATTTCCTCCCAGAGTCGTCGGGTAACGATAAGGTCAGCGTGGCGGCGGTCAGCCATATTCCAGAGTGGCTCCCTTTCTCTGACGAGATCGATGAGGTGGTCCACATCAATCCCTCCATCCTCACCGTCAGAGTCGGGAGCACGCTGTGAAGGCTGTTAAAGAAAAAGACAAAAATAACATAATTAGCCTCCACAAAAGAAATGAAATAAAAAGTGCAAAAAAAACAAAGCAAAAATATTTATACTTACTCGCTGGTGACCGCCGCGTTGCTGTCGCCTACGACCCTGGGAGGCACTGCGAGGACCTCTTGGCCGAGCACCAGATTGGGAAGACTAGAGAAGAAAAGAAAAAAATTTATGTGTTTGGATGTAGGCATTTGTTTGCTGTGTGTGGTCTGCAGAACATTGTTTTCTATGTGTTGTGTGTAGTGTGATGTTGTGTTTCTGCGTTTGATGCAAAAAACTTACCAATTGTGAGCCCACTCCAAGTGTCTGTCCACCCCTTCCTTCTTCTGTGAGCTCCTCTTCATCTTGTGATTCCTGTTTTGAAATAAAAGGCAATGAATAGACATATATTACAGAGATGATGGATTTTGGAAATAAAAACTTACCGTCAAACGCTGACGATGCGAGGGAGGGCTCCTAGAAGAAGATGTGCTGTCTTCCTCATGGCCAGACTCCATGGCTGTGGGTGGTGTTCCTGCTGCTGCCATTGCTGCTGCTGCTGCTGCATCTATTGGGCGGCTGTTGAATAAAGAGAAACAAAGGGCCAATGAATATCTTGATATTCCATAGCCCTAGTTTGGAGGAATGGGGGATTTGATAATTACCGTCTCTCATCTGCTGCTGGACTCCCCTCCCGTTGTTCAGCATGCTGCTCCATTTGGGGTGGTGCTGATGGTGCTGCTGCAGATGTCTGCTGCCTTCTCCTGCTCCTGGTTCTTGGCTTGGGTGGCATGTTGGGTGTGGCTGAGGGTCCCACTGTCTTGCTTTTATATATGTCTAGTGGGCAGAGCTACTGAGCATGCTCAGACCAAAAAAACCGGACGGATCAGGCGCATTGCGGCGCTCATAGGCTTTCATTGTATGAAAAAGCCGGACACGCCGGATCCGGCGTGTCCGGCTTTTTCGCCGGAGACAAAAAACGTTACAGTAGCCGTTTTTTCCAGACGCCGGATCGCGTCACATTGCCGGATCCGGCGAAAATCGGATGAAACGCATGGCCATCCGGCTCGATCCGGCTCTAATGCAAGTCAATGGGGGGGAAACCGGATCCGGCATTGCATTTCGCCGGATCTGGTTTTTGTCAAAAGCGCCGGATCGCGCCTGACGGCGAAAACCTGATGTGTGAAAGAGGCCTAAGATGGTAGCAGGCTTGGTCACCACAGGAGAATCAGCAAAGAAGCTCCTAGAGAGGGCGTCTGCCTTGACATTCTTCGTTCCAGGAAGAATAGAAACCACAAAATCAAAACGTGTAAAAAACAAGGCCCACCTAGCCTGTCTAGGGTTCAAGCGCTTAGCCGACTCTAGATATATCAAATTCTTGTGGTCAGTGAGGACCACGACTTGATGCCTGTACCTTGGCCGGGTCCATTTCAATAGTTGATGGGGACAAAATAAATCCCAAAAAAGAAATCCTCTGTACTCCAAAAAGGCATTTAGATGCTTTGACATACAGGGAATTCTCCCTCAAGATCCGGAACACAGTCCGAATATGTTCCACATGAGAATCCCAATCCTTGGAGAAGATCAAAATATCATCCAGATAGATAATCAAAAATTTATCGACAAAATCTCGGAAAATATCGTTCATGAAGCACTGGAAGACAGAAGGGGCATTAGTGAGCCCAAAAGGCATCAACAAGTACTCAAAATGTCCCTCCGGAGTATTAAACGCCGTCTTCCATTCATCCCCATGCTTAATACGAATAAGATTATACGCCCCCCTGAGGTCAAGCTTGGTAAACCAGCAAGCACCTTTAACTCTGGAGAATAGATCAGAAATCAGGGGTAACGGATACTGATATTTAACAGTAATTTTGTTGAGGGCACGATAATCAATACAAGGTCTTAATGATCCATCCTTTTTGGCTACAAAAAAAAACCCGGCACCTAAGGGTGACGAGGATGGTCTAATATGACCCTTCTCCAACGCCTCCTTAATATAGGATCGCATAGCCTCGTGCTCGGGTACAGATAAATTGAAGAGCCGACCCTTGGGAAATTTACACCCCAGGCTCAGTTCAATTGCACAGTCATAACTCCTATGAGGAGGCAGAGACGCAGACTCAATCTCACTAAATACATCATAAAAGTCCGCCAAATAATCAGGAACATCATGCGACTGAGGAGAGGTGGAAAACACCGGAGCCTCACTAAAGGCACACCGACAACCCCAACTCACCACAGACACAGATTTCCAATCCAAAACTGGATTATGAATTTGTAACCAGGGAAACCCCAGAACAATAGTATCATGCAGATTATGCAACACCAAAAATCTGCAATTTTCTTGATGGTCTGGGGTGACCCGCATACCACCTGGGTCCAAAACTGAGGTTTATTTTTAGCCAAAGGAGTAGCATCAATCCCCCTCAAAGGGATAGGCGTCTGCAGAGGTGTCATCAGAAATCCACAACGTTTAGCAAAATCCAAGTCCATTAGGTTTAGGGCTGCTCCCGAATCCACAAAAGCCTTGGCGGAAAATGTGGACAGGGAGCAGATCAGAGTAATAGCCAGAAGAAACTTAGGTTGAACACCCCCAACAGAAAACGTGTGTGCAAAGCGTTTCTCTCGTTTAGGACAGACAGAAATAATATGCGAGGCATCTCCACAGAAAAAACACAACTTATTACGCCTTCTGAACTCCTGACGCTGCTCTCTGGAAAAAACTCTATCACATTGCATAGGTTCAGACATTTGTTCAACAGGTGGCAACACCTCTCGTGCAGCTTTGCGTTCGCGCAAACGCCGATCAACCTGAATGGCTAATGACATAGAATCGTCAAGACCAGAGGGAACAGGAAATCCCACCATAGTATCTTTTACGGCTTCTGACAACCCCTTCTGAAAGAGAGCAGCCAAGGCATTATCATTCCAGGTAGTAAGTACTGCCCACTTTCGGAATTTTTGACAGTACAATTCTGCAGAATCACGACCCTGGTTCAATGCCAGCAGGGTCTTTTCAGCCTGATCAATGGCATTAGGTTCGTCATACAACAACCCCAAGGCCTGAAAAAATGCGCTCACATTAGTCAGAATAGGATCATCTGGTTTCAAAGAAAACGCCCAATCCTGGGGATCGCCACGCAGGAAAGAGATGACAATTTTAACTTGCTGCGCGGAGCTCCCTGACGAGTTAGGCTTCAAGGCAAAAAATAATTTACAATTATTTTTGAAATTCAAAAATTTAGACCGATCCCCAAAAAATACATCAGGTGTAGGAATCTTTGGTTCAGCAGCATGTGAATGAGCAAGGTAGGTGGAAATTCCCTGCACTTCCGCAGCGAGCTGCTCCACACGATCAGACAATTGCTTTATCTCCATTGAGAGAAAAAAAAATTCCCCCTACGGCCTCAGAGATATAGAGGAAAAAATATACACACCTTTTTTTTTTTTTACAATTCTTTCCTGCTATTGAGTACCTTAGGATCTGCGGTATGGCGGGTGATTCTGTTATGAATGAGTCACCGTAGGAGGCAAAAACAGAAATACAAGCTAAGTCCAGAAAACCAGAGAAGTTGGCAACTATCAGATTGCAGACCCCTGAACCTATCAACACAACTAGCAGTAGCCGTGGGGGGTTCCTACGATGCCCTAGACCCCTCAATCACAGCTGGAGAATTAAATAGGCCTAAAGAAAGAAAGGGGAAATCTAAACTGCCCCAGAGCAGACCCCAAAGCAATAGGCAGCCCCCAACATATAATGACGGTGAAGCAAGATGAAAACACTAACACAGACAGAAAGATAGACTGAGCAAAGACGGGGCTCAAAACTACCTAGATAGGAAAGGACAGGAAGGCAGCTGTCTGCAATCTGCCAAAACCCTATCAAAGACATAAGCCAACAAGCTGATATGAAAAAGGCCCTGAAGCAGCTAGGCTTCAAAAACTAAATCAGCACTCAGGTATTTTCAGAAGACAGAGCTAAAGGAATTCAGCACACCCCAGCAGGGAATGGCAGAAATCCAGAAAAACAAAGCAAAACAAAGTCAAAGCACCAATGCAAAAGGCCGAGCAGCAAACTTAGCTTTAGAGGAGCAGGAATTCAGTCTGGTCTCCAAGGATCCCACAGAGAAATCACCCGCAGGGCAGAAGGGCGTCGGCAGCCTTATATCCAGTCAGTAACTCCACTCAGCCAGTCATCATCATCAGCCTCAGGTGTTTGATAATCAGGCTCACTACCTTTCTTTACCAGAAGAGGGAGTTCCTCGGGCCTCAGTAATGAAGGGGAAAATGAACTCACAACAAAACACCATTGAAAACAATGGCAGACAAACACATACAAACGCATAGAAAACAATTACAAAACACCTTAAAACATGTCCCAAAGCAGACAAAATGCTCAGAATACAAAAATAACATATGGAAAACGGCAACTACATATAGAAAAGAGGTGGAGGAGTAAAAGGAGGAGGAGGAGACACAGATATAGGCATGTCACGCCCTTATGAAGTCAAGAAAGGCTGGAATAAAAATGTAAAATAGCAAAAAACAGTACATATCTGAAATCGAAGACGATCATATACCGTCTGACTTCCCACCATAAATTAGGCCAACTGCTGATAGGGCGGCGTTATTCCCACGAACCTCCGAGCAGCATCCATGAAGGCAAAGTGTTTGGTTTCCAGGGCCAGTATGGTTGCAAAGCTGAACCTTAAAGGAATGTCCAGAAGGGCACCTCCAGGAGTGGAGCCTGCGGCTTAATTCGACTCCACCCGGGAAACCTCAACCATGCCAGCTACAGAAAAGATTGACAAGATTGCAAGCTTTGTTGATTCTGTGGGTGGTGTTGGATGTCCATTTTTAGTTGTGCTAGCGATTTGTCAGCTTAATTCCATTAACAAACGAGACTCTAGCATGCCTCCGTGGTACGCGTCAAGCTTACTAGAGGGACACGCGAGGCTGTGGCACGCGAGATCGATCAGTAACAGGTCTGTCATGCCCTTACATGTCCGGGGCTGCATGCGCGCTACACTGAAAGGTCCAGCGTGTGTCGCTTACAGGTGCAGATAACACGCTGAACCCCGTTAGTGATGGGGATCTGGGATAACAATTCTTCCCCGCAAACGAGGATTTCCCAGTAAGTGCAGGTCAAGCGGAATTAGGCCTAACCGGCATTCCAGAAAAAATGAAAAAATTAAGTGTCCAAACCACAGGTGCTGTAGCTTGCTTAACAGCTGGGCTCTTATGCTGAGTAGCATGCAGTTCTTACATAAACAGGCACCATAGCTTGGTTCACTGGTGGCTCCTCTGCTGAGTAGTAGACAGTGCTACAAGGGCCAAAAGGATTTTCTGGACAAGATGCGGTAAAAAATAATTAGAAGCACACACTGTGTAGCTCCTTGACAGGTGTACTACACCGCTTGCTACCACACACTGCTACTATGCCATGAAACAGTCTATTAACATTGAAAACCATTATTAATGTGAAAATGAAGTTACGCTTTTGGTGAACGAACCGTTCTCGAATGGTACCTCGAACAGCCGAATGTTAAGCAAAGTGTTCGAGTTCGACGAAAAGCTTGAACAACACCCAAAACAGCGGGAATTTTAACTTGGCAAACAGGTCTACTCAAACACCGCTCATCTCTAATCAGGAGGCAGACTCTGACATTCTCAGGCCCAGTATGGATTCGACAAGATTGTAGAAATTTGAGAAAGAGTACAGTATCACCAGATAACAGGTATATAAGAAGCATAGTGTACACCTGAAAAACCTATGTCTATATATCAGGAGGCAGACTCAGAGGGTCTCAGGCCAAGTATAGATTTGACGTGATTGTACAAAGTTGAGAAAGGGTACAGTATCACTGGATAACAGGTATATATAGCATAGTTTAAACATTAAAAACCTATGTCTATATATCAGGAGGCAGACTCAGAGGGTCTCAGGCCCAGTATGGATTTGACGTGATTGTACAAAGTTGAGAAAGGGTACAGTATCACTGGATAACAGGTATATATAGCATAGTTTAAACATTAAAAACCTATGTCTATATATCAGGAGGCAGACTCAGAGGGTCTCAGGCCCAGTATGGATTTGACGTGATTGTAGAAAGCAGAGAAAGGGTACAGTATCACTGGATAGCAGGTATATATAGCATAGTTTAAACATTAAATATCTGCGTGTATATTTCCGGAGTCTGGCAAAGACACTCACAGCCTCAGTATGGATTAGACAAGAATCTAAAAAGTAGAATAAGGGTTATGTATTCGAAGCGTACACCAGTATACACTGTTGGGGTATTTTTCAATCTTCATATATATTTCAGTCTCAGTAAGACAGTCCAGACTCTCCGCAAGAGGAAACTAGATAGATATAAGTACAGACGGAAAGTCGACTGATGGCAGAAATTTTGGGATTACTAATCACGGTAAAAAATCCCAGGAGAATTCTCAGAGGCGATGCTGACCCTCAATTACTTTATCTGTGGAGACAGCGAAAACAGTTCTTGGGAAGAAAGGTTTGCTGTATCGCAGTACCGTGGAACCCATCACCGTTACTCATCTCCATCAAATTGTGATCACAGGGACAGATGTAGACATTGTCCTCACTGCCTATCATGATCTGTCAGGTAACTTAGGAGTGCAAAAGACACAAGCCACAGGCCGTAGGCGATTCTATTGGATTGGCATGAGAGGACACATTTAAAAATGTGGGCAGGAATGTCACACGTCTGTGAGTCAGAAAACCATGAAAGCTGATGATAAACCACCACTGCATCTCATTGTGAGTCGACGTCCATAACAAATGGAAGCCATTGATCATCTGAAGATAGAGCCCAGCAGGACAGGGCATAGCTACGTCTTAACCATCATCTATCATTTCACCAAATTTGTATTGGCAGTCACAGTGAAGTATTTAACAGGCCAGACTACATAGTGGTGGAGCAGGGAGAGGTAAGTATTGCAATTGCTGGTGCCCTGAGCAAGCAGGATGGCCCACTCATGGGCGGCGGTACTGGCACAGGGCCCCTCATAGTACGTTGGTGTGTCTGACGGCGGGTGTGCACCCCCACCGTCAGAGACACTTGATTTTACTATGAGGGAACTTGTGCCAGTGCCGTTGCCAAAGAGTTTGCCCACCCACCTGTTCAGGGCAACGACACTCGCATGGGTGCGTGCACCAGGTGGTGACCCCGGCCCTGTGGGGGGAGGCAGCCCTGTTAGGGAGGTGGAAAAATGGCATATGTTGATGTTGGACATTCAGCAGCTGCAAATGGAGTAATTGGAGAAGTCCGCGGAAGAGGAGGACAAAAGCGAGCCATTTTTCTGGCAACCTACGTGTCAACAGGGGAAGGTGGGACAAAATCCTTTGAAACCAATGCATGGTTCATTTTAATGAAGGTTAGATCATCAACATTTTGGGTCAACAGACGGGTCCTTTTTTCTGTCAAGATTGATCCAGCAGCACTGAAGACTCGTTCAGATAACACGCAGCAGGGCAAGCGAGCTCCTGTAAGGCATATTGTGCCAATTCAGGCCAGGTGTCAAGTTTACTGGCCCAATAGTCAAAGGGGAATGACCGGTGAGGGAGAACATCGATATGGGAGGAGAAGTAGTTTGTTGCCATAGTTGACAACTGCTGTCTCCTGTCACTTTCGATCGATGCAGTATTACCAGTCGTGTGAGCGGTACTTGAAAAATCAGTCCACAACATGGTCATGAAACCCCTGTGTCCAACGCCACTTCGGCTGTGTGCACCACGAACACCTCTTCCATGTTGCCTACTACGGTTCGTTGGAAAAACATCGCCGCCGCTGTGTGCTGGGAATGCCTCAAACAAACGGTTTACCAGAGTTGCTTGTTAGCCAATATTAGCTCTAGGTTTTCCTGTGGCATGATGTTTTGGAATTTGCCTTTATAGCGTGGATCCAGGATGCTGGCCAACCAGTAGTCGTCATCGTTCATCATTTTGGCAATGCGGGGGTCCCTTTTTAGGATCTGCAAGGCATAATCAGACATGTGGGCCAATGTTCCAGGTGTCAATGATGCACTGCGAGTGATGGGTGGAGGAGCACTTTGGCAAATCCACATCCCTGCAGTCACACACAAACCCTGTACCTGACCTTGCCACGCCAACATTTTTTTTCCCCCCTGAGAAGCATCCTCCTCCCCAAAATAATCATCCCCATCATCCTCTTCCTCTTCTTCCTCCACCTCGTCCACAAGACTACCCTGAGCAGGCAATGGCTGACTGTCATCAAGGCTTCCCTCCTCCTCTTCCTCCTCGGCTGCAGACGCCTGCTCCTTAATGTGCATCAAAGTTTGCATGAGCAGACGCATAAGTGGGATGCTCATGCTTATGATGGCATCGTCTGCGCTTACCAGCCGTGTGCATTCCTCAAGACACTGAAGGACTTTACAGAGGTCTTTCAGCTTCGACCACTGCACACCAGACAGCTCCATGTCTGCCTGCAAACTGCCTGCCCATGTATCCTCCCACAAATGAATTACAGCCTGCCTCTGTTCGCACAGCCTCTGAACCATGTGCAGGGTGGAGTTCCACCTTGTTGCATCGTCGATAATTAGGCGGTGCTTGGGAAGGTGGAGCAATTGCTGCAGCTTCTGCATACGACTGGAGTGTACTGGCGACCGGCGGATGTGCGAGCACAGTCTTCGCACCTTATGGAGCAGGGGTGTTAACTCTGGATAATTATTGAGGAAGCACTGCACCACTAGGTTCAAGGTGTGAGCCAGGCAAGGTATGTGTCTGAGTTTTGAAAGGGCTATGGTTGCCACAAATTTCCGGCCGTTATCACTAACTACCTTGCCTGCCTCAAGATGTAGACTGCCCAGCTATGACTCAGTTTGTTGCTGCAAGTACCTCCATGGTGTGTCTGTTGTCGCCCAAACACGTCATTTTCAACACAGCCTGCTGACGCTTACCACTAGCTGTTCGATAGTGGGACACCTCGTGTGCAACACTGGCAGCTGCGGATGGAGCGCTCATGCGACCCGGCTCTGTGGACGAGCTTTCGCTTCTGGAGGAGGAGGGTTAACCGCCTACAGCCAACTGTTTCCTATATCGTGGGCTAGGCAGCACTGTCCCATCGCCGCTGTCCCCTGTGGACCCTGCATCCACCATATTAACCCAATGCGCAGTGATAGACACGTAACGGCCCTGGCCATGCCTACTGGACCATTCATCTGTTGTATGAGATTCAATGGCTAGCACACGATAGGTACGGGGGTATGGTGCTAGTGAAGGAGGCTCATGAGTCCCACATAAATGTCTATTAGAATCACTGCACACATACACTTAAGGAGTATTTGCTTATTAGTGAAATTTATTGAAAACAAGTGCTCTTATAGTGATTGCGACAGAATGACGTTTCGGTCATTCAAGACCTTGATCACAATAGTCGCTGAAAAACAACGGAGATATATACAATCAGGTGTTGTTGTTACATATATTACATATTTACATTATATTTACAACATAATATATATGTCCAGTATATCCATGTCTGACATCTGGTGATGCTCATAGGAGGAATGCCAAGACTATGGTAAATGTGAAAGTATTAACATATAAGTACTGAGAGAGAGATCGGAGGGCACAGATAATTGCATCATTATACAAAGTCAATAGACATGTGTGGGAAAAAATCTTGAAGCATAAAATAAGAGGACATGCATACCCTTGAACAATGTAGTGGTTCATGAAGGATGTGGTCCTTATGATCAAAATAGGGACAGCGAGTATGCCTGGATAGAGGGATTTGTATGTTTAAATTAGAATGAATGGTTACTTATAATGCCTGGTGATAAAGAATTGTTGCTAAATATAAGTGACTAATAGCATGGTTGTTTTTAAAACCCTGTGGTGTCATAGAACCGTCTAGAGAAATCTAGTATCATCCCCATTGGTGAAAAAGGTATAGTGATAAGGTTATAAATATTTACCCGTAGTAGTTCTGAACTAAGGGCTGTCCTGAATTAGGTAATGGTCACTTATGCCTTTAGGTTAGCCAGGGTCATTCTAATTTAAACATACAAATCCCTCTATCCAGGCATACTCGCTGTCCCTATTTTGATCATAAGGACCACATCCTTCATGAACTACTACATTGTTCAAGGGTATGCATGTCCTCTTATTTTATGCGTCAATATTTTTTCCACACATGTCTATTGACTTTGTATAATGATGCAATTATCTGTGCCCTCCGATCTCTCTCTCAGTACTTATATGTTAATACTTTCACATTTACTATAGTCTTGGCATTCCTCCTATGAGCATCACCAGATGTCAGACATGGATATACTGGACATATATACAGTGGGGGAAAAAAGTATTTAGTCAGTCAACAATAGTGCAAGTTCCACCACTTAAAAAGATGAGAGGCGTCTGTAATTTACATCATAGGTAGACCTCAACTATGGGAGACAAACTGAGAAAAAAAAATCCAGAAAATCACATTGTCTGTTTTTTTTCATTTTATTTGCATATTATGGTGGAAAATAAGTATTTGGTCAGAAACAAGCAATCAAGATTTCTGGCTCTCACAGACCTGTAACTTCTTCTTTAAGAGTCTCCTCTTTCCTCCACTCATTACCTGTAGTAATGGCACCTGTTTAAACTTGTTATCAGTATAAAAAGACACCTGTGCACACCCTCAAACAGTCTGACTCCAAACTCCACTATGGTGAAGACCAAAGAGCTGTCAAAGGACACCAGAAACAAAATTGTAGCCCTGCACCAGGCTGGGAAGACTGAATCTGCAATAGCCAACCAGCTTGGAGTGAAGAAATCAACTGTGGGAGCAATAATTAGAAAATGGAAGACATACAAGACCACTGATAATCTCCCTCAATCTGGTGCTCCACGCAAAATCCCACCCCGTGGGGTCAGAATGATCACAAGAACGGTGAGCAAAAATCCCAGAACCACGCGGGGGAACCTAGTGAATGAACTGCAGAGAGTTGGGACCAATGTAACAAGGCCTACCATAAGTAACACACTACGCCACCATGGACTCAGATCCTGCAGTGCCAGACGTGTCCCACTGCTTAAGCCTGTACATGTCCGGGCCCGTCTGAAGTTTGCTAGAGAGCATTTGGATGATCCAGAGGAGTTTTGGGAGAATGTCCTATGGTCTGATGAAACCAAACTGGAACTGTTTGATAGAAACACAACTTGTCGTGTTTGGAGGAAAAAGAATACTGAGTTGCATCCATCAAACACCATACCTACTGTAAAGCATGGTGGTGGAAACATCATGCTTTGGGGCTGTTTCTCTGCAAAGGGGCCAGGACGACTGATCCGGGTACATGAAAGAATGAATGGGGCCATGTATCGTGAGATTTTGAGTGCAAACCTCCTTCCATCAGCAAGGGAATTGAAGATGAAACGTGGCTGGGTCTTTCAACATGACAATGATCCAAAGCACACCGCCAGGGCAACGAAGTAGTGGCTTCGTAAGAAGCATTTCAAGGTCCTGGAGTGGCCTAGCCAGTCTCCAGATCTCAACCCTATAGAAAACCTTTGGAGGGAGTTGAAAGTCCGTGTTGCCAAGCGAAAAGCCAAAAACATCACTGCTATAGAGGAGATCTGCATGGAGGAATGGGCCAACATACCAACAACAGTGTGTGGCAACCTTGTGAAGACTTACAGAAAACGTATGACCTCTGTCATTGCCAACAAAGGATATATCACAAAGTATTGAGATGAAATTTTGTTTCTGACCAAATACTTATTTTCCACCATAATATGCAAATAAAATGAAAAAAAAACAGACAATGTGATTTTCTGGATTTTTTTTTCTCAGTTTGTCTCCCATAGTTGAGGTCTACCTATGATGTAAATTACAGACGCCTCTCATCTTTTTAAGTGGTGGAACTTGCACTATTGCTGACTGACTAAATACTTTTTTTCCCCACTGTATTATGTTGTAAATATAATGTAAATATGTAATACATGTAACAACAACACCTGATTGTATATATCTCCGTTTTTTTTCAGCGACTAATGTGATCAAGGTCTTGAATGACCGAAACGTCATTCTGTCGCAATCACTATAAGAGCACTTGTTTTCAATAAATTTCACTAATAAGCAAATACTCCTTAAGTGTATGTGTGCAGTGATTCTAATAGACATGCATCTGTTGTGAGGTGCACCTTTCCACTCACTGATTGCTTGAGTGCATGGACAATGCGGTCTTTCACATGCACGCAGAGGGCTGGGATGGCTTTTCGCGAAAAGAAGTGCCGGCTGGGTAGGTCATAGTGTGGTACTGCATAGGTCATGAGCTCACGGAAAGCTTTGCTTTCAACCAACCGGTAGGGCATTATCTCTAATGAGATTAGTTTGGCAATGTGGGCGTTCAAGGCCAGTGTACGCGGATGAGAGGATGAGTACTTTCTTGTCCTACTCAGAGTCTCTGGTAGGGTGAGCTGGACTTGAGAGCTGCATATGGTGGACATGGCGGACTGAGAGAGGATTGGTGATGGTGTTGCTGATGGCCTAGATTCAGTCTTTCATAGCAATAACATTGTGATTCCATGACTGCTTTGCCCTTGCAACGACATCTTGACATTTGCTGCTGGTGGTGTGCTAACCGGTGGGAAACAATGTAGTGTTGCTGACTACCTTCTTTGGGAGCAGTTGCACATGTGGTACGTGAGGTTTGGTAGTCCGTCCACGCTTGCAAGTGCATGGTGGTTAAATGTCTAAGCATGCAACTGGTATTCAAATTTCTCAGATTTTTCCCTCGGCTAAAGGTCTTTGCCCACTTCTTACAGATAACATTTGCCTGATCATTAGGATTTTGTTCAAAAAAGTGCCACACTGCACTCTCTCTACTATGGAAGACACTTTGAGACCTTGCACGCTGTGCTAATTTGACCGTCTGGTCAAGCTGTCCTGCAACTCTTTTGTTTTTTGTAACACATTTTTAGACTGCTACGGTCATGCCAGATAACAGCTGTTGCGATGTCGTTGCCTGCTGCGGATCCTCCTCCTCCTCTTCTGAGCTATTGGCAGCTGCACCTGTAATGAATGAGTCACAGAGGAGGAAAAAACAAAAAGCAAGCTAAGCCCAGAAAACCAGAGAGGTTGGTAACTAGCGGATTGCAGACCCCTGATCCTATCCACACAACTAGCAGTAGCCGTGGAGCGTGCCTACGGTGGTCCTAGACGCCTCGTCACGGCCAGAGAACTAAATAAGCCTAAAGAAAGAAAGGGAGAATCTAAACTGCCCCAGAGCAGATCCCAAAGCAATAGACAGCCCCCAACATGTATTTCCGGTGAAACAAGATGAAAACACAAAAACAGATAGAAAGATAGGCTGAGCAAACGATGGGGCCCTCACTAACTAGAAAGGACAGGAAAGGAAAGCTGCTGTCTGCAATCACGCAAAAAACCCTGCCAAAAAATGTCCAACATGTCGGATAGAAAAAGGCCCTGAAGTCGCTAGACTTCATTTCCCTATATCAGCACTCAGGTATATTCTGAAGACCGAGCAAAAGAGATCAACTGATCAGAGACAAAATGGGGATTCAGCCCAGTCCCAGCCAGGGCTGGCTGAACACAAAAACTAAGTAATCCAGATGAAAACTCATATGAACAATAGCAGAGAAAACTTAGCTTTAAGAAGGCAGGAACCAAACTGGAAACCAGACGCCACAGTCTGGAGAAATCACCAGCAAGAAACTAGGGAGTCGGCTGCCTTAAATCAAATCAGAAATTCCTGATGTCCAATCACAGTCCTCTTCCTCAGGTGGCCGGTCTCTGCCATTTAGGTCAGCTTCATTACCTCCCTTCACCAACAGAGGGAGTCCAGATAGAGAACTCACTACTCCTCTGTCAGCACAGCCAGCTCCATAACCCTCACCAGAAGCCAGAGGCAAACCCGAAAATGAGCTCACAACAGGCACCCTCTTCCCCCAATGGATGCCAATCTGGGTCAACAACTGGTTCATCCATCACCTCCTCTTCAATTTCATGTGCACCTTCCTCTGTGTCACCGTGTAAGGTGGTATAGTATGCGGGAAGGGGCACCTGAGTTTCATCAGGGTCTGATTCTGCCTCAGTACACTGCAAGGACAATGTTGTGCTCTGAGTGAATGTACCAGCAGAAAAATCTTGCAGTGGCTGTGCATCAGCGCAATCCATGTCAGATTCATCTTGGACTGGGGAATTCACGATTTGACTTGCTAACCCAGGCATGGTATGTGAAAAGAGCTCCATGGAGTAATCGGTAGTGTGGCCTGCCACATCCTTCACTTTTGGTAGGGGTGAAGGACACAAGGAAAGGTGTTGTTCCTGACCAGGAGCCTCCAATGAGGACTCAGTGCTTTTATTTTTTGCAACTTCAGAAGAGGAGGCGAGAGATCCGGAGGCTGTGTCAGCAATGTAAGCCAAAACTTGTTCCTGAAGCTCCGGCTTTAAAAGTGGTTTACCTTCTCCCAGAAAAGAGAGCTTTCGAGGCCTTGTGGAGCCAGACGATGACGCAGGCTCAACACCTCCTGCCTTAGGTGCTATTGTGGTTTTGCCACTACCAACAGATGCCTCACCACCACCACCACCGTCGGGACCAGCTGGCAACCTCCGCCCACTTCCATGGCGTCTTCCACCATACCTCTTCATTTTTGTGAAAATGTACCCAAAATACCACCAGCTATATGGTACTGTAAAACAAGGTAGAAGGTGTATCTACTATTGGTGAGAATTTGAATCTCACTATAGATTTGAGGACGCAGAACTATTGTCTCAGGCCCAGTAGAGATTACACCTCAATGTAACAGGCTGAAATTGGATTGTGTATGACAAGGTGGAAGGTGTCCTTAGGATTGGTGAGAATTTGATTCTCACTATTAGTGTTGAGCGATACCATCCGATATCGTGAAATATCGGATCGGATTGGATCGGATGGATACCCAAAAAATATTGGATATCGCCGATTCCGATACCGGAAACCAATTCAAGTCAATGGGACAGAAATATCGGAATTAAAATAAACCCTTTTTTTCCTTGTAGGTTAATTCTACACAAAGAAAAACAACTAAGAATAATGTAGAATGTAGAGTTGAGCGAAACGGGTCGAAAAAATTCAAAAGTCGCCGACTTTTGGCAAAGTCGGGTTTCATGAAACGAAACCTGACCCTAGGATGAGGTCGGCCACTTACGCGCCAAAGTCGCGTTTCAAAAGTTTGTTTTGCGCTCTTTTTCAGCCAATCAGGATCCACGGACACTGTGGGCAACGTGATGACCTAGGCACGGGTCACCACCATCTTTCAGAAGGGCATGCAAGTGATTGGCTTGCTTTGGTGGGCGTCACAGGGGGTATAAAAGGGCGTGCACGCCGACCGCCATCTTACTTCTGCCGATCTTAGTATAGGGAGAGGTTGCTGCTGATTCTGTAGGGAGAGCGTTAGGCAGGGAAGAAGACAAAAAAACTGCTTCTGCTGCTAGCGATTTGGCCTGCACAACACACAAGTCACTGTGTGTGCAGTGCAAGGGGAGGCTATATTGTGGTGTATCAGTGGTGTTGGTTGTTGGGCTGCCTTTTAAGGCTTCCTGACACGCTGGCATTGCTGTTTACCCACTGCTCCGCAAACTGCTTTTTTAAAAGCAATCCAATCTCCCTTATCCTCTAGTCACTTTTGTCACAGCTGTGACATCGAGCCTGTCACATAGCGCTCAGATATCAGTGGGCCTCACACAATCCACAAGTGTCCAGTGTCCAAAAGTGTGCGCAGAGATTCAAAATCTCCATTATCCTCTCGTCACTTTTGTCACAGGCAGCTGTGCCATCGAGCCTGTCACATAGCGCTCAGATATCAGTGGGCCTCACACAATCCACAAGTGTCCAGTGTCCAAAAGTGTGCGCAGAGATTCAAAATCTCCATTATCCTCTCGTCACTTTTGTCACAGGCAGCTGTGCCATCGAGCGTGTCACATAGCGCTCAGATATCAGTGGGCCTCACACAATCCACAAGTGTCCAGTGTCCAAAAGTGTGCGCAGAGATTCAAAATCTCCATTATCCTCTCGTCACTTTGGTCACAGGCAGCTGTGCCATCGAGCCTGTCACATAGCGCTCAGATATCAGTGGGCCTCACACAATCCACAAGTGTCCAGTGTCTAAAAGTGTGCGCAGAGATTCAAAATCTCCATTATCCTCTCGTCACTTTGGCCACAGGCAGCTGTGCCATCGAGCGTGTCACATAGCGCTCAGATATCAGTGGGCTTCACACAATCCACAAGTGTCCAGTGTCCAAAAGTGTGCGCAGAGATTCAAAATCTCCATTATCCTCTCGTCACTTTGGTCACAGGCAGCTGTGCCATTGAGCGTGTCACATAGCACTCAGATATCAGTGGGCCTCACACAATCCACAAGTGTCCAGTGTCCAAAAGTGTGCGCAGAGATTCAAAATCTCCATTATCCTCTCGTCACTTTGGTCACAGGCAGCTGTGCCATCGAGCGTGTCACATAGCGCTCAGATATCAGTGGGCCTCACACAATCCACAAGTGTCCAGTGTCCAAAAGTGTGCGCAGAGATTCAAAATCTCCATTATCCTCTCGTCACTTTGGTCACAGGCAGCTGTGCCATCGAGCGTGTCACATAGCGCTCAGATATCAGTGGGCCTCACACAATCCACAAGTGTCCAGTGTCCAAAAGTGTGCGCAGAGATTCAAAATCTCCATTATCCTCTCGTCACTTTGGTCACAGGCAGCTGTGCCATCGAGCGTGTCACATAGCGCTCAGATATCAGTGGGCCTCACACAATCCACAAGTGTCCAGTGTCAAAAAGTGTGCGCAGAGATTCAAAATCTCCATTATCCTCTCGTCACTTTGGTCACAGGCATCTGTGCCATCGAGCCTGTCACATAGCGCTCAGATATCAGTGGGCCTCACACAATCCACAAGTGTCCAGTGTCCAAAAGTGTGCGCAGAGATTCAAAATCTCCATTATCCTCTCGTCACTTTGGTCACAGGCAGCTGTGCCATCGAGCGTGTCACATAGCGCTCAGATATCAGTGGGCCTCACACAATCCACAAGTGTCCAGTGTCCAAAAGTGTGTGCAGAGATTCAAAATCTCCATTATCCTCTCGTCACTTTGGTCACAGGCAGCTGTGCCATCGAGCCTGTCACATAGCGCTCAGATATCAGTGGGCCTCACACAATCCACAAGTGTCCAGTGTCCAAAAGTGTGCGCAGAGATTCAAAATCTCCATTATCCTCTCGTCACTTTGGTCACAGGCAGCTGTGCCATCGAGCCTGTCACATAGCGCTCAGATATCAGTGGGCCTCACACAATCCACAAGTGTCCAGTGTCCAAAAGTGTGCGCAGAGATTCAAAATCTCCATTATCCTCTCGTCACTTTGGTCACAGGCAGCTGTGCCATCGAGCCTGTCACATAGCGCTCAGATATCAGTGGGCCTCACACAATCCAAAAGTGTCCACTGTCCACAAGTGTGTGCAGAAATTCTAAATCTCCCCTGTCCTATAGACACCTTGTACCTTGTTTTACATTACTATATAGTTTGTTGGATTTTGTCTACATTTCTACCAAAAATGAGGAAGGCTGGTGGAAGAGGCCGTGGAATTGGGCGGGGGTTGGCAGCTGGTAATGATGGTGTTGGTGGTGGATCTGATGGTTGTGGCAAGAGCAAAATAGGACCGAATGCAGGAGGTGCTGACCCTGCGTCATCGTCTGGCTACATAAGGCCTCGAACGCTTAGTTTTCTAAGAGTTGGCAAACCGCTTTTAAAGGCAGAGCATCAGGAAAAAGTTTTGTCTTACATTGCTGACTCAGCCTCCAGCTCTATCGCCTCCTCTTCTTCAGTTGTAAAAAGTAAAAGCACTGAGTCGTCATTGGAGGCTCATGTTCATGAACCACACCTTTCCTTGTGTCCTTCACCCCAACCAAGATTGAAGGATGACGCAGGCCATACTACTGATTACTCCATGGAGCTGTTTTCACATACCATGCCTGGATTATCAAGTGAAATGGTGAATTAACCAGGCCAAGATGAATCTGACATGGAGTGCACTGATGAACAGCCGCTGATGGATGATTCTGCTGGTACATTCACTCAGAGCACTACATTGTCCTCGCAGTGTACACAGCCAGATTTTGACCCTGATGAGACTCAGGTGCCCCTTCCCGCACACTATACCAACATACACGGTGACACAGAGAAAGGTGCACATGACATAGAAGAGGAGGTGATGGATGACCCAGTTGTTGACCCAGATTGGCATCCATTGGGGGAAGAGGGTGCTGCTTCCAATAGCTCAGATGAGGAGCATCCACAGCAGACATCGACATCGCAACAGCTGTTATCTGGCAGGCCCGGAGCACTCCAAAGACAGGTTCCAAACATCAAAAGAGTTGCTGGACAGCTTGTCCAGAGGGTCAAAAGATCACAGCGTGCTAGGCCGCAAAATGTCTGCCAAAGTAGGAAGAGTGCAGTGTGGCACTTTATTGAACAAAATCCTCATGATCAGGCCAAGGTTATCTGTAAGAAGTGCGCAAAGACCTTTAGCTGAGGGAAAAATCTGAAAAATTTGAATACCAGTTGCATGCTTAGACATTTAACCAGCATGCACTTGCAAGCGTGGACACAACACCAAACCTCAAGTGCCACATGTGCAACTGATCACAATGAAGGTAGTCAGCAACGCTACATTGTTTCCCCCACTGTAAGCCCACCGGTTAGCACAGCAGCAAATGTTGAGGTGTCGTTGCAAGACCACAGCAGTCAGGGAATCCCACTGTTATATCAACGAAAGACTGATTCTAGGCCATCAGAAAGAACACCAACTCCATCACCATCATCAACCCTCTCTCAGTCCGCCCTGTCCACCGCTACTTCCACCATATGCAGCTCTCAAGTCCAGCTCACCCTCCCAGACACTATGAGTAGGTCAAGAAAGTACTCAGTCTCTCATCCGCGTACACTGGGTTTGAACGCCCACATTGCCAAACTAATCTCGTTTGAGATGATGCCCTTTCGGTTGGTGGAAAGCACAGCTTTCCGCGAACTCATGGCCTATGCAGTACCACGCTATGACCTACCCAGTCGCCACTTCTTCTCTCGCAAAGCCATCCCAGCCCTCCACCATCATGTGAAAGACCGCATTGTCCATGCACTCAAGCAGTCAGTGAGCGGAAAGGTGCACCTCACAACTGATGCATGGTCCAGTCGGCATGGCCAGGGCCGTTACGTGTCCATCACTGCGCACTGGGTTAATGTGGTGGATGCAGGGTCCACAGGAGACAGTGGTGGTGGGACAGTGCTGCCTAGCCCACGGTATAGGAAACAGTTGGCTGTAGGCGTTCGACCCTCCTCCTCCTCCTCCTCCAGAAGCGAAAGCTCATCCACAGAGCGCAGTCGTACGAGCACTCCATCTGCAGCTGCCACTGTTGCACACGATGTGTCCCCCTATCGAGCAGCTAGTGGAAAGCGTCAGCAGGCTGTGTTGCAGATTATGTGTTTGGGAGACAGACACACCGCCGAGGTGCTGGCCGAGTACTTGAAGCGACAAACTGAGTCATGGCTGGGCAGTGTACATCTTGAGGCAGGCAAGGTAGTTAGTGATAACGGCCGTAATTTTGTGGCAGCCATAGCCCTTTCAAAACTCAGCCACATACCTTGCTTGGCTCACACCTTGAACCTGGTGGTGCAGTGCTTCCTCAATAATTATCCAGAGTTAACAGCCCTGCTCCAGAAGGTGCGAAGACTGTGCGCGCACATCCGCCGGTCGCCTGTACACTCCGTTCGTATGCAGAAGCTGCAGCGATTGCTCCACCTTCCCAACCACCGCCTCATTATCGACATTGCAACAAGGTGGAACTCCACCCTGCACATGGTGGAGCGGCTGTGCGAGCAGAGGCAGGCCATAATGCATTTGTGGGAGGATACACGGCCAGGCACTTTGAGAGCAGACATGGAGTTGACAGGCGTGCAGTGGTCGAAGCTGAAAGACCTTTGTAAAGTCCTTCAGTGTTTTGAGGAATGCACACGGCTGGTAAGCGCAGACGACGCCATCCTAAGCATGAGCATCCCACTTATGCGTCTGCTCATGCAAACTTTGACGCACCTTAAGGAGCAGGCGTCTGCAGCCAATGTTGATGAGGAGGAAGAGGAGGAGGGAATCCTTGATGACATTCAGCCATTGTCTGCTCAGGGACCTCTCCTGGACGAGGTGGAGGAAGAAGAGGAGGAGGAGGAGGATGATGGGGATGATTACTTAGGGGAGGAGGATGCATCTCGTGGGGCAAGTGAAAATGTTGGCGTGGCAAGGTCTGGTACAGGGTTTGTGCGTGACTGGAGGGATGTGGATTTGCCAGAAAGTGCTCCTCCACCCAGCACTCGCAGTGCATCATTGACACCGGGAACATTGGCCCACATGTCAGATTATGCCTTGCGGATCCTAAAAAGGGACCCCCGCATTGCCAAAATGATGAACGATGACGACTACTGGTTGGCCAGCATCCTGGATCCACGCTATAAAGGCAAATTACAAAACATCATGCCACAGGAGAACCTTGACCTAATATTGGCTAATAAACAAGCAACTCTGGTAAATCGGTTGCTTGAGGCATTCCCAGCACACAGCAGCGGTGATGGTTCTCACATGAGCCGTACGGGCCGGGGGCAGCTTGGCAGAGGTGTTCGTGGTGCACACAGCAGAAGTGGCGTTGGAGACAGGGGTTTTATGACAATGTTGTGGACTAATTTTTCAAATACCGCTCACACAACTGGTAATACTGCATCGATGGAAAGTGACAGGAGACAGCAGTTATCAACTATGGTTACAAACTACTTTTCCTCCCATATCGATGTTCTCCCACACATGTCATTCCCCTTTGACTATTGGGCCGCTAAACTGGACACCTGGCCTGAATTGGCCCAATATGCCTTACAGGAGCTCGCTTGCCCAGCTGCAAGTGTGCTATCGGAAAGAGTCTTCAGTGCAGCTGGATCAATCCTGACAGAAAAAAGGACCCGTCTGTCAACCCAAAATGTGGATGATCTAACCTTCATTAAAATGAACCACGCATGGGTTTCCAAGGATTTTGTCCCACCTTCCCCTGATGACACATAGGGTGACAGAAAAATGGCTTGCTTTGGTCCACCTCTTCCTGGGACTTGACCTATTTCGCCTTTTGCATCAGCTGAATGTCCAACATCAACATATGCCACTTTCTAAAACTCCCTAACTGTGCTGCCTCCCCCCCCATGGCCGGGGTCACCACCTACCGCACGACACCGTGCGAGTGCCGTTGCCCTGGACAGGTGGGTAGGCCGACTCTTGGGCGCGGGCACTGGCACAGGGTCCCTCATAGTGCAATCAAGTGTCTCTGACGGTGGTGGTGCACACCCGCCGTCAGACACACCGCTGTACTATGAGGGGCCCAGTGCCAGTACCGACGCCCACGAGTGGGCCCCCCTTGCTTGGGCAGGGCCCCAGCATTTGCAATCTTTACCTCTCCCTGCTCCTCCGCTGTGTAATCTGGGCCGTCAAATCCATACTGTGTACGCTATCCATACATGTTATCCGGGGATACGGTACCCTTTCTAACCTTTGTGCAATCACGTGCAATCCATACTGGGCCTAACACCGTCTGAGCCTGCCTCCTGATACATATATTTTGAATGTGTACGCTATCCATACATGTTATCCGGGGATACGGTACCCTTTCTAACCTTTGTGCAATCACGTGCAATCCATACTGGGCCTAACACCGTCTGAGCCTGCCTCCTGAGACATATATTTTGAATGTGTACGCTATCCATACATGTTATCCGGGGATACGGTACCCTTTCTAACCTTTGTGCAATCACGTGCAATCCATACTGTGCCTGACACCGTCTGAGCCTGCCTCCTGAGACATATATTTTGAATGTGTACGCTATCCATACATGTTATCCAGGGATACGGTACCCTTTCTAACCTTTGTGCAATCACGTGCAATCCATACTGGGCCTAACACCGTCTGAGCCTGCCTCCTGAGACATATATTTTGAATGTGTACGCTATCCATACATGTTATCCGGGGATACGGTACCCTTTCTAACCTTTGTGCAATCACGTGCAATCCATACTGGGCCTAACACCGTCTGAGTCTGACTCGTGAGACATATATTTTGAATGTGTACGCTATCCATACATGTTATCCGGGGATACGGTACCCTTTCTAACCTTTGTGCAATCACGTGCAATCCATACTGTGCCTGACACCGTCTGAGCCTGCCTCCTGAGACATATATTTTGAATGTGTACGCTATCCATACATGTTATCCAGGGATACGGTACCCTTTCTAACCTTTGTGCAATCATGTGCAATCCATACTGGGCCTGACACCGTCTGAGCCTGCCTCCTGAGACATATATTTTGAATGTGTACGCTATCCATACATGTTATCCAGGGATACGGTACCCTTTCTAACCTTTGTGCAATCACGTGCAATCCATACTGGGCCTAACACCGTCTGAGCCTGCCTCCTGATACATATATTTTGAATGTGTACGCTATCCATACATGTTATCCGGGGATACGGTACCCTTTCTAACCTTTGTGCAATCACGTGCAATCCATACTGGGCCTAACACCGTCTGAGCCTGCCTCCTGAGACATATATTTTGAATGTGTACGCTATCCATACATGTTATCCAGGGATACGGTACCCTTTCTAACCTTTGTGCAATCACGTGCAATCCATACTGGGCGTGAGAATGGCTGGAGCAGCATTTACTGGGACCATTATACACTAGAGCATTAGAAATGGGGCCCATTATGTTTGGAGCATTATTTGGGCCCATAAGACAGTGGAGCTTCATCCATGGGGACCAACATATACTGTAGCATTATGTGGAGCTCATCATATACTGTTTCAAACATTATATGGGACCAATGATTCTGTATGGAGAAATAGATGGGCCTCGTCATGAGATGTAAAAAGTGAGGTATTTTTCATTGTACTATACCGCTATTTATCTGCCGTATCGGAGCATGATGAGTTGTGGTATGTGTTAAAGGGGCGCTCTTTCGCCCAGGGCACATGAAAACCTGCAGCCAGCCCTCCCCCCCCACAACTTTAGCCAAATAACCCCCATTTTTCAGTGCGTAACTTGTATTATGAAGTTAATTAAGGTTGACAAGCTTAAGTAAGAAGAATTGATGCTTTTGGCATTCAAATGGGCACTGTAGGTGTGTTTCCTGTCCTCCTCTCACTGCCGACTTTTATTCCCCATTGACTTACATTGGGTTTCGTGTTTCGGGACGACCCCAACTTTTCCCTATAATCGGACGATCTTGCTAGACCCGACTTTTGGAAAAGTCGGGTTTCACGAAACGAAACGCGACCCTAAAAAACCAAAAGTCGCTCAACTCTAGTAGAATGTATTGGGGGGAGGTGGAGGAGACATTAAAGGCATAGAGGTTTAGCCCAATCAAATGGAATAGCAGGAATTAATTGTTTTTGTCAGATATGTATGTTTTACTACTTGCATGCTCTTCACCTTCTTTTTTACTTCTCCCACACTTTCTCCTTCATGATCCTCAGCAGCAGCAGCATCTTTTTCATCAACTTCTTCACCTTATTCATCTTCTTCTTCTTCACCGTCTTCCTATTATTCTTTTTTTTTTACATTCTTCATATTCTTCTTATTCAACTATTATTCTTCATATTCTACTTCTTCATCTTCTTCCTATTCTTCTTCATCATATTCTTATTTGTGACAGGCATTCCTGTAGTTGTTATCTATAAAAGTTTGAAGATTACACCTTCCGGTCTGCCTGTCACAAAAGATTTACAACTGGATTTGTCCGCGTTCAGTTTGGCCTGCAGCAGCAGGCATTTTCCAGGGGCACCACGAGGAGGACGGACTCACCCCCATACACTGCTTAGTCTTCTTCTTCTTATAATTTAGATAATATCTTTTGCTCTGATTTTTAGTCTTATGCTTAATGTTCTTCTGCTTTTTGTTCTTCTGCTTTTTGTTTTCTGCTTCTTGGTCTTCTGTCTCTTGGTGGTTGTCTTCATGTTCTTTGTCCTCTTGGTCATCTTCTTCAGGGTCATCTTTTTGGTCTTCTTCGGGGTGGTCTTCCGGGTCGTCTTCAGGGTCATCGTTTTCGTGGTCGTCGTCTTCTTCGGAGTGGTCTTCAGGGTCGTCGTCAGGGAGATCCAGAGTGATAACCAAAAACCATTTCCAAAAGCTTGAACTTGGAAATGTAGCAGAAGGTACAAGAGGAACTGCCAAGAACCAGCTGATGGTACTGGAACCCGGGTGGGTAGCAGGAGCTGCAAGAGCCAATGGAACTAGCGAGGACCAGCTGACAGTGCTGGAACCAGATGGGGCAGCAGAAGGAACAAGAGCCAATGGCACTACCGAGGACCAGCTGACGGTGCTGGAACCTGGTTACTAAGCAGGAGGTACCTGTGCTAGAATGCACTACCAAGGACCAGCAGACATTGCTGGAACTCGGATACCGAGAAGGAGGCACCTCAGCCAAAGGCACTGCCGAGAACCAACTGACGGTACTGGAACCCAGATGGGTAGCAGAAGCTGCAAGAGCCAATGGAAGTAGCGAGGACCAGCTGACGGTGCTGGAACCTGGAGGGGCAGCAGAAGGAACAAGAGCCAATGGCACTACCGAGGACCAGCAGACGTTGCTGGAACTCGGATACCGAGAAGGAGGCACCTCAGTCAAAGACATTGCCGAGAACCAGCTGACGGTGCTGGAACCCAGAGAGGCAGCAGAAGGAACAAGAGCCAATCGCACTACCGAGGACCAACTGACGGTGCTGGAACCCTGTTACTAAGCAGGAGGTACCTGTGCTAGAAAGCACTACCAAGGACCAGCAGACGTTGCTGGAACTCGGATACCGAGAAGGAGGCACCTCAGCCAAAGGCACTGCCGAGAACCAGCTGACGGTGCTGGAACCCGGATGGGTAGCAGAAGGTACCCATGAAAAACAAAGTTGCAAGGCCGCGAGCCGGCCGCAGTTACCGAAACCCACAGTCCTATAGGGGGTGCTTGTCCTATTGGCACTACAGAACCAGCCTTTGTTGCCAGATCCCGCAGCCCACATAGGAAGCCCATAAACTGCAGGCACCATAGACTCGGCTAACCCGACCGCAACACGACAGGACAACGTATTGGTGGCAAAGTGACGTTGACATTACCCGGAAACAGCAGGTATGCTGGAACCAGGCTGGCAGGAGGGAGTACCCATGCCAAAGACAATGCCGGGAAACAGCTGGCGGTGCTGGAACCCAGGGAAAATACTACAAACAGAGTGGAGACAGAGGCCTAATTGGAGCAAGTTTAAAATCTGTAGTTGTGTGAGTGTGGACAGAGCAGGAGAAATTGCCGGACACACAGCTGGGGATCAGATGAAATTTTGAATCCCAATAACACTGGAGCATATGTTGACTGTGCAGACGGCACTTCTGAGCAGTAACTGGCGATGTTGGAGCCCAGGGTCAATCAGGATGTAGGCTGAGGCCCAATTTCATCAAGTTTAATATCTGTTGTAGACTACTACTGATTTTAAACGTGCTCCAATTAGGCCTCTGGCTCCACTTGTAAAATAATTCACATTCTTGTAAAATACTTAGGACTAGTTACCAGATAAAAATGTAGTGGTTTATTTGGTTTCTTCCATCAAAGAAAAGATTATTACAGAAAAACATAAAAATAAGTGCATGATTATAAAGAGATTGTCCATTTGTTCATAGCAAAGATTGTAACCTTCTTTCTCTGGGATCCCACATGGCAAATGGCGTCTGTCTCTGTTCGGCTTCTCAAGTAGCAAAGTTACATACCAGCTGTTCGTAAGGTCATGTCCGAGCAAGGATGACTCCTCGAATGTGTTTCATGGCGATAGGGAAGGAGAGAGCGACCTCTACAGTGAGCCATGAATTATATACGTCTCTTAAAGCACGTGATCTCTGTATATATGGAGCCGACCTTTTACCATGAGCTAAACTTAAATATGTAGTGGAGCTGACATTTAACATGAGCTAAACTTCCAAGAATAACCTATGTAGTGTCAGCTAAAGCAATGTACAGAACTGGGTGTAATAAGAAATTAACAACCAAATTATTAATATTTAACACCACTCTGTCTCTAGTATTTACCCTGGCCTCCAACACCACCAGTTGCTGCTCAGAAGTGCCGTCTGCACAATCAACACTTGTTCCTGTGTTACTGGGGTTCAGTAACGTCAGCTGATCCCCTGATGTGTGTCCGGCAATGTCTCCTGCTCTGTCCACATTCCCAGTGGGAATGTCTCCTGCTCTGGCCATGTATCCAGCTTAGAGACCCAAAACTTGAAGGGGAAAGAGCCATCTGGGAGTACACTGACAGGGTAAGACATGTAGTCTGTCACCATCTGATGGAAACGTTGCCTCCTGCTGACTGGATGGTGTAGACATTTGTGGCGGGCACACAAAACTTTGCCACATTTGGGCCATACTGGTCTTGCCTTGAGCTGAGGCGCTGCCTCTGCTCCCTCTTTGTGCAGAGCTTCCTCCACTGCCTCGATGCACAGAGCTGCTTTGTAAAACACTAGCAGCACTGCTGTCGGGTGGAATGGAGAACATGATGGAATGCACCAGTGTGTCTTGGTACTCGCGCATTTTACGCTCCCGGTTCAACGTTGGTATGAGGCTTTGTAAGTTGCCCCGGTAGCGAAGATCTAAGAGGGTGTACACCCAATAATCAGCCGTGTTGAGAATGTGGGCGATGCGGCGGTCGTTTCTCAGGCACTGCAGCATGAAATCAACCATGTGCTGCAGACTCCCAACTGCCCAAGAAACGCTGTCCCCTGCTTGAGGCGTCATCTCTGCCTGCTCTGCATCACCCCACCCTCGCTGTACATACTGACTACTAGAGCATTGTGTACCTCCCTCCTCTGGAGAGATGTCTTCCTCCTCCATTGACTCCTCCTCATCCTTCTCACAAAGTGTCCCCTGCCTAGGCCTTTGTGAGGAACCACGTTGCGCAGACTGTCCAGAAGCAGATGGCATTTGGGACTCTTCCAAAACCTCCTCCCTTGGTGCTTGCAGTGTTTTTTGAAGCAGGCAGATAAGGGAGACAGTCTTGCTGACTAGTGCATCATCTGCACTCGCCATTCACGTGGAATCATCGAAGGCATGCAAAACGCAGATGTACTTCATAGAGGCCCACTCAGTGGTGCTGAAGTGTGACAGGCGCACAGTGCGACTCGTTTGCACCTGATGCAGCTGGTACTCCATTACTGCTGCCTGCTGCTCACACAACCGTGCCAACATATGTTACGTTGAATTCCACCTGGTGGGTAGGTCACATATGATGCGATGTTCCGGAAGGCGGAATATGCGCTGCAGAGCTGAAATGCGCGATCTTGCCATGCTGGAATGCCAAAAGTGAGCGCACTCAATGTGGACCTTGTGAAGCAGTGCATCAAGATCCGGATAGTCCCTCAGAAAGCTCTGCACAACCAAGTTGAGCACATGTGCCAGACATGGGATGTGAGTGAGGTTGCCTAGGCCCAGAGCTGCCACCAGATTTCGGCCATTGTCACACACTACCAAGCCTGGCTGGAGATTCGCTGGCACAAACCACACGTCGCTCTCCTGCTTGATGGCATTCCAGAGCTCCTGTGCTGTGTGGCTTCGATTCCCCAAAGAAATTAATTTCAGCACGGCCTGTTGACATTTGGTCATGGCTGTGCTCATATCGGTCGTAACAAGCTCCTGCAGCGCTGATTCTGAGGAACTGGAGTATGAGGAGGAGTCAATGTGTACAGACTAGAGTTGAGCGATACCGTCCGATACTTCAAAGTATCGGAACGGAATGGATCGGCCGATCTTAAAAAAAAGTTTCGGTATCGCCGATTCCGATACCGGAAGTCCCATTCAAGTCTATGGGACTTCCGGTATCGGAATAAGAAAAATCCTGTTTTTCCCTTGTACAGCCTCTCTGGGGTCTGTACGGGCCTTTCGGGGGGCTGTGCCGGCCTGCCAGGGGGTCTGTGCAGGCTCCGGTGGTCTGTGCCGGCCTGCCGGGGGCCTGTGCAGGCTCCGGTGGGCTGTGCCGGCCTGCCGGGGGGCTGTGCAGGCTCCGGGGGGCTGTGCCGGCCTGCCGGGGGGCTGTGCCGGCCTGCCGGGGGGCTGTGCAGGCTTCGGGGGTCTGTGCAGGCATCGTCCGATGGGACTACAAGTCCCATCGGGCGATGCCTGCTACCATGACAGTGATTGACACATTAGCCAATGATGGGACAGTAGTAGTCCCATCATCCGGCTAATGTGTTGAATGTAAAAAAAAAAAAAAAAAATTACATGCTACATACATGCTACATACATACAACATGCATACTACATACATGCTACATTCATACTACATACTACATACATGCTACATTCATACTACATATATACTACATGCAACATACATACTACATATATACTACATGCATGCAACATGCATACTACATATATACTACATGCAACATACATACTACATATATACTACATGAAACATACATACTACATATATACTACATGCATGCAACATGCATACTACATATATACTACATGCTACATACTACATATATACTACATACATACTGCATGCTACATACATACTACATGCTACATACATACCACATACATACTACATACATACTACATGCTACATATATACTACATATATACTACATGCTACATACATACTACATATATACTACATGCTACATACATACTACATATATACTACATACATACTACATACATGCTACATACATACTACATGCTACATACATACCACATACATACTACATACATACTACATGCTACATATATACTACATATATACTACATGCATGCTACATACATACTGCATGCTACATGCATGCTACATACATACTACATACATACTACATGCTACATACATACCACATATATACTACATACATACTACATACAATACATTCATACAATACATACATAGACATACAGTACATATAACATAGAGTAACATACTTACCAATACTTGTCACATTGTTCCCCGAAGCCATTGTCTTTTACGGAATAAATATTAACATAACAAACCACAAAAATACTCACCCACGATCCGAAGCAGTCCACGAGTGTGTCCCACGACGATCTTGGGTAGAGAACTGCAGCATCAGCTGTTGCTGCCGTTCTCTACGGGCTGCAGGAATCCAATGACGGAAGGTAGGTATCCTTCCGCACTGTATTCCTCCGCCACTTAAAAAAAAAAAAAAGTCCCTAGTCTCACTTTATGCCATTGCTGCGTGGGAATTTCCCACACAGCAATGGCATAAAGTGAGACTAGGGACTTTTTTTTTAAGTGGCGGAGGAATACAGTGCGGAAGGATACCTACCTTCCGTCATTGGATTCCTGCAGCCCGTAGAGAACGGCAGCAACAGCTGATGCTGCAGTTCTCTACCCAAGATCGTCGTGGGACACACTCGTGGACTGCTTCGGATCGTGGGTGAGTATTTTTGTGGTTTGTTATGTTAATATTTATTCCGTAAAAGACAATGGCTTCGGGGAACAATGTGACAAGTATTGGTAAGTATGTTACTCTATGTTATATGTACTGTATGTCTATGTATGTATTGTATGAATGTATTGTATGTAGTATGTATGTAGTATATATGTGGTATGTATGTAGCATGTAGTATGTATGTAGTATGTATGTAGCATGCATGTAGCATGCAGTATGTATGTAGCATGCATGTAGTATATATGTAGTATGTATGTAGCATGTAGTATGTATGTAGTATGTATGTGGTATGTATGTAGCATGCATGTAGTATGTATGTAGTATATATGTAGTATGTATGTAGCATGTAGTATGTATGTAGCATGCATGTAGTATATATGTAGTATGTATGTAGCATGTAGTATGTATGTAGCATGTAGTATGTATGTAGCATGCATGTAGTATGTATGTAGTATGTATGTGGTATGTATGTAGCATGTAGTATGTATGTAGCATGCATGTAGTATGTATGTAGTATGTATGTAGTATATATGTAGTATGTATGTAGCATGTAGTATGTATGTAGCATGCATGTAGTATATATGTAGTATGTATGTATGTAGTATGTATGTAGTATATATGTAGCATGTAGTATGTATGTAGCATGCATGTAGTATATATGTGTTATGTATGTAGTATGTATGTAGTATGTATGTGGTATGTATGTGGTATGTATGTGGTATGTATGTAGTAAGTATGTAGTATGTATGTAGTATGTATGTGGCATGTATGTAGTATGTATGTAGTATTTTTTTTTTTTTTTTTTAACATTTAACACATTAGCCGGATGATGGGACTACTACTGTCCCATCATTGGCTAATGTGTCAATCACTGTCATGGTAGCAGGCATCGCCAGATGGGACTTGTAGTCCCATCGGACGATGCTTGCACAGACCCCCGGACATCAGCACAGCCCCCCGGCAGGCCGGCACAGCCCCCCGGCAGGCCGGTACAGACCCCCACAGGGTGCACAGACCACCGGCAGGCCGGCACAGCCCCCCGGCAGGCCGGTACAGACCCCGGGCAGTCCACACAGCCCCCCGGCAGGCCGGCAGAGACCCCCGGAAGGCCCGAAATGACGGCGCATCATGATGCGCACACACTGCGCATCATGATGACGTCAGGCTGTCAATCAACTTTGAGCTTCCGATTCCGATGCCGACTTCCGATATTGAAAAAATATCGGAAGTCGGTATCGGAATTCCGATACAGCAAGTATCGCCGATACCCGATACTTGCGGTATCGGAATGCTCAACACTAGTACAGACTGGATTCCTGCAATCCTTGGAGTTGGCAGAACACGTACAGCGCCACTCTCAAGATCTGTACCTGGATCCACAACATTGACCCAATGGGCAGTGAGGGAAAGGTATCGTCCCTGTCCATGGTTACTGGTCCACGCATCGGTGGTCAGGTGGACCTTGCTACTGACAGTGTTTAGTAGCGCATGTTTAATTTTTCCCTCCACATGCTTTTGCAGGGCAGGGACGGCATGCCTGCTGAAATAAAAGTGGCTGGGCACGGTGTATTGTGGGACTGCCAATGCCATGAAGTTACGGAAGGTCTCGGTCTCCACCAGCCAGAATGAGAGCATTTCAAGGGCCAGTAGATTGGCAATGCCAGCATTCAGAGCCTGTGCTCGGGGATAGTTTGCCGAGTATGGCCGCCTTTTCTCCCATGCCTGTGCTACCGATGGCTGTAGAGTGGCCTGGGAGTGTGAGTTTGACAGGGAACGTGGTGCTGTGGGTGGAATGTCACTGGGTCTCTGGACAACAGTGCCAGAGGTTCTTCCATGGCGATCCTGTGAGGAAGCCGAACCAGCTGTGTGTGAGCTGGAGGAAGAGGCTACCACAAGAGCTGAAGAGGTGGTAGGTGGTGCTGTAGGTTGGCCTACGTCTTCAGTGTGTCTTTGTAACTCCACCTCGTGCTTGGTCCGCACATGTTTCCACATATTTGTGGTATTCAGGTTGCTGACACTTTTCCTTCTTTTGACTTTGATTACACAGCTTGCATTTGACAAAGCAAATGTCATCTGCAAATGTGTCAAAAAAGGACCACGCACTACAAGTCCTGGGAGCGCCCGTTTTGGGTTTTGGAAGAGGAATGCTCCTAACGGGTGCCGAAGTGGAGGCTACAGGCAACCAAGTCTGCCCCCTCCCTCTCCCTCCTGTATCGGCCGTTCGGGGAATCTCTTCCTCAGAGCTGCTCCCACCACCTTCCTGTTCCTCACGCCATGATGGGTCAAGGACCTCCTCGTCTACACTCCCCTCTTCAAACACCTGCTTCTCCTGGGTAGTCTCGCCAGCACAGTACACACCAGAAAGTGGCACCTGAGTCTCATCATCTGATGCATACTGAGGTGTGCTGACCATAGGCACTGGCCCACCCGCCTCTTCAGATTCAGAGGGACAAAGCAGTTGCGCATCACTGCATACTCCCTCTTCTTCACATTCTAGAATGCTGCTTGGCTGGCCTCCTCTTTCCAAGCCAACAGATTCAGAGAACAGAAGTAGAGATGGCTCCTGTCCAGGGCTCTCTGACTGCCTGGGCAATTTAGCAGGTGGTGAAGAGACAGATGGTTGCTCTTCAGTGCTCTGGCCCTGAGAGGATGTGGAAGTCATTGAAGTCGATGCGTTAGCTGCCATCCATCCGACAACGGCTTCAATTTGTTAGTCCCGCAGCAGTGGGGCGAGGTCCTACAAAGCTGCACATAAAGGACTGTTGCCTTTTAAAACTGAGGGATGCTTAAGTCACTGGTACCTGCAGCAGGCACAGAATCCCCATGTCCTCTCCCTGCTGAAACTCCACGACCACGTGCCTTACTCCCTGCCTTCTCCATCTTGGTAGACTGATAGGCAGAAAAGTACAAAGGGGGGCTTAGTGTGCTTATTCCTGAACAGCTTCTAACAGGTATAAGAAACACTAATTTTATAAAGTGTGTGGACTACACTTTAATATGAGCTAATATGGCCTACACAACTGTCAAGAGGAGTGTTTGGTGAACTTTTTTTACAAAAAAACAAAAAGGATGTTACCAAAGATATGAAAGCGATAGTATCACAAACTTTTTGGAGCTATTACAATGCAGGAAGGTAACCTACAATGCAATAGATGAGGCTCCAAAAAATAGGCTAATACTAATCTGGCTGCGGCTGCAGGGCAGAAACCAGAAAAAAGGCTCCTCTATCTACTCCTATATAGTGTTTGCAACCAACCAATGTAGATGGATACGGATGGATGCACACTAATAGGAGAATGAAAAATGAGATGCAATAAAACAAAAAAAGGACTATGTATGAGGCAGTGACGCACGCTGAGCGGACTACAACCAGAGGTGGCTGCAGAACACACTACAAGGTGAGCTGTACTCACACACAGAAACCTCACAGACAGCCGTGAACAGTGCAGAGCACTGGGTACTAGCACTGAAAGGCTGCAGAAAGGCTCCGCTGTCTACTCCTATAGTTTTTCTAACCAATGTATATGGATACGGATGGATGCACACTAATAGGAGAATTAATGAAAAATGAGCAGCAATAAAACAAAAATATGTATGAGGCAGTGATGCACGCTGAGCGGCCTACAACCAGAGGTGGCTGCAGGACACACTACAGCATGAGCTGCACTCACACAGACCTTGCAGACAGCTGTGAACAGCGCTGCAAGGCAAAAGAAAGCTACAGTGATTGATAATGTAGCCTGGGTAAAGCACAATATTATTTAGCAAATCGCTATCTCTAACTGTCCCTCAGAGTCTTGAACAGCAGCCTGTCCCTAACTGAATTCACAGCAGAGTGAACCCTAAATGGCGGCGGAGGCTTTTATAGTGCATCATGACATCATTTCAGCAGCCATTCACAGCCATGCCATTAGTTAACATGCCTACATGCTGTTGTGAGTTCATTTTCCCCTTCACTACTGAGGCCCGAGGAACTCCCTCTTCTGGTGAAGAAAGGTAGTGAGCCTCATTGTCAAACACCTGGGGCTGATGATGACTGGCTGAGTGGAGTTGATGACTGGATATAAGGCTGCCGACGCCCTTCTGGCCTGCGGGTGATTTCTCTGTGGACTTCTAGGAAAACAGTCTTATTCCTGCTCATCTAAAGCTAAGATTTCTGCTTTGCCTTTTTGCATTAGTGTTTTGTTTTCCTTGCTTTTCTGGATTCTGCCATTCCCTACTGGGGTTAGCTGAATCTCCTTTTGCCTGTTGCTCTGTCTTCAGAATATTCCTGAGTACTGACATAGCTTTTTTGAAGCCTAGCGTCTTCAGGGCCTTTTTTACTGTCAGTTTGTTGGCTCTTATTTTCATAGGGTTTTTCACGGATTGCAGACAGCAGCCTTCCTGTCCTTTCCTATCTAAGCTAGCGTGGGCCCCATCTTTGCTCAGTCTATCTTTCTGTCTGTGTTTTGTTCTTTCTTCTTGCTTCACCGTCATTATATGTTGGGGGCTGCCTTTTACTTTGGGGTCTGCTCTGGGGCAGTTTAGATTTCCCCTTTCTGTCTTTAGGCTATGTAGTCCTCCGGCTGTGATCGAGGGGCCTAGGGCATCGTAGGAGCCCCCCACGGCTACTGCTAGTTGTGTTGATAGGTTCAGGGGTCTACAATCCGATAGCTGCCAACTTCTCTGGTTTTCTGGACTTAGCTAGCATTACTATTTTTGCCTCCTACGGTGACTCAATCATAACACATGCCTAACAAGATGTGCTCACATTTCTGAGGATTCCTCATTGGCTGAATCAAATCAAACTGGCTCATAGCATTATGGGAACTTCCGATTCCAGTATTCGATATGCAAAAAGTATCGGAACTCAGTATCGGAATGCCGATACCCGATATTTGCGGTATCGGAATGCTCAACACTACTCACTATAGATTTGAGGACGCAGAACTATTGTCTCAGGCCCAGGAGAGATTACACCTCAATGTAACAGGCTGAAATTGGATGGTGTATGACAAGGTGGAGGGTTTCTATGGGATTGATGAGAATTTGGATCTCACTAGAGATTTGAGGACGATGACAATGATGCTCTCAGTCCAAGCATGAATGCAGGCAGCCTAATTAGCAGGACTGCTGCACACACAAAAGGGTGGAAAAATGAACGCTTGGTAACTGTGCAGAAAAGAGGAAGAAAAGTATTTTTGCTTTTAAAAAAGCAGTTTGCACAGCAGTGTGCAAACAGCAATGCAGCTATCAGGGAGCCTTATAAGGCAGCCTAATAACCAACAGAGCTGATGCACAAAAATAGAGCCTCCCCTGTCACTGCACACAAAGTGTTTTGTTGTAAGTGGAAATCGCTAAGGCTACTTTCACGCATCAGGTTTTCGGCGTCAGGCGCGTTCCGGCGTCATGCCGGAGCGCCAGATCCGGCAAATGTTTAGTAAAACCGGATGTGACGGATCCGGTTTTCTGCCGGATCCGTCTTGCTCTTGACAGCCAAAACCGGATCCGTCTCATCCGGTTCATCCGGTTTTCGATCCGTTTTTCGAAGGATTACGCCGGATCCGGTTTTTAAAATCGCCCCTTGTGGCCTTCCGAAAGGGATTGGCTACTGAAAAACTATATATAGCGTGTTCCTACAGCCCTTCTTTGACAGGATGTAAAGGAGAAAGTGCAGGTTGGAGAGAAGAGCAAGTTACTGGCGAAGATGGATGTTGTGATTGGAAATATTTTGAAGAATTTGGCGGATTTTACAGCGGAGGCGAATCGTTTGAGGGTGATTGTTCTGGAGAAGGAGAGAACGAGACAGCAGCGCATCAGGCATCGTAGACGACGTTTGTGGATCCACCCCATCACAGCCAAGAGAATGACGCGTGGGGTCTATTCTACACTCTGCATGGACCTTAGACGAAACCCGGATAAATTTTTTGGATATGTTCGGATGAAAATGGAGAATTTTGATTACTTGGTGGAGCGCATTGCACACCTCATAAGAAAATCGGACACCTATTGCCGCTTCTCTGTTTCACCCGCAGAGCGTCTGATGGTGACTTTAAGGTAAGCCACATTTATTGGATGTGCTCGCATCAGAGCACACTTTCACTGCAATCTTGTTGGTGGTAGTTTGCAGCTCCAAGTGTTATAGCTGACTTTTGGTATGTAATGCTGTGATTTTAAACTAATTGTTTTTTAATTCCCCACAGATTTCTTGCAACTGGAGAATCCCTTTCGTCACTGCATTTCCCGTACAGACTCGGGATTTCCACCATATCTGGAATAGTGAAGTACACATGCCGTGCACTGTGGGACTCCTTAGCTGAAGAGTTTTTACCAGAGCCCACAACAGAGAGGTGGATTGAAATTTCAGAAAAGTTTCAACAGATATGTCAGTTTCCGAACTGCTTGGGCGCTGTGGACGGGAAACATATCCGCATTGTAAAGCCAGCCGGATCGGGATCAGAATGTTTCAATTACAAGAAATATTTTTCAGTTGTCCTCATGGCCATCGCTGATGCGGAATACAAATTTATTGCTGTTGATATTGGGGCCTATGGCCGCTCCAATGACTCTCAAGTTTTCAAACTGTCTGCCATGGGGCGTAAACTGTATGGAAACACCTTCCAGTTCCCACCCCCTAGACTGCTGCCGCAAACATCTGGTCCACCTATGCCATTTGTCTGTATAGGGGATGAAGCCTTCCAGCTGTCAGAACACCTTTTGAAACCGTACGGTAGCAGAGGATTGTCAAGAACAAAACGCATTTTTAATTACCGCCTCACAAGAGCAAGAAGAATGGTTGAATGTACCTTTGGCATTCTGACAGCCAAATGGCGGGTCCTATTGACTGCGATCAACCTCAAGACAGAAACTGTGGACGAGGTGATCAAAGTGATAGGAACTGAAGGAGTTAAATTGAGTTCTGTCTATGTTGCATTCTCTTGTTTAAAACCTTATCTGTTCTTCGAGGAGATGTCTCAGACATCTCCCTTGTGAACCAAGGTCAAATACCTCTGCTTTTTCGCCTAAGTGACTTTCTTTGTAGAAAACAAGTTGTAAAATCATTTGTACTGCGCATGTCTTTAAATGTTTAAATTCTTTACTATAAAAGACGGAAGCCTAACTGATAAGCCAGAGGCGTCTTGGCAGGCATCCCGAGTGGTATTATACAGCTTGTGTCTGTGTTATCCTTCTCAACGGAGCAATCAATTAGAGACATATGGTGCCTTACACCCAAGAACATCGGTCCTTCAGATGAAAGAGTAATCTGAGGGATCCCGACAGTTTCCTGGCGCCCGAACAGGGACCTGATATAGGCACCTCTCCAAGACTACCCGATCTACAGACCACTCCAGTTACTGATGAAATTGTGAACAGCAGACCTAAACACCTGGCCAGGTAAGAGATCAATTTTTCTCTTCTCTGCTCTTCATAATCTATCATTATAACTAAGGTCCGTATAAAGGGGAATCTAGTAGAGGAGGGGGCCGTAAAATCAGGTCCATATAAGAACTCTGAGGAAATCGGGTGTGACACGCATATGTAATTTCTGCTCGAATGAGAGGTTACTGTAGGTTCTGTCTGTGCACAGCTATTTTTAGAAAAAGAGCTGATGCAAATCAAAATGGGAGAGGTCTGACATTACGGAATATAAGGCTGGGTGAACAGTTCATACTGCGCAGCCCGGACGGACAAGTTTTTCACAATAGACGGTTCCGCACTAGGAATAGAGGAGGTTGTTGAGTGACTGCCTTGATTTGAAGGACTGTGAAAAGTAGAAAAATAAGCTGCACAGTAGGTATTCGTTCAAAGAGTGGTGATATTGCCTAACTGGGTCATGTGACAGCGTCCTTTTGGGGAGGTCACCGCCTAAGCTTAAATCAACACCCTTTACGAATAAACCTTGTGACAGATAAGAGTGTGACCGAATGAGCACAGGACCGTGAAATGAGCCTGTGACAGGATATGACTGAAGAACCCCGATAGATGGACACTTTGTTTACAATCCTGTGTGTTGTGGGAGTATTTCTGTTCGGATGCTACATAGCATATAAGTACACGAAACACGTAGTACACCGAGGAACAGACACTCCATTTAGCCTGTTAGCACCTTAGGAAGAAGGTAACGAGGTATAGTAGAGCCTAGTCTTGAGCTTACCCAATACACCACCTAAGGCAGGGGACTAACAGGAAGACAACAAGAGAAACAGGATAAGAATAAAAGATAAAATGGGGAACAGTCAGGGAAAGACACCTGAAGAAGGAAATCGGTTATGTGATATAATTGAGGATAGATATGGAAGTAGTGCAGCAAAGAACCTGGAAAAAGTATTAATCAAATCCAAAGTGCAAGATAGGCAGGCTGTGTGAATCCTTGTATATACGTCTATGAGAACCTCTGAATAAGATGAGAGATGAGTAATTGAGTAAAAAAAAAAAAAAAAAAAAAAATCAGTGAATGAGCACGTATGAATGAATCATCACACATCATTTTTGTGTCAAGAGATTTGTGACCTTTCTAGTTGTGGTGGAATCCCGGACAGATGCGTTATAGATATTTCAAATCTACATCTGAGACTGAATGAATTGAGTAATGATATAGTTCGTGTTATATGTGGCATTACATTGTAAAGTTTCCTGAATGCATTTGGCCAGAAAAAGGGCAAGGCATGGTTAATCTCATTATACAGTTATCTGCCCTTACAGTGAAATCCCGTGATTTTGAGTTTCTTTGTAGAAATTGATTTTGATAAGTCTAAAGAACTACAGAATTCTGTGAAGGACGACGCTGCATTCTGACGGGAGGGGTGAAGGATGGAGCTGCGCAGTTTCTTCTCCCTTCGCTCTTATCTCTGCTGAGTGTGAGCTGTGCTCAAAATTCTCTGTAATTCTATCCGTAAGGTACACACTGAAAGATTTGTGCATTTTAAAGCAACAGTACTTAATTGAAGATTGGAAGTTAAAAGTAAGATATGGTGCCTAATTTAGAAGGGAATTGTAAGTGATTGCTTGGTCATTAATGTGTTTGAACCTGCTTCTAGTTGTGTGATTGATTTGTATAGCAAATTGTGTCAAATTACAAGGGACAGAGAAGGAAGGAAGCAGTAAAACAAGTGGGACAAATATTGAAAAAGGCAAAAATACCAGAGTGTGAATGTTTGGATGTACAAAAAGGCACAGACAAGGGAAGAAAATAGCAAGTGAATAAATGATGCTTGAGAATGTGCAGCAGTATGGAAGGTGTATTATGAATGTTTGATTGACAAAGTGTAACCAGAGACCCAGACAAAACAGATGGACTTGTAAACACTGTGGTCAGACTCAGACAAACCCAGACTGAATAGCTACTTGTGTGACCTGTGCTACTGACCTAAGAGAATTGCACTAAATCCTATCCAGACAAGATCATAAGAAGCTGACATAATAGTGTGGATAGTGGGTAGTGGGGACATTGGCCCTTGAGGAGTAAGCTGACAGTAGACATCAGACGGCCAACCCCATCAGGACCTAGAAGTGTGACTAGAATAAGAAAGATGCAGGTGTATTATCCCTGGAGCCCCTCTGACCAGCTAGCTTTGCTGAAGCAGCTGCCTGCCCCTGAAGACCAACCATTCCCGTTTTACAGACACATAAAGGAAGTACAGCAGACATATAAGTGTACCTGGGCAGACCTAGAGAGGTTGGTGAGTTTAAAGGCAGGTGACGCACTAGATCATATAATTAAGACTCACAGATGTGACAAAGAATCAGGCTTGGGGCATGGATGATAAATCTGCACGATCTGGGGAGACGTACTGTGAGTCACTAAGACAATGGGCTGCAGTGGAACAATCAGAGCAGTCTGTACTCCTGACTAATGTGACACAGCAAAGAGGAGAGAGAGTAGAGATATACCTTGGACGGTTACAGCTGAAATGGGCAGACATGGGGTACATTTGCATAAATCCACTTGATGTTAGAATACTGGTGAATGCATTCATTGATGGTATGAACAAAGACTTACGAGACGCAGTACAGACAGCCAGACCTGAATGGAGACATGTAGATCCAAAAGACCTCCTTAAGGTAGCTAAAGAAATTGAGCAAACAAGGACAATAAAACGACCTGTCATGTATGCTGGAGCACAAGGAAAAAAGTGGACACGTAATAGGGAAGGCATGTGAGATGACACTGATGTTTCTTTTGACAATCTATTCCCCACATGACATCCATGCCATACTCCTACAAGTTCAACCAAAACATCTGTCTATGGCCAGACAGCTCCGACTTGAGTGTGCTCTACTAATTCCTGAGTATGTCACTCCTCAAAAGATGTAACGTTCTGAATCCAGCCACCCTCCTGCCTGTGGATTCAGAAAAGGGGGAATTGGTGACCGTATTGGCAAGTGAGGAAGGATACTTTGACATGACGCATGAACATGTCTGCATAGAACTGATGAGTCAGGAGACAGTTGGGTTTGCACACGTTCATGAAAAACCTGTTCCTAATGCAGACTTTGAGTTTCTTTTTTGTAGATGGCCCCAGATACCACCAGGATGGACGATTCTACACTGGATATGCAGTAGTATCCTCACATGAGGTAATCTGAGCGGAACCACTCTCTCCTCACATGTCGGCGCAGGAGGCAGAGTTGAAGGCACTCACTGAGGCGTGTAGAGCCGCTGCAGGTAAAGTCGCTAATATTTTCACAGATTCGAAGCCCATTAAAAATGCAGAGCTGGTGAAACAATTGATGGAGGCATTGATGTTACCAGTCCAGGTTGGCATTGTCAAGGTAAAAGCACACACAAAGGTGACTCCGTGGAGGTAGAGGGCAATAGAAGGGCGAACGAGGCTGCTAAAATAGCACAAGGCGGCCTAGAGAGACCAGTGGACGGTGGCGGGGAGTCAGCGTATTCCAGCCACATTGGGTCTAGATGTCCTGAAATCCCTCCAGCAAAAGGCTGCCCAAACAGAGAAGGTACACCGGGGGAGACTGGGAGCTGAGCTGAACTCAAATGGAGTATGGGAGAATAAGGATAAAATGTGCCCACCAAAGTCCCTGTTCCCAATCATGGCGCAAGCAGCACATGGCCCCAATCACACCTCAAAAAGTCACATGTGTGCCATGGTAGATGCCTTCTGGATCGCTCCTGGCTTCAGTTGCGCAGCCGCGAAACTTGTACAATCATGCCTCATCTGTGCACAGCACAACCCAGGTAAAACAGTAAAAGTCCCTAAGAAAGCGACACCTAGGCCTCTCTACCCGTTTCAGAGACGGCAGATTGACGACATACAGCTACCAAGGTAGGAGTGTATGCAAATATCCTAGTATGTGTAGATCTCTTCTCTGGATGGCCAGAGGCCTACCCGGTGAAAACGGCTACAGCTCGAGCCACTGCAAAGAAACTGGTGATGGAACTAGTACCACGATTCGGTGTCCCTGAGACAATTGAATCAGACAGAGGTACACACTTTACTGCTGAGGTAATGCAAAATGTAATGCAAATGATAGGTGTAGAACAAGCATTTCATACACCCTACCACCCACAGAGTTCAGGGAAGGTAGAGAGAATGAACGGGACACTAAAATTGAAAATACAGAAAACCATGGAACAAACCCATAAACCATGGCCAGAGTGTCTCCCATTAGCATTATTCTCAGTAAGGTACACACCCACGGGGAAAACTAAACTGTCACCCTTCGAGATACTGTTTGGAAGACCACCGAACACAGGGTTGTACTACCCACAGGTCTTAACACTTAATGTGGATAATTTGACAAGTTACGTAATCCAGTTGCAAAAGCATTTAACTCAAATGCATTCTCTAGTTTTCTCTTCCATTCCAGATCCAGATAGTGTGGAAGGAACTCACTGTCTACAACCTGGTGATTACGTATATGTCAAGAAACACTCCAGAAAGACCCTTGAACCCCGATATCAAGGACCTTACCAAGTACTCCTAACAACGCCTACTTCTGTTAAGTTGGAAGGACGACCAACCTGGATCCACGCATCGCATTGCAAACTAGCCACAGGAATTAACAAAGCATAAGAGTAATATACCTTGCAACGAGTCATCTGGATATGAGAAAGGAACTCCCACCTGTGGAAATCCCGATGTAGGGTATTGTAGCCCTTTAGGACAACTTCCAAATTGGTGTATGCTTCAGAATGTATCTGCGTTCATAGATTTAGTTCATAGACTGGTATTACAACATTCAGCCCTATGGGACCTACCTAGTGACATGTTCTGGGTATGTGGAGACAATGCATATAAATGGTTGCCAGTAGGGGTAAAAGGTGCTTGTACTCTGGGTCGTTTGACTCCAGCTACCTTTGTTATTCCGAATGACCAGTTGAATACTCAGAGCATACCTAAACACACGTTGTACAAAAGAGCTGCTGACAATACACCTCGCCTCTCTGGGAGACCACATATAGTGCAGATGAGTGTGGCTAATAAAATTGTCAGTTCTATTTTTATTTATCCTATGATTATTCAAATGTGGGATAAATTAGTCAGGGCTACAGATTACTTAGATGACCAAATATGGGATATATTGGATATATTGAACACCACCATTGCTGTCCAAAATCAGCTCATCATAGCCACTAATCAGCATACCATAGTATTAGATTATTTAACTGCAGCGCAAGGAGGTATGTGTCAAGTCATCGGACCAGCTTGCTGTCATTATATAGATCCCAACAGCATTATAAAGTTAAAATTGAAAATAGAGGATGTTCAAAAACTTAGAGATCAGTACGATAAAGACAATGATCGTACTAAGGATAGTTGGTGGTCAGATACATTCTCCTTTCTTAATCCAGCTAATTGGTTTAAGGGTATTGGAGGCTGGATAACTGGGATTATACTAAGTCTATTACGTATTGTTGTTTGTATCTTTGTAATATATGTGCTATTGAAACTTGTTTTTTGGTGTATCTCTGTATGCAAGAAAAGATGTAGAAATAGATAAGGAAGTTTGACTGTAAACAACAAGAATTTAACTATTATTCCTTTGAGTCCTAGATTGACATCTCATTTCTGGCATGAAGGAGCGTACTCTTGCAATGATGGACGTGGCTTCAGTATCTGGGGGATGGAGAAGGTAGAAGACCTGTCTCCTTTGGGCAACCCATCGGCCTGGGATAGTACCTGGTGAACGAGCCACTATCCGCTGTTGTTGCAGGATCCAGTGTTCCAGATTGTGGAAAATGAAGATGACAAAGGGGGGAATGATAGGAACTGAAGGAGTTAAATTGAGTTCTGTCTATGTTGCATTCTCTTGTTTAAAACCTTATCTGTTCTTCGAGGAGATGTCTCAGACATCTCCCTTGTGAACCAAGGTCAAATACCTCTGCTTTTTCGCCTAAGTGACTTTCTTTGTAGAAAACAAGTTGTAAAATCATTTGTACTGCGCATGTCTTTAAATGTTTAAATTCTTTACTATAAAAGACGGAAGCCTAACTGATAAGCCAGAGGCGTCTTGGCAGGCATCCCGAGTGGTATTATACAGCTTGTGTCTGTGTTATCCTTCTCGACGGAGCAATCAGTTAGAGACATATGGTGCCTTACACCCAAGAACATCGGTCCTTCAGATGAAAGAGTAATCTGAGGGATCCCGACAAAAGCTTGCGTGGTACTCCACAATTTTGTTATCTGCAAGGAACCCATTTCCATTGAGGACACCTCTGAAGAAACCACCTTGCAAGATTACCATGACATTACCACTAGAAGTTCTGTGACGGTTTCAGTAATAAGGGACAATTTTGCACTATACTTTGTCACCTCAAGGCAGAGTACACTGGCAGGATGACAGAGTGTGAAAGATTTGTGCCCTTAACCAAACTTGTGTACCTTCTGTACCAACAGTATATACCTTTGCCAACCAAAGTTGGCTATCTTGTCATGGTCTTACTATTTTTACCTTTAGGCCAAAGGTGTGTACCTGGTTGTGTTTTATGCAAAGTATTTCACCTTTTAACAAAAGTTGTGTACATTGTTAGGAAATCACCAACAATAAACACAACTTTTTAGGTGAAATACTTTGCTTCAGACACAACCAGGAACACAACTGTGGCAAAAAGCTAAAATTTACCCACAGTTATATACCTGGTTTTGAATACCTTTTTACCTTTGAAATACCCTGTATTTAACCTTTTTTTAAACATATTTCGCCGCAGAAAGAAATGACAGACAACCATTGTAAAACGATAATTTAACTTTTATTTAAAATAATTTTTTTTTTTTGTAAAATGTTTTTAAAGTGCAAAAAACTTTTTTAATAAAGGTTTTAAACCCAATGGGCATTTTTATTACAAAACACACATTACAAATCTGTGTAGTGTGGGGTGGAAATACTGCTGGAGGGGCTGCGGGACACTTCGACACTGGGAGTGTGGAGAGAGGACTGGGATCGTGGTGGGGAAGGAACAGTTAGAGGTGATGGTGTGGAAAAAGCTACAGAATGGGTGGACATGTGGGAGGCAGAAGAGGTGGTGGGCGGTGGAGTGGAGGGTTGGGCAGGGACTGTAGGAGCAGATGATGTTGATGGAAAGTTGTATGGGGAAGGAGTTTGGTACGGGGAAGGAGTTTGGTACAGGGCAGGTTGCTGGTACTGGGGAGGTTGCTGGTACTGGGGAGGTGGCTGGTATGTAATAGGAGGGGGAGGATGGAAAGTGGCTGGAGGGGGTGCAGGTGGAGGAACTACTGGGGTGGGAGGAGGAGGTTGGGAGGTAACGTGCTGGAGAGCACCGTGGCATGAATGCATTACATGCATCTGCTGGGTAGGAGAGAGCGTTGCCATGCGCTCCACAACAGACCTGAAAAAGGTGTGGTTTGGCGAAGATCTTGCTTCTGAATGCATGGTTTGCAGAAGTGTCTTCACCTCCAGAATGCTGGAGTTGATCTGCTGTAAGCCTGCGGAGATTTGCTCTGACAAGACTTTTAGACAGTTCTGGAAAGATATAAAGGGAAAGAAAATATATACAAAGGCGCAAGTCTTGAATCCCACTACCAGAAGCAGCAAATATGGACAAAACCACCTAATTTGTCCTATAATAAAAATCAATTAACAGATATTAGCTACTTGCGCTAGCTAGGTGAGTACAGGAGACAAATGCACATAAGTTTGGGTATATATAATAATAAAAACACCCTCCCCTTGTTCCAAGAAATGTGATACCATCCCACAGTAATTGAAAAACAGCACTAGAATAAAACACAATACAGACAAAGCGGTACCTTCGTTCACATGGAATGCAAGATAATTAAGAAGAGTCCTGGCTCCAAAGTGTCCTAGCGGTGGTAGTTCAAACAGTGGAGCCCGCAGTCCAGATCCACAAGATACGGTTCCCCGTTTCTAGGCAACAGTTCACACGGACCGGACTAGATTTAAATGCCGACTCTCAAGTCCTTTTAGAGTACGGGTACAACCGTGAGTTATCGGACGCTGTCCCGACCGGTGACAGGCGTCCCCCTACAAGCGTGGCGGCCGCTAGAGGCGGCAAAAGCACAGCGCATGTAAGTTCAGAGCCAGCAAGGTACAGCGATCACCGCAGGACCTTGCGTGACGTCACGGTCACGTGGAAGACCACGTGACTGGCTACTGAGCGCGGACTAGACCACAATACTGTCTTACGCATTTCGGAACCGTCGGATTCCTTCCTCAGAGATGGTCCATTAGAGTCAAATAAGCGCTTATATACCCACAGGTTCCCGCCTCTATATTCATACATTAAAAGCAAACAATTTAATTTCACTGTTTAAACCATTAGGAGCCAATGTATTCATTTCGAATATTAATCTGCTTTCTTCCCTTGACATCTGCTGGATGAAGTTACCTCTCCTCCAACTTTTTTTAACTACTCTTATGCCGGTGACTTTAATATTCTTAGTGGAGCCTCCATGAAAACTAGTAAAATGATGTGAAAGGGGATGGCCATCAAATTTGTTCCCAATATTACGCAGGTGTTCAGCTATCCTTACATGCATCGGGCGTATAGTGCGCCCAATATACACTTTCCCACATGGGCAGGTAATTCCATATAAGACCCCCGTGGTGTCGCATGTGATGAAATCTTTAATTCGTACCTCTGCAAACTTATTGCTAATCACCAATTGTTTATTAATAGCCAGTTTTTTACACGGACCACATTTTTTACATGGAAAAAATCCAGCAGGTAATTTTTCTCGGTTTGATGCAATATTACTCAGCGGATTAGAGATAGGGGGGGCTAGCATGTTGCCCAGATTTTGCGCCTTCCTAAAAATAAACCTAGGGTGTGTCGGTAAAGATTCCCCTATAATTTTATCATTCCTCAAGATGTTCCAATGCTTCTTCACAATTTTTTTAAGAATTATACTGTTAGCATTGTATTGTGTGATAATTGGGATTTCTTCCATGATGGAATTATCATTTCTTCTCTTCCGTTGTCCCAATAGTTGGTCCCTTGGTATTTTCTCTACTAGTTCTTTTGTTCTTTGCAAAGAAGTAGGATCATACCCTTTGTTAGAAAACATTTTTATCATTGTTTCTGTTTCTTTGTTAAAATCATCAGTTCTGGAAAGATGCATTCAGATGCAAGAACTCTGGCGCATAAGTCTTTTCCTGACCCCTCTGCCGCTGCCACCCAGTACCCGCAGGTGTACTAGAGGTGGCAGGGGCAGAAGGGTGGGGTAAAGGGAAAGCGATCTCCTCACCAGCAGCTTCATGTAATGTAGGCGGCCACGATGCTCCTGTGCTGGTGGATGGGACTGATGGGTCGAATGTGTGGGAAGGCTGGGAAGGTGCAGATGTACCGGGGAGGTCGAAGTGTCCCTCGGTGCCAGTCTCCTCAGGGATCGCCTCAGAAGGGTCCAATTGTGCAGGCTCCCGAGTGCTGCTCACCGTGCTGTGGAATAAAGAGAAAAAAAACAATTAAAATAGTGACATGGCATGGCCCTGGCTGGAAAAAAAAATTGTTACATCTAAACATTTTTTTTCACATGTGGTGTGTAATATTTACCTTCTGGTGACCATTGTATCCCGGAGGAACGACAGGGCTCGTGCGTACTTGTACTTGCTCCTGCGTCCTCCAGATCCACTCGGGGCCCACATCTCTTTATTGAACTCCTTCTTGAAACGATCCCTCACAGACCGCCACCGCTTCACAATTCTGTCCCCTGAAACGAGAAAGGACAAAGTGGTTAGTATATAACATCAGTGTTTCCCAAACTCCAGTCCTCATGGTCCCCAGGGGTCATGTTTTCAGGATTTCCATAGTAAATAGAAATCCTGAACACATGATCCGTGGGGACCACGAGGACTGGAGTTCGGGAAACACTGGTTTACATCAAGCAACCGGTACTGTATATACTTACGCTCTTTAATCTGGGCCCGAGCATCGAGGTCCTCCCAGCGGGCCACAAGGAGTGAACAGATTTCCTCCCAGAGTCGTCGGGTAACGATCAGGTCAGCATGGCGCGGTCAGCCATATTCCATAGCGGCTCCCTTTCTCTGACGAGATCGATGAGGTGGTCAACATCAATTCTTCCATCCTCACCGTCTGAGTCGGGAGCACGCTGTGAAGGCTGTTAAAGTAAAAGAGAAAAATAGCAAAATTAGTCACCACACTTAAGACATGAAATAAAAAGTGTACCAAAATTTCACTTAAATATTATACTTACACGCTGGTGACCGCCGCGTTGCTGTCGCCGACGACCCTGGGAGGCACTGCGAGGACCTCTTGGCCGAGCACCAGATTGGGAAGACTAGAGAAGAAAAGAAAAAAATTTATGTGTTTGGATGTAGGCATTTGTTTGCTGTGTGTGGTCTGCAGAACATTGTTTTCTATGTGTTGTGTGTAGTGTGATGTTGTGTTTCTGCGTTTGATGCAAAAAACTTACCAATTGTGAGCCCACTCCAGGTGTCTGTCCACCCCTTCCTTCTTCTTCTGGGAGCTCCTCTTCAGCTTGTGATTCCTGTTTTGAAATAAAAGGCAATGAATAGACATATATTACAGAGATGATGGATTTTGGAAATAAAAACTTACTGTCAAACGCTGACGATGCGAGGGAGGGCTCCCAGAAGAAGATGTGCTGTCCTCTTGCTGGCCAGACTCCATGGCTGTGGGTGGTGCTGTTGCTGCTGCCAGTGCTGCCACTGCTGCTGCTGCATCTCTTGGGCAGCTGCTGAATAAAGAGAAACACAGGGCCAATGAATATCTTGATATTCCATGGCCCTAATTTTGAGGAATGGGGGATTTGATAATTACCGTCTCTCATCTGCTGCTGGACTCCCCTCCCGTTGTTCAGCATGCTGCTCCATTTGGGGTGGTGGTGGTGCTGATGGTGCTGCAGTGGTCTCCTGCCTTCTCCTGCGCCTGGTTGCTGTCTTGGGTGGCATGTTGGGTGTGGCTGAGGGTCCCACTGTCATGCTTTTATATATGTGTCTTGTGGGCAGAGCTACTGAGCATGCTCAGACCCAAAAAACCGGATCCGGCGCATTGCGGCGCTCATAGGCTTTCATTGTGTGAAAAAGCCGGACACAAAAAACGTTACAGTAGCCGTTTTTTCCAGACGCCGGATTGCGACACATTGCCGGATCCGGCGAAAACCGGATGAAACGCATGGCCATCCGGCCCGATCCGGCACTAATGCAAGTCAATAGGGGGGAAACCGGATCCGGCATTGCATTTCGCCGGATCCGGTTTTTGTCAAAAGTGCCGGATCGCGTCTGACGGCGAAAACCTGATGTGTGAAAGAGGCCTAACAGCAGAAGCAGTTTTTTGGTGGTTCTTTCCTGTCTAACGCTCTCCCTTATTCTGAATCAGCAGCAGCAACCTCTCGCTAATGCTAAGATCGGCAGAAGTAAGATGGAGGTCGGCGTTCATGCCCTTTTATAGCCCCTGTGACGCCACACAAAGCCAGCCAATCACTTGCATGCCCTTCTCAAAGATGGTAGTGACCGATGCCTATGTTATCGCGTTGCCCACAGTGTGCATCCTCCATCATTGGCTGAAAAAGGGCGCTGGAAGCATCTTTTGAAATGCGACTTTGGCGCTCTGGTCGCCGACCTCATGGCTGACCTCACGCTATGCTCGGGTTTCGTTTCATGAAAGTCACCGACTTTTGAATATGACCGACCCGTTTCGCTCAACTCTACTGAATATACATTTATTTATATTACACTATGTTAATTATGTCAGTGTTTATCTGGGTTGACTTTGAGGCTTTTACTATGGCCCTGTATTGGCATTTAATGAATATTTGATCCTTTGGCTACTAATGGGTGATCACTAGTGTTGAGTGATACCACCCGATATTGAAAAATATCGTATCTGAATGGATCGGCCGATCTAAAAAAAAGTATCGGGTATCGCCGATTCCGATCCCAGAAGTCCCATTCAAGTCAATGGAACAGAAATATCGGAATTAAAAAAACCCCCTTTTTTTCCCTGTAGGTTAATTCTACATGAAAAAACAACTAATAATAATGTAGAATGTATTATGGGAGGTGTAGGAGACATTAAAGCCATAGAGGTTTAGCCCAATCAAATGGAATAGTAATTTTTTTTTTTTTTTTTTTTTTTACAGACGTTCGTAGTTTCAAAGATATTGACTATGTTAAAGTCTTTAATATTTTGTCAGATATGTATGTTTTACTACTTCCATGCTCTTCACCTTCTGTTTTACTTCTCCCACACTTTCTCCTTCATCATCCTCAGCAGCATCTTTTTCATCAACTTCTTCTTCACCTTATTCATCTTCTTCTTCTTCACATTCTTCCTATTTTTTTTTTTTTTACATTCTTCATATTCTTATTCAACTATTATTCTTCTTCATATTCTACTTCTTCATCTTCTTCCTATTCTTCTTCATCATATTCTTATTTGTGTCAGGCCTTCCTGTAGTTGTAATCTATAAAAGTTTGAAGATTACACCTTCCGTTCAGCCTGTCACAAAAGATTTACGACAGGATTTGTCTGCTTTCAGATTGGCATGCAACAGCAGGCCTTTTCCAGGGGCACCACGAGGAGGAACGGACTCACCCCCATACACTGCTTAGTCTTCTTCTGCTTATAAATTAGATAATATCATTTGCTCAGATTTTTAGTCTTATGCTTAATGTTCTTCTGCTTTTGGTTTTTACGCTTCTTGTTCTTCTGTCTCTTGTTGTTCTGCATCTTGGTGGTTGTCTTCATGTTCTTTGTCCTCTTGGTCATCTTCTTCAGGGTCATCTTTTAGGTATTCTTCTGTGTGGTCTTCAGGGTCGTCGTCTTTAGGGTCATTGTCAGGGAGATACAGAGTGAGAATCAAAAACCATTTCCACAAGCTTGAACTTGGAAAAGTAGCCGAAGGTACAAGAAGGCTGAGGAACTGCCGAGAACCAGCTGATGGTACTGGAACCCGGATGGGTAGCAGAAGGAACAATAGCAAATGGAACTAGCGAGGACCAGCTGACGGTGCTGGAACCCGGAGGGGCATCAGAAGGAACAAGAGCCAATGGCACAACTGTGGACCAGCTGACAGTGCTGGAACACGGTTACTAAGCAGGAGGTACCTGTGCTACAAAGCACTACCAAGGACCAGCAGACGTTGCTGGAACTCGGATACCAAGAAGGAGGCACCTAGGCCAAAGGCTCTGCCGAGAACCAGCTGACAGTGCTGGAACCCGGATGGGTAGCAGAAGTTGCAAGAGCAAATGAAACTAGTGAGGACCACCTGATGGTGCTGCAACCCGGAGGGACAGCAGAAGGAAGAAGAGCCAATGGGACAACCGTGGACCAGCTGATGGTGCTGGAACAAGGTTACTAAGCAGGAGGTACCGGTGCTACAAAGCACTACCAAGGACCAGCAGACGTTGCTGGAACTTGGATACCTAGAAGGAGGCACCTAGGCTCAAGGCTCTGCCGAGAACCAGCTGACGGTGCTGGAACCCAGATGGGTAGCAGAAGGTACCCATAATCAACAAAGTTGCAAGGCCGCGAGCAGGACGCAGTTACCGAATCCCACAGTCCAACAGGGGGTGCTTGTCCTATTGGCACTACGGAACCATCCTTTATTACCAGAACCCTCAGCCCACATAAGAAGCACCGAAACTGCAGGCACCATAGACTCGGCTAACCCAACCGCAACACAACAGGACAACGTAATGGTGGCAAAGTGACGTTGACACTACCCAGAAACAACAGGTGTGCTGGAACCAGTCTGGGCAGGAGGGAGTACCCATGCCAAAGACACTGCCGAGAACCAGCTGACGGTGCTGGAACCCGGATGGGTAGCAGAAGGTACCCATAATCAACAAAGTTGCAAGGCCGCGAGCAGGGCTCAGTTACCGAATCCCACAGTCCAACAGGGGGTGCTTGTCCTATTGGCACTACGGAACCAGCCTTTAGTACCAGAACCCGCAGCCCACATAGGAAGCACCGAAACTGCAGGCACCATAGACTCGGCTAACCCGACCGCAACACGACAGGTCTCCTGCTCTGTCCACATTCCCACTACTAGTAATGGGAATGTGGACAGGGCAGGAGACATTGCCGGACACACATCAGGGGATCAACTGTTGTGACTGAGCCCCAGTAACACAGGAACAAGTATGGATTGTGCAGACGCCACTTCAGAGCAGCAACTGGCGAGGTTGGAGGCCAGGGGAAATACTAAAGACAGTGGAGCGAGAGGCCTAAGTGGAGCACGGTTAAAAATCAGAAGTAATGTGACTGTGTAGGCAGCAGGAGACTTTGCCATCCACACAGCAGGGGAGCAGCTGGCGTTACTGAGCCCCACTGACACAGGAGCTAGTGTTTCTCTCTGTGCGGACGGCACTTCCAAGCAACAACTGGCTGAGTTGAAGCCCAAGATCAATCATGGAGCAGGCTGAGGCCTACTTGGAGCGAGTAGAAAGTAAGATGTAGTGTGATTTTGAAGGCAGCAGGAGACTTTGTCGTCCACACAGCAAGAGAGCAGCTGGCGTTACTGAACCCCAATGACACAGGAGCTAGTGTTTCTCTCTGTGCGGACGGCACTTCCAAGCAACAACTGGCTGTGTTGAAGACCAGGATCAATCATGGAGCAGGCTGAGGCCTACTTGAAGCAAGTTTTATATCGGTTGTACACTACTACTGATTTTTAACCGCGCTCCACTTAGGCCTCTGGTTCCACTATCTCTAGTATTTCCCCCAGCCTCCAACCCCGCCAGTTGCTGCTCAGAAGTGGCGTCTGCACAATCCACACTTGTTCCTGGGTTACAGGGGCTCAGTCACGTCACTTGATCCCCTGATGTGTGTCCGGCAAGGTCTCCTGCTCTGTCCACATTCCCACTACTAGTAATGGGAATGTGGACAGAGCAGGAGACATTGCCGGACACACATCAGGGGATCAACTGACGTGACTGAGCCCCAGTAACACAGGAACAAGTGTGGATTGTGCAGACGCCACTTCAGAGCAGCAACTGGCGAGGTTGGAAGCCAGGGGAAATACTAGAGACAGTGGAGACAGAAGCCTAAGTGGAGCGCGATTAAAAATCAGTAGTAGTGTGACTGTGTAGGCAGCAGGAGCCTTTGCCATCCACACAGCAGGGGAACAGCTGACATTACTGAACCCCACTAACACAGGAGCTAGTGTTTTTCTCTGTGAAGACGGCACTTCTGAACACCAACTGGCGTTGCCGGAGCCCAGGATCAAGCATGGAGCAGGCTGAGGCCTGTTGGTTTTTGAATGTGGAGGCAGCAGGAGACTTTGTCGTCCACATAGCAGGGGAACAGCTGACGTTACTGAACCCCACTAACACAGGAGCTAGTGTGTTTGTCTCTGTGAAGACGGCACTTCTGAACACCAACTGGCGTTGTTGGAGCCCAGGATCAAGCATGGAGCAGGCTGAGGCCTGTTGGTTTTTGAATGTGGAGGCAGCAGGAGACTTTGTCGTCCACATAGCAGGGGAACAGCTGACGTTACTGAACCCCACTAACACAGGAGCTAGTGTGTTTGTCTCTGTGAAGACGGCACTTCTGAACACCAACTGGCGTTGTTGGAGCCCAGGATCAAGCATGGAGCAGGCTGAGGCCTGGTGTTGTTGGCATGTGGAGGCAGCAGGAGACTTTGCTGCCTACACAGCAGGGAAACAGCTGGTGTTTCTGAACCCCACTAACACAGGAGCTAGTGTGTTTTTCTCTGGGAAGACGACACATCTGAACACCAACTGGCGTTGTTGGAGCCCAGGTTGAGGCATGGAGCAGGCTGAGGCCTGATGTTTTGGGCATGTGGAGGCAGCAGGAGACATTGCCGTCTACACAGCAGGGGAACAGCTGTCGTTTCTGAACCCCACTAACACAGGAGCTAGTGGGTTTTTCTCTGTGAAGACAGCACTTCTGAACACCAACTGGCGTTGTTGGAGCCCAGGATGAGGCATGCAGCAGGCGGAGGCCAACTTGCAGCTGGTTTTATAGAGGTTGTAGACTACTACTGATTGTTACCGTGCTCCACTTAGGCCTCTAGCTCCACTGTCTCTAGTATTTCCCCTGGCCTCCAACCCCGCCTGTTACAGCTCTGAAGTGGCGTCAGCACAATCCACATTTGTTCCTGTGTTACTGGGGCTCAGTCCCGTCAGTTGATCCCCTGATGTGTGTCCGGCAAGGTCTCCTGCTCTGTCCTCATTTACACTACTAGTAATGGGAATGTGGACAGAGCAGGAGACCTTGCCGGACACACATCAGGGGATCAACTGACGTGACTGAGGCCAAGTAACACAGGAACAAGTGTGGATTGTGCAGACGCCACTTCAGAGCTGTAACAGGCGGGGTTGGAGGCCAGGGGAAATACTAGAGACAGTGGAGCCAGAGGCGTAAGTGGAGCACGGTTAAAAATCAGTAGGAGTTTGAATGTGGATGGAGCAGGAGACTTTGCTGTCCACACAGCAGGGGAGCAGCTGGCGTTACAGAACCCCACTAACACAGGAGCTAGTGTGTTTTTCTCTGTGCAGATGACACATCTGAGCGACAACTGGCTGTGTTGAAGCCCAGGGATTATTGTTCAGGTGGTAGAAACATGAACACAACAGGAGACCTGGATACAGTTGCCAACCAATTATTTAGTCGGGAAGAGGACTGGCAAATTCTGGAGAGATCAAGGCCGTGTTCATTTTCAGAAAAGTAAGCCGGTCGACGTTATCGGAAGAAAGTCGCGTGCGACGGTCTGTTAGTACACCACCTGCGGCACTAAAGACGCGTTCCGATAATACACTGGCAGCAGGGCAAGCCAGCACCTCCAATGCATACTGGCTAAGCTCTGGCCATGTATCCAGCTTAGAGACCCAAAACTTGAAGGGGGAAGAGCCATCTGGGAGTACACTGACAGGGTAAGACATGTAGTCTGTCACCATCTGACGGAAACGTTGCCTCCTGCTGATTGGAGCCGTCTGTGATGGTGTAGACAATTGTGGCGGACACACAAAACTTTGCCACATTTGGGCCATAGTGGTCTTGCCTTTTGCTGAGGCGCTGCCTCTGCTCCCTCTTTGTGCCAAGTTTCCTCCACTGCCTCGACGCACAGAGCTGCTTTGTAAAGCACTAGCACCACTGCTGTCGGGTGGAATGGAAAACATGATGGACTGCACCAGTGTGTCTTGGTACTCCTGCAGTTTACGCTCCCGGTTCAACGTTGGTATGAGGCTTTGTAAGTTGTCCCGGTAGCGAGGATCTAGGAGGGTGTACACCCAATAATCAGCCATGTAGAGAATGTGGGCTATGCGGCGGTCGTTTCTCAGGCACTGCAGCATGAAGTCAACCATGTGCTGCAGACTCCCAACTGCCAAAGAACCGCTGTCTCCTGCTTGAGGCGTGATCTCTGCCTGCTCTGCATCACCCCACCCTCGCTGTACATACTGACTAGAGCTTTGTGTACCTCCCTCCTCTGGAGAGATGTCTTCCTCCTCCATTGACTCCTCCTCATCCTCCTCACAAAGTGTCCCCTGCCTAGGCCTTTGTGAGGAACCACGTAGCGCAGACTGTCCAGAAGCAGATGGCATTTGTGACTCCTCATCCTCCACCTCTTCCAAAACATCATCTCTTAGTGCTTGCAGTGTTTTTTGAAGCAGGCAGATAAGGGGAACAGTCATGCTGACTAGTGCATCATCTGCACTCGCCATCCCTGTGGAATCATCGAAGGCACGCAAAACGAGGCAGATGTCCTTCATAGAGGCCCACTCAGTGGTGCTGAAGTGTGACCGGCGCACAGTGCGACTTGTTTGCGCCTGATGCAGCTGGTACTCCATGACTGCTGCCTGCTGCTCACACAACCGCTCCAACATACTGTATGTAATGTTGAATTCCACCTGGCGGGTAGGTCACATATGATGCGACGTTCCGGAAGGCGTAATCGGCGCTGCAGAGTAGCAAGGCGCGATCTTGCCGTGCTGGAACGCCGCAAGTGAGCGCACTCTATGCGGACCTTGTGCAGCAGTGCATCAAGATCCGGATACTCCCTCAGAAAGCTCTGCACGACCAAGTTCAGCACATGTGCCAGACATGGGATGTGAGTGAGGTTGCCTAGGCCAGGAGCTGCCACCAGATTTCGGCCATTGTCACACACTACCAAGCCCGGCTGGAGATTCGCTGGCACAAACCACACGTCGCTCTCCTGCTTGATGGCATTCCAGAGCTCCTGTGCTGTGTGGCTTTGATTCCCCAAAGAAATTAATTTGAGTACGGCCTGTTGACGTTTGGCCACGGCTGTGCTCATATCGGTCGTAACAGGCTCCTGCTGCGCTGTTTCTGAGGAACTTGAGTAGGAGGAGGAGTCTATGTGTACAGACTGGACTCCTGCAATCCGTGGAGTTGGCATAACACGTACAGTGCCACTCTCCAGATCTGTACCCGGCTCCACAACATTGACCCAATGGGCAGTGAGGGAAAGGTATCGTCCCTGTCCATGTTTACTGGTCCACGCATTGGTGGTCAGGTGGACCTTGCTACTAAAGGCGTTTAGTAGCGCATGTTTTATTTTTCACTCCACATGTTTCTGCAGGGCAGGGACGGCTCGCCTGCTGAAATAAAAGCGACTTGGCACGGTGTATTGTGGGACTGCCAATGCCATGAAGTCCCGGAAGGTGTCAGTCTCCACCAGCCTGAATGAGAGCATTTCAAGTGCCAGTAGTTTGGCAATGCTAGCATTCAGAGCCTGTGCTCGGGGATGGTTTGCCGAGTATGGCTGCCTTTTATCCCATGCCTGTGCTACCGATGGCTGTCGAGTGGCCTGGGAGTGTGAGGATGACTGGGAACGTGGTGCTGTGGGTGGAATGTCACAGGGTCTCCGGACAACAGTGCCAGAGGTTCTTCCTTGGCGATCATGTGAGGAAGCCGAACCAGCTGTGTGTGAGCTGGAGGAAGAGGCCCCAACACGAGCTGAAGAGGTGGTAGGTGATGCTGTACGTTGGCCTACGTCTTCAGTGTGTCTGTGTAACTCCACCTCGTGCTTGGTCCGCATATGTTTCCACATATTAGTGGTATTGAGGTTGCTGACATTTTTCCCTCTTTTGACTCTGATGACACGGCTTGCATTTGACAAAGCAAATGTCATCTGCAACTGTGTCAAAAATGGACCACGCACTGCAAGTCTTTGGAGCGCCCGTTTTGCCTTTTGAAAGAGGAATGCTCCTAACGGGTGCACCCTCCCTCTCCCTCCTGTTTTGGCCGTTCGGGGAATCTCTTCCTCAGAGCTGCTCCCACCACCTTCCTGTTCCTCACGCCATGATGGGTCAAGGACTTCATCATCTACACTCCCCTCTTCAAACACCTGCTTCTCCTGGGTTGTCTCGCCAGCACCGTACGCAACAGAAAGTGGCACCTGTGTCTCTACATCATTTGATGCGTACTGAGGTGTGCTGACCATAGGCACTGGCCCACCCGCCTCTTCAGATTCAGAGGGATAAAGAAGTTGCGCATCACTGCATACTCCCTCTTCTTCACATTCTGGAATGCTGCTTGGCTGGCCCCCTCTTTCCAAGCCAACAGATTCAGAGAACAGAAATAGAGACTGTGATGGCTCCTGTCCAGGGCTCTCTGACTGCCTGGGCACTTTGGCAGGTGGTGAAGAGACAGATGGTTGGTCTTCGATGCTCTGGCCCTGAGAGGATGTGGAAGTAATTGAAGTCTATGCATTAGCTGCCATCCATCCGACAACGGCTTCAATTTGTTCCTCCCGCAGCAGTGGGGTATGGCGAGGTCCTACAAAGCTGCGCATAAAGGACTGTTGCCTGCTAAAACTGGGGGATGCTGACTCACTGGTGCCCGCAGCAGGCACAGAATCCCCACATCCTCTCCCTGCAGAATCCTCACGTCCTCTCTCTGCTGAAACTCCACGCCCACGTGCCTTACTCCCTGCCTTCTTCATCTTGCTAGACTGATAAAGATAGGCAGAAAAGTACAAAGGGGGGGCTTAGTGTGCTTATTCCTGAACAGCTGGTTACAGGTAGAAAAAACACTAATTTTATGAAGTGTGTGTGTGGACTACACTTTAATAGGAGCTAATGTGGCCTACACAACTTTCAAATGTAGTGTTTGGTGAACTTTATTGGTTTTTTTTGTGAAAAAAAACTAAAAGGATGTGACCAAAGATTTGAAAGTGATAGTATCACCAACTTTTTGGAGCTATTACAATGCGGGCAGGTAACCTACAATGCAAAAGATGAGGCTCCAAAAAAATTGGGTAATACTAATCTGGCTGCAGCTGAAGGGCACAAGCCAGAAAAAAGGCTCCTCTATCTACTCCTATATAGTGTTTGCAACCAACCAATGTAGATGGATACGGATGGATGCACACTAATAGGAGAAGAAAAAATGAGCTGCAATTAAAGAAAAATATGTGTGAGGCAGTGACGCGCCCTGAGCAGCCTACAACCAGACGTAGCTGCAGGACACACTACTCAGTGTGAGCTGCATTCACACATAGTCAGAGACCTCTCAGACAGCCGTGAACAGTGCAGCTAAGTGGGCACTAGCACTGAAAGGCTGCAGAAAGGCTCCGCTGTCTACTACTAGTGTTTGCAACCAACGTATATGGATACCGATGGAAGCACACTAGATAGAATTTTTGAAAAATAAGCAGCTCAAAAAGAAAAATATGTATGAGGTAGCAGTGACGCACGCTGGGCGGCCTACAACCAGACGTGGCTGCAGGACCCACTCCACAGCGTGAGCTGCACTCACACAGCCCTTGCAGACAGCTGTGAACACTGCTGCTAGGGAAAAGAAAGCTACAGTGGAGGTTTATGTAGCCTGGTTAAAGCACAATATGTTTTGGAGAATTGCTATTTCTAACTGTCCCTCATAGTCTTCAATAGCAGCCTGTCCCTAACTGAATTCACAGCAGAGTGACCAGAAATGGCGGCGGCGGCTTTCATAGTGCATCATGACATCATTTCAGCAGCCAATCACAGCCGTGCCAATAGTTAACATGCCTACATGCCTAACAGGATGTGCCCACACTTCTGAGTATTCCCATTGGCTGAATCAAAGCGAGCTGGCTCATAGCATTATGGGAACTTCCGATTCCAGTATCCGATATGAAAAAAGTATCGGAAGTCAGTATCGGAATTCCGATACAGCTAATATCGGCCGATACCCGATACTTGCGGTATCGGAATGCTCAACACTAGTGATCACCATCTATCTGTATGGTCTTGAAGTCTGTGATTGTATTTTATTTGCACTTTTTCGATATTTAATACTTCTACTGATATTTTCCTATTAATCACATGATACTCCATTTCCTCCTTAGTTTCCATGCTTTTTGGAGTTGGTGCTGTTCTATATGGGAGGCTCACGATTGGTGCTCTATTCCCTAGCATTTAATATGTAGCTGGGCTGGGCATGTGAGGTCTATTATGCTATTTAGGGTTCTGCATTAGACTATTTGGGGTCTATACAGTGTTCTGTATTATACTGTATGTGATCTTCATTATACTATGCGGTGGTCATTATTATGCTATGTGGGGTGTCTGCTTTATGCAATATAAGGTCAGCATTAACTGTATTATACTATATGAAGTCTGCATTATAGTATGTGGGGGTCTTCATTGTATTATGTGGTGTCTGCATTGTATTATGTGGTATACGCATTATGCTGTATGGTGTTATGAATGAGTCACTGAGGAGGAAAAAACAAAAAGCAAGCTAAGCCCAGAAAACCGGAGAGGTTGGTAACTAGCAGATTGCAGACCCCTGATCCTGTCCACAACAACTAACAGTAGCCATGGAGCGTGCCTACAGTGGTCCTAGACGCCTCGTCACGGCCGGAAAACTAAATAAGCCTAAAGAAAGAAAGGGAAAATCTAAACTGCCCCAGAGCAGACCCCAAAGCAATAGACAGCCCCCAACATGTATTGTCGGTGAAACAAGATGAAAACACAGACACAGAAAGATAGGCTGAGCAAACGATGGGGCCCTCGCTAACCAGAAAGGACAGGAAAGAAAAGCTGCTGTCTGCAATCACTCAAAAAACCCTGCCAAAAAAAATGTCCAACACGGCTGATAGAAAAAGGCCCTAGACTTCAAATCACTATATCAGCACTCAGGTATATTCTGAAGACAGAGCAAAAGAACTCAACTGATCAGAGACAAAATTGGGATTCAGCCCAGTCCCAGCTAGGGCTGGCTGAACACAAAAACTAAGTAAACCAGACAAAAACTCATATGAACAATAGCAGAGAAAACTTAGCTTTAGGAAGGCAGGAACCAAACTGAAAACCAGGAGCCACAGTCAGGAAAAATCACCAGCAAGAAACTAGGGAGTTGGCTGCCTTAAATCCAATCAGAAACTCCTGATGTCCAATCGCAGTCCTCTTCCTCAGGTGGCCGGTCTCTGCCATTTAGATCAACTTCATTACCTCCCTTCACCAACAGAGGGAGTCCAGATAGAGAACTCACTACTCCTATGTCAGCACAGCCAGCTCCATAACCCTCACCAGAAGCCAGAGGCAAACCCGAAAATGAGCTCACAACAGTATGGGGTCTGCATTATACTATGTGGGGGTCTGCACTATGCTATGTGTGGGTCTGCACTATGCTATGTGGGGGTTTGCACTATGCTATGTGGTGGTCTGCATTATGCAATAGGTCAGCATTAGACTATATGTATTCTATGTGGGGTCAGCATTATACTATATGTGGGGTTCTGCATTATAATTTGTAAGGTCTGCCTTATGCTATGTGGGGGTCTTCATTTTACTTTGTGTATTCTGCATCTTTCTATGTGGTGGCCTTAATTATGCTATGTAAGGTCTGCATTATTCTATGGCGGGGTCAGATTTACACTATATGGGGTCTGCTTTATACTTTTTGGAGTCAGCATTGTACTATATGTGGGGTTCTACATCATACTTTCTGGGGTCTGCATCATTCTATATGGGGTTCTGCATTATGCCATGTGGGGATCATCATGATGCTATATTTGGTCTGCATGATGGTATATGGGGTCTGAATGATGCTATGCTGGGCTCTGCCTTATACTATGTGGGGGTCTGCATTATGCTATATGGAGATCTACATTATACTATGTGGTACCTGCATTATTCTATATAGGGTTATGCATTATACTTTGTTGGGTCTGCATGAAGCTATTTGGGGTCTGCATTATACTATGTGTGGTCAGCATTATGCTGTATGGGGTTCTGCATATGTGTGGGGTCAGTGTTATGCTATATGGGGTCTACATTATGATGTATGGTGGTCTTCATTATGTTATGTGTGGTCTGCATTATGCTTTATGGGGTCTGCATTATGCTTTATGGGGTCTGCATTATGCTTTGTGGTCTGCATTATGCTTTATGGGGTCTGCATTTTAATATATAAGATCTGCATTATACTATATAAGGTCTGCATTATACTATATTGGGTTCTGCATTAGTCTATATTGGGTTCTTCATTATGCTATATGGGGTCTGCATTATACTATTTGGAGGTTTGCATTATAATATATGTGGTCTACATCATGGTATACTGGGTTCTGCATTATTATTTGTGGGGTCTGCATTAGGCTATACAGGGTTCTGCATTACGCTATGTGGTGTCTGCCTTATGCTATATAAGTCTTCATTACGCTATGTGGGTTCTGCATTAAACTTTGTGGGGTCTGCAATACTCTGTGTGGTCTGCATCATTCGTTATGGATTTCTGTATTATATTTTGTGGGTTTCTTCATTATGCTATGTGGGGTCTGCATTGTTATATGGGGTTCTACATTGTTCTGTGTGGGGTCTGCTTTATGCTATAAGAGATTATGCTATAGGGTTAGCATTGTACTGTGTCGCGCCGCATTGGACTCTGTGTCGCGCCGCATTGGACTCTATGTCGCGCCGCATTGGACTCTGTGTCGCGCCGCATTGGACTCTTAGGGTATGTGCACACTTTGCGGTTTCTGCTGCGTTTCCGCAGCGTTTTTGGCTCTGCAGAAACGCAGCAGATTCTGCTGCGTTGTACAGTACCTTTATTTCCTATGGAAATAAAAAAAAGCTGTGGACATGCGTTTTTTTCCACGCGGTTTTGCTGCGGTTTTCAAAACGCAGCATGTCAATTGTTTGGTGCAGAAACGCTGCAGTTTTACACCTCATCCATTATGAGGTGTAAAACCGCAGGGCAAAACCGCAGATAAACCGCAGATAAACCGCAGAAAAACCGCAGCACTTTTTTTCCTGCGGATTTCCTGCAGTTTTCTCTACAAAATCCGCAGAGACAAAAAACTATGTGTGCACATACCCTTAGTCATATGGTTTTATTTACATTACCCATTTCCTAAGTTACAGTACATAGTGAATAGTAGGGAAGTTTACCTTGACTTAAATCTACATAAGTTTTTTGTTTTTAAAGATTTGTTAAAATGTCTCGACATGGTGAAGCGTTGTTAAGAGAAACAGTCGTCATCCACTCTGCTTCTCCCTGCATGCCTCTGTAACCTCCACATCATGTTTTAGTTATAATCCCAAAGTATGTAATAAAGGACTTTTTCACATTCATTTGAAATGATGAGTGCCGCATCTTTTTTTCAATATTTCACATTAAAATATATCTGTATGCTATAATAGACTGTAAATAAAAATGATAACCATGAACAATTTGTCTGTTTTTACTATTGCCTTGTTTCATCCATATGAAAAAATGCTGTGTTGTCAGGTAAGTGATGCCTTTGTTTGTCTTTAACTTATGTCTGCATTACACTAAGCAGGGGTCTGTATACTATGGGGAGATCTGTTTTATATTATGTGGTATCTGTATTACACTATGTAGGGGTCTGTATTATACCATATGGGATCTGGATTGTACGCAAGGGGGGCTGTGCCTTGTACTCTGTGGGGGTCTGCATTGTGATCTGCGTTGCCCCTCATTGTTCTCTGCATTGCCCCTCATTCTGCTCTGCATCGCCAAGCATTGTGCTCTGCATCGCCCCTCATTGTTCGGTGTCTCTGCATTGTGCTCTGTCACAGGAAGTGAGTAATATGAACAGAAATCTAAGGGCCACGTCACATGATATGAAGTTGTCAGGATCGCTGGTGTGTCGCTACATGATCGATGGTGAGCTGCCAAACAGCTTCACCAGCGATCACGACAAGTGACGACGAGCGCGCACGTCATTGTGTACCTTAGTTACCAGCGCGCTGGTGCAGGGAGCTGGTAACCAAGGTAAACAGCGGGTTTCTAAGCGCTGCGCGGCGCTTAGAAACACGCTGTTTACCTTGGTTTCCAGCTCGCTGGTCGTTGCTCTCCCGCCTGCCACACGCAGCGATGCATGCTGGCCAGCGGGAGACCAACGACCCAAAAAAAGTCCAGACCTTTCAAGAGCGATCAGCGACACCCGACAGGGGGGCCGGTCGCTGATAGGTGTCACACACAGCGACCTTTCTTTCCCTGTTGGTTAATTCTACATGGAGAAAAACAACTAATAATAATGTAGAATGTATTGTGGGAGGTGTAGGAGACATTAAAGCCATAGAGGTTTAGCCCAATCAAATGGAATAGCAGGAATTTTTTTTTTTTTAAAGACGTTCGTAGTTACAAAGATATTGACTATGTTAAAGTCTTTAATTTTTTGTCAGATATGTATGTTTCACTACTTCCATACTCTTCACCTTCTTTTTAACTTCTCCCACACTTTCTCCTTCATCATCTTCAGCAGCATCTTCTTCTTTTATTCTTCTTCTTTTATTCTTCTTTTATTCTTCTTTTATTCTTCTTCTTTTATTCTTCTTCTATTATTCTTCATAATCTACTTCTTCTTCTTCCTATTCTTCTTCATCATATTCTTATTTGTGTCAGGCATTCCTGTAGTTGTTATCTATAAAAGTTTGAAGATTACACCTTCCGTTCAGCCTGTCACAAAAGATTTACAACAGGATTTGTCCGCATTCGGTTTGGCCTGCAGAAGCAGGCCTTTTCCAGGGGCACCACGAGGAGGAACGGACTCACCCCCATACACTGCTTAGTCTTATGCTTCATGTTCTTCAGCTTTTTGTTTTTATGCTTCTTGGTCTTCTGTCTCTTGTTGTTCTGCATCTTGGTGGTTGTCTTCCTGTTCTTTGTCCTCTTGGTCATCTTCTTCAGGGTCATCTTTTAGGTATTCTTCTGTGTGGTCTTCAGGGTCGTCGTCTTCAGGGTCATTGTCAGGCAGATTCAGAGTGAGAATCAAAAACCATTTCCACAAACTTGAACTTGGAAAAGTAGCAGAAGGTACAAGAAGGCTGAGGAACTGCCGAGAACCAGCTGACGGTACTGGAACCCGGAGGGGCAGCAGAATGAACAAGAGCCAATGGCACAACCGTGGACCAGCTGACGTTGCTGGAAAACGGTTACTAAGCAGGAGGTACCTGTGCTCCAAAGCACTACCAAGGACCAGCAGATGTTGCTGGAACTCGGATACCAAGAAAGAGGCACCTAGGCCAAAGGCACTGCCGAGAACCAGCTGACGTTGCTGGAACCCGGATGGGTAGCAGAAGGTACCCATGATTAACAAAGTGTCGCGTCCGCGAGCAGGCCGCAGTTACCGAAACCCACAGTCCTACAGGGGGTGCTTTTCCTATTGGCACTATGGAACCAGCCTTTGTTACCAGAACCCGCAGTCCACATAGGAAGCACTGAAACTGCAGGCACCATAGACTCGGCTAACCCGACCGCAACACGACAGGACAACGTATCCGTGGCAAAGTGACGTTGACACTACCCGGAAACAGCAGGCATGCTGTAACCAGGCTGGGCAGGAGGGAGTACCCATGCCAAAGACACTGCCGAAAACCAGCTGACGGTGCTGGAACCCGGAGGGGCAGCAAAAGGAACAAGAGCCAAAGGCAAAACCGTGGACCAGCTGACGGTGCTGGAACATGGCTTCTAAGCAGGAGGTACCTGTGCTAAAAAGCACTACCAAGGACCAGCAGACGTTGCTTGAACTCGGATACCAACAAGGAGGCACCTCAGCCAAAGGCACTGCCGAGAACCAGCTGACGGTGCTGGAACCTGGATGGGTAGCAGAAGGTACCCATGAAAAACAAAGTTGCAAGGCCGCGAGCCGGCCACAGTTACCGAAACCCACAGTCCTACAGGGAGTGCTTGTCCTATTGGCACTATGGAACCAGGCTTTGCTACCAGAACCCACAGCCCACATAGGAAGCACTGAAACTGCAGGCACCATAGACTTGGCTAACCCGATCGCAACATGACAGGACAATGTATCAGTGGCAAAGTGACGTTGACACTACCCGGAAACAGCAGGCGTGCTGTAACCAGGCTGGGCAGGAGGGAGTACCCGTGCCAAAGACACTGCCGAGAACCAGCTGATGGTGCTGGAACCCGGAGGGGCAGCAAAAGGAACAAGAGCCAATGGCACAACCGTGGACCAGCAGACGTTGCTTGAACTCGGATACCAAGAAGAAGGCACCTAGGCCAAAGGCTCTGCCGAGAATCAGCTGACGGTGCTGGAACCCGGCTGGGCAGGAGGGAGTACCCGTGGAAAACACACTTCTGAGCAGCAACATGCGATGTTGAAGCCCAGGGGTCAATCATGCAGCAGGCTGAGGCCAACTTGGAGCGAGTTTTATATTGGTTGTACACAACTACTGATTGTAACCGTGCTCCACTTTGGCCTCTGGCTCTACTGTCTCTAGTATTTCCCCTGGCCTCCAACCACGGCAGTTGCTGCTAGGCAGAGTTGTCTGCACAATCCACACTTGTTCCTGAGTTACTGGGGCTCAGTCATGTCAGTTGATCCCCTGATGTGTGTCCGGCAAGGTGTCCTGCTCTGTCCACATTCCCACAACTATTAATGGGAATGGGGACAGAGCAGGAGACATTGCCGGACACACCACAGGGGATCAACTGACGTGACTGAGCCCCAGTAACACAGGAACAAGTGTGGATTGTGCAGACGGCACATCAGAGCAGCGACTGGCGGGGTTGGAGGCCAGGGGAAATTCTTGAGACAGTACAGCCAGAGGCCTAAGTGGACCACGGTTAAAAGTCAGTAGTAGTGTGATGTTGGAGGCAGCAGTAGACTTTGCCATCCGCACAGCAGGGGAACAGCTGGCGTTACTGAACCCCACAGACACAGGAACGAGTGTTTCTATCTGTGCGGACGGCACTTCCAAGCTACAACTGGCTGTGCTGAAGCCCAGGATCAATGCTCCGAGCAGGCTGAGGCCTACTTGGATCAAGTGGAAAATAACATGTAGTGTGATGTTGGAGGCAACAGGAGACTTTGCCATCCCACAGCAGGGGAACAGCTGGCATTACTGAACCCCACAGACACAGGAGCGAGTGTTTCTATCTGTGCGGGCGGCACTTCCAAGCTACAACTGGCTGTGTTGAAGCCCAGGATCAATGCTCCGAGCAGGCTGAGGCCTACTTGGAGCAAGTGGAAAATAACATGTAGTGTGATGTTGGAGGCAGCAGGAGACTTTTCCATCCACACAGCAGGGGAACACCTGGCATTACTGAACCCCACTAACACAGGAGCTAGTGTGTGTTTCTCTGTTAAGACGGCCCTTCTGAACACCAACTGGCATTGTTGGAGCCCAGGATGAGGCATGGAGTTGGCTGAGGCCAACTTGCAGCACGTTTTATAGAGGTTGTAGACTACTACTGATTGTAACCGTGCTCCACTTAGGCCTCTGTCTCCACTGTCTCTAGTATTTCCCCTGGCCTCCAACCTCGCTAGGTGCCAGCTCTGAACTGGCTGTGTTGAAGACCAGGATCAATCATGGAGCAGGCTGAGGCCTACTTGAAGCAAGTTTTATATCGGTTGTACACTACTACTGATTTTTAACCGCGCTCCACTTAGGCCTCTGGTTCCACTATCTCTAGTATTTCCCCCAGCCTCCAACCCCGCCAGTTGCTGCTCAGAAGTGGCGTCTGCACAATCCACACTTGTTCCTGTGTTACTTGGCCTCAGTCCCGTCAGTTGATCCCCCTATGTGTGTCCGGCAAGGTCTCCTGCTCTGTCCTCATTTACACTACTAGTAATGGGAATGTGGACAGAGCAGGAGACCTTTACAGACACACATCAGGGGATCAACTGACGTGACTGAGGCCAAGTAACACAGGAATAAGTGTGGATTTTGCAGACGCCACTTCAGAGCTGTCACTGGCGGGGTTGGAGGCCAGGGGAAATACTAGAGACAGTGGAGCCAGAGGCCTAAGTGGAGCAGGGTTACAAATCAGTAGTAGTTTGAATGTGGATGGAGCAGGAGACTTTGCCGTCCACACAGCAGGGGAGCAGCTGGCATTACTGAACCCCACTAACACAGGAGCGAGTGAGCAGGCTGAGGCCTACTTGGAGCAAGGAGAAAAAGCGTTGTAGTGTGAGTTTGGAGGCAGCTGGAGACTTTGCCGTCCACACAGCAGGGGAACAGCTGGCGTTACTGAACCCCACTAACACAGGAGCGAGTGTTTATATCTGTGCGTACGGCACTTCCAGGCTACAACAGGCTGTGTTGTAGCCCAGGATCAATGCTCCGAGCAGGCTGAGGCCTACTTGGAGCGAGGAGAAAAAGCATTGTAGTGTGAGTTTGGAGGCAGCAGGAGACTTTGCCGTCCACACAGCAGGGGAACAGCTGGCGTTACTGAACCCCACAGACACAGGAGCGAGTGCTTATATCCGTGTGGACGGCACTTCCAGGCTACAACTCGCTGTGTTGTAGCCCAGGATGAAGCATGCAGCAGGCGGAGGACAACTTGCAGCTGGGTTTATAGAGGTTGTAGACTACTACTGATTGTCACCGTGCTCCACTATGTCCTCCGGCTCCACTGTCTCTAGTATTTCCCATTGCCAACAACCCCGTCAGTTACAGCTCTGAAGTGGCGTCTGCAAAATCCACATTTGTTCCTGTGTAACTGTGGCTCAGTCCCGTCTGTTGATCCCCTGATGTGTGTCTGGCAAGCTCTCCTGCTCAGTCCTCATTCACACTACTAGTAATGTGAATGTGGACAGAGCAGGAGACCTTGCCAGACACACATCAGGGGATCAACTGACGGGAGTGAGCCACAGTAACTCAGGAACAAGTGTGGATTGTGCAGACGCCACTTCACAGCTGTAACTTGCGTGGTTGTTGGCCAGGGGAAATACTAGAGACAGTGGAGCCAGAGGCCTAAGTTGACCAAAGTTACAAATCTGTAGTAGTTTGCATGTGGATGGAGCAGGAGACATTGCTGTCACAGCAGGGGAACAGCTGGCATTACTGAACCCCACAGACACAGTAGCGAGTGTGTTTTTCTCTGTGAAGACGGCACTTCTGAACACCAACTGGCGTTGTTGGAGCCCAGGATGAGGCATGGAGCAGGCTGAGGCCTGATGGTGTTGGCATGTGGAGGCAGCAGGAGACTTTGCCATCTACACAGCAGGGCAACAGCTGGCATTACTGAACCCCACTGACACAGTAGCGAGTGTGTTTTTCTCTGTGAAGACGGCACTTCTGAACACCAACTGGCGTTGTTGGAGCCCAGGATGAGGCATGGAGCAGGCTGAGGCCTGATGGTGTTGGCATGTGGAGGCAGCAGGAGACTTTGCCGTCTACACAGCAGGGGAACAGCTGGCATTACTGAACTCCACAGACACAGTAGCGAGTGTGTTTTTCTCTGTGAAGACGGCACTTCTGAACACCAACTGGCATTGTTGGAGCCCAGGATGAGGCATGGAGCTCACTGATGCCAACTTGCAGCACGTTTTATAGAGGTAGTAGACTACAACTGATTGTAACCGTGCTCCACTATGGCCTCCGGCTCCACTGTCTCTAGTATTTCCCCTGGCCTCCAACTCCACCAGTGACAGCTCTGAAGAGGCGTCAGCACAATCCACACTTGTTCCTGTGTTACTTGGGCTCAGTCCCGTCTGTTGATCCCCTGATGTGTGTCTGCCAAGGTCTCCTGCTCTGTCCTCATTCACACCACTAGTAATGGGAATGTGGACAGAGCAGGAGACCTTGCCGGACACACATCAGGGGATCAACTGACGTGACTGAGGCCAAGTAACACTGGAACAAGTGTGGATTATGCAGACGCCACTTAAGAGCTGTCACTGGCGGGGTTGGAGGCCAGGGGAAATACTAGAGACCGTGGAGCCAGGGGCCTAAGTGGAGCAGGGTTAAAAATCAGTAGTAGTTTGAATGTGGATGGAGCAGGAGACTTTGCCGTCCACACAGCAGGGGAGCAGCTGGCGTTACAGAACCCCACTAACACAGGAGCTAGTGTTTTTCTCTGTGCAGACGACACATCTGAGCGACAACTGGCTGTGTTGAAGCCCAGGGATTATAGTTCAGGTGGTAGAAACATGAACACAACAGGAGACCTGGATAGAGTTGCCAACCAATTATTTAGTCGGGAAGAGGACTGGCAAATTCTGGGGAGATCCAGGCCTTGTTCATTTTCAGAAAAGTAAGCCGGTCGACGTTATCGGAAGAAAGTCGCGTGCGACGGTCTGTTAGTACACCACCTGCGGCACTAAAGACACGTTCCGATAATACACTGGCAGGAGCAAGCCAGCACCTCCAATGCATACTGGCTAAGCCCTGGCCATGTATCCAGCTTAGAGACCCAAAACTTGAAGGGGGAAGAGCTATCTGGGAGTACACTCACAGGGCAAGACATGTAGTCTGTCACCACCTGACGGAAACGTTGCCTCCTGCTGACTGGAGCCATCAGTGATGGTGTAGACAATTGTGGCGGACACACAAAACTTTGCCACATTTGGGCCATAGTGGTCTTGCCTTGTGCTGAGGCGCTGCCTCTGCTCCCTCTTTGTGCCGAGTTTCCTCCACTGCCTCGACGCACAGAGGTGCTTGGTAAAGCACTAGCACCACTGCTGTCGGATGGAATGGAAAACATGATGGACTGCACCAGTGTGTCTTGGTACTCCCGCAGTTTATGCTCCCGGTTCAACGTTGGTATGAGGGTTTGCAAGTTGTCCCGGTAGCGAGGATCTAGGAGGGTGTACACCCAATAATCAGCCGTGTAGAGAACGTGGGTGATGCGGCGGTCGTTTCTCAGGCACTGCAGCATGAAGTCAACCATGTGCTGCAGACTCCCAACTGCCAAAGAACCGCTGTCCCCTGCTTGAGGCGTGATCTCTGCCTGCTCTGCATCACCCCACCCTCGCTGTACATACTGACAAGAGCTTTGAGTACCTCCCTCCTGTGGAGAGATGTCTTCCTCCTCCATCGACTCCTCCTCATCCTCCTCACAAAGTGTCCCCTGCCTAGGCCTTTGTGTGGAAGCACGTAGCGCAGACTGTCAAGAAGCAGATGGCATTTGGGACTCCTCATCCTTTAGTGCTTGCAGTGTTTTTTGAAGCATGCAGATAAGGGGGACAGTCATGCTGACTAGTGCATCATCTCGCCATCCGCGTGGAATCATTGAAGGCACGCAAAACTAAGCAGATGTCTTTCATAGAGGCCCACTCAGTGGTGCTGAAGTGTGACCGGCGCACATTGCGACTTGTTTGCTCCTGATGCAGCTGGTACGCCATGACTGCTGCCTGCTGCTCACACAACCGCTCCAACATATGTAACGTTGAATTCCACCTGGTGGGTAGGTCACATATGATGCGATGTTCCGGAAGGCGTAATTGGCGCTGCAGAGCAGCAAGGCGCGATCTTGCCGTGCTGGAACGCCGCAAGTGAGCGCACTCTATGCGGACCTTGTGCAGCAGTGCATCAAGATCCGGATAGTCCCTCAGAAAGCTCTGCACGACCAAGTTGAGCACATGTGCCAGACATGGGATGTGAGTGAGGTTGCCTAGGTCAAGAGCTGCCACCAGATTTCGGCCATTGTCACACACTGCCAAGCCCGGCTGGAGATTCGCTGGCACAAACCACACGTCGCTCTCCTGCTTGATGGCATTCCAGAGCTCCTGCGTGGTGTGGCTTCGATTCCCCAATGAAATTAATTTGAGTACGGCCTGTTGACGTTTGGCCACGGCTGTGCTCATATCGGTCGTAACAGGCTCCTGCTGCGCTGTTTCAGAGGAACTGGAGTAGGAGGAGGAGTCAATATGTACAGACTGGATTCCTGCAATCCGTGGAGTTGGCAGAACACGAAGAGCGCCACTCTCCAGATCTGTACCCAGATCCACAAAATTGACCCAATGGGCAGTGAGGGAAAGGTATCGTCCCTGTCCATGGTTACTGGTCCACGCATCAGTGGTCAGGTGGACCTTGCTACTGACGGCATTTAGTAGCGCATGTTTTATGTTTGCCTCCACATGTTTCTGCAGGGCAGGGCCGGCTCGCCTGCTGAAATAAAAGCGGCTGGGCACGGTGTATTGTGGGACTGCCAATGCCATGAAGTCCCGGAAGGTGTCAGTCTCCACCAGTCTGAATGACTGCATTTCAAGGGCCAGTAGTTTGGCAATGCCAGCATTAAGAGCCTGAGCTCGGGGATTGTTTGCCGAGTATGGCTGCCTTTTCTCCCATGCCTGTGCTACCGATGGCTGCCGAGAGGCCTGGGAGTGTGAGGATGACTTTGAACGTGGTGCTGTGGGTGGAATGTCACAGGGTCTCCAGACAACAGTGCCAGAGGTTCTTCCTTGGCGATTCTGTGAGGAAGCCGAACCAGCTGTGTGAGAGCTGGAGGAAGAGGCCCCAACATGAGCTGAAGAGGTGGTAGGTGGTGCTGTACTTTGGCCTACGTCTTCAGTGTGTCTGTGTAACTCCAGCTCGTGCTTGGTCCGCACATGTTTCCACATATTTGTGGTATTGAGGTTGCTGACATTTTTCCCTCTTCTGACTCTCTGATGACACAGCTTGCATTTGACAAAGCAAATGTCATCTGCAACTGTGCCAAAAAAGGACCACGCACTGCAAGTCTTGGGAGCGCCCTTTTTGCCTTTTGAAAGTGGAATGCTCCTAACGGGTGCAGAAGTGGAGGCTACAGGCAACCAAGTCTGCCCCCTCCCTCTCCCTCCGGTTTTGGCCGTTCGGGGAATCTCTTCCTCAGAGCTGCTCCCACCACCTTCCTGTTCCTCACTCCATGATGGGTCAAGGACCTCATCATCTACACTCCCCTCTTCAAACACCTGCTTCTCCTGGGTTGTCTCGCCAGCACCGTACGCAACAGAAAGTGGTAACTGAGTCTCGTCATCATCTGATGCGTACTGAGGTGTGCTGACCATAGGCACTGGCCCACCCGCCTCTTCAGATTCAGAGGGATAAAGAAGTTGCGCATCACTGCATACTCCCTCTTCTTCACATTCTGGAATGCTGCTTGGCTGGCCCCCTCTTTCCAAACCAACAGATTCCGAGAACAGAAGTAGAGACTGTGATGGCTCTCTGACTGCCTGGGCACTTTGGCAGGTGGTGAAGAGACAGATGGTTGCTCTTCGGTGCTCTGGCCTTGAGAGGATGTGGAAGTAATTGAAGTCGATGCGTGAGCTGCCATCCATCCGACAACGGCTTCAATTTGTTCCTCCCGCAGCAGTGGGGTACGGTGAGGTCCTACAAAGCTGCGCATAAAGGACTGTTGCCTGCTAAAACTGGGGGATGCTGACTCACTGGTGCCAACAGCAGGCACAGAATCCCCACGTCCTCTCCCCGCAGAATCCCCATGTCCTCTCCCTGCTGACACTCCACGCCCACGGCCACGTGCCTTACTCCCTGCCTTCTTCATCTGGCTAGTGTCAGGAACACCACACTGCACTTGCTCACTGAGCCAGGGCGCGTGTCCTGAGTACAAAGACTGTGCACAAAGATACCTGCGGAGCGAGCAGCAGTGGTGACAATGCATGCTCCAGGACCTGAATCACGTGACTGCTGGGGGGGGCGTGGCCTAAGCTCCACAGAGCTAGGAGCTGCAGGGAAACTCCTAGAAGGGTAACTACAGGACAATGTTACCAAGGAGCATAGACAGAGACAGACACCAGATCAAGCCGGGTCAAAGCACGAGATAGCAGGACAGTACCAAAGGGCTTAGACAGAAAGAATAGTCAGGACGTAGCAATAGATCAGAAAACCAGAACAGGTATTAGACGGTACAATAGGGGTAAACTGTAACGGAGTAACGATAGCCAAGCCAGGAGGTCAGAACCAGAAAAGACAATGGTACCAAAAACGAGAGACTGAGTACAGAGTGAAGGAACAAGCCAGGTCATACACGGGAAGCAAACAAACAATGCAGAGTACACACACACCAGGGGTCAGACACAACAGAATAGCAGTATAACTGACAGAGAATGCCAGTATGGAGTGAGCATAAATACCCCTCCCAGATCCAAAGAGAGGCCGTCAATGTTAACCCTGTCATAACAGGACATTAACCATGTCCTAACCATGACAGTACCCCCCTCTTAATGGGGGGCCACCGGACCCCCAGGTTTCTCAGGGTACCTGGCATGAAAAGCCCGCACCAGTCGATCAGCGTGCACCGAACTGGCCGGAACCCACGATTAGAGTTGAGCGACTTTTGGTTTTTTATGGTCGAGTTTCGTTTCGTGAAACCCGACTTTTCCAAAAGGCGGGACGAGCAAGATCGGCCGATTATAGGGAAAAGTCGGGGTCATCCCGAAACACGAAACCCAATGTAAGTCAATGGGGAATAAAAGTCGGCAGTGAGAGGAGGACAGGAAACACACCTACAGTGCTCATTTGAATGCCAAAAGCATCAATTCTTCTTACTTAAGCTGGTCAACCTTAATTAACTTCATAATACAAGTTACGCACTGAAAAATGGGGGTTACTTGGCTAAAGTTGTGGGGGGGTAGGGCTGGCTCCAGGTTTTCATGTGCCCTGGGCGAAAGAGCGCCCCTTTAACACATAATACCACAACTCATCATGCTCCGATACGGCAGAGAAATAGCGGTATAGTACAATGAAAAATACTTCACTTTTTACATCTCATGACGAGGCCCATCTATTTCTCCATACAGAATCATTGGTCCCATATAATGTTTGAAACAGTATATGATGAGCTCCACATAATGCTACAGTATATGTTGGTCCCCATGGATGAAGCTCCACTGTCTTATGGGCCCAAATAATGCTCCAAACATAATGGGCCCCATTTCTAATGCTCTAGTGTATAATGGGCCCTGTAAATGCTGCTCCAGTGTCTGATGTCCACCTTTGGAATGTTCCAGTGTATGGTGGGCCCCATCTATCATTCTCCAGAGTATAGTGCTCCCCAAAAATTGCTGTCCCAACATTGAAAACAATCAAATAAGTCTCCTCGCTAGGGAATCCCTGTACTAGTCTGGACTCCTCGTCGTCCCCATCTTCCATCTCACTGCACAGTATTTCAACCTTGCAAGTGCTGTGATCCTGAGCAAGCAGGGGGGGCCCACTCGTTGGCGACGGCACTGGCACAGGGCCCCTGATAGTACGGTGGTGTGTCTGATGGTGGGTGGGCCAAACCTGCACTTTCATCTGCAGCTTCCTCTTTGTCACCGTGTAAGATGGAACTGTATATGGGAAGGGTAACCTGAGTTTCATCAGGGTCAGATTCAGGCCGGGTAGCGTGCGAGGGGAATGTAGTGGTCTGGGTCAATGTACCAGCAGATTCATCGAGCAGTGGCTGGGCATCAGTGCACTTGTGTCGCCCCCAGGAGTACGGTCGCCACAGTGGCATTACCTTCCTCCTAGGGAGTGTGATGTCATGCTTGGGAGCAACGAAGGATCTCTCTAGCAGGTTAACTGATTGGGCGGCGTTATTCCCACGAGTCATGACCCTCCAAAGAGTGTTCATGAAGGCAAAGTGTTTGTTTTACGTGGGCAGTATGGTTGCAAAGCTGCACCTTAAAGGAATGTCCAGAAGGGCACCACCAGGAGTGGAGCCTACGGCGTAATTTGACTCAACACGGGCAACCTCAACCATGCCAGCTACAGAACAGATGCACACATTGCAAGCTTAATTCCGTTAACGAACGAGACTCCGTCATGCCCCGCGGTCCGAGTCTGGCTTACTAGAGGGACACGTGAGGCTCTGGCACATGAGATTGGCCAATAACTGGTGTGTCATGCCCTTACATGTCCGTGGCTGCATGTGCGCTACACTGAAAAGGCCAGCGTTTGTCGCTTACAGGTGCAGATAACCCGCTGAACAACGTTAGTGATGGGGATCACTGATTACAATAATTACTCGCGAACGATGATTTCCCAGTAAGTGCAGGTCAACCGCAGTTCCGGAATTAGGCCTAACCGTCATTCCTGAAAAAAATGAAAAACTTACGTGTGCAAACCACAGGTGCTGTAGCTTGCTTAACAGCTCGCCAGCCGTTCTCACACCCAGTATGGGTTACACGTGATTGCACAAAGGTGAGAAAGGGTACCGTATCCCCGGATAACATGTATGGATAGCGTACACATTCAAAATATATGTCTATACATCAGGAGGCAGGCTCAGACGTTGTTAGGCCCAGTATGGATTGCAAGTGATTGCACAAAGGTGAGAAAGGGTACCGTATCCCCGGATAACATGTATGGATAGCGTACACATTCAAAAGATATGTCTATACATCAGGAGGCAGGCACAGTATGGCTTGCAAGTGATTGCACAAACGTGAGAAAGGGTACCGTATCCCCGGATAACATCTATGGATAGCGTACACATTCAAAAGATATGTCTATACATCAGGAGGCAGGCTCAGACGGTGTTAGGCCCAGTATGGCTTGCACGTGATTGCACAAAGGTGAGAAAGGGTACCGTATCCCCGGATAACATGTATGGATAGCGTACACATTCAAAATATATGTCTATACATCAGGAGGCAGGCTCAGACGGTGTAAGGCCCAGTATGGCTTGCAAGTGATTGCACAAAGGTGAGAAAGGGTACCGTATCCCCGGATAACATGTATGGATAGCGTACACATTCAAAAGATATGTCTATACATCAGGAGGCAGGCTCAGAGGGTGTAAAGCCCAGTATGGCTTGCAAGTGATTGCACAAAGGTGAGAAAGGGTACCGTATCCCCGGATAACATGTATGGATAGCGTACACATTCAAAAGATATGTCTATACATCAGGAGGCAGGCTCAGACGGTGTTAGGCCCAGTATGGCTTGCACGTGATTGCACAAAGGTGAGAAAGGGTACCGTATCCCCGGATAACATGTATGGATAGCGTACACATTCAAAAGATATGTCTATACATCAGGAGGCAGGCTCAGACGGTGTTAGGCCCAGTATGGCTTGCACGTGATTGCACAAAGGTGAGAAAGGGTACCGTATCCCCGGATAACATGTATGGATAGCGTACACATTCAAAATATATGTCTATACATCAGGAGGCAGGCTCAGACGGTGTTAGGCCCAGTATGGATTGCACGTGATTGCACAAAGGTGAGAAAGGGTACCGTATCCCCGGATAACATGTATGGATAGCGTACACATTCAAAATATATGTCATTACACCAGGAGGCAGGCTCAGACGGTGTCAGGCACAGTATGGATTTGACGGCCCATACTAAACAGCGGAGGAGCAGGGAGAGGTAAAGATTGCAAATGCTGGGGCCCTGCCCAAGCAAGGGGGGCCCACTCGTGGGCGTCGGTACTGGCACTGGGCCCCTCATAGTACGGCGGTGTGTCTGACGGCGGGTGTGCACCACCACCGTCAGAGACACTTGATTGCACTATGAGGGACCCTGTGCCAGTGCCCGCACCCAAGAGTCGGCCTACCCACCTGTCCAGGGGAACGGCACTCGCACGGTGTCGTGCGCTAAGTGGTGACCCCGGCCATGGGGGGGGAAGGCAGCACAGTTAGGGAGTTTTAGAAAGTGGCATATGCTGATGTTGGACATTCAGCTGATGCAAAAGACGAAATAGGTCAAGTCCCAGGAAGAGGAGGACCAAAGCAAGCCTTTTTTCTGTCACCCTATGTGTCATCAGGGGAAGGTGGGACAAAATCCTTGGAAACCCATGCATGGTTCATTTTAATGAAGGTTAGATCATCCACATTTTGGGTTGACAGACGGGTCCTTTTTTCTGTCAGGATTGATCCAGCTGCATTGAAGACTCTTTCCGATAGCACACTTGCAGCTGGGCAAGCGAGCTCCTGTAAGGCATATTGTGCCAATTCAGTCCAGGTGTCCAGTTTAGCGGCCCAATAGTCAAAGGGGAATGACCTGTGTGGGAGAACATCGATATGGGAGGAAAAGTAGTTTGTAACCATAGTTGACAACTGCTGTCTCCTGTCACTTTCCATCGATACTGTATTACCAGTTGTGTGAGCGGTACTTGAAAAATCAGTCCACAACATTGTCATGAAACCCCTGTCTCCAACGCCACTTCTGCTGTGTGCACCATGAACACCTCTGCCAAGCTGCCCCCGGCCCGTACGGCTCGTGTGAGAACCATCACCGTTGCTGTGTGCTGGGAATGCCTCACGCAACCGATTTACCAGAGTTGTTTGTTTATTAGCCAATATTAGGTCAAGGTTCTCCTGTGGCATGATGTTTTGTAATTTGCCTTTATAGCGTGGATCCAGGATGCTGGCCAACCAGTAGTCGTCATCATTCATCATTTTGGCAATGCGGGGGTCCCTTTTTAGGATCCGCAAGGCATAATCTGACATGTGGGCCAATGTTCCCGGTGTCAATGATGCACTGCGAGTGCTGGTTGGATGAGCACTTTCTGGCAAATCCACATCCCTCCAGTCACGCACAAACCCTGTACCAGACCTTGCCACGCCAACATTTTCACTTGCCCCACGAGATGCATCCTCCTCCCCTAAGTAATCATCCCCATCATCATCCTCCTCCTCCTCTTCTTCCTCCAACTCGTCCAGGAGAAGTCCCTGAGCAGACAATGGCTGAATGTCATCAAGGATTCCCTCCACCTCTTCCTCCTCGTCAACATTGGCTGCAGACGCCTGCTCCTTAAGGTGTGTCAAAGTTTGCATGAGCAGACGCATAAGTGGGATGCTCATGCTTAGGATGGCGTCGTCTGCGCTTACCAGCCGTGTGCATTCCTCAAAACACTGAAGGATTTTACAGAGTTCTTTCAGCTTCGACCACTGCACACCTGTCAACTCCATGTCTGCTCTCAAAGTGCCTGGCCGTGTATCCTCCCACAAATGCATTATGGCCTGCCTCTGCTCGCACAGCCGCTCCACCATGTGCAGGGTGGAGTTCCACCTTGTTGCAATGTCGATAATGAGGCGGTGGTTGGGAAGGTGGAGCAATCGCTGCAGCTTCTGCATACGAACGGAGTGTACAGGCGACCGGCGGATGTGCGCGCACAGTCTTCGCACCTTCTGGAGCAGGGCTGTTAACTCTGGATAATTTTTGAGGAAGCACTGCACCACCAGGTTCAAGGTGTGAGCCAAGCAAGGTATGTGGCTGAGTTTTGAAAGTGCTATGGCTGCCACAAAATTACGGCCGTTATCACTAACTACCTTGCCTGCCTCAAGATGTACACTGCCCAGCCATGACTCAGTTTGTCGAATCAAGTACTCGGCCAACACCTCTGCGGTGTGTCTGTCGCCCAAACACATCTTCTGCAACACAGCCTGCTGACGCTTTCCACTAGCTGCTCGATAGGGGGACACCTCGTGTGCAACAGTGGCAGCTGCAGATGGAGTGCTCGTACGACTGCGCTCTGTGGACGAGCTTTCGCTTCTGGAGGAGGAGGAGGAGGGTGGAACGCCTACAGCCAACTGTTTCCTATACCGTGGGCTAGGCAGCACTGTCCCACCACCGCTGTCCCCTGTGGACCCTGCATCCACCACATTAACCCAGTGCGCAGTGATGGACACGTAACGGCCCTGGCCATGCCGACTGGACCATGCATCAGTTGTGAGGTGCACCTTTCCACTCACTGACTGCTTGAGTGCATGGACAATGCGGTCTTTCACATGATGGTGGAGGGCTGGGATGGCTTTGCGAGAGAAGAAGTGGTGACTGGGTAGGTCATAGCGTGGTACTGCATAGGCCATGAGTTCGCAGAAAGCTGCGCTTTCCACCAACCGATAGGGCATCATCTCAAACGAGATTAGTTTGGCAATGTGGCCGTTCAAACCCAGTGTACGCGGATGAGAGACTGAGTACTTTCTTGACCTACTCATAGTGTCTGGGAGGGTGAGCTGGACTTGAGAGCTGCATATGGTAGAAGTAGCGGTGGACAGGGCGGACTGAGAGAGGGTTGATGATGGTGATGGAGTTGGTGTTCTTTCTGATGGCCTAGATTCAGTATTTCGTTGATATAACAGTGGGATTCCCTGACTGCTGTGGCCTTGCAACGACACCTCAACATTTGCTGCTGTGCTAACCGGTGGGCTTACAGTGGGGGAAACAATGTAGCATTGCTGACTACCTTCTTTGTGATCAGTTGCACATGTGGCACTTGAGGTTTGGTGTTGTGTCCACGCTTGCAAGTGCATGCTGGTTAAATGTCTAAGCATGCAACTGGTATTCAAATTTTTCAGATTTTTCCCTCGGCTAAAGGTCTTTGCGCACTTCTTACAGATAACCTTGGCCTGATCATGAGGATTTTGTTCAAAAAAGTGCCACAGTGCACTCTTCCTACTTTGGCAGACATTTTGCGGCCTAGCACGCTGTGATGTTTTGACCCTCTGGACAAGCTGTCCAGCAACTCTTTTGATTTTTGGAACCTGTCTTTGGAGTGCTCCGGGCCTGCCAGATAACAGCTGTTGCGATGTTGATGTCTGCTGTGGATGCTCCTCATCTGAGCTATTGGAAGCAGCACCCTCTTCCCCCAATGGATGCCAATCTGGGTCAACAACTGGGTCATCCATCACCTCCTCTTCAATGTCATGTGCACCTTCCTCTGTGTCACCGTGTATGGTGGTATAGTGTGCGGGAAGGGGCACCTGAGTCTCATCAGGGTCAGAATCTGGCTCTGTACACTGCGAGGACAATGTAGTGCTCTGAGTGAATGTACCAGCAGAATCATCTATCAGCGGCTGTGCATCAGTGCACTCCATGTCAGATTCATCTTGGCCTGGGTAATTCACCATTTCACTTGATAATCCAGGCATGGTATGTGAAAACAGCTCCATGGAGTAATCAGTAGTATGGCCTGCATCATCCTTCAATCTTGGTTGTGGTGAAGGACACAAGGAAAGGTGTGGTTCATGAACATGAGCCTCCAATGACGACTCAGTGCTTTTACTTTTTACAACTTCAGAAGAGGAGGCGATAGAGCTGGAGGCTGAGTCAGCAATGTAAGACAAAACTTTTTCCTGATGCTCTGGCGTTAAAAGCGGTTTGCCAACTCCTAGAAAACTAAGCCTTCGAAGCCTTATGGAGCCAGACGATGACGCAGGCTCAACACCTCCTGCATTCGGTCCTATTTTGCTTTTGCCACTACCATCAGATCCACCACCAACACCATCATTACCAGCTGCCAACCCCCGCCCAATTCCACGGCCTCTTCCACCAGCCTTACTCATTTTTGGTAGAAATGTAGACAAAATCCAACAAACTATATAGTAATGTAAAACAAGGTGTCTATAGGACAGGGGAGATTTAGATTTTCTGCACACACTAGTGGACACTGGACACTTTTGGATTGTGTGAGGCCCACTGAATATCACAGCGCTATGTCACAGGCTTGATGCAGCAGGTGTGAAAAAAGTGACTACAGGATAAGGGAGATTTTGAATTTCTGCAGACACTTGTGGACACTGGACACTTGGATTGTGTGAGGCCCACTGAATATCACAGCGCTATGTCACAGGCTCGATGCAGCAGGTGTGAAAAAAGTGACTACAGGATAAGGGAGATTTTGAATTTCTGCAGACACTTGTGGACACTGGACACTTGGATTGTGTGAGGCCCACTGAATATCACAGTGCTATGTCACAGGCTCGATGGCACAGGTGTGAAAAAAGTGACTACAGGATAAGGGAGATTTTGAATTTCTGTGAGATTTTGAATTTCTGCAGACACTTGTGGACACTGGATACTTGGATTGTGTGAGGCCCACTGAATATCACAGTGCTATGTCACAGGCTCGATGGCACAGGTGTGAAAAAAGTGACTACAGGATAAGGGAGATTTTGAATTTCTGCAGACACTTGTGGACACTGAACACTTGGATTGTGTGAGGCCCACTGAATATCACAGCGCTATGTCACAGGCTCGATGGCACAGGTGTGAAAAAAGTGACTACAGGATAAGGGAGATTTTGAATTTCTGCAGACACTTGTGGACACTGGACACTTTTGGATTGTGTGAGGCCCAATGAATATCAGAGCGCTATGTCACAGGCTCGATGCAGCAGGTGTGAAAAAATTGACTACAGGATAAGAGAGATTTTGAATTTCTGCAGACACTGGACACTTTTGGATTGTGTGAGGCCCAATGAATATCAGAGCGCTATGTCACAGGCTCGATGCAGCAGGTGTGAAAAAAGTGACTACAGGATAAGGGAGAATTTGAATTTCTGCAGACACTTGTGGACACTGGACACGGATTGTGTGAGGCCCACTGAATATCACAGCGCTATGTCACAGGCTCGATGCAGCAGGTGTGAAAAAAGTGACTACAGGATAAGGGAGATTTTGAATTTCTGCAGACACTTGTGGACACTGGACACCTGGATTGTGTGAGGCCCACTGAATATCACAGCGCTATGTCACAGGCTCGATGCAGCAGGTGTGAAAAAAGTGACTACAGGATAAGGGAGATTTTGAATTTCTGCAGACACTTGTGGACACTGGACATTTGGATTGTGTGAGGCCCACTGAATATCACAGTGCTATGTCACAGTCTCGATGGCACAAGTGTGAAAAAAGTGACTACAGGATAAGGGAGATTTTGAATTTCTGCAGACACTTGTGGACACTGGACACTTTTGGATTGTGTGAGGCCCAATGAATATCAGAGCGCTATGTCACAGGCTCGATGCAGCAGGTGTGAAAAAAGTGACTACAGGATAAGGGAGATTTTGAATTTCTGCAGACACTGGACACTTTTGGATTGTGTGAGGCCCAATGAATATCAGAGCGCTATGTCACAGGCTCGATGCAGCAGGTGTGAAAAAAGTGACTACAGGATAAGGGAGATTTTGAATTTCTGCAGACACTGGACACTTGGATTGTGTGAGGCCCAATGAATATCACAGCGCTATGTCACAGGCTCGATGTGAAAAAAGTGACTACAGGATAAGGGAGATTTTGCATTTCTGCAGACACTTGTGGACACTGGACACTTTTGGATTGTGTGAGGCCCACTGAATATCAGAGCGCTATGTCACAGGCTCGATGGCACAGGTGTGAAAAAAGTGAATTGTAGAATTGGGCAGAATAGGAATCTCCCTAGAGTGTAGGTCTGTAAGAACGGAACAAGTCCTCCACAGTGACACACAGCTTCACTGTGGCTGTGATAACAGCCGTTACACGGTACTGTGTGAGGAGCGTACACGCTGTATGGTGTGAATAAATGCACGCTCAGTACCTTAGCAGGACAAAAAAAAATTGGGATTGCTTTTAAAAAAGCAGTTTGCAGAGCAGTGGGGATACAGCAATGCAGCTGTCAGGAAGCCTTAGAAGACAGCCTAACAACCAACACCGCTGATCCACCACAATATAGCCTCCCCTTGCACTGCACACACAGTGACTGGTGTGTTGCACAGGCAAAATCGCTAGCAGCAGAAGCAGTTTTTTTGTCTTCTTCCCTGCCTAACGCTCTCCCTACAGAATCAGCAACCTCTCCCTATGCTAAGATCGGCAGAAGTAAGATGGCGGTCGGCGTGCACGCCCTTTTATAACCCCTGTGACGCCCACCAAAGCAAGCCAATCACTTGCATGCCCTTCTGAAAGATGGTGGCGACCCCTGCCTATGTCATCACGTTGCCCACAGTGTCCGTGGATCCTGATTGGCTGAAAAAGAGCGCTAAACAAACTTTTGAAACGCGACTTTGGTGCGTAAGTCGCCGACCTCGTGGCCGACCTCATCCTAGGGTCGGGTTTCGTTTCAGGAAACCCGACTTTGCCAAAAGTCGGCAACTTTTGAAATTGTTTGACCCGTTTCGCTCAACTCTACCCACGATCGATCCTCAACGGAATATCCCTTCCAATGGATAAGGTACTGAAGTCTCCGGCGCACCCACCGCGAATCAATGATGCGCCCTACCTCGTACTCCAGTTGACCCTCTACCAACACTGGTGGAGCCACGGATGAGGGATCTTCTCTAACTGTCCCCACAGGTTTTAATAGGGACCTGTGGAAGACGTTAGCGATTTTGAAGGAGGTGGGCAACTGTAATCTGTATGCCACCGGGTTGATCACCTCTACAATCTTGTATGGGCCAATAAATTTGTATGAATGTAGTATGTATGTAGTATGTTTTTTGTTTTTTACATTCAACACATTAGCCGGATGATGGGACTACTACTGTCCCATCATTGGCTAATGTGTCAATCACTGTCATTGTAGCAGGCATCGCCCGATGGGACTTGTAGTCCCATCGGACGATGCCTGCACACACACAAGACCCTGGCAGGCCCGCACAGACCACCAGCAGCCGGCACAGGCCCCCGACAGTCGGCACAGACCCCCGAGAGGCCCGTACAGACAGTCGGCACAGACCCCCGAGAGGCCCGCACAGACCCCGCCCGCACACACAGACACGCACAGTTTCCACCCACGCACCGCCCACACTCTTCCCCCCACGTGAACAGGATGTACAAGGCAAGAAAGGGTTTTTTTTAATTCCGATATTTCTGTCCCATTGACTTGAATGGGACTTCCGGTATCGGAATCGGCGAAACCGATACTTTTTGGGGTATCGGGCCTATCCAATCCGATCCGATATTTCTGAATATCGGATGTTATCGCTCAACACTAATTGTTAGGCGTCAGGTTTGTGCGTCTGCTCTGCAGGAGTCTAGAGCCTCGCAATTCTGCGGTCTCCTGCTGTCTTTCTACTACAGAGGAGATTACTTTGCAGCAGACCGCTCCAGAGACTAAGTCCCTCTGTGCTCCTACTGGGCATGCTCACGAGACAATCTCCCATTGGAGATCGGGAGTCATGTGCCCAGGTCCTGTTCCAGATCTCATTGGTCCATCTCGGAGATCTGGAAGGTCCCGCACGGCTATAAAAAGCGCGCATGGCCGTTCCGCCATGCGCTAGTATAGACTATACTGCTATGTGTGAATGGTGACGGATGTATGACTCTGGTGACTGACTCATTTGAAGCCCCTTCCCTCTGATATTATGCATGGTGATAGGGAATTAGTTTAGTAGTCAGCGCCAGTCAGTGGCAAGCCTTAAGCCACTGTGCTCACCGCACCGCTACGCTAGCGTCCGACATCGCTCTTGCCTTCCAGCCTTGCCGTCGAGCGGCAGTGTCCTACGCCGCGCTGCAGTTGCAGCCCCCCTTGGCGCTCGCAGTAGCGACACCGCACACACGGTAGGTCTAGAAGGATGCAGCTCCTCTGTCTTAGGGCCTGCTCCTGTGACCATATACCGTGTGTGCATTTTGACTGAACTCTGTGACACTAACAGGTTCAGTGTTCTTTGTGTTTTGTGTTGCTTCGTCTCTGTGTGTGAACAGAGCCCGCTCTGCGCACTATGGGTGAAGTTGAACCCGTGCGCATTATACCGCCATATTGCTCCTGCCATCACTCAGCAGCTGTTGTAACACCTACTGCACGGTGGACCCCAAGCGGCGAACGCACTTTATTATCATTTTTACTTAGTGAGTTCCGCCGTTCCTAACATTATACTAGCGCCAGGGTCTGACTAGTGATGGCAGATCAACAGCAACTTCTTCAGTGCATTCGCCAGCTTGAGGGCCAGTTGGCTACTCTTGAGAGTGTCATCGCAGCGGTGAAGTCTTCAGAGTCTGCTGTAGAGGCGATCGCCGAGGCGGTTTCCCGTATGTCCACGTCCTCCCACGCGCCGACAGTTACCCGCCTCCCGTTGCCTGATAAATTTTATGGCGATGGCGCCTCCTGTAGGGGTTTTGTCAGCCAGTGCTCTATCCAGTTGGAGTTACTGGCTGTGCGATTCCCTACGGAACGGGCCAAGGTGGGGTTTATTGTTTCCCTTCTGTTGGGCAAGGCGTTGGAGTGGGCTATGCCACTTTGGGAGCGTGGTGACCCAGAGGTTCGGACCGCTGCTCAGTTTTTAACAGCTATTAAGCAGGTCTTCTTGGGACCACGGGTCACGCATGACACCTCTCTACAGCTACTGGCTTTGACTCAGGGATCCCTCTCGGTTAGTCAGTGTGCCGTTCGCTTTCGGACACTGGCTTCCAAGCTGGAGTGGTCTGACAAAGCCCACATCCCTGTGTTTTGGAGAGGTTTAGCTGAGCATGTTAAGGATGTTCTTTCTACCAGAGAGGTTCCTGCAAATCTGGAGGAGCTGATTGCCATTGCCACCCGTATTGATCTCCGTTTTTTGGAGCGCGGGCTGGAGCGTGCTCAATCCAGATCTAGGGTTACTCCGGCTCCCAACCTCTTTGAACCTCTGGAACCACCCGAGCCAGAGATTCCACTCCCAGAGCCCATGGAGGTGTCTCGCGCCGTTCTCGACGCGCGTCCGGCGCAAGACTCCATTTGCGGTTACCATTGTCAACGTGCTGTTTCTCAAGACTACAGTGTCCCGCAATGGCCAAACTCTGTGCCACCGGGCAAGACCTTTGTCTCTCCGCACCTTCGGCCGAAGGTCCAGAACGGGTGGTCACTGTGGCTACATGCAGACCACAAAACTCCTGGCGGGGTCGTATTGGTGGCCGCACAGGGCTCGGGACATTAAGAAATATATTCAGGCATGCGCCTCGTGTGCTAGGGTAAGCCTCCTTAAACAGAGAGTGGAGACGTCCGCCGACGCACCGCGGCGTTGCATTTCAACTTATGCTCCGGGCTGTTTTGCCGCGCCCGTTGTCTCCCAAGTGTCCCTTCTTAAACCTGGCAATCTTGCCACCTCTGATACCTTCCACGTGTCCCGGTTTTCCGTGTCACCTACCGGGACATCAGACTTGCCTTCGGACGAGTCTGAGGCCTATGCCTCTGATGGGCACAGGGTGGTGGATTGGAAGGCTCAGAGAGGTGGGGGCCCTAGGAGGGGGGGTAATGTTAGGCGTCAGGTTTCTGCGTCTGCTCTGCAGGAATCTAGAGCCTCACATTCTGCGGTCTCCTGCTGTCTTTCTACTACAGATGAGATTACTTCGCAGCAGACCGCTCCAGAGACTGTCACTCTGTGCTCCTACTGGGCATGCTCACGAGACGATCTCCCATTGGAGATCGGGAGTCATGTGCCCAGGTCCTGTTCCAGATCTCATTGGTCCATCTCGGAGATCTGGAAGGTCCCGCACGGCTATAAAAAGCGCGCATGGCCATTCCGCCACGCGCTAGTATAGACTATACTGCTATGTGTGAATGGTGACGGATGTATGACTCTGGTGACTGACTCATTTGAAACCCCTTCCCTCTGATATTACGCATGGTGATAGGGAATTAGTTTAGTAGTCAGCGCCAGTCAGTGGCAAGCCTTAAGCCACTGTGCTCATCGCACCGCAACGCTAGCGTCCGACATCGCGCTTGCCTTCCAGCCTTATCGTCGAGCGGTAGTGTCCTACGCCGCGCTGCAGTTGCAGCCCCCTTGGTGCTCGCAGTAGCGATGCCGCACACACGGTAGGTCTAGAAGGACGCAGCTCCTCTGTCTTAGGGCCTGCTCCTGTGACCATATACCGTGTGTGCATTTTGACTGAACTCTGTGACACTAACAGGTTCAGTGTTCTTTGTGTTTTGTGTTGTGGCGTCTTTGTGTATGAACAGAGCCCGCTCTGCGCACTACGGGTGAAGTTGATCCCATGCGCATTAAACCGCCATATTGCCCCTGCCATCACTCAGCAGCGGTTGTAACACCTACTGCACGGTGGACCCCGAGCAGCAAACGCACTTTATTATCATTTTTATTTAGTGTGTTCCGCCTTCCCTAACATGAATCACTTAGCTGGACAATGCAGGGACAGAGCTGGATACTTCAGACCTCAGGAGGCAAGGCAGCAAAAAAATCACCAGCAGGGATAGAGGGCGTTGGGTGTCTTAAATCCCAATCCGAGTCCCCAGATCTCCTATCGTCATCCTCATTATCAGGTGGCAAACCTCTGTCCATCAAATCAGCCCCACTACCTCCAGTAACCACTAAAGGGAGCCCAGAAAGAGAACCTGCAACCCCTATGTCAAACCGACCAACTCCACTACCTTCAGCAATAACCAGAGGGAGGTCAGAAAGTGAATTCACAACAGCTCTCCCTGGGGCACCAGCCTTATGCCTAGCCAGGCCTGGGGCACCAGCCTTATGCCTAGCCCGCCCTGGGGCACCAGCCTTATGCCTAGCCCGCCCTGGGGCACCAGCCTTATGCCTAACCTGCCCTGGGGCTCTCCTGCTTTATGCCTGGCCTGCCCTGGGGCTCCTGCCTTATGCTTGGCCCACCCTGGGGCTCCTGCCTTATGCCTATCCCACCCTGGGGCACCTGCGTTTTTCCTAGGCCGCCTCGGAGGCACCTGTCTTAAGCTTAAACCACCTTTGAAGCACCTGCCTTAAGCTTTGCCCGCCTCGTTACAGCCTTATGCCTAGCCTTTATTAGTTTTATTTGTTGTATTGTCTTCAACTTCAAGTCGATTAGGCACACAAAACAAGGCAGTACACTCTTCGCTTTTGTCCGGTCTGAATGCGCATGCACGACTGTAAGTGGGGAAAAAGGCATTACCCATTTACGGAGGACAGACAAGGAGTGCCTGGTCACTTGGAGCATGGGGTTGTGGAGTGGGCCTGCTATGTACAACATTTATCTAGTGCTCAATGTCCAAGTACACAGTAGGGGGGTGAACACTAGCACTTCACCCCTATGGGTGCCTCACCTTTTATGCAAACAGTGCAAAGAGTTAGAGCCTTATGCCTAGCCTGCCAATGGGCTCCAGCCCTTAGGCATATTTCTTATGCCTAGCTATCGCTATGGCACCTGCCTTAAACCTAACCCACCTTGGGGCTCCTGCCCTAAGCGTAGCCTGTCCTGAGGCACCAGCCTTATGCCTGGCCTGCTCTGGGGCACCAGCCTTATGCCTAGCCCGCCCTGGGGCATCAGTCTTATGCCCCTGGGGCACCAGCCTAATGCCTAGGCTTCCAGTATCCATTGTTTCAGATGCTGCACATCTCGTATCTTCACAGCATAGACAATTGTCTTCAGGTGACCCCAAAGATAAAAGTCTAAGGGGGTTAGATCGGGAGATCTTGGTGACCATTCAACTAATCCACTTTCCAGGAACTGTTCATGTAGGAATGCTCGGACCTGACACCCATAATTGATGGTATGGTGTGGTATATGGTGTCCAAAGATAGTGGGGCCATTCTTCAGCAATGGAAACCTCAATGCCACTGAATATCTGAAATTGCTACATGATGATGTGTTGCCCTCTTTATGCACTGAAGATGCCACGTTCCCTGAGTTTTTCTAGCAAGATGGTGCACCACCACATTATGGGTGTCAGGTCCGAGCATTCCTACAAGGAATCTGACCCCCTTAGACTAGCATTTCTTCTGCGGTGTTGCTATCAGTGTGTCATGAGTGGGAGAAGAGGGTTGCTTTGACATTCCAACACAATGGGCAGCACTTTGAACACATTTTATAAGTGGTAATAAACTTGTAAATAACTCATGAAAGATTAAGTTACATTAAAACCAAGCACACCATTGTTTTTCTTGTGAAATTCTCAATAAGTTTGATGTGTCACATGACCCTTTTCCCAGTGGAAAAAATAAAGTTGAATCCAAAATGGGTGACTTGAAAATGGCCACCATGGTCACCACCCATATTGAAAAGTTTGCCCCCTCCCATATACTAATGTGCCACAATCAGGAAGTTGATATCACCAACCATTCCCATTTTATTTAGGTGTATCCATAAAATGGCCCACCCTGTATATTACACGGTGAGGCCTTTTCCTTATTTCTTTTTCTTCTGGATATTTTGATTAGTTATGATATTTATTATCCCAAAGGTACATTTTTTAGTTGGTCATAGCTAGAAGTTTTATTTGGAATATTTGAAAACTTTTTCCAAGCTGAGAGGGAGGCAGAAATAGTTTGAGAGTTTGGTACAGGTGTTAGAGTTTAATAAAAAGGTTATTAGTAGGGAATGTGGAGACTTTTCACTTAAGGAAGATTCCTGATCTACCCAGGCGGAAGAGCAGTCTCTTTTGAACCAGGCCTGACTTTGTTAACAAGATTGGTATAATAATACGCAGTCAAATTAGGGCGTCCAAATCCCCCTGAGGATTTGCTTTTCATTAAGGTTGATTTTGAAACTCTTGCTCTTGCTTTACCATTGTTCCAGATGAATTTGTTCAACAAATGCTGGAGGTTTTGAATATGTTTTAATGAGAAGGGCGAATGAATTGCCCTAAAAATATATAGTATTTTAGGGAGAACACACATTTTAAAAATAGTAAGCTTACTCATCCAGGAAAATTCAACTTTTGAAAAATTTTTCAGATCGTCTTGAATAAACCGAGTAATATTTTTAATGTTATTGTCAATTGTGTCTGTGCAATTTGCATAAAATATCGCCTAAGTAATCAATAAAGTCACTTTCCCAGGTAAAGGAGGATATATTTTTAATACGCAAGCTAGTTTATCAATAAGGAAAGGAAGACTTTTAGATTTATTATTATTGACTTTATAATAAGAAGTTTCAAAGAATTCTTTTAAAATAAAACCTTGTTTAATAGATGTAAGAGGGTCTCCTAATGACAAAATTATATCATCAGGAACAAACAAATTTTGAAAACCCGTTTATTCAAGGTGATTCCTTTGATACTATTGTTGTCTCTTATTATTTCAGCTAGAGGTTTCATAGCCATTGCAAACAACAATGAGGAAAGTGGGCAACCCTGACGAATACCATTAGAAATGGAGAAGGAGTTCAACAGATGTCCATTAGCCAAGACCTTGGCAGTTGGAAAGGAATAAAGAGCCATAATATTGCATATTGCTTGTTTGTTGAAGCCAAATTTTTCCAAAGTTTTCCTCAAGTATAATTAATTTATTCTGTCGAACGCCTTTTCTGCATCCAGAGTGAGTAATAGTGGGGGTGTGGTAATAGCAGGTACGCAGGATGCAGTGACGAGTCACGAGACTGGGTTATACTTTGGAAAATAACTTATCAATAAAAGCTGCTAGGACTATACTAAGCAACCGAAACCAAAAAGCAGTAATTGTCCTCGCAGGGACTCAATACAACCAAACACTTATAAAGAGAACACTACTAATCCGGCAAAGGCCGGTTACTATAGGGCCGCGGTATGGCCGACTACGGGTCCTTAATGTCTACAGTATCACTTATCCGTTCTGACGTCCCTCGGCATCTCTAATGAAGCTGCTTTGGCATAGCAGCCGCTGGGCCCAGCTGCTGAGGTTCTGGCATAGTCTTCGGGTGCTCAGGCACCCAGGCGGGTAGGGGCACAACAGGCCCTGAAGGGGTCCTTTGAGGTGGCGACCCCCTATGAAGACAGCGGGGTCACACTTGGTAGCGGTTATTATGGAGACTCCAGTCCCAAAGCAGGGGTGTGTCGCAGTTTCCAGGAGAGGCGGTTGGTAGGCCACGTGCACGGCCTGAAGCTATGCACAGTCTCTCTGCTAGCGAGGAGTAGGCCCCAACTGTTGACTGCAGCGGAGTGATGGCAGCTGTGGGCGGTGATGAACAGGCCGCAGCCGCGGGCTGAACTGGGGCGGCAGCGTCCACGGGAGGCAGCGGCAGGCCGCAACTCCGGGATAAAGTGGAGCAGTACTGACCGAGAGAGGCAGCGGCCGGTCCATGACAGGCTGGAGCACAGCGGCAACGTCCACGGATGTCTGTGGGCAGGCCACGACTCCAGACTGGAGTAAAGCGGCAGTCTCTGGTCGGTAAGCCCGGCGCCTCCTCACAACAGGCCACTGAAACTCTTGCCTAAGCTGCTGGCCTTCTCTCAGGTCAAAGTTTGTCGCTCTGGCACCCTCACGCTCCCCCAGTCGCTTGCTCCGTCTCTACTGTTCTCCTAACTGACTCCCCTGTTTGTTCCCTGCCCCTTTTATACTCGCCCCTTCCCTTGCTGTTCTGTCACTGTCAACCATCCACCTTCCTCCTTCACTCCCCGGGTACAGTTCCCTTAGGAACCTAGGTGGCGGTCCCCTTGGTTCTGGCCTGGACACTCTGCGGGGGTCCTCCTCCCCACAAGGGAGTTTCCTTTTTATTTAGATATTCAATAAAATTAAAGGATCTTGTTCCATCTGACTTTTGACAACCTTTAATGAAGCAGCTGGCACTGCTGCCACTTAGGTGAGCACTGGCGGGTGCAGCTGCCTCTGCTGCCGTTGAGGTAAGCACTGACGGGTGCAGCTGGCTCTGCTGCCATTGAATGAGCACTGGCGGGTGCAGCTGGCTCTGCTGCTGTTGAGGTCAGCACTGGAGGGTGCAGCTTGCTATCCTGCCATTGAGGTGAGCATTGGCGGGTGCAGCTGGCACTGCTGCTGTTGAGGTGAGCACTGGCGGGTGCAGCTGGCTCTGCGGCCATTGAAGAGAGCACTGGTGGGTGCAGCTGGCTATCCTGCCATCAAGGTGATCACTGGCAGGTGCAGCTTGCTCTGCTGCCGCTGAGGGGAGCACTGGCGGGTGCAGCTGGCTCTGCTGCCATTGAGGTGAGCACTGGCGAGTGCAGCAGACTCGGATACAAGTACAGGGACCTGAGAACTGACAAGCGTGTTAGTAACAAACTCACAACATTGCACAGGCACCTCCATGTTGGAGGAGGCAGTTTAAATAGTAAGTGACCTCCAGCTATTGTCTGGGGACACTTTAGAGGAACGCACGCTGCCTCTTTAAGAAAGAGGAAGTGTGCTGGTGCTCAGATCACAGTGCCTGAAGATCTGCTAGGAGTGCACGCATCCTAGCAGCAGCTGCCCCGGAAGAAGCAGGACAGGAGCCTTGGTGGTGAGTATGCTTAAGTCTCTGCAGAGAGATGGACTGCAGGCAGAGATGCGCGCTACACGAGATTACAGGTTTATACACTCATATTTTGATATATCACATGACATCTTTGAGAAACAAATTATTGAAGTGACAATTTAAAAAAAAAAAAAATACTGAAATGTAATAATTCATCTGAAAATATTTTAACAATACAGGAACAAATGGTACTGGAAAATTGAGGCTGTTTGCAAACTCCACAAAATTGACTTTTTATGGCAATAAAACAAACTACTATCACAATTTAATTATAATTATTTTTATGAAAAGTTAGCTTGATCTCAATCTAAAGGGCATATGCAAAAAATTCTTCAAATTTGGTAATTAATATCATGATCTGATTTTAAAGTGCTTAGTGCAGAAAAAGGTGCTACAATCCCATCCCATGGGTGATTTCCTGTTGAGAGGAACAGAGGCCCGCTATCTGCAGACCGGATATAACCTCAAGAGAAATGTGCTGTCTTCCAGGTGCAAAAATTAAAGATGTGTCTGACAGCATATCAGGACTCTTCAGACCTACAGATGACTACTACCCATTCCTGCTAATACATGTGGGGGCAAATGACACTGCAAAAAGGACCTGGAAACCATCTGCAGTGACTTTGAAAACTTAGGTAAGAAAGTGAAAGAATCAGGAGCGCAGGTGGTCTTCTCATCCATCCTGCAAGTGGATGGTCATGGAACAAGGAGGCGGAATAAGATTCTGCAGGTGAACAGCTGGCTGCTGTCAGCAAGGATTTGGATTTCTGGATCACGGAGTGAATTACCTATATGATGAAACCCGACTTTCTCTAGAGTCGGGTCGAACGAAATCGGCCAACTATAGGGAAAAGTCAGGGTCCGACTGAAACACGAAGCCCAATGCAAGTCAATAGGGATGCAAAGTCGGCAGTGAGTGGAGGACAGGAAACACACCTACAGTGCCCATTTCAATGCCAACAACATCAATTCTTATTACTGAAGCTTGTCAACCTTAATTTACTTCATAATAATAGTTACACATTGAAAACAGGGGGTTATTTGGCTAAAGTTGTGGGGGGGGGGGTAGGGCTGGCTCCAGGTTTTCGTGTGCCCTGGGCCAAAGAGTGTCTGTGCGCCCCTTCAACACATACCACAACTCATGATGCTCCGATACGGCACAGAAATATAGGTATAGTACAATGAAAAATACTTTACTGCTTACATGACATGACTGATCTATTTTATTCTATTTTAAATTCTACAATAGCTCAAAGAAAGGACAGTATATTACTCCATACAGTATTATGGCCACCACATTGTGCGCCATACAGAATAATTGGTCACATATAATGTTCCAAACAGTATATGATGAGCTCCACATAATGCTACAGTATATGATGGTCCCCATGGACGATGCTACAGTGTGTTACGGGCCCAAATAATGCTCCACATATAATGGGCTCCATTTCTAATGCTCCAGTGTATAATGGGCCCTGTAAATGCTGCTCCAGTGTCTGATGTCCCCCATTTGGAATGCTTCAGTATATGGTGGGCCCCATGTATGATGCTCTAGTGTCTTGTGGGCCCAAATAATGCTCCATATATAATGGGCCCCATTTCTAATGCTCCAGTGTATAATGTTCCCCATAGATGCTGCTCCAGTGTCTGATCTGTCCCATTTAGAATGCTCCAGTATATGATGGGCCCCATGGATGATGCTCCAGTGTCTTCTAGACCCAAATAATGTTCCATATATAATGGGCCCCATTTCTAATGCTCCAGTGTATAATATTCCCCATAGATGCTGCTCCAGTGTCTTATCTGCCCCATTTAGAATGCTCCAGTATATGATGGGCCCCATGGATGATGCTCCAGTGTCTTCTGGGCCCAAATAATGCCCCATTTCTAATGCTCCAGTGTATAATGTGCCCCATAGATGCTGCTCCAGTGTCTGATCTGCCCCATTTAGAATGCTCCAGTATATGATGGGCCTCAAGGATGATGCTCCAGTGTATGATGGGCACCAAATAATGCTCCATATATAATCTGCCCAATTTAGAATGCTCCAGTATATGATGGGCCCCATTTTGAATGAACCCAGGCATGGTATGTGAAAAGAGCTCCATGGAGTAATCTGAAGTGTGTGCTGCCGCATCCTTCACTTTTGGTGTGGGTGAAGAACACAAGGAAAGGTGTTGTTCATGACCAGAAGCCTGCACTGACGTCTCAGTGCTTGCATTTTTTGAAACTTCAGAAGAGGAGGCGATAGAGCTGGAGGCTGTTTCAGCAATGTAAGCCAAAAACAGTTCCTGATGCTCCAGCTTTAAAAGCAGTCTACTCCCTCAAAAGGGAGCCTTCCAGGCCTTCCAGAGCTAGACCATGACGCAGGCTCAACACCTCCTGCCTTAGCTGCGATTGTGCTTTTGGCACTACCATACCAGCAGATGCACCACCATCAGTACCAGCTGGCCCCCCACGCCCATGTCTGTGGCCTCTTCCACCATACTTCCTCATGTTTTGGAAAATGGACCCAAAATACCAGCAGATATATGGTACTGTATCAGAAGCGTACAGCTCTATACAGTCTAGGGATAATAGTAAATTTCTGTATATATTTCATGAGTCATACACAGATGCTCACAGGCTCAGTATGGATTACACAATAAAATAAGTTGAAAAAGGGTACAGTATCACCAGATACAAGGTATAAATAGTATATTGTAAACATTCTGAATCTCCGTATATATTTCAGGAGGCAGACACAAACGCTCTCAGGCCCAGTATGGATTACACAAGAATATGAAAACCTGAAAATGGGTAATGTAACACATGCGTACAGCTGTATACAGTGTTGGGGTAATCTTAAATCTCCAAATATATTTCCGGAGTAACAGACAGATGTTCACAGGCTCATTATGGATTACACCAGAATCTAAGCAGCAAAAAAGGGTACTGTATCATAAGCGTACAGCTGTATACAGTGTTGGCCAAATTTGAAATCTCTGTATATATTTCCGGAGTCACCCTCAGACGCTCACTCAGTCTGGGTTTGACCATAATAAAAAATGTTGTAAAAAAGGTACTGGATAACAAGATAGCAAGTATATATATTAAAGGGTACAATTTAAATCTCCATATAGATAGTCCCGTAGTCACTCTCAGACGCTAACTCAGTATGGATTTGACCGTAATACTAAATGTCGAACAAAGGTACTGTATAACAAGATACAAGCTGTATCTAGTATAGGGTAAAAATTGGTATCTCCAATTCTCCGTATATAGAATGAGTAAACCACACAGTATGGATGATACCGTAATAAAAATTTTTGAACAAAAGTACTGTATCAGCAGATACCAGGTGTATCCAGTCTAGGGGTAATTGTAAATTTCCGTCTATACTTCCAGAGTCACACACAGACTCTGTCTTGGACTTGTTTTTAACAATAAATTGGACTTTAATTTGCAAAGCTGGACTTTTTTTTTCCTTTTCCTTGGTTATTGCATGAAGACTGCATGTGGTCCGGGCTATCCACTACACATGCCTTCAGGTGAGTTGGCTTTTTTTTTCCTTCTTTTGAATACTCACAGGCTCAGTATGTATTGCACCAGAATTTAAAAAGTAGAAAAAGTGAAATTTATTCGAAGCGTACACCAGTATACAGTGTTGTGGTACTTTTAAATCTTCATATATATTTCAATCTCAGTAAACCAGTCACGACTCTCCACTACTGGAAACTACATGGATACAAGTACAGATGGAAAGTCGAGTGTTTGCAGAAATTTGGGAATTACTCATCGTGGGGAAAACCTCCCTGTAGATGTTGCAGAGGCGATGCAGACCCTCAATAACTGTCTGTGGAGACAGCAAAAAAGGTTCGTTGTGAAGAAAGGATTGCTGTATCGCAGTAGCGTGGATTCCATCACCGTTACTCATCTCCGTCAAATTGTGATCACAGGGAGACATGTAGACATGGTCCTCACTGCCTATCATGATGTGTCTGGTAATTTTGGAGTGCAAAAGACAAGCCAGAGGCCATAGGCGATTCGATTAGATTGGCATGAGAGGAGACATTGAAAAATGGTGGCAGGAATGTCACACGTCTGTGACTATCAAAACTGTGAAAGGTGATCATAAAGCACCACTGCATCCGCTTGTGAGTTGACGTCCATTACAAATGGTAGCCATTGATCATCTGAAGGTAGAGGCCAGTAGGACAGGCCATATCTACATCTTAACCATCATCGATCAGTACACCAAATTTGGAGTGGCCATCCCTGTGAAGGATTTGACTGCCCAGACTACACAGCAGTGGAGCAGGGAGAGGTAAGTATTGCAATTAGCAAGTGCTGTGACCATGTCCAAGCGGGGGGGCACACTCATGGGCGACGGTACTGGCACAGGGCCCCTCATAGTACGCTGGTGTGTCTGACAGCGAGTGGGCCCCCCACTGTCAGAGACACTGTATTGTAGTATGAGGGGCCCTGTGCCAGTGCTGTTGGCCATCAGTGGGCCTATCCACCTGTTCAGTGCAATGGAACTTGACGGGTGCGCTAGGTGTTGACCCCAGCCCTGGGGGGTGGGCAGCCCAGTTAGGGAGGTTAGATCATCAACATTTTGTGTTGACAGCCGGGTCCTTTTATCTGTCAGGATTGATCCAGCAGCACTGATGACTCTTTCAGATAACACACTAGCAGCAGGGCAAGCAAGCTCCTGTAAGGCATATTGTGCCAATTCAGACCCATTGTCCAGTTTACAGGTCCAATACGCAAAGTGGATTGACCTGTGAGGGAGAACATCGATATGGGAGAAGTAGTTTGTAACCATAGTTAACTGCTGTCTCCTGTCACTTGCCATTGATGCAGTATTACCAGTCATGTGAGCGGTACTTGAGAAGTCAGTCCACAACATGGTCATGAAACCCCTGTCTCCAATGCCACTTCAGCTGTGTGCACCACGAACACCTCTTCCATTGTGCCCATGACGGCTCATGGGAGAACCAGCACCGCTGCTGTGTGCTAGGAAAGCCTCGGTTTACCAGAGTTGCTTGCTTGATAGCCAATATTATCTCTAGGTTCTCCTGTGGCATGATGTTGTGTAATTTGCCTTTGTAGCGTGGATCGAGGCTGCTGGCCAACCAGTAGTCATCATCCTTCATCATTTTGGCAATGCGGGGGTCCCTTTTAGGATCCGCAAGGCATAATCGCACATGTGGGCCAATGTTCCAGGTGTCAATAATGCACTGCCACTGCTGGGTGGAGGAGCACTTTCTGGCAAATCCACATCCCTACAGTCACGCACAAACCCTGTACCTGACCTTGGAACGCCAACATTTTCTCTTGCCCCCTGAGAAGCATCTTCCTCCCCAAAATAATCATCCCCCTCATCCTCCTCTTCCTCCACCTCGTCCAGGACAGTTCCCTGACCAGACAATTGCTGACTGTCATCAAGGCTTCCCTCCTCCTCCTGTCCCTCCTCCGCTGCAGATGCCTGATTCTTAATTTGTGTCAAACTTTGCATGAGCAGACGCATAAGTGAGATGCTCATGCTTATGATTGCGTCGTCTGTGCTTACCAGCTGTGTGTATTCCTCAAAACACTGAAGGACTTTACAGAGGTCTTTCAGCTTTGAACACTGCACACCCGACAATGTCTTCCCTCAAACTGCCTGGCCGTGTATCCTCCCACAAATGCATTACAGCCTACCTCTGTTCGCACAGCCTCTCAACCATGTGCATGGTGGAGTTCCACCTTGTTGCAACGTCTATGATTAGGCGGTGCTTGGGGAGGTGGAGCAATCACTGCAGCTTCTGCATACGACTGGAGTGTACGGGCGAGCGACGGATGTGCGAGCACAGTCTTCGCACCTTATGGAGCAGGGCTGTTAACTCCGGATAATTATTTAGGAAGCACTGCACCACAGGTTCAAAGTGTGAGCCAGGCAAGGTATGTGTGTGAGTTTTGCAAGGCCTATGGCTGCCACAAAATTACGGCCGTTATCACTGACTACCTTGCCTGCCTCAAGATGTAGACTGCCCAGCCATGATTCAGTTTGTCGCTGCAAGTAGTCTGCCAGTACCTCCGCGGTGTGTCTGTTGTCGCCAAAAGACATCACCTTTAACACAGCCTGCTGATGCGTACAACTAGCTGTTCAATAGTGGGACACCTCGTGTGCAACACTGGCCGCTGCGGATGGAGTGCTCGTGCGACTGCGCTTTGTGGACGAGCTTTCGTTTATGGAGAAGGAGGGTCGAACGCCTACAGCCAACTGTTTCCTATACCATGGGCTATGCAGCACTGTTCCACCGCCGCTGTCCCCTGTGGAGCCTGTATCCACCACATTAACCCAGTGCACAGTGATGGACACGTAACGGCCCTGGCCATGCCTACTGGACCATGCATCTGTTGAGGTGCACCTTTCCACTCACTGATTGCTTGAGTGCATGGACAATGCGGTCTTTCACATGCAGGTGGAGGGCTATAGAGACAATCATGTGAACTCTGTCTTACTTTTCACTCAAAAAATGGATCTTATAGTAGCTGGATTTTTTTTCTTTTTTCTGGAGGGCTGGGATGGCTGTTCGAGAAAAAAAATGCTGACTGGGTAGGTCATAGCGTGGGACTGCATAGGCCATGAGTTCACGGAAAGCTTCGCTTTCAACCAAACAGTAGGGCATCATCTCTAGTGAGATCAGTTTGGCAGTGTAGGCGTTCAAACACAGTGTGCGCGGATGAGAGGATGAGTACTTTCTTGTCCTACTCAGAGAGTCTGGTAGGGTGAGCTGGACTGGAGAGCTGCATATGGGGGAACTAGTGGTGCACTGGACAGAGTGAGATATGGTTGGTGATGGTATTGGTGGTGATGGCCTAGATTCTGTTTCATTGAAAAACCATTGTGATTCCCTGAGTGCTTTGGCCTTGCAACGACACCTCAACATTTAGTGCTGGTGGTGTGCTTAACGTTGGCGGTGGTCTTACAGTGGTGGAAGCAATGGAGCTACCTGAGGTTTTGTAGTCCGTCCACGCTTGCAAGTAAATGTTGGTTAAATGTCTAAGCATGCAACTGGTATTCAAATTTCTGAGTTGTTTACTTCGGCTAAAGGTCCTTCCGCACTTCTTACAGGTAACCTTTGCCTCATCAGTAGGATTTTGGACAAAAGTGCCACACTGCACACTTCCTACTATGGTATACATTTTCTGGGCTTGCACGCTGTGCTAAGTTGACCATCTGGCCAAGCTGTCCTGCAACTCTCTTGGTTTTGGTCCACGTTTTTGGACCGCTATGGGCCTGCCAGATTAACCGCTGCTGCTATGTCAATACCTGCTGTGGATCCTTCTCCTTATATGAACTAATGCCAGCGACACCCTCTTCCCCCAATGGATGCCAATCTGGGTCAAGAACTGGGTCATCCATCCCCTCCTCTTCAATGTCATCTGCACCTTCCTCTGTACTTTCCTCTGTGTCACCGTGTAAGGTGGTATAGTATGCGGGAAGGGGCACCTGAGTTTCATCAGAGTCAGATTCTGGCTCAGTAGAAGTAGACTGCAAGGGCAATGTAATGCTCTGGGTCAATGTACCGGCAGAATCATCTAGCAGTGACTGTGCATTAGTGCACTCCATGTCAGATTTATCTTGGACTGGGGAATTCAGGATTTGACTTGATAACCCAGGCATGGTATGTGAAAAGAGCTCCATGGAGTAATCTGTAGTGTGGGCTGCCGCATCCTTCACTTTTGGTGTGGGTGAAGGACACAAGGAAAGGTGTTCTTCCAGACCAGAGGCCTGCACTGATGATTCTGTACTTGCAGTTTTTGTAACTTCAGAAGAGGACGCAATAGGGCTGGAGGCTGTTTCAACAATGTAAGCCAAAACCTGTTCCTGATGCTCCTGCTTTAAAAGCTGTTTTCCTACTCCCAGAAAAGGGAACCTTAAAGGCCTTCTTGTGCCAGACGATGATGCAGGCTCAACACCTCCCGCCTTAGCTGCTATTGTGCTCTTGCCAGAACCAGCCGATGCACCACCACCATCAGTACCAGCTGCGCCCCCCTGCCCACGTCTGTGGCCTCTTCCACAATACTTCCTCATGTTTGGGAAAATGTACCAAAAATACCAGCAGAGAGATGGTACTGTATGAGGAGCGTACAGCTGTGTGAGGTGTATTAAAAAAATTAAATCTACTGTACGTATATATTTTGTTAGTCACAGATGCTCTCCCAGTATGTATTTGGTCGTAATCCAACAAGCAGATATACGGTACTGTATCAGAAGTGTACAGCTGTATACATTTTTTGTGTAACTAACAATCTCCGTATATGTATTTACGGAGTGTCACACACACACGCTGACTCTGTATAGATGTGACTGTAATGCGAACGGCAGATATACAATACTGTTTGAGAATCGGACAGCTCAATACGGTGTATGGAGAAATGTAAATGTCCGTATATGTATTTACGGAGTGTCACACACACACTCGCTGACTCTGTATAGATGTGACCGTAATGCGAACGGCAGATATACAATACTGTTTGAGAATCGGACAGCTTTATACGGTGTCTCTATGGAAAATTGTAAATCTACGTCAATTTTTATACGGAGTGACACACGCTGTCTCTATAGTTTGGGCTGTAATCAAAAAGCAGATATACGATACTGTTTGAAAAGCGGACAGCTCTAGACGGTGTAGGTCTGGAAAAATGGATAATCTTCTCTTTTTTTTTTTCCAGAGTCACACACACACGCTGTCTCTGTATAGATTTGACTGTAATCAAACAGCAGATATACAATACTGTTTGATAAGAGGACAGCTCTATACGGTATAGGTCTGGAAAAATGGAAAATCTCCGCTTTTTTTTTCCAGAGTCACGCACAGCTTGTATTTGTCCGTGATACCAGCCGGTACACGGTAGTGTGTGAGGAGCGTACACCGCTATACGGTGTGTGAAAAAATGAACGCTTGGTAACAGCAGAACAAAATAATAAAAGTTGGAGTGCTTTGAAAAAAGCAGTTTGAACAGCAGTGTGCACACAGAATGCAGCTATCAGGTAGCCTTAAAAGGCAGCCTAATCACCACCAGCGCTGCTGCACACCAGTGCTGCTGCACACAAAAAAATCCTCCCCTGTCACTGTACACTAACTGCACAGTGAAAAGCGCCATCAGCAGAAGCAATTTTTTTTTTCTTCTTCCCTGCCTAACGCTCTCCTTATTCAGAATCAGCAGCAGCACCTCTCCCTATTCTAAGATCGGCAGAAGTAAGATGGCGGTCATGGCCTTTTATACCCACTGTGATGCCACACAAAGCCAGCCAATCACTTCAATGCCCTTCTCTAAGATGGTGGTGGCCGCTGCCCATGTCATCGTGTTGCCCTCAGTGTGCGTCCTCCATCACTGGCTGAGAAAAGGCGCTGGAAGCATTATTTGAAACGCGACTTTGGCGCTTGGGTCGGTGACCTCATGGCCGACCTCACGCTATGGTCGGGTTTCGATCGGCAAAACCCGACTTTAGCTAAAGTCGGCGACTTTTGAATTTGACCGACCCGTTTCGCTCAACTCTAGTGGTCATCACTTGCTGAATCGCATGTGCTATATATTCTAACCTTCTTTCTCTGTCACCTTTGCTAATATCTAATGGGCACCATGAAATATCTGCATAGTAATAAAATGCCATTTTGAATTGCAGTGTGACAAGACTAAAATGAATACATAGTGTGACAGTACTTGTGCTAGCTTTCCTTGTGTTTGCCATTGGCAATATAGTAAAATACTCTATCTTGTGATGAATTGTTGTAAAGATAAAAGCTTGATGTATATGTGAACATTCTAGTATGAGGCAATACCACCATCTGGTGGTCAATTAAGAAAATAGCAACTGCTATACATTATGGCAAACACAAAAAGTGGAGTACAGAAAAACCACCTACAGAAAAAAAAAAAGTAACTTTATTAAATCAATAATACAAGCATAAATAAGATGGAGTGAACAACAGACTACAAAGAGGAAAATAACCAAGGAAACATGCTGTAAAAGCAGGGAGAAATAAGATAACTGAATACCCAGTGGCAGTCTGGAAAGTGGTAAGGTCAGAAACAAACAATGGTATGTGACCAGCAACTGCAAACCTGGCAGGTAAGTAATCAAAAATAAAAATCAATACATCAATCCCACCATGCTCCGATGCCCCAATAATCTAATCCAGCTTACCCATCATCAGTGGCAGTGATCATGCGTTTCCCTGCTGTTTCAGCAGTTTCCTTAGTTATTTTCCTCTTTGTAGTCTGTTGCTCACTCCATCTTATGTATGTATGTACTACTGATTTAATAAAGTTACTTTTTTTTTATCTTTTGGTGGTTTTTCTGTTCTCCACTTTTTTGTGTGTTTGCATGTATCTGTGGGAGTATTCCACTAAACACCAATACTTTGTTACGGTGTTTTTATGTAGTAAGTGAGGTGTTTTTCCTCTCTTGGCCATAATGTTACAAATTGCTTAATTTGGGGGGCGCAGCTTGAGCGCTGAAGATGGTGGCAGCTTGAGCACTGGGTTCCCATACAGTCATCCCAATAAAGCGACCCTCACGCTGCAACAGAAGACCTTTGCCCCGGGTAAAATATCCACATACCCCTGAGGACCGTCTACCTCCATTTCCAGAGAATTTGAGGAGCTATTTATACAGTTACAGACCCCTGAAGTCGGCAGTGGTGAGAGAAAAGAAGCGACGGGAAAAGCCCGCTCACCAGCTGACAGGGAATTACCTCACACACAGTGGCGACGAAGCAACAAGATCCAGGAAGTGGCTGTGAGTCGGGTCCGTGGTGAAGAAAGGATGGCGGGACCTGTGGACGAAAGCAGCGCCCCGGAGACACTGAGCGCAGCAAGACAAAAGGAGAAGCCAGAGACCCGACATAAGGCAGGAAAATGTCGGTAACACCTGCTGAATAAGATGGGCCAGATAGGCGGTGAGTGGCAGCAGTAGAGGCATAACTGTGACTGACATTAATCCCCTGTGAATAAACAACAGAAGGGGAAACAGTTTGGCTGCTTCAGAGTACACTTCTATTGTTAAACCTAGGGTCAGGCAGTGATTGCTAAACCATACAATTAACTGGTGACCCTGAGGTACAGTAGGAGATCCTTAGGAACTGAGATGGGAGGCAGAAATCAGCCTGATTTGGCGTGAACCAGAGGTCAGCGATATAACTGGATTGAGATAACTAGTATAACACAGCCATACTGTGTTGAATTCATATCTATAGATATAATCGCCTTATGTCTGTCTGTCTGTAACCGAATATCAAGAAAATTTTGGCACTCAACTTGTATGCATTGTGAAGAGTTTTATTTGCAGTCACACATATATATAGATGTTTCGGCTGAAACAGTTAGCCTTCATCAGTACACTGCAAAGTCAGAGAAATAATGAGAGGAGGATATTTACAATAAAAGAACCTCTAAGGCTGCCTTTTTCCTTCAGCGTTCTGAAGATTCATACCAAAAAAACCTTTTTCTATGCCATTCTAATTTATATTAAGGGGTAAGTCTCTTGTTAAACAGCACCCTGTATATTATTTACCGGTGTGTCCGGACTATAAATATTTCTCATCTCTTCAGACCCCTTTTTTTTTTTTGAGACAAAGAATATTGTCATCAATAATACTCAGATACCGTTCCATTTTCTTCTACTACACCTTAGGTTTGGAACTTACATTATTCACTACTCATTTGTTATGGGCCCATAATTTTCATTTTCACTTATACCCACATACTTCGTCTATCTAGGTTACGTGACCGTCACGTTTGATTGTGGATGATACATTGCCCCTTTATATACCTTATGAGAAAATGGAGAAAAAGCTACTGACCAAAATGCAGGGATCACTGCAAAATTACAAATTTTATTGGTAACAAAAAGACAACATCCATGTAAAAACATTTAAAAAGTCATACAATGACATGAAACTATCACAAAGGCTTATAATAAAGCCCAAAGAGCTCCCTCCAGTAAGTGGACATACATAAAAAAGGCTCTAGAATATATCACATACAATAGCATACCTGCAATGAAGAAATGTTCAGAGATGTAATACTAAACATAATTATCCATTGAATAATCCATCCAAATAGACTATAGTACAATAATGAATGCAAGTAATAACAAATGTAAGCAACTGAGCCAAGAAAATAAACACCATAGGATACTAAGCATAGATGTAAAGTATAGCAATCATGGTGTAGCCAAGAGGCTAAAATGACCAAGATTAAATCCTGCCTGCATAATCCTTATATAATGCCACTTACAAAGGGGGAGCTTGTGGAGTGCCACTGATTCTATCGCGTCGGGTATTCTCGAGTCTGTTAAAATAAATAGTGATGTACTCACCTCCCGACGGCCCCCGGACTCTTTCTCTCCTCTCACCATGCTCCCGGCATCTTCCGGTCCCAGTAATGCTTAGAGCGAAACACCACTGATGACGTCACGCTCTCGCGAGAGTGACGTCATCTCCAGCCCTTCTCGCTAAGCATTACTGGGACTGGAAGATGCCGGGAGCGTTGTGAGAGGTGGGACAGAGTCCTGGGGTTGTCGGAAGGTGAGTATATAACTATTTTTTATTTTAACAGAGACTCTAGAATACCAGATGCGATAGAATCGGGCCACCATCTAGTGTATTGTACTCCTGTTACACCCGGAGCTGCTGTCACTGTTCTGCTGTTACCTAGTGTATTGTACTCCAGTTACACCCAGAGCTGCAGTCACCGTTCTGCTCTTACCTAATGTATTATACTCCTTTTGCAGCCAGAGCTGCAGTCACTGTTCAGATCATACCTAATGTATTGTACTCCAGTTACACCCAGAGCTGCATTCACTTTTCTGCTGTTACCTAATGTATTGTACGCAAGTTACACCCAGAGCTGCAGTCACTGTTCTACTGTTACCTAATTACCTAATATATTGTACTCCAGAACATGTACAGGACTGTGCCTGTGTAATGAGCAATGCAGCAGTGATGCCTTTAACGGCTGTAATGTGCCTGTACAGTAAGCAATGCGGCCATGTTGCCACGACGACTAAGCAACTGTCGCTGATTGGTCGCGGCCTAACTGCTGCGACCAATCAGCGAGGTGGGATTTCCATTACAGACAGACAGACAGAATTAAACTATTATATAGTAGATTTCTTCGACTTTGCAGTGTATTGATGAAGGCTAACTGTTTCAGCTGAAACATCTATCTATATATATATATATATATGTGTGTGACTGCAAATAAAACTCTTCACTTAATGCATACAAGTTGAGCGCCAAAATTTTCTCGACATTTGTCCTGGTGTGGGAACCTTTTTTGTGCACTAACACAGCTGTGCCACGATATACTTAACCACTATTTCACCCTTACTTGTGCACGCTGGCTACTATGTCCTCTTTGACCTTTTCTTATAACCAAGAGGAAACTAATGCTATACTCTCCAAGCTTAGTTTTTCCAGTGAATTCCTCAAAGTACCACCAAAAGAGATGAGAGGGAGAGACCTGGAGAGTGAATTAAGACATCAGACGAATCTTGAACTTCATTGTGCGACAATATCGGAATACCTCCGAGTCCAACGCATTCCTAGAGGACTCAGGGTCCCACTACGACCAACTTTATTCAGTGACTCCACCGATTTTTGCCAAAAGTTTGAGCAAATATTGAATAAATGCTCATTCGATTTAATGACTCTAACTGTTGCACATTTACAGGCCGCTATTAATGCTAGTCGTGACGCTATTAAGAACATTGAGTCACAATTGGCCTCTTCCAGTACAACTGATGAACTCAATTCCTTAAAGGATAAACTGAAAGGGATCATAGACCAACATAAGCGGGACACTGAACATAGGAAAAGGATTAAGTTCCAGAGAGACACTGAAGATTATAATAATAATAGGGTGTACCATTGGCGGTATAACACCACTTCTCGTTCTAACTCCTCTAGGTTCGATCACCAGTCATCCAACGATCCCTCGACCTCCGGCTCCGAGACTGACAGAATAGATTTTCGTTCAGGATCATCGCATTTTTTAGATCAACGCAGAAGACACCCATGCAGAAGAGGATCCACAGGAGTCAACGAAGAAACAAACTCAGATTCCTACAGGATAACGAGATCCCAGGTACAAATTCCCTAGTTATTAATATTTCTTCCAGATCCCTCAGCATTGCAGAGAGTAATCTCTTGCAGAAGGGTTTATCCTATTGCCCTTCATTCAGAATGAGTACATTCCAAATGGACATGGACTTACAATGGTTCTATCGCCGCACAAGACTTTTGGTGCATTTCGCTAAGAATGACAAGGAGATACTCCCCCCTCAATTTACCACTCCGTGTCCCATTTCCATTGACCGTTTGGGGCTCCATAATAAAAGCATGTATAGACCTCCACCTGGTTCCCATGCTGTGGAATCATTTATAGAATTTATCCATATTGCTTTTCGTAGACTAAGACAAGATATTGAGAAAAGGAAGTCGCATGTCTCCCCCAATCTCGACTCAGTTGATTTTCAAACTCTAGAAGCTTTACGTAAGGACTAGAGATGAGCGACTTTGCCTTTTTTCGGGTCGAGTCGGGTTTCATGAAACCCGACTTTCTCAAAAGTCGGGTCGAACGAAATCGGCCGATTATCGTGAAAAGTCGAAGACTGACTGAAACACAAAACCCAATGCAAGTCAATGGGGAACCAAGGTCAGCAGGGAGTGGAGGACAGGAAACACACCTACAGTCCCCATTTTAATGCCAAAAACATCAATTCTTATTACTTAAGCTTGTCAACCTTATTTTGCTTTATAATAATAGTTAGGCATTGAAAACTGGGGGTTATTTGACTAAAGTTGTGGGGGGGTAGGGCTGGCTCCAGTTTTTCGTGGGCCCTGGGCCAAAGAGTGTCACTGGGCTCTTTTAACACATGCCCCAATTCATGATCCTTTGATACGGCAGAGAAATAGCGGTATAGTACAATGAAAAATACTTCACTTCTTACATCACATGACTGATATCCATTTTAAATTCTCCAATAGCTCCAAAAACGGACAGTATATTACTCCATACAGTATTATGGCCACCGCATAGTGCGCTATACAGAGTAATGAGGCCCATATATTTCTCCATACAGAATCATTGGTCCCATATAATGTTTGAAACAGTATATGATGAGCTCCACATAGTGCTACAGTATATGATGGGCCCCATGGATGAAGCTCCACTGTGTTAAGGGCCCAAATAATGCTCCATATATAATGGGCCCCATTTCTAATGCTCAGTGCATAATGGGCCCTGTAAATGCTGCTACAGTGTCTGATGTCCACCTTTGGAATGCTCCAGTGTATGGTGGGCCTCATATATCATTCTCCAGAGTATAGTGCTCCCCAAAAATAGCTGTCCCAACATTGAAAACAATTAAATAAATCTCCTTGCTAGGGAATCCCTGTACTAGTCTGGACTCCTCATTGTCCCCATCTTCCATCTCACTGTTTAGGCAGAGGGCGTACAGACGTGATGTCATCGCGCTCTCTGACCAGAATGTCACTGTCCGGAAACATGGAAGACGTCACGGCAGTGGAGCAGGGAGAGGTAAGTATTTCAACTTTGCAAGTGCTGTGATCCTGAGCAAGCAGGGGGGGCCCACTAGTTGGCGACGGCACTGGCACAGGGCCCCTCATAGTACGGCGGTGTGTGTGACAGCGGGTGGAGGGACCTCCCACCAGCAGAGACACTTTTGCATACTATGAGGGGCCCTGTGCCAGTGCCATCGCCCATGAGTATGCCCCCCCACCTGCTCAAGGAACCTGCATTTTCATCTGCACCTTCCTGTTTTTCACCGTGTAAGGTGGTATAGTATGCGGGAAGGGGAACCTGAGTTTCATCAGGGTCAGATTCTGGCTGTGTAGAGTGCGAGGGGAATGTAGTGGTCTGGGTCAATGTGCCAGCAGAATCATCTAGCAGTGACTGGCGGCCCCAGGAGTACAGTCACCACAGTGGCATTACCTTCCTCCTAGGGAGTGTGATGTCATGCTTGGGAGCAATGAAGGATCTCTCTAGCAGTTAAACCAACACACAACACAGTTCCCACTCCAGGCCAGCAGGGAGACCTCTGAACCTGACTGCTGAGGAGCTGCTCTTTGTGGTCGGGAGGAGGTAAGTTAGGGAAGTCTGTGAAGGGAAGGGGAAGTGTGTGGATGTGAGAAGGGGAGCTGGAGGATGAGCAGAGATAAGGCTCATTCCTAGCTGGAGTTCATGGTCGGGATTCCGGTCTCCGAGTTTGTAGGGACACTGATGGTCCTGCAGCAGAAACCGGAGGAAGTAGCAGCTGTAAATGCTCTGTTCCAAACTAAGGCTCGGAGGCCCCAGCAGCGACGTGTGTGAGCCAGAAGGAAAAGGCTATGGCTGCCTGCCATACGAGAAAGTTCCAAAAGAGCGTCAAAAGGGGGAACTTCAGTGAACTCAGTACTGTGAGTACCTCAGATAAGCACTAGAACGCAGGCCACACTACCTATCTGCAGAGAGAGAATTCCTAATTTGCTTCCAGGCTGACCAATTCCTTCACCATCTGTACTCTGGGTCCTGGACGGCACTTACCAAGTACAGGTAAAGGAACTGCACGAATGTGTCTGTCATCTTTCTCCTGCGCCTGGCGCTCGGCTCTGCTACATCCTGCACTGCACACCATCTACCAACTCTTTCATCTGCCCTGTGACTGCGGCCCTACCTGTGCAGGGCTTCTACATCTTAGCTGCACCACAAAATCTGTCCCAGAGAAGCGGCACTGCAGTGCGGGTCAATCTGATCAGAAACCACAGGTGGCGTCACGTATCATTCACCTATAAACATTATTCACCCCTTTGCATGGACGCGGAACTGGTCATCACCACCAACGTGACACATCCCTCTGAGACACCGGCCCAGTACCGATTAACCCCACTGCCCTGGCTGGCCACCCACACTCCATGTCAGATTCATCTTGGACTGGGGAATTCACGATTTGACTTGATAACCCAGGCATGGTATGATAGAAAGAGCTACATGGACTAATGTGAAGTGTGGCCTGCTGCATCATTCACTTTTGGTGGGGGTGAAGGACACAAGGAAAGGGGTTCTTCCTGACCAGGAGCCAGCACTTGATGACTCAGTGCTTGCATTTTTTGAAACTTCAGAAGAGGAGGGCATATTTGCTGGTGTCTGTTTCGGCAATGTAAGCCAAAACCAGTTCCTGATGCTCCGGCTTTAAAAGCGGTTAACCTACTCCCAGAAAAGGTAGCCTTCCAGGCGTTCCGGAGCCAGACCATGACGCAGGCTCAACACCTCCTGCCTTAGCTGCTATTGTGCTTTTATCACTACCAGCAGATGCACCACCACCATCAGCACCAGCTGCCCCCCCCACGCCCACGTCCGCGGCCTCTTCCACCAAACTTCAAAATGTTGCAGAAAATGAACCCAAATTAACATCAGATATATGGTACTGTATCAGAAGCGTACAGCTCTATACAGTCAAAGGATGATTGTCAATCTCCCTATATATACCATCAGTCACACAGATGCTCACAGGCTCAGTATGGATTAGACAAGAATATAAAAAGTAGAAAAAGTGTACAGTATCATTAGATAGCAAGTATATATAGTATAGTTTAAACATTCTAAATCTCCGTAGATATTTCAGGAGGCAGACACAGACTCTCTCAGGCTCAGTATGGATTACAACACAATATAAAAAGCCATAAAACGGTAATGGATCTGAAGAGTACAGCTGTACACAGTGTAGGGGTCATTGTTGTCAATCTCAGTATTTATTTCCACAGTCAGAAAATAACTCTCACTTGGTCAGTTTGGATTAGACCAGAATATAAAAAGCAGTAAATGGGTAATGTATCACAAGCGTAGCGCTATATACACTAGTTTTGGGGTAATTTTTAAATGTACATCTAAATTGCAGGACTAACCCACAGACTGTCACACGCTCAGGATGGATCACAGCACAATATAACAAGAAGATCCGCAAGAAGTAATCACACATGTGGGACAATGTTCCAGGTGTCAATGATACACTTAGAGTGGTGGGTGGAGGAGGACTTCCTGTCAGAAAGGGTACAGTCACCAGATACCAGATATATATAGCATATTTTAAACATTATTAATGTAGGTCTATTTATTCAGGAGTAGTGTTGAGCCACCCCGCTAGTGTTCCAGTTTGTTTTGGTTTGTCGAACGCGAGGCAAGTTCGTCGAATGTTTGTCGAACACCATTGAAAACAATGGCAGGCAAACACATACAAACACATAGAAAACAATTACAAAACACCTTAAAACGTGTCCCAAAGCAGACAGATTGCAAGCTTTGTTGATTCTGTGGGTGGTGGTGGATGTCCGTTTTTAGTTGTGCTAGCGATTTGTCAGCTTAATTCCGTTAACGAACGAGACTCCGGCATGCCCCCGCGGTACGCGTCAAGCTTACTAGAGGGACACGCGAGGCTCTGGCACGCGAGATCGATCCATAACAGGTCTGTCAAGCCCTTGCATGTCTGGGGCTGCATGCGCGCTACACTGAAAGGTCCAGCGTGTCGCTTACAGGTGCAGATAACCCACTGAACCCCGTTAGTGATGGGGATCTGGGATAACAATTCTTCCCCGCGAACGAGGATTTCCCAGTAAGTGCAGGTCAAGCGGAATTAGGCCTAACCGGCATTCCAGAAAAAATGAAAAAAGTTAGTGTCCAAACCACAGGTGCTGTAGCTTGCTTAACATCTGGGCTCCAATGCTGAGTAGCACGCAGTTCTTACATAAACAGGCGGCATAGCTTGGTTCACTGGTGGGCTCCTCTGCTGAGTAGCAGACAGTGCTTCAAGGCCCAAAAGGATTTTCTGGACAAGATGCGTAAAAAAATAATTAGAAACACACACGGTGTAGCTCCTTGACAGGTGTACTACACCTCTTGCTACCACACACCGCTACTATGCCATGAAACAGTCTATTAACATTGAAAACCATTATTAATGTGAAAATGAAGTTACGCTTTTGGTGAACGAACCATTCTCGAACGGAACCTCGAACAGCCGAATTTTAAGCAAAGAGTTCGACGAACGGCTCGAACACCGCCCAAAACAGCTGGAATTTTAACTTGGCAAACAGGTTGACTCGAACACCGCTCACCTCTAATCAGGAGGCAGACTCTGACGTTCTCAGGCCCAGTATGGATTCGACAAGATTGTAGAAAGTTGAGAAAGGGTACAGTATCACCGGATAAAAGGTATATATGTAGCAGAGTGTACACCTGAAAAACCTATGTCTATATATCAGGAGGCAGACTCAGATGGTCTCAGGCCCAGCATGGATTTGACGTGATTGTAGAAAGTTGAGAAAGGGTACAGTATCACTGGATAGCAGGTATATATAGCATAGTTTAAACATTAAAAATCTGCGTGTATATTTCCGGAGTCCGACAAAGACACTCACAGCCTCAGTATGGATTAGACAAGAATCTAAAAAGTAGAAAAAGGGTTATGTATTCGAAGCGTACACCAGTCTACACTGTTGGGGTATTTTTCAATCTTCATATATATTTCAGTCTCAGTAAGACAGTCCAGACTCTCCGCAAGAGGATTGTACATTATTTTGATCAACATTATGTTTACTAAATACTATTATTATTATTATTATTATTATTATTATTATTATTATTGTTATTATTACCTTTATGCATTATTTGCAGTTTATTTTTTACTTTTCAGTTCAGGATATTTGTGTTTTTTGGTTTTTATATTTCAGTCTCAGTAAGACAGTCAAGGCTCTCCGCAAGAGGAAACAAGTTGGATACAAGTACAGACAGAAAGTCGATTGATTGCAGAATTTTTGGAATTACTAATCACGGTAAAAACTCCCAGGAGAATTCTCAGAGGCGATGGTGACCCTCAATTACTTTGTCTGTGGAGACAGCGAAAACAGTTCTTGTGAAGAAAGGTTTGCTGTATCACAGTACCCTGGAACCCATCACCGTTACTCATCTCCATCAAATTGTGATCACAGGAACAGATGTAGACATTGTCCTCACTGCCTATCATGATCTGTCAGGTAACTTTGGAGTGCAAAAGACAGAAGCCACAGGCCGTAGGTGATTCTATTGGATTGGCATGAGAGGACACATTTAAAAATGTGGGCAGGAATGTCACACGTCTGTGAGTCAGAAAACCGTGAAAGCTGATGATAAACCACCACTGCCTCTCATTGTGAGTCGACGTCTATAACAAATGGAAGCCATTGATCATCTGAAGATAGAGCCCAGCAGGACAGGGCATAGCTACGTCTTAACCATCATCTATCATTTCACCAAATTTGTATTGGCAGTCCCAGGGAAGTATTTAACAGGCCAGACTACATAGTGGTGGAGCAGGGAGAAGTAAGTATTGCAATTGCTGGTGCCCTGAGCAAGCAGGGGGGGCCCACTCATGGGCGGCGGTACTGGCACAGGGCCCCTCATAGTACGCTGGTGTGTCTGACGGCGGGTGTGCAGGCCCACCATCAGAGACACTTAATTCTACTATGAGGGACCTTGTGCCAGTGCCAGGGCAACGGCACTCGCACGAGTGCGTGCTCCAGGTGGTTACCCCGGCCCTGTGGGGGGAGGCAGCCCAGTTAGGGAGGTGGAAAAAATGGCATATGTTGATGTTCAACATTCAGCAGCTGCAAATGGAGTAATTGGAGAAGTCCGCGGAAGAGGAGGACAAAAGCAAGCCATTTTTCTTGCAACCTATGTGTCAGCAGGGGAGGGTGGGTCAAAATCCTTTGAAACCCATGCATGGTTCATTTTAATGAAGGTTAGATCATCAACATTTTGGGTCGACAGACGGGTCCTTTTTTTTGTCAGGATTGATCCAGCAGCACTGAAGACTCGTTCAGATAACACACTAGCAGCAGGGCAAGCGAGCTCCTGTAAGGCATATTGTGCCAATTCAGGCCAGGTGTCAAGTTTACTGGCCCAATAGTAAAAGGGGAATGACCGGTGAGGGAGAACATCGATATGGGAGGAGATGTAGTTTGTAACCGTAGTTGACAAGTGCTGTCTCCTGTCACTTTCAATTGATGCAGTATTACCAGTCGTGTGAGCGGTACTTGAAAAATCAGTCCACAACATGGTCATGAAACCCCTGTGTCCAACGGCACTTTGGCTGTGTGCACCAAGAACACCTCTTCCATGTTGCCCCCTATGGCTCGTTGGAAAAATATTACCACCGCTGTGTGCTGGGAATGCCTCAAACAAACGGTTTACCAGAGTTGCTTGTTTGTTAGCCAATATTAGCTCTAGGTTCTCCTGTGGCATGATGTTTTGGAATTTGCCTTTATAGCTTGGATCCTGGATGTTGGCCAAACAGTAGTCGTCATCGTTCATCATTTTGGCAATGCGGGGTCCCTTTTTAGGATCTGCAAGGCATAATCAGACATGTGGGCCAATGTTTCCGGTGTCAATGATGCACTGCGAGTGCTGGGTGCAGGAGCACTTTCTGGCAAATCCACATCCCTCCAGTCACGCACAAACCCTGTACCTGATCTTGCCACGCCAACATTTTTCTTACCCCCTGAGAAGCATCCTCCTCCCCAAAATAATCATCCCCATCATCCTCCTCCTCCTCTTCCTCTTCTTCCTCCACCTCTTCCACGAGACTTCCCTGAGCAGACAATGACTGACTGTCATCAAGGCTTCCCTCCTCCTCCTCCTCCTCGGCTGCAGATGCCTGCTCCTTAATGTGCGTCAAAGTTTGCATGAGCAGACGCATAAGTGGGATGCTCGTGCTTATGATGGCGTCATCTGCGCTTACCAGCCATGTGCATTCCTCAACACACTGAAGGACTTTACAGAGGTCATTCAACTTCGACCACTGCACACCAGACAACTATGTGTCTGCCTGCAAACTGCTTGCCCGAGTATCCTCCCACAAATGAATTACAGCCTGCCTCTGTTTGCACAGCCTCTCAACCATGTGCAGGGTGGAGTTCCACCTTGTTGCAACATTGATAATTAGGCGGTGCTTGGGAAGGTGGAGCAATCGCTGCAGCTTCTGCATACGACTGGAGTGTATGGGCGACCAGCGGATGTGCGAGCACAGTCTTCGCACCTTGTAGAGCAGGGGTGTTAACTCCGGATAATTATTGAGGAAGCACTGCACCACCAGGTTCAAGGTGTGAGCCAGGCAAGGTATGTATCTGAGTTTTGAAAGGGCTATGGCTGCCACAAAATTCCGGCTGTTATCACTAACTACCTTGCCTGCCTCAAGATGTAGACTGCCCAGCCATGACTCAGTTTGCCGCTGCAAATAGTTGGCCAGTACCTCCGCGGTGTGTCTGTTGTTGCCCAATCACATCATTTTCAACACAGCCTGCTGACGCTTACCACTAGCTGTTCGATAGTGGGACACCTCGTGTGCAACACTGGCAGCTGCGGATGGAGTGCTCGTGCGACTGCGCTCTGTGGACGAGCTTTCACTTCTGGAGGAGGAGGAGGAGGGTCGAACACCTACAGCCAACCATTTCCTATACCATGGGCTATGCAGCACTGTCCCACAACTGCTGTCCCCTGTGGACCCTGCATCCACCACATTTAACCCAGTGCGCAGTGATGGACATGTAACGGCCCTGGCCATGCCTACTGGACCATGCATCTGTTGTGAGGTGCACCTTTCCACTCACTGATTGCTTGAGTGCATGGACAATGCGGTCTTTCACATGCACGTGGAGGGCTGGGATGGCTTTTCGCGAAAAGAAATGCCGACTGGGTAGGTCATAGCGTGGTACTGCGTAGGCCATGAGCTCGCGGAAAGCTTTGCTTTCAACCGACCGGTAGGGCATCATCTCTAGCGAGATTAGTTTGGCAATGTGGGAGTTCAAAGCCAGTGTACGCAGATGAGAGGATGAGTACTTTCTTGTCCTACTCAGAGTCTCTGGTAGGGTGAGCTGGACTTGAGAGCTACATATGGTGGAACTAGTGGTGGACATGGCGGACTGAGAGAGGGATGGTGATGGTGTTGGTCGTGTTGCTGATGGCCTAGATTCAGTCTTTCGTAGCAATAACATTGTGATTCCATGACTGCTTTGCCCTTGCGACGACACCTCGACATTTGCTGCTCGTGGTGTGCTAACCGGTGGGCTTACAGTGGGGGAAGCGATGTAGCATTGCTGACTATCTTCATTCGGAGCAGGTGCACATTTGGTACGTGAGGTTTGGTAGTCCGTCCACGCTTGCAAGTGCATGGTAGTTAAATGTCTAAGCATGCAACTGGTTTTCAAATTTCTCAGAATTTTCCCTCGGCTAAAGGTCTTTGCGCACTTCTTACAGATAACATTTGCCTGATCATTAGGATTTTGTTCAAAAAAGTGCCACACTACACTCTTCCTACTATGGAAGACATTTTGAGACCTTGCACGCTGTGCTAATTTGACCGTCTGGCCAAGCTGTCCTGGAACACTTTTGGTTTTTGTAACACGTTTTTGGACTGCTGCGGTCATGCCAGATAACAGCTGTTGCGATGTCGTTGCCTGCTGCTGATCCTCCTCCTCCTCTTCTGAGCTATTGGCAGCGGCACCCTCTTCCCCCAATGGATGCCAATCTGGGTCAACAACTGGGTCATCCATCACCTCCTCTTCAGTTTCATGTGCACCTTCCTCTGTGTCACCGTGTAAGGTGGTATAGTATGCGGGAAGGGGCACCTGAGTTTCATCAGGGTCTGATTCTTCCTCAGTACACTGCGAGGACAATGTTGTGCTCTGAGTGAATGTACCAGCAGAAAAATCTAGCAGTGGCTGTGCATCAGTGCACTCCATGTCAGATTCATCTTGGACTGGGGAATTCACGATTTGACTTGCTAACCCAGGCAAGGTATGTGAAAAGAGCTCCATGGTGTAATCGGTAGTGTGGCCTGCCACATCCTTCACTTTTGGTAGGGGTGAAGGACACAAGGAAAGGTGTTGTTCCTGACCAGGAGCCTCCAATGACGACTCAGTGCTTTTATTCTTTGAAACTTCAGAAGAGGAGGCGAGAGAGCTGGAGGCTGTGTCAGCAATGTAAACCAAAACTTGTTCCTGAAGCTCTGACTTTAAAAGTGGTTTACCTACTCCCAGAAAAGAGAGCCTTTGAGGCCTTGTGGAGCCAGACGATGACGTAGGCTCAACACCTCCTGCCTTAGGTACTATTGTGCTTTTGCCACTACCAACAGATGCAACACCACCACCATCGGGACCAGCTGGCAACCCCCGCCCACTTCCATGGCGTCTTCCACCATACTTCCTCATTTTTGTGAAAATGTGTAAAATAATGCATATCCTGTAAAATACTCAGGACTAGTTACCAGATAGAAATATAGTGGTTTATTTGGATTCTTCCATCAAAGAAAGGTTATTACAGAAAAACAGGTGAATAAAAATAGGTGAAAGAGAAATTGTCCATAGTTCATAGCAAAGCAACGTGTATTCTTCTTTCTCTCCGGGATCTCACATGGCAAATGGCATCTGTCTCTCTTAGGCTTCTTCGTACTAAAGTAACATACCAGCTGTTATGTCATGTCATGGCCCAGCACAGAAGACATCTTCGTGTCTGTCTCTCATGATGGTGAGGGAAGAAGAGCGACCTCTACAGTTAGCCATGAATTATATACGTCTCCTAAAGCACGTGGTCTCTACATATATGGAGCTGTCTTTCTACCATGAGCCAAGCTTAAAAATAGCCTATGTCGTGTAAGCTAAAGCAATGTACAGAACTGAGTCTTATAAGAAATTAACGGATTATTAATATTTAACAAAATGTACCCAAAATACCACCAGCTATATGGTACTGTAAAACAAGGTAGAAGGTGTATCTACTATTGGTGAGAATTTGAATCTCACTATAGATTTGAGGATGCAGAACTATTGTCTCAGGCCTAGGAGAGATTACACCTCAATGTAACAGGCTGAAATTGGATGGTGAATGACAAGGTGGAGGGTGTCTATAGGATTGGTGAGAATTTGAATCTCACTATAGATTTGAGGACACAGAACTATTGTCTCAGGCCCAGGAGAGATTACACCTCAATGTAACAGGCTGAAATTGGATGGTGTATGACAAGGTGGAGGGTGTCTATAGGATTGGTGAGATTTTGAATCTCACTATAGATTTAAGGACGCAGAACTATTGTCTCAGGCCCAGTAGAGATTACACCTCAATGTAACAGGCTGAAATTGGATGGTGTATGACAAGGTGGAGAGTGTCTATAGGATTGGTGAGAATTTGGATCTCACTAGAGATTTGAGGACGCTGACAATGATGCTCTCAGTCCAAGTATGGATGCAGGCAGCCTAATAAGCAGGACTGCTGCACAGTGCACACACAAAAGGGTGGAAAAATGAACGCTTGGTAGCTGTGCAGAAAAGAGGAAGAAAAGTATTTTTGCTTTTAAAAAAGCAGCTTGCACAGCAGTGTGCAAACATCAATGCAGCTATCAGGGAGCCATATAAGGCAACCTAATAACCAACAGAGCTGATGCACAAAAATAGAGCCTCCCCTGTTACTGCACACAAAGTGTTGGAAGTAGAAATTGCTAACAGCAGAAGCAGTTTTTTGGTTCTTCTTCCCTGCCTAACACTCTCCCTTATTCTGAATCAGCAGCAGCAATGTCTCCCTAATGCTAAGATCGGTAGAAGTAAGATGGCAGTCGGCGTTCACGCCCTTTTATAGCCCCTGTGACGCCACAAAAAGCTAGCCAATCACTTGCATGCCCTTCTCAAAGATGGTGGTGACCGATGCCTATGTCATCGCATTGCCCACAGTGTGCGTCCTCCATCATTGGCTGAAAAAGGGTGCTGGAGGCATCTTTTCAAACTCGACTTTGGCGCTCTGGTCGCCCACCTTGTGGCCAACCTTACGCTATGGTCGGGTTTCGTTTCATGAATCCCGACTTCAGCGAAAGTCGCTGACTTTTGAATATGACCGACCCGTTTCGCTCAACTCTAGTAAGGACCCCAATATAATCATAAAACCCACCAATAAAGGTGGTGCAATTGTTGTAATGGACAGACATGATTATATGAGGGAGGTTGTGCGCCAACTCAATGACAGTTCAGTCTATTCATTATTACCTCAAGATCCCTCAAGAAGTGTTAGAGATTCCATTAACACTATTGTCACTGACTACACCCTTAGAGGTGTCATTGACACAAAAACACATGATTTTTTGATGAAAACTGACCCCATCACTCCCGTGTTTTACATACTTCCCAAAATTCATAAAAGATTGGAGTGTCCCCCCGGCCGACCCATAGTGGTGTCGACAGAATCCATTCTGTCACCACTCTCCATACTTTTGGAAAAAATACTGACACCCCTTACACGCAAAGCACCATCCTTTTTGCTAGATACAGGGGTTTTCCTCAAAGTCATACGCGCTTTAGGCCATGTTCCTAATGACTCCCTTTTAGTGTCTTTTGACGTCAAGGACCTTTACACATCTATTCCACACGATTTGGGCATCAGTTGTGTCAAACGCCAATTGTCATGATCAGAAATGGACGGTGACATGGTTGATTTTTGCCTTGAATTACGCACTTTGGTACTCACTAGAGAAAACAAAAAGCAAAAAACACAAATATCCTGAACTAAAAAGTAAAAAATATACTGCAAATAATGCATAAAGGTAATAATAATAATAATAAGGGTATTTAGTAAACATAATTTTGATCAAAATAATGTACAAGCCATCCCGCCACGTCACGGCAACCCTTGTGGGACAGTCCCTACTCTAGTATTTAAAACCTTTTCACTTGCCAAGTGGCGTGAATGTGAATAAGGGTCGAGCGGCTGAACCACTAGTAACAGCTTAGGCCAGACTGGATGGCTTTCCCAGCTCAGAAAGAGGGCGGTCACACCCCTATATGCACTGAATGCACAATGAAATGAATAAAAAACAAATCTGAACAGAGAAAAGTAAGTTAATGTGTATTATTATTATTATTATTACCTTTATGCATTATTTGCAGTATATTTTTTACTTTTTAGTTCAGGATATTTGTGTTTTTTGCTTTTTGTTTTCTCTGGTTAATGGTCATGTGTTAATATGCACTTACATTGTGCATACACATTAACTTACTTTTCTCTGTTCAGATTTGTTTTTTATTCATTTCATTGTGCATTCAGTGCATATAGGGGTGTGACCGCCCTCTTTCTGAGCTGGGAAAGCCATCCAGTCTGGCCTAAGCTGTTACTATTGGTTCAGCCGCTCGTCCCTTATTCACATTCACGCCACTTGGCAAGTGAAAAGGTTTTAAATACTAGAGTAGGGACTGTCCCACAAGGGTTGCCGTGACGTGGCGGGATGGCTTGTACATTATTTTGATCAAAATTATGTTTACTAAATATCCTTATTATTATTATTATTATTACCTTTATGCATTATTTGCAGTATATTTTTTACTTTTTAGTTCAGGATATGTGTGTTTTTTGCTTTTTGTTTTCTCTGGTTAATGGTCATGTGTTAATATGCACTTACATTGTGCATACACATTAACTTACTTTTCTCAGTTCAGATTTGTTTTTTATTTTTTATTTTTTTTTTTGGTACTCACTAGAAGCTCCTTTCTTTTTGAGGATACATTCAACTTACAGACGAAAGGGACTGCTATGGGGTCCAACGTCGCACCTCGGTATGCAAATACATTCATGGCGACTTTGAGGATGAGATAGTGTATTCCAATCCTCTCTTTAAGACCCATTGTCTAGTTTGGAAAAGATTCATAGACTATATTTTCTGCATATGGACGGGTCCACTGAATACCTTAGAGGAGTTCCATAATATACTTAACATGGTCTGGCTTTTCTTTTACCATTACTAGGGATGAACACGAAGTGAGCTTTCTTGACACTATGATCATAAAGAATGAAAATGGGCATCTGAGTACAAATCTTTTTGTAAAATCCACGGATCGTAATAGCCTCCTTACATTACAAGAGTCAACATCCTCTTTCCACAAAGAAGTCCATACTCTCATCTCAGTTTAGGAGGGTCGAACGCATTGTCTCTGACCCCATTATCTGTAAAGACAGACTGAGGGAAATGCACAACAAATTTCAGATGAGAGGCTATCCATCAGATTTACTTGATCAGGCACTTCATTTCCCTACCTCCTCTCGTCCTTCGGTAACAGGAAGAATACCTTTTGTCCATACGTTTCACCCATATGCACACATTCTTCATCGAACTATCAGGAAACATTGGGGCTTATTTAGAGGCACATCCAGAAATCACAGAATTTCATCAGAGTTTTCTACTAGGTTACAAACGTCCAAAAAACATTCGTGACACACTGGTTAGGGCAGACATCGGCTCGGTGACCAGACCTTCCATACAAAGATTTCTCTCCACTCCTAAGACAGTCACTTATTCATGCTTACACTTCAACCAATGTGGTAATGTAATAAAAGGCGACTATTTCCACCATCCACAATCGGGCAAACGATATTTGATCAAAGACTTCAGCACATGTGATACATCATTTGTGATATATCAGATTAAATGCCCAAAAGGTTATGTATGAATATTATAGGGTATTGCCTTACCATTGGTGGGTGGTGGCGCCATTTGTCCTGTGTAAAACGTGGTATCCACCACTTGTATTGCAGGATGGTACTGTGTGTTGCCAGGGTTTATGTGAGCGGGGGGCGGGGCAAACATCTGTGGTGACCGGAACCGCATCACCGGAAGTGATGCGGAGCAGCGCGTCATTGTTTTGTTACGTGGTGACTCATAACCAGGAAGTGTTGCTGCCTGTGACGTGAGTAGGAGTGAGGCAAGCATGCACCTCCCACTATGTCTGTAGATTGTAGCTCGGTGTCAGGAATCTAGCGATTAACCCGCTGTGGGACGCACAGTATAGGGCCACTATGTAAAAAAGGGGGAAAAAAGGAAAAATACACAGGATAAGAGAGGAGGATATTTACAATAAAAGAACACAGGAGGGAAGAGTCCGAGGGGTAGGAGGACCAGGAAGGTGACATTTGCATGACGTTTAATAAAGACGGCTCTATGAAGACAACACAATATATTAATATCATAATATTTAGTAATACAAGGATCATTGACAGAATACTGGCCCACAGTAAGTATATGACCCTAAAGGCAAATGTTAGGTTGATCATAATGCATGACAAAAGGAAATATAGTATATCCCCAATGTATTATAAAATACAGATATATATCATTTGGTACAATGTGGACCTGTTAAATAAAGGATAGTAAATCATAGTCTCTATTGAGACCTTTTTGGTTGTAGAGTCTGTAACTCATGTATACAAAAGGCTTCTCTTTTTTCGAGAAGTTGAATACGATTCCCACCTCTTCGAGGGAGGGGGACATGCTCGATGACTTCAATTGTGGGATAGTATGTCCTGCTGTAATGAAATGGTGGGCTAAAGGTAATAGTGTATTTCTACATCTAATCATAGATTTATGCTTGCTGATACGGTCCTTTATCGGTTGTGTGGTCTCACCTACATAACGTAAACCACAGGGGGTTTTATTTTCACAATTTTTACTTATTGCCCTTATGTTCTTATTTTTCATAGAGACGGCCCGTTACATACCTCTAAGGTTGGTTTCACATTTGCTTTTTTTGCGCTGCATTTTTGTGCATACGTGCGCATGCATTTTTTCCCTATATTTAATATGGGTGCGCGTTGGAATGCGCACATATGCGTTTTTCGTGTGCTGTGGGTTTTTTTGGTGTGCGTCCTTAATTTCCAGACACTACATGTTTCATTTTTTGGTCCGCCCAACCACTTAAAAAAAAAAATCGTATGCGCACGTTTTGCGCAAAAAATTACCATTATTGTCTATGGGTGCGCATACGTGCGCATTGGCATGCACATGTATGCAGTTTTTTGTGCATGCATTTTTTTGGTGTCCATTGGTTAGACAAGTTATAAAAATCCCCACCTAAAAAACTTTGTGTCTATATAAAAGTAGGTGTCTGCCAGCACTGTACCGCAACTATAGAGACAGCCTGGCGAGCAGAAAGACAGCAAAAGAAGACCCCATTTTCAATTCCAGCTTCAGCGGCAAGAATGTGAGTATTATTACATCTAAAAATGTATGCCTGTCTTTTTAAATTGTATATGTACTAATGCTTTGTATTATTTTTACATGCAGTATGTCTTCGGAATCTGAATATTCCCCATCCCGGCAGGAACTGGCGCAAGCAGACCGTGAGGTGATTATTTTCGTGCATTTGGTAAGTATATCTGCTGCTTCTCAAAATCTCTAACGTTTGTTGGTTTTTTTCTCAGACATCGTCATCTTCAGCGGACGAGACTAGTGAGGACGAATAGCAGGAGCAGCCAAGCCAAGTCCCGGTGGACGGAATGTAAGTATCAAATGATTTGTAATGTTCTTTATTTTTTATCTTCTATACTTACTCTTTTCTGGATCTTTTTTGTATCTTTTTAGTCACACAAAATTCGAATATTCTAATGAATGTTTTTTGTCTAGGTTCCACAATGGGATGAAGACGTCTTCCTGGATAATGAGCACCTTATCCGCCTGGTCCCGGAGCGTGCCCCGTTGTGGGACAGCCGTGACCGGCTGTACAATGGTGACCCGGCGGCTATGGAATGAGGTGGCCGTAGCGTTGATGGATGGCTGGGACAGTGCCACTGCATCCTCCAAAAAGGCATTTAGTAAGTATTTCCCTGCTCTGTTATGACACAGTGACTATTGTCCTTGATGGCACTGTTGGGTTTCGTGCTAGATTTATTCTAGCAGGAAACGCAACAGTGTCATCTGGCTCAACAGTGACTGCTTTGGGTATTGTATTGCTGTATTGTGCCGCATTGACTCTTGTTCGTGATGGCACTGTTGGGTTTAGTGATAGCATATATCGTGCATCATGCACAATTGTTAAATGTTGCTTATTTGTTTTTCCAACAGTGGACAAAGTCCGAAAGCATTGGCGCTCGATCAAGGGCCGCTTCAACTGTGATGTTCGTGCTGAGGGCCAGGTTCGCCATGTTTCAGCATCAAGGACAAGAACAAGATACCGGTACTATCAAGCGTTGCAGTTCCTAAGACCAGTCCTTGCCACAGATCGTAAGTATTATAATATTTTGGTTTTTATTTTTATTAATCTGTGTTTTTTTAATCCACAGCTGATGCTTCTTGTAAAGGCATGATAGTAATGTTTTTCCTTTCTTCCACAGCACCTGGAGCAGCACTCTGCAACCTGGCCCTGGAGCGGTCCATCGGACGACCTCGGACCCATCTCGGCCATCCGACAGCCCGGAAGCACCTTGCACGTCAGCAACACAAACAGCTGCTGACCAGGAAACTGGTCAATCAGGTATTCCCCTGTCCCAGGTCTCTGCCACTGGTTATGTGGGCACTACACGCCAGCGGCAGAGGGCCTTGGATAGGAATGTCTTGCCCGAGTTTATGCACTTGAGCGAGGCCTTTAATGCCAGCCTCAAGTCGCTGTCAGACAGAGTGGAAAGTGGTTTTTCACTCATGGACCGTGATTTTAACCACATGGAACACTGCTTCCACTCTGTCGAACAGCGCCTTGACCGTCTGGAGCCCGACCTCAACAGACCAGCGCACCATTTTTTTTAGTAATATTGAAAAGGGCATGGCGGAACACCTTAGTCCTGAGCAACAGCTGAGTGTGCTGCAGGCCTGCAACAATGCTTTCTTGCAGGCTATGCAGCATAATCGGTATGGGCAGCAGTCAGTGGTGTCATTTCCAACTGTGCCACCATTGACTCGCTTCACTTCACTACCGACTTGTGCTGCATACCACTGCACGGACACCTCTATTCAAAGCCAGGACACCCACCATTACACCACCACAAGTCTGAGTGCTGCTGGTCACTTCATCGACACCACCATGGTAAGCGCTGCTCCTGTCTGGAGCACCACCGCCACCCCCATGCATACTTGGAGCACAGCCACAGTAACCACTCCTCAAACCTGGACCATCACTGCCGCCACCAGTCTTCCTGCAAGGACTAGCACTGCCACCGCCACAGCAGCAGCAGCAGGCACAGCAGCAGCCACAGCAGCAGACGGGGGACCCACATTCCGTATTTGCCCCAAGTTCCAGGCGCCGCCAACAATCAAGGCGGGCATTGGGCCCAAGGAGGTCCAGGCAGGCCAGTTTAAGGAGACAAACAGTTAGGACCACTGTAGCTGAACCTCTGTCCTCTCCTCCTAGTGTGTCTAGTTCCATTCCCATAACTGGCCTCCCTTCCCCCACAAGTTTTGTTGCCCCTTCCCCTAGAACACCTTCATCGACTATAGGCTGTTCATCTTCACTGCACACCCCCAACTTGCAACCATCTGCCCCCAAATGCAGAACAAAATAGTTTTTTTTATAATTTTTTTGGTTAAAAATAAATTTAAATTTCTGGTTCACCACAACAAAGTTTGATTAATGTTTTTGGCGCCGCCTACACACTGCGCCATACACACAATGCGCCTTAAACTTTGCAAGGTGTCATAAAAAGTGTTTTGAGGATTGGCTGATTTTACCATCCTCATTTCACTTATTGTGATACTAGGCAAGGGGGATTGTTGTGAGTTTATTCTCTGGTTCACCAGTTGTGAGTTCCCCTTCTGGACTCCCTCTGGTGGTGACGGGAGGTGGTGCGGCTGGTTTGATCGGTGGAGATCTGCCACCTGAGAATGAGGATGATGATTGGATCTCAGGATTCTCAGATTGGATTTAAGACGGCCGACGCTCTATTCAGTTGCTGGTGATTCCTTCTGGCTTGTCAACTCTTGGTTTTCAGCTCTGTTCCAGTCATCTAAAGCTAAGTTTTTCTGCTAATGTTCTCACTTGATTTCGTTGGTCTATTCAGTTTTTTGTGTGGTCTGCCAGCCCCGGCTGGGGGCTGAGCTGAATTTCCACTCTTATTTTTATCAGTATTTTGCCAATTGTCTTTTTGTCCCTTACTAGTTCGGTCTCTTTTTGCTTTGTCTCTGAATATTTCAGAGTGCTGATATAGTGGGAGAAGTCTAGTGACTTCAGGGTTAATTTTGCTATCAGAAGTGTTGGACATTATTTTTGTAGGGTTTCTTGCAGGTTGCAGACAGTGTCTTCTCTTTCCTTTCCTGTCTAGTTAGTTTGGGCCCCATCATTTGCTCAGCCTATTTTCCTTTCTGTGTTTGTACCTTCATCTTGTTTCACCATCAATACATGTGTGGGGGCTATCTATTCCTTTGGGGTCTGCTCTGGGGCAGTTAGTTTTCCCTTTTCTTGCTTTAGGCTTATGTAGTCCTCCGGCCGTGACGAGGCGTCTAGGTTCATCGTAGGCATGCTCCACGGCTACTGCTAGTTGTGTGGTAAGATCAGGGATCTGCAATCTGCATAGTTACCAACCACTCTGGTTTTCTGTGGCTTAGCTTGTTTTGCTTTTTCCTCCTCGGTGACCCATTCATAACAGAATCACCAGCCATACCGCAGATTCTAGGGTACTCAAAAGCAGGAGACAATTGTAAAAAGAAAAAAAAAGTGTCAGAATTTTTTTTTTTAATATGTATATTTTTTCCTCTTTTTCTCTGGGGCCGTAGGAGGATTTTTTTTTAATGGAGATTAAGCAATGGTCTGATCGTGTGGAGCAGCTCACTGCTGAAGTGTGGGGAATTTCCACCTATCTCGCTCGTTCACATGCTGCTGAACCAAGGATCCCTACTCCTGATGTGTTTTTTGGGGATCGGTCTAAATTTTTGAATTTTAAGAATAATTGTAAATTATTTCTTGCCTTGAAGCCTAATTAATCGGGGAGCTCTGCGCAGCAGGTTAAAATTGTCATCTCTTTGCTGCGCGGCAATGCCCAGGATTGGGCGTTTTCTTTGACACCTGAAGATCCTATTCTGACTAATGTGGATGCATTTTTTCAAACCTTGGGGTTGTTGTATGATGAACCTAATGCTATTGATCAAGCTGAGAAAGCCCTATTGGCATTGAACCAGGGTCAGGATTCTGCAGAGTTATACTGTCAAAAATTCCGAAAGTGGGCGGTCCTTACTATCAGGAATGATGGTGCCTTGGCAGATCTCTTTCGGACGGGTTTGTCAGAAACCGTAAAAGATACTATGGTGGGATTTCCTGTTCCCTTGGTCTTGACGATTCTATGTCATTAGCCATTCAAATTGATCGGCGTTTAGGTGAATGCAAAACTACATGAGAGGAGTTGCCACCTTTTGGATAAATGTCTGAACCTATGCAATGTGATAGAGTTTTGTCTAGGGCGCAACGTCAGGAGTTTAGAAGGCATAATAAGCTGTGTTTTTTCTGTGGCGACATCTCTCATACTATTTCTGTCTGTCCAAAACGAGAGAAACGTTTTGCACATACATTTGCTGTGGGCAGTATACAACCTAAGTTTCTTTTGGCAATTACTCTGATCTGCTCCTTATCCACATTTTCCACGAAGGCTTTTGTGGATTCAGGAGCAGCATTGAATCTGATGGATTTGGACTTTGCTAAACGTTGTGGTTTTTCCATGACACCTCTGCGGACGACTATTCCTTTGAAGGGGTATTGATGCTACTCCTTTGTTGGAGAATAAGCCTCAGTTTTGGACCCAGGTGACGATGCGAGTTGCCCCAGACCACCAAGAAAATTGTAAATTTTTGGTGCTGCATAATTTACATGATACTATTGTTCTGGGTTTTCCTTGGTTGCAAACTCATAATCCAGTTTTGGATTGGAAATCTGGGTCTGTGGTGAGTTGGGGTTGTCAGTGTGTTCTTAGGGATGCTCCTGTTTTCTTCACCTCTCCTCAGTCTCATGATATTCCTGATTATCTAGCCGATTTTTCTGATGTATTCAGTGAGAGCAAGTCTGCGTCTTTGCCTCCTCATAGGAGTTATGACTGTGCAATTGAGTTGATGCCTGGGTGTAAATTTCCCAAGGGTCAGCTTTTCAACTTATCAGTACCCGAACATGATGCTATGCGATCCTATATTAAGGAGTCATTGGAGAAAGGTCATATTAGACCATCCACGTCACCTTTAGGTGCTGGGTTTTTTTTGTGGCCAAGAAAGATGGTTCATTAAGACCGTGTATTGATTATCGTTCCCTTAACAAGATGACGGTTAAATATCAGTACCCGTTACCTCTGATGTCTGATTTATTCTCCAGAGTTAAGAGTGCCTGCTGGTTTACTAAGCTTGACCTCAGGGGGGCGTATAATCTTATTCGCATCAAGCACGGGGATGAATGGAAGACGGCGTTTAATACTCTGGAGGGACATTTTGAGTACCTGGTGATGCCTTTTGGGCTCACTAATGCCCTGTAATGATGTATAGTAGGTTTCTATGAAGACAGTGGCTAGATGATAGAGTCACAGACACAGGTATACGTGAAAGTAGTTTGTATTAAACAAGCAGCACAGAACAGCACAGGTGCTGGCGGAGCCAGACAATGACAGCAGTGGTAACAGCAGCAGAACTCAGTCCAGTAGATAGCAAGTTGTACACCAGCACTATGTAGATGTAAGCAGACACAGTCTTAAGGATGCAGGCAAGGACAGTCACTTAGCCCTCTCCCTTGCGGGAGGGGAATCTTCGGGCACAGTGCAGTGGCAGAGAAAGTCACTAGGTAATTGATACTGGATGATTAAAGGTAGCAGGGATAGGTCTCTCAGGTGAAACGCACACAGCAATCAAGATCTTCAGCGCATACCGTGAGTGCTGTAGTAGCGGTGAGCGGTGGAGGCAGAGCTGGAAGGAGCCTTCAGGCAGACACCGTCAGAAGGTCCAGGCGGCGGCAGTTAGGCAGCAGGTAATCCAGGTGGATTCAGCAGGAAGGAAGGAGGTAGCACAGCGTGCAACTCCCAGCTAGCAGATCAGGTACAGGACGAGATATACAAGCAAGGTAGTCACGTCCAGGAAAGCTATTTAAACCCGGCAGGCGGGACCAACAGGCGGTGATGTCACAGGAACCAGTATGGCCGAATGAAGCCAGGCTTAAGGGCAACAGTAAGGGCAAAGTCCGGAACACAGCAGAATAGGAACGATGCTTACATTATTCCCCCCTTAAAGAATGTCCTCCGGACAATCTTCGACCAGGCTTGTCCGGGTACCTTAGATGAAACTGCTCCAGCAGCCACGGAGCACAGATATTCTCCACTGGTTCCCAGGAATTCTCCTCGACAGAGTATCCTTGCCACTTGACCAGGTATTGCAGCTTCCTTCTGAAGATCCGTGAATCCAGAATCTTCTCCACGACATATTGTTCATGTCCATCAACGAGCACTGGAGCTGGAGGAGAGGAAGTACGCCCTGGGAAGGAATTTGGTACAACTGGCTTTAGTAGGGAAACATGGAACACCGGGTGAACCTTCCAGGCAGGGGGTAATTTCAGACGCACCGCTACCGAATTCACTAGAGCCACGATCTTGTATGGCCCTACAAACTTCTGCCCAAGCTTGACAGTCGGTGCCCTCACCCTCAGATTCTTGGTAGACAACTAGACCGTATCTCCCACCCTATACACCGGAGCCGGCCTCCTGGTACGATCTGCTGCTCTCTTATACCTCTCCTGCGCTGTCGTCAAGGTGGTCTTCAGAGCTTCCAAATTCTGCTGTAAGAAAGAAAGATGGTCAGACACAGCAGGCACTGCAGCCTCCTTGGGGAACTGCGGCAAGATGCTTGGGTGGTAACCCTGATTAGCAAAGAACGGTGACTGCTTAGTCGAGGAGTGCTGCGAGTTGTTATATGTGAACTCTGCCAGGGGAAGCAGATCTACCCAATCGTCCTGCAGATGACTTAAGTAGCAACGGAGGTACTGCTCCAGGGTCTGATTCGTACGTTCCGTCTGTCCATTGGTCTGTGGATGGTAAGCCGAAGACAGACTTACTCTAATATCCAGAGCCGCGCAGAAACACCTCCAGAACCTAGACGTGAACTGCACCCCACGATCCGAGATCACCTCATCCGGGACTCCGTGCAGACGGACCACCTCTTGAATCAACAAGTCTGCAGTCTGTTTTGCTGTGGGTAATCCAGCGCAAGGGATAAAGTGTGCTGCCTTAGTGAGGCGGTCCACGACCACTAGAATGGTGTTCTTACCCTTGGAGACCGGTAGTTCAACAATAAAGTCCATTGAGATGGATCTCCAGGGACGAGATGGTATAGGCAAGGGTTGTAACAACCCGGAAAGCGACGCACGAGGCGTCTTGAACCGAGCACATACCTCGCAGGATGACACGTATCCCTCCACGTCCTTCCGGTACGAAGGCCACCAGAAGTACCGAGCCAGGAACTCTTGGGTCTTCGTTATTCCACGATGTCCCCCAATCTTAGAATCATGGATCAGTCGGAGGACTTCAAGTCTTGTCACCTCTGGTACATACAGCCGATTCTCCTGTAACCACACTCCTCCACTGAAATTTAGGCTTACTTCGGGGGTAGGTTGCCTTAGCAACGGATCTGCTGCGTATGCTGCTTTGATCTCAGACAGAAGATCCTGATGATGGATTGCAGAGATGAAATGAGCGGGAGACACAACAGTACTAGGAGACGACTCAATCACTTCCTCAGGAGCAGCAATCCTAGATAGCGCATCTGCCTTACCATTCCGTGCCCCCGACCTGTAGGAGATGATGAAGTTGAATTGGTTTAGAAACAAGCTCCAACGTGCCTGACGTGGGTTCAAACATCTTACGGACTGCATGAATTCCAAGTTTCGGTGGTCGGTAAGAACTGTAATCGGAGTTGAGGACCCCAGCAGCAAGTGTCTCCACTCCTTGAACGCCGTCACAATCGCCAGTAACTCCTTGTTCCCTACATCATAGTTCTTCTGCGCCGGGGATAGCTTCTGAGAAAGAAAGGCACAAGGATGAAGAACTGCTTTCTCACCTCCTCTCTGTGACAACACTGCGCCGATGGCGACATCCGATGCGTCCACCTCAAGAGTAAAGCTCAGGTCTGGGTCTGGATGTCTTAAGATGGGAGCCGACACAAATTTGTCCTTCAGCCGTGTGAACGCCTCCTGGGCTTGCGGAGTCCACCGGAACGGTACCCCCTTCTTAGTCAGTTGGGTGATGGGTGCCACAATCTCAGAGAAGTTACGGATGAAGCGCCTATAGAAGTTGGCGAATCCCACAAACCTCTGAACTTCTTTCACCGATCCTGGCGCTGGCCACTCCTGGATCGCTCTGGTCTTTTGATCGTCCATCTGGAGACCATGTGGAGAGATGACATAACCGAGGAACTGCACTGTTGCCCTGTGGAACTCGCATTTCTCCAATTTGATGTAAAGATGGTTATGCAGCAGGCGTTGCAGCACTGTCCTCACGTGGAGCCGATGTTCCTCGAGATCACTGGAAAAGATTAAAATGTCATCGAGATACACAACCATAAATACATCAAGCACATCTCGGAAAATGTCATTAACAAAATGCTGAAAGGTTGCAGGAGCATTTCATAGTCCGAACGGCATGACCCGTGACTCGAAGTGTCCATAACGGCAGCGGAAGGCCGTCTTCCACTCATCTCCAGACCGAATTCTCACGAGATTGTAGGCTCCCCGAAGATCCAGTTTGGTGAATATCTTAGCCTGCTTCACCCTCTCCAGTAGTTCAGAGATTAAGGGTAGCGGGTGCCGATTCATGACCGTTACCTTGTTTAAATCACGGTAGTCCATGCAAGGACGCAGACCCCCGTCCTTTTTCTTCACGAAGAAGATTGGTGCACCCGCAGGAGAAGTAGATGGTCGGATGAAGCCCTTGGCGAGATTCTCGTCGATGAAGTCCTTCAAGGCCTTTAATTCAGGACCAGACAAAGGGTAAGTACGCCCGAATGGGATCTCCGCCCCAGATACCAGTTCTATCGGGCAATCATAAGGCCGGTGGGGAGGTAACATATCTGCCCTCTTCTTGTCACATACCTCTGCCAGATCCTGATACTCCGGTGGTAATTGTCCCTCAGTCGTAGCTACTACCTTGGGGATAGCAGCGACCTTAGGAATAGCGGGGTTGCTGTTAGAACTTGGAGGGAACTGCACTTCCCTGGTCTCCCAGTTGATGCGAGGATTCTGAACCTGGAGCCAAGGTAACCCCAGGATAATAGGGAAGTGAGGAGAAGATATTAGTAAAAAGGACAAATGTTCCACATGTTCCTCTCCAATGCATACCTTCACCGACTCAGTCTCCATGGTTACCGGTCCAGATGTAAGTGGCGACCCGTCTACTGTCTCCATCAAGACTGACGACTCCCTCTTCACTGCCCTGATTCCATGCTTCCTTGCAAACGCGAAATCCATGAAGTTCCCACTGGCCCCGGAGTCCAACATGGCGGCGCTCTCGACACACCGACCCTGGAAGCAGACCCTCAAGGATAGGTAATAGTGGGAATTCTTCTTAGTAGCGAAGTAGGAGGAAACGACGGATGTCATCGAGATCACCACTGCGTTCAATGGAAGAGATGCCAGCGAATTCATATCGGCAAAGTCCAGGTCTCTCTGATTGTCTCTGCCCCCCGAATTGTTCAGATCTAGGACGCAGGACTCCCCCGCCTCGGAGTTACAATCAATGATAGCTGCAGCCGTCTTACGTCTCCTGACTGGACACTCGGAGATGAAGTGACCGGTCCCCCCGCAGTAGAAGCACAGGTTTTCCTTAAAGCGATGCTCCTTGCGGGCATCAGGAGGATTTCTACGTAAGGCATCCACCTGCATCGGTTCGGGCTCGGGCTCGGGATTCCTCCTGCTGGTGACATCTCTGGAGGGAGAAGAGAACGGAACAGTGTTATTAAACCGTAGATCAGACCAGCGCTCCTGTCTGCGCTCGGAGAGTCGATTGTCAATGCGGATGCAGTGATTGATGAAGTCCCCAAGAAGCACGGGCGAGTCCCCGCGTGCCAGTTCATCCTTAACTGCCGTAGACAATCCCCTGCGGAAGATGGCCTGCTTGGCTGCCCCGTTCCAGGTGGTGTCTAAAGCCCATCTACGGAAGTCCAATGCATACTCCAGCACCGAACGCTTCCCCTGCCGAAGGGTCAGCAGCGTCGTCTCAGCAGTATTAGCTCGGTTCGGGTCATCAAACATCTGCGTCATTGCGGCAATGAAATTGTCCATAGAGTTAAGCAGAGGGTCGTCGGTCTCAATCAAAGGGTTGGCCCACGCGAGCGCCTTACCAGACAGCAGCATGACTATAGTCAGAACTTTGGAGCGTTCAGTAGTGAACTGTGGGGCATGAGCAGCAAAGAAGATCCGGCACTGGTTCAAAAATCCTCGGAATTTATCCCTCTCACCAGCGAACCGGAAGGGTGAAAGCTTCGGGAAGGTCGGTGTAGTATCCCGGGCAGCACCTGCTACCTGCGCGGCTGGGGCCTGTTCCAGAGCAGCAATCCGATCGAGCTGCATAGGAAACGCTTGCTCCAACGCCAGAACACGATCACCCTGAAGAGGAGCTGCTTGTTCCAGGGCCGTAATCCGATTTGCCAGTCGTTGCAACTGTGCCTCTGCTGCCCCGGCGTTGTGTTCGATACGTTGCTCCAGCGTGTCCAGCTGGGTCCTAATGCCTGCCACATCCTGCCGTATCAAAGCAAGCTGCTTGCTTACACGTTTCTCCAGGGACTCTACACCTGCGGTCTCCATATTGGTGGCTTGTATATCCTGTAATGATGTATAGTAGGTTTCTATGAAGACAGTGGCTAGATGATAGAGTCACAGACACAGGTATACGTGAAAGTAGTTTGTATTAAACAAGCAGCACAGAACAGCACAGGTGCTGGCGGAGCCAGACAATGACAGCAGTGGTAACAGCAGCAGAACTCAGTCCAGTAGATAGCAAGTTGTACACCAGCACTATGTAGATGTAAGCAGACACAGTCTTAAGGATGCAGGCAAGGACAGTCACTTAGCCCTCTCCCTTGCGGGAGGGGAATCTTCAGGCACAGTGCAGTGGCAGAGAAAGTCACTAGGTAATTGATACTGGATGATTAAAGGTAGCAGGGATAGGTCTCTCAGGTGAAACGCACACAGCAATCAAGATCTTCAGCGCATACCGTGAGTGCTGTAGTAGCGGTGAGCGGTGGAGGCAGAGCTGGAAGGAGCCTTCAGGCAGACACCGTCAGAAGGTCCAGGTGGCGGCAGTTAGGCAGCAGGTAATCCAGGTGGATTCAGCAGGAAGGAAGGAGGTAGCACAGCGTGCAACTCCCAGCTAGCAGATCAGGTACAGGACGAGATATACAAGCAAGGTAGTCACGTCCAGGAAAGCTATTTAAACCCGGCGGGCGGGACCAACAGGCGGTGATGTCACAGGAACCAGTATGGCCGAATGAAGCCAGGCTTAAGGGCAACAGTAAGGGCAAAGTCCGGAACACAGCAGAATAGGAACGATGCTTACATGCCCCTTCTGTCTTCCAGTCCTTTATGAATGATATTTTCCGTGACTTTGTGGATACGTTTTTGATCATCTATCTGGATGATATTTTGATCTTTTCTAGTGATTGGGATTCTCATGTGGAACATGTCCGGACTGTGTTCCGGATTTTGAGGGAGAATTCCCTGTTTAAGGGATCGAAATGCCTCTTTGGTGTACAGAGGATTTCATTTTTGGGATTTATCTTATCTCCATCGACTATTGAAATGGACCCGGCCAAGGTACAGGCCATTTGTGATTGGGTTCAGCCTACTTCTTTGAAGGCCCTCCAGAAGTTTTTGGGTTTTGCTAATTTCTATCGTAAATTTATAGGTAATTTTTCTGGTATTGTCAAACCACTGACTGATCTGACCAAGAAGGGCGCTGATGTGCTGAATTGGTCTCCTGAGGCTATCTCAGCATTTCAGGAGCTTAAGCAGAGATTTACTTCAGCTCCAGTTTTATGGCAACCTGATGTCTCACTTCCATTTCAGGTGGAGGTAGATGCTTCTGAGATTGGTGCAGGAGCTGTTTTGTCCCAAAAAGACCCTGTGACTTCTAAGATAAATCCCTGTGCCTTCTTTTCTCGAAAGTTCTCCCCATCTGAACGCAACTATGACGTGGGGAATCGGGAATTGTTGGCCCATGAAGGGGGCATTTGAGGAGTGGAGACATTGGTTGGAGGGAGCTAGACATCAAGTTGTGGTCCTCACCGATCACAAGAATTTGATTTATCTGGAGTCGGCCAAACGCTTGAATCCTAGACAGGCTAGATGGGCCTTGTTTTTCACGCGTTTTATTTTTGTGGTCTCTTTTCTTCCAGGCACTAAGAATGTTAAGGCAGACGCCCTTTCTAGGAGTTTCTTTGCTGATTCTCTTAGTGTGACCGAGCCTACTACCATCCTAGGTGAGGGGGTAGTTCTTTCTGCCATTTCGCCCAATTTGAGACGCGCCCTGGAGGAATTTCAGGAGGATAAACCTGAGCGTTGCCCTATGGGAAAATTGTATGTTCCTGACCAGTGGAGAAAGAGAGTGATGTCTGAAATTCATTGCTCCGCATTGGCTGGTCATCCAGGTATTTTTGGTACCAGAGATTTGGTGAGTCGGTCCTTTTGGTGGCCTGCCTTATCTTGTGACGTCAGGAATTTTTTACAGTCCTGTGGGACTTGTTCTCGGTCTAAACCCTGTTCTCGTTCTAGTGGGTTGCTGATGCCCTTGCCGGTGCCCAAGAGGCCATGGACCCATATCTCAATGGATTTTATTTCTGAAAAACAAACAATTATACACACTGGCGCTCCTTCCAAGAGTACACCTAATGGAGAAACTGCAGGTGAAGACAGGCACTGCGCAAATCCTGTTACATGAACTACAAGTAATATACCAAAAATAAAATTCACTGCGCTTACTTTCTAAGAATTACCATGAATATTTACCAAGAAAAACATTGCATCAAAAAGATACTCAGGATAGACCATTCACTGCCACTACCTGATAACGATTAGTTAAATAGCAGACAGTGGCTGTGCCGCGAAAACACTATAGGAATTAGCCTCACACTACTACCAGCAGAGAGTGATGGAATGTAACCTCCGGTAAGGCTATGAGATAAGGTTGACAGGTTCTACTGATTAATCAGGAGACCATCACAAAGATGCTGTATAGATTAACAGCCTGCCACTGTTAATAGACGGTGGCAAAGTGAAGCACTTACTTGCTGAACTTGTGAGGCACGATAGCCAGGTAGTCAATCAGCATGCCGCATAACATAAAGATGTAAGCTTCCAATGTGCTGCTAAGGGTTAACGTGCTGCTGGCACAGACCGCGCATCATGATGACGACATTTCAGCAGCCAATCACAGCTACAACACTGGCTCATTGCATTATGGGAACTTCCGATTCCGGTATCCGTTATTGTAAAAATATCGGTACTCGGCATCGGAATTCCGATACAGCGAATATCGGCCGATACCCGATATTTGCAGTATCGGAATGCTCAACACTACTGATGGGTAAAATACATGTCATATGTTCAATACCCAGGCCTAGTATAATAACTAGAGTTGACCGACTAGGATCTGGTTTCATGAAGCAAAATTTTTTTCAAATGAAACTGCTCAAACTAGGGGAAAAAATGTCGGAGTTTCGTTCGAAACGCTACCACAATGTAAGTTAATGGGAAATAAAAGTCGGCATTGAGCGGATTACATTCATCCACTCAATGCTGACTTTTATTCCCCATTGACTTGCATTGGGGTCGGGTTTTGGACGAAACTCCGACTTTTTTTCCACTAGTCGGACCAGTTTCATTTGAAATGAATTTTGTTTCATGAAACCCGATCCTACCAAAGTCGCTCAACTCTAATCATAACTATTTATCAATCATGGCCAGGTTAATACACATATGATATTTAACCTGCAGCGTCGCTTACGTACCAATATATTTCACGCAGACTAGCAATGCTGCAGTTTAACTCATATGTGTATTTACCTGCCCAGGTGTGAGAACATCATGAATTCACAGGTATACATGGGAAGTTGTTTATTTTATTGGAGTGTAAAAAACATAGTGCACTCAGTATAGATATCAAAACGGGTTTTATATTAACATACACACACGAAAGCATTTTTACACCATTTCATCTTGCCAGTGCATCCATCCTACATCAGAGATAAAGTAGGCTGCAAATTGGTCCCTCATTTTGCCAACTTCAACAGATGACCTGAGAGGGTGCTGAGTGAATTCAGGCAATTGGTTAGGAGCAGCATCATCGAGTTCTTTAGCCATCACAAAATTATGTAGAACCACACACACCTTCACCACCTCATCCACTGTTTCAAGTTTAAGATTAATGGCTGTGCTGAGAATTCGCCATCTGGAGACAAGAATCCCAGAAGCACACTCGACAGTTCTTCTGGCCCTGGTCAGCCTCTAATTAAATATTTTTTTGGTGTGGTCCAAGTCACTGCTGGAGTAGGGTTTCAGTAGGTTTGCGCACATTTGAAAAGCCTCATCCCAACCATTACAAAGGGCAATGGCGGAGCTTCGGTGTGGGGAAGAGGCCGTGGTATAGGGAAATTAAATTGGTTGCCATACAACCTTCGGCCCATGTCTGAGTTTTTAAAAGCCTGGGAGTCATTACCACGGCCAAATGCTTCAATGTCCACTGCTACAAACATACATCTGCCATCCGCAATGGCCATGAGTACTGTAGAAAAGTACTTTTTGTAATTATAGTACTCGGATCCAGTTCTTTTGGGTTTGATGATCCGTATGTGTTTACCATCAACAGCTCCCAAACAGTTGGGGAAATTGCAGACCGTCCAGAATTTGTCAGCAATTTCCATCCATTTTTAAGCGGTGGGCAGGGGCATAAATTCTGGACAAAGAACGTTCCAGAGAGCCTGGCAGGTGTCCACAACAATTCCAGACAAGGTGGAGATTCCAATATGGTACTGGAAGTGTAGTGAAGATAGGGTCTCTCCAGTCACCAGGAATCTGCAAAACAGAGAAAGAAGTAAAATTAATATTTCTGTATATGGTTTTTTAACCCCTTACCTACAATTGACGTAATATTCCGTCCATGTGTCCATGGACCTAATTACCATGGACGGAATATTACGTCATCGCGATCAGCGGCGCCCACGTGGTGAGCGCCGCTGATCGCGGCCGAGTGTCAGCTAATTATCATAGCTGACACCCGGCACAATGTGTCAGGGGCGGTCATGGACCGCCCCGACACGTTAACCCCTTGCACACCGCGATCAAACGCGATCGCGGTGTACCGGGGGTTAAAGGGAAGCATCGGCAGGGAGGGGGCTCCCTCCGTGCTTCCCTGAGCCCCCCACGGCAGCGCAATGTGCAGCGCTGCTGCGGGGGGCTCTTTCCCTACAGGCCCCCGGATCCAAGATGGCGACGGGGGCCTGCAGGGAGCTGACTTCCTCACTGCCTGCAAAGCGCAGGCATGAGGAAGTCTGCAGCAGTGCCTGTGACAGATCGCTGATCTGTCACAGTGATCTGTGATGTGACAGATCAGCGATCTGTCACAGGACAGTGATGTCCCACCTGGGACAAGGTAATAAAGTAAAAAAAAAAAAAAAAAAAGTGTTAAAAATAATTAAAAAAAAAATCGCTAAATAAATCAGTAAAAAAAAAAAAAATATTCCCCAATAAATCCATTTTTTCAAAATGAAAAAAAACAAAAACAATAAAAGTACACATATTTGGTATCGCCGCGTCCGTAATGACCTGCCCTATAAAACTGTCCCATTAGTTAACCCCTTTAGCGAACCCCTTAAAAAATAAAAATAAAAAACGAAGCAAAAAAAAAATGATTTATTATCATACCACCGAACAAAAAGTGCAATAACGCGCGATCAAAAAGACGCATATAAATATGCATGGTACCGCTGAAAACGTCATCTTGTCCCGCAAAAAACGATCCACCATACAGCATCATCCGCAAAAAAATAAAAAAGTTATAGCTCGCAGAATAAAGCGATACAAAAATAATTATTTTTTATATAAAATAGTTTTCATTGCAAAAAACCGACAAAACATAAAAAAACGACCTAAATGAGGTATCGCTGTAACCGTACTGACCCGAAGAATAAAACCGCTTTATCAATTTTACCGCACGCGGAACGGTGTAAACACACCCCCCAAAAGAAATTCATGAAACGCTGGTTTTTGTTCATTCTGCGTCCCAAAAATCGGAATAAAAAGCGATAAAAAAATGTCACGTGCCCGAAAATGGTACCAATAAAAACGACAACTCGTCCCGCAAAAAATAAGACCTCACATGACTCGGTGGGTCAAAATACGGAAAAATTATAGCTCACAATATGTGGTGATGCAAAAACTATTTTTACAATAAAAAGCGTCTTTTAGCGTGCGACAGCCGCCAAACATAAAAACCGCCATAAATCGTAAATCAAACCCCCCGTTATCACCCCCTTAGTTAGGGAAAAATAATAAAACTAAAAGAAAATGTATTTATTTCCATTTTCCCGGTAGGGTTAGGGCTAGGGTTAGGGTTAGGGCTAGGGTTAGGGCTAGGGCTAGGGTTAGGGTTAGGGTTAGGGCTAGGGTTAGGGCTAGGGTTAGGGCTAGGGCTCAGATTAGGGTTAGGGGTGTGTTGAGGTTCGGGTTGGAGTTATAATTGGGGGTTTCCACTGTTTGGGCACATCAGGTGCTCTCCAAAGGCAACATGGCGTCTGATCTCAATTCCAGCCAATTCTGCGTTGAAAAAGTCAAATGGTGCTCCTTCCCTTCCAAGCTCTGCCATGTGCCCAAACAGTGTTTTACCCCCACATATGAGGTATCAGCCTACTCAGGACAAATTACAAAACAACTTTTGGGGTCCAATTTCTCCTGTTACCCTTAGGAAAATAAAAAATTGGGGGCAAAAATATAATTTTGCGGAAAAAAATGTTTTTTTTATTTTCACGCCCAGGCGTTATAAACTTCTGTGAAGCACTTGGGGGTTCAAAGTGCTCTCCACACATCTAGATAAGCTCGGTGGGGGGTCTAGTTTCCAAAATGGGGTCACTTGTGGGGAGTTTCAATAGTTTAGGTACATTAGGGGCTCTCCAAACGCATATGACACCCGCATACCAATCCATCAAAGTCTGCATTCCAAAACGTCACTACTTCCCTTCCGAGCCCCGACGTGTGCCCATACAGTAGTTTTCTCCCACATATGAGGTATCAGCGTACTCAGGACAAATTGGACAACAACTTTTGGGGTCCAATTTCTCCTGTTACCCTTGGGAAAATAAAAAAAATGGGGACTAAAAGATGATGTTTGTTGAAAAAATACGATATTTTTATTTTCACGCCCGGTCGTTATAAACTTCTGTGAAGCACTGGGGGGTTCAAAGTGCTCACCACACATCTAGATAAGTTCATTAGGGGGTCTAGTTTCCAAAATGGGGTCACTTGTGGGGGGTTTCCACTGTTTAGGTACATCAGGGGCTCTCCAAACGCAACATGACACCCGCAGACCATTCCATCAAAGTCTGCATTCCAAAACGTCACTACTTCCCTTCCGAGCCCCGACGTGTGCCCATACAGTAGTTTTCTCCCACATATGAGGTATCAGCGTACTCAGGACAAATTGGACAACAACTTTTGGGGTCCAATTTCTCCTGTTACCCTTGGGAAAATAAAAAAATGGGGACTAAAAGATCATGTTTGTGGAAAAAATACGATTTTTTTATTTTCACGCCCGGACGTTATAAACTTCAGTGAAGCACTGGGGGGTTCAAAGTGCTCACCACACATCTAGATAAGTTCCTTGGGGGGTCTAGTTTCCAAAATGGTGTCATTTGTGGGGGGTTTCTACTGTTTTGGTACATCAGGGGCTTTCCTAACGCGACATGGTGTCCGATCTCAATTCCAGCCAAAAACGTCAAATGTCGCTGCTTCCCTTCCGAGCTCTGCCATAGGCCCAAATAGTGGTTTACCCCCACATGTGGGGTATCAGTGTACTCAGGATAAATTGCACAATATCTTTTAGGGTCCTGTTACTTTTGGAAAAATAAGAATTGAGGGTGAAAAGATCATTTTTGTGGAAAAAATATGATTTTTTAATTGTACTGCTGTACGTTATAAACTTCTGTGAAGCCCTTGGGGGTTCAAAGTTCTCACCACACATCTAGATAAGTTCCTTGGGGGGTCTAGATTCCAAAATGGTGTCATTTGTGGGGGGTTTCCACTGTTTTGGTACATCAGGGGTTTTCCAATGGCGACATGGTGTCCGATCTCAATTCTAGCCAAAAACGTCAAATGGCGCTGCTTCCCTTCCGAGCTCTGCTATGCGCCCAAATAGTCATTTACACCCACATATGGGGTATCAGCGTACTCAGGACAAATTGCACAATAACTTTTAGGGTCCTGTTACCCTTGGAAAAATAAAAATTGGGGGTGAAAAGATCATTTTTGTGGAAAAAATATGATTTTTTAATTGTACCGCTGTACGTTATAAACTTCTGTGAAGCCCTTGTGGGTTCAAAGTTCTCACCACATATCTAGATAAGTTCCTTGGGGGGTCTAGTTTCCAAAATGGGGTCACTTGGGGGGGTTTCCACTGTTTAGGTACATCAGGGGCTCGCCAAACGTGACATGGCGTCCGATCTGAATTCCAGCCAATTTTGCATTGAAAAAGTCAAACGGCGCTCCTTCCATTCTGAGCTCTGCCATGCGCCGAAACAATGGTTCCCCCCCACATATCAGGTATCAGCGTACTCAGGACAAATTGCACAATAAGTCTTGCAGTCCAATTTCTCCTGTTACCCTTGGTAAAATAAAGAAAATTGAACCTGAAGTATTTTTTTTGTGAAAAAAAGTTAAATGTTCATTTTTTTTTTAATATTCAAAAAATTCCTGTGACGCACCTAAAGGGTTAATAAACTTCTTGAATGTGGTTTTAAGCACCTTAAGGGGTGCAGTTTTTAGAATGGTGTCACTTTTGGGTATTTTCTATCATATAGACCCCTCAAAGTGGCTTCAAATGTGAAGTGGTCCCTAAAAATAAAATGGTGTTGCAAAAATGAGAAATCGCTGGTCAATTTTTAACCCTTATAACTTCCTAACAAAAAAAAATTTTGGTTCCAAAACTGTGCTGATGTAAAGTAAACATGTGGGAAATGTTATGTATTAAGTTTTTTGTGTGCCGTATCGCTGTGATTTAAGGGCATAAAAATTCAAAGTTGGAAAATTGCGAAATTTTCAAAATTTTCGCCAAATTTCCGTTTTTTTCACAAATAAACGCAAGTTATTTGAATGCAATTTTACCACTAACATGAAGTACAATATGTCACGAGAAAACAATGTCAGAATCACCGGGATCCATAGAAGCGTTCCAGAGTTATGACCTCATAAAGGTACAGTGGTCAGAATTGTAAAAATTGGCCCGGTAGTTAACGTGCAAACCACCCTTGGTAGTGAAGGGGTTAAAACTATAAAATAAAAAATTAGTACATTCACGAAAAATAATTAGGCCAGGTTTTGAATAGTACATGTAAAAAACAAAAAAAAATCAGACCTCACCCCTTGGTTTTTAAATATTACGTACCGTAATATCACCAGGAGCCGTTCCTCAGGAGGAATCGCACGACGGAGCTGTGTGTCTTGTGTCCAGATGTTTTCTTCGACACGAGCAAGCAAATCCCTGAAGCTTTCTTGGGACATCCGGATATAATCTGTAAATTTCTCCAGGTTTGCCTGTAGCTCAGTGTAGAGGGTGTGGTACGCCCCACGGCTCTCCCGAAGTTCAACAATCGGATGTATCCACATACGCCGCCGCTGCCGTCTTCGCTGTCTCTCTCTCTTCCTTTGTTCATGGCAAGCAACTGCATATGCCCTAGCCATCGCGATGTCCAAATCCAAGTTGAACTGAAATCTCTTCCAGTGCAGATCCATGTTGACACGAGAAAAATCAAGCAAATGTGAAGAATACTGTCAACAGGGTCTATATATTAACATACCACACCGACACTGATGTCCCATTGGTGGTGTGTGTTGCAAGATTGTTATCTAGATTTTTTTTTTTTTTTGGTAAGGAAAAACAATGTGCCAAAAACCGCAAACGCATTAAAAACGCATACAAACGCTGCGTTTTTTTCCTGCATGCGCATAAAAATGCTGGAAAGAAACGCAGCGTTTGTATGCATTTGTGTGCGCAAAAAATGCACTGCAAAAAAACGCAAGTGTGAAAGTAGCCTAAGGCTGCCTTTTTTCTTCAGCGTTCTGAAGATTCATACCAAAAAAACCTTTTTCTATGCCATTCTAATTTATATTAGGGTATGTGCACACGGTGCGGATTCTTCTGCGGTTCCGCAGAGTTTCTGCACCTGCGGGTCCGCAGCAGATTCTGCTGCGTTGTACAGTACCTTTATTTCCTATGGAAATAAAAAAAAGCTGTGCACATGCTGCGTTTTTTTCCGCGCGGTTTTGCTGCGGTTTTCAAACCGCAGCATGTCAATTGTTTGGTGCAGAAACGCTGCAGTTTTACACCTCATCCATTATGAGGTGTAAAACCGCAGGAAAAACCGCAGGACTTTTGTCCTGCGGATTTACCTGCGGTTTTCTCTACAAAGTTCGCACACCCAAAAAACTACATGTGCACATAGCCTTAGGGGGTAAGTTTTTTGTTAAACAGCACCCTGTATATTACTTACCGGTGTGTCCGGACTATAAATATTTCTTATCTCTTCAGACCCCTTTTTTTTGAGACAAAGAATATTGTCATCAATGATACTCAGATACCGTTCCATTTTCTTCTACTACACATCAGGTTTGGAATTTACATTATTCACTTTACTCATTTGTTATGGGCCCATAATTTTCATTTTCACTTATACCCACATACTTCGTCTATCTAGGTTACGTGACCGTCACGTTTGATTGTGGATGATACATTGCCCCTTTATATACCTGTGGCTAGTCCCTCAGTAAGTACTCACTATGAATTCTCACTAGGGTATGCTACCTTTTCATATTAGACTACTTCAGCATAAGGATCTTTTGGTCATATTTACAGGTTTTCATTCATGGACTAAACATAAGCAGTCTCAGTACGTGCTTATCTTTTCTCTTTTACTCTAATTCCTCCCTCCTAATCCTACCTTGCATTTTTCCGTCCCTGACTCCCGATCACATGTGCACTCCTTTAGTTTTTTCTTTGTACTTATAATGGATTCCAGTTTATTTGTAGCATTTATATTTTTTTGACTTATGTATTATTTCTCTGACTTTGCAGTGTACTGGTGAAGGCTAACTGTTTCAGCCGAAACGTCTATATATATATATGTGTTAAAAACAAAATCAGTGTGCAGAAAAATGCACAGGATGACATCACCACCTGGTGAGCCTCCCAGCAAACAAATTCACCAACTCCAATAAATTATGCCATAACAAGAGAAACTAGAGTACATGGTGACAGCAAGAAAAATACTATTTGTATAAAAATATAAATGTTTATTTATGTATACAAAATATATAAATGATTGTACATAGTAAAACAGTGCACCAAGGAGCATACAAGCAAAACACAAGGGCCACCCCTCTGGCAAAAACAATCCCGTTGCAAGCAAATCCACAGGTCAAATGACCAAAAGAAAAAGTGTATAAGGGGCAGGTCAGGAAGTTCCCATCATAGACCGCAACATGGCCGCGATATATCCTGTATAGCCAAGTTAAATAACTAAATAGTACCGCTTACCGGGATCTGAGAAGCCAGAGAGGGAGCCCCAGGTGCCTGGGGGTGGACACTGGGCACCTGGGGCTCCCTCTCTGGCTTCTCAGATCCCGGTAAGCGGTACTATTTAGTTATTTAACTTGGCTATACAGGATATATCGCGGCCATGTTGCGGTCTATGATGGGAACTTCCTGACCTGCCCCTTATACACTTTTTCTTTTGGTCATTTGACCTGTGGATTTGCTTGCAACGGGATTGTTTTTGCCAGAGGGGTGGCCCTTGTGTTTTGCTTGTATGCTCCTTGGTGCACTGTTTTACTATGTACAATCATTTATATATTTTGTATACATAAATAAACATTTATATTTTTATACAAATAGTATTTTTCTTGCTGTCACCATGTACTCTAGTTTCTCTTGTTATGGCATATATATATGTGTGACTGCAAATAAAACTCTTCACTTAATGCATGCAAGTTGAGTGCCAAAATTTTCTTGATGTTTGTCCTGGTGTGGGAACCTTTTTTGTGCACCGACACAGCTGTGCCATGACATACTTAAAAAATGTCTGTAACCGAAATCCTGCCTCGCTGTAACGGTAAGCTGTGCCAATCAGCGACAGGCGCAGTCGGCTGCAGCGCTCAATCGGGCACAGACCTTAATCTGTAAAAAAGAGAATTAAAATAAAAAAATGTTATTCTCACCTTCCGACGGCCTCCGATCTTCTTTCCACGCATCCAGCCTCGCTGTCCCAGTAATGCTTTGCGGCTTAGACCGGAGTTGACGTCACTCTCGCAAGAGCTTGATTTCATCAGGGGTCTAAGCAGCAAGGCGTTTACTGGTACCGCGAGGCCGGGCACGTGGAAAGAATATCAGAGCCCGTCGGAAGGTGAGAAGAACATTTTTTTTTGTGTGCAGTTTCCTAGGAGTGAGGGAACCATGCATACCAGGAAAGGGGGGTGAGAGGACCATGAATATCAGGTTTGAGGGGGTGAGGGAGACCATGCATATCAGGATTAGGGGGTGAGAGGACCATGCATAACAGGATAGGGGGGTGAGAGGACCATGCATACCAGGAAGGGAGGGTGAGGGGGACCATACATAACAGGAAAGGGGGGTGAGGGTAACCATGCATACCAGGAAGGGGGGAGGGGACCATGCATACCAGGATTGGGGGGGTGAGGGGGACCATGCATAACAGGAAAGGGGGGGTGACGGGACCATGCATACCAAGAAAGGGGGGTTTAGGGGGACCATGCATACCAGGATTGGGGGGGTGAGGGAGACCATGCATACCAGGATTGGGGGGGTGAGGGGACCATGCATACCAAGAAAGGGGGGTGAGGGTAACCATGCATATGAGGATAGGGGGGTGAGAGGACCATGCATACCAGGATTGGGGGGGTGAGGGGGACAGGACCATGCATACCAAGAAAGGGGGGTGAGGGGGACCATGCATAACAGGAAAGGGGGGTGACGGGACCATGCATGCCAGGAAAGGGGGGTGAGGGTAATCATGTATACCAGGAAAGGGGGGTGACGGAACCATGCATACCACGAAAGGAGGGTGAGGGTAACCATGCATACCAGGATTGGGGGGTGAAGGTAACCATGCATACCAAGATTGGGGGTGTGAGGGTAACCATGCATACCAGGAAAGGGGGGTGAGAGGACCATGCATACCAGGAAAGGGGGTGAAGGAGACCATGCATACCATAAAAGGGGGTGAGGGGGACCATGCATACCAGAAAAGGGGGGTGAGGGTAACCATGCAAACCTGGGTTGGGGGGGTGAGGGGACCATGCATACCAGGAAAGGGGGGATGATGGTAACCATGCATACCAAGATTGGGGGTTGAGGGGACCATGCATAACAAGAAAGGGGGGTGAGGGTAACCATGCATACGAGGATAGGGGGTGAGATGACCATGCATACCAGGATTGGGGGGATGAGGGGGACAGGACCATGCATACCAAGAAAGGGGGGTGAAGGGGACCATGCATAACAGGAAAGGGGGGGTGAGGGTAACCATGCATACCAGGAAAGGGGGGTGATGGGACCATGCATACCAGGAAAGGGGGTGAGGGGGACCATGCATACCACGAAAGGAGGGTGAGGGTAACCATGCATACCTGGATTGGGGGGTGAGGGTAACCATGCATACCAAGATTGGGGGGGTGAGGGTAACCATGCATACCAGGAAAGGGGGGTGAGAGGACCATGCATACCAGGAAAGGGGGTGAGGGAGACCATGCATACCATAAAAGGGGGTGAGGGGGACCATGCATACCAGAAAAGGGGGGTGAGGGTAACCGTGCAAACCAGGGTTGGGGGGGTGAGGGGACCATGCATACCAGGATTGGGGGGGTGAGGGAGACCATGCATACGAGGATTGGGGGGGTGAGGGGACCATGCATAACAAGAAAGGGGGGTGAGGGTAACCATGCATATGAGGATAGGGGGTGAGAGGACCATGGATACCAGGATTGGGGGATGAGGGGGACAGGACCATGCATACCAAGAAAGGGGGGTGAAGGGGACCAATCATAACAGGAAAGGGGGGTGAGGGTAACCATGCATACCAGGAAAGGGGGGTGACAGGACCATGCATACCAGGAAAGGGGGGTGAGGGGGACCATGCATACCACGAAAGGAGGGTGAGGGTAATCATTCATACCAGGATTGGGGGGTGAGGGTAACCATGCATACCAAGATTGGGGGGTGAGGGTAACCATGCATACCAGGAAAGGGGGGTGAGAGGACCATGCATACCAGGAAAGGGGGTGAGGGAGACCATGCATACCATAAAAGGGGGTGAGGGGGACCATGCATACCAGAAAAGGGGGGTGAGGGTAACCATGCAAACCAGGGTTGGGGGGGTGAGGGGACCATGCATACCAGGATTGGGGGGGTGAGGGAGACCATGCATACGAGGATTGGGGGGGTGAGGGGACCATGCATAACAAGAAAGGGGGGTGAGGGTAACCATGCATATGAGGATAGGGGGTGAGAGGACCATGCATACCAGGATTGGGGGATGAGGGGGACAGGACCATGCATACCAAGAAAGGGGGGTGAAGGGGACCATGCATAACAGGAAAGGGGGGTGAGGGTAACCATGCATACCAGGAAAGGGGGGTGACAGGACCATGCATACCAGGAAAGGGGGGTGAGGGGGACCATGCATACCACGAAAGGAGGGTGAGGGTAATCATTCATACCAGGATTGGGGGGTGAGGGTAACCATGCATACCAAGATTGGGGGGTGAGGGTAACCATGCATACCAGGAAAGGGGGGTGAGAGGACCATGCATACCAGGAAAGGGGGTGAGGGAGACCATGCATACCATAAAAGGGGGTGAGGGGGACCATGCATACCAGAAAAGGGGGGTGAGGGTAACCATGCAAACCAGGGTTGGGGGGGTGAGGGGACCATGCATACCAGGATTGGGGGGGTGAGGGAGACCATGCATACGAGGATTGGGGGGGTGAGGGGACCATGCATAACAAGAAAGGGGGGTGAGGGTAACCATGCATATGAGGATAGGGGGTGAGAGGACCATGCATACCAGGATTGGGGGATGAGGGGGACAGGACCATGCATACCAAGAAAGGGGGGTGAAGGGGACCATGCATAACAGGAAAGGGGGGTGAGGGTAACCATGCATACCAGGAAAGGGGGGTGACAGGACCATGCATACCAGGAAAGGGGGGTGAGGGGGACCATGCATACCGCGAAAGGAGGGTGAGGGTAATCATGCATACCAGGATTGGGGGGTGAGGGTAACCATGCTTACCAAGATTGGGGGTGTGAGGGTAACCATGCATACCAGGAAAGGGGGGTGAGAGGACCATGCATACCAGGAAAGGGGGTGAGGGAGACCATGCATACCATAAAAGGGGGGTGAGGGGGGACCATGCATACCAGAAAAGGGGGGTGAGGGTAACCATGCAAACCAGGGTTGGGGGGGTGAGGGGACCATGCATACCAGGAAAGGGTATCAGGATTGGGGGTGAGAGGACCATGCATACCAGGATTGGGGGGTGCACGTTATTGCATTATTATTAAATCTTCATAAAGAAACTACATACATATTCTAGAATACCCAATGCGTTAGAATCGGGCCACCATCTAGTATTCTATAAACTCCTCAACATCCCTGGCATATTTACTTATATGTGCTTAGTAGATCAAAAAGTGAAATAGAGAAAGATATTATTTACAACACTGCCATCTGTTGCAGAAGGATAACATTGAAGTCCTTCTAATTTCTTTGAACTGAACTGTTATTATAGTACTTACATAGTGCCTTTTTACATATACAGTGACTTATTGTAGGATCGCTTTCTCCTAATAAGCAAAATAAGTAATAACCTCCATCCCGCTGTGGTCAAAACCTTTATTCTGAAGAAAAACATTGAGTTCCTAGGAATTATATGTAGGTTTAAACTTACTGTTTGAACTATAAGATTTTTAGGACTCTGACTTGCTAAATTGCTTACAGAAGGAAGACCCTATAAAATAGCTCATTCTGTGAACCTGCGACAGGAGCCCTGTAAATGGAAGCTGGGGCCAATAGACTTAAATCCACAAAAAAGGGAGACTCCTCACTACTAGGGCTTCAAAATTCAGGGGTTCCAATAATACCAAGTCCAACATCAGATTCTTTAAATTCTATTAACTCCTTTAGGTCCAGATCTCCTATAAAAAAAGGAAATATGACCTCTAACTCCCCCAAAAATAATTTATATATGACATCTTACAGTAAAGTGATACAAGAAGGGCTGGACCAAAGACCTCCGGACCCAAAATCTCAAAATGAGACACAAGGTCCCCCGCAAAACGCAAGCGCTATAGATATTAATGTAGGGGGGCAGATATCTTTGAAGGATGCAATGGACAGCTCTAAGTCATATAAAAGGAAGGGACCAGAGGAGGGAGCTTTGGGAGGCAGCCCTCGAACAATGGGTTCAACCTGTACGTCACATAATTGTTCCCCCAACCATAGTCCTACTTAACCACAACCAAAAAGGGGGTGCCCGGAGTCTACTGGCCTAGCAGATCCTTAATTTTTATCGGTTAATTTTGATAAGTTTTTGACATCAAGCAAGGTAGCTACTGAGGGATTCATAGCTAATTTCTGCAAAGCCCTGACCGAGTCTATTAGACTCGGCTTTGAGGTGAACAAAGACTCCCTACAAGATGTATGTAGGAGCTTCACACAGAGGTTTGAAAGCAATGAGGCAAGAATAATAAAAGTGGAAAATAAATCAGAATCCCTAGAAAAAGAAAATTCGGAATAAAAAAAGGTGCTCCTATCCCTGAGATCAAAAATAACTGACTTAGAAGATAGGAGCAGAAGAAACAATATTAAGATCAGGGGAATCCCAGAAAATGTCTTGCAGAATAACCTTGCAGATTATGCCAAGTCCATTTTTAAAAAAACCAGCTCCTTCTCTATCTGAGCTACAGCTCACTATATACAGGATCCACAGGCTGCCGCGTCCACGAGGCATCGCCGCTGACAAACGGCGAGATACTATCTTGCGCTTACATTTTTTCCAAACGAAAGAACTAATCTTGAAATCCATTAGAGAAAAGGGGTCCTTCCCAGCTCCATATAACAACCTCAAAATTGACTCGGATTTCTCAAAAGCCACGATGGAGGCTAGAATGGCTTTTGGAGAAATAATGTCCAAACTTAGAGATCTGGGAACCCCCTATAGATGGAGATTCCCAACTAAATTGCTGGTTTGGCACAAGGGAAAGAATATCCCTCTCTTTACCATAGAAGAGGGTTTAGACTTTGTACACTACCTCCAAGAAGAACTAGCCAACAAAGATAAGGGATGAACACTATGCCTTAATCTCCTCATAGGTATGGTCTACATGCCTTTAGTCTTATTACGTATAGTGTTGGGGTGACTGGGCAGGTTCTTTGCCACAATTCTTGTTTGTTCCCTCCAAGCTAGAGAGAGGCCTCACTGGAGGTGTGATCCTTCAGGAGAGCTCTACTCGAGTCGAACAAAGTTTTGTTTGAAATATTACTGTGCAGGTTTAGGCTTAGTTAAGAAAGTCTTTGATATTCTTCTTTGATTGTTCACATCAAGACGACGAAGGGTGCACCCTGTGCCACCAATATGTGACGATCCCACCACTGACACAGGTATGTCAGCGGACGGGGGAATGTGACGCACTGCCGGCACACAGCTATCACAGGCACAGTGGGGGCTTATCTTAGTTTTCCCACCACCGGCACCATATGACAAAAATACAGCAAGCTAATCTTACCCTAACAATTTATTGCATGGGGGTATTTTGGATGCCCCACCACTGCTAACAACCTTCCAAGAACTGTGGGGATTTATGTATATCCCACTTTCTCAGTTCCACTTTGGAACTCGCAGCTCTTTGGGGCCCCCCTTACCCTCAGGTCAGTCAGGGAACTGCACCTAGGATAATCAGTCGCCGGATGGGCTGCTTGTTGTGCACGGGCAATTAGACTACTGCAGTAAGGGAATTATCAATGCTTTGGCCTTCAGCCACCCATTCAGCAATATAAGACCCTCCTGTACTGCCAACTAGCCTAACCAACCGCACACACCACGCTGCCACCAGCTCCTGGTTTCTCCACTTAAGTTATAGATTTAATGGAGGGGTTCGAAGCCAACCCAAACAGCAGCGTAATTATCTAAAAAAGGCGCATAGTTCGTTTCTTAGAGCATGGAGACAAACTAATAGATTTTATCATTTATTCCCAAAATGCCGGCAGTGATTACACAGATAAAAATTGTTACAAAGTTGAGACATTAAATATGTTCAATGCGAGTATAAAATAACATGGATGAAAAGACAGAAATTACACTTACAGTTGCTTATGGTTCTTTAGGCATCCCATGTGGCTCGGGGGATGGGCCACCAACCACACATCCCCGGACATCTGCAGATCTTTCTAGCATGGCATCTGCAGCTCAACTGAATGAATTTTGGGAGGGAATACCTTATCCCTTTGGGTTTGTGACCTTACGAAATGGGTGATCTGGTGAGGTCCATCCCCCCTACTCTCTAAGTTGCAATTTATCTAAAAACTTATAATAACTATTTCTTAATGAGGGAAGCTCGTATAAACTCACCCAGGGTATCATGTTTCCCAGCTTATCGAATCCAATAAGACAACATCAAACATGCCGTAATTAAGACACTCCATTTGGGAGCAATCCATATCTCAGTTTCTGGAGGCGTTCAAACCGTGAAAATTAGGGATTAGAAAGTTGGTTTTGCTGCCTACGCAGAGATGTGGTTATTATATCTCTGCAGTGTATGGTTCTTGTGATATGACTTGTTTTAATACTTCCCATAGCTGAATCCAGCCTCATGGCCAGGACAAAGAAATCCTTGCACTTAGCTGTGCAGAGTGGGGGAGGAAAAAGGGGGGGAAGAGAGAATCTACACTGGAGTTTCAGGTTTCACAGCTGCAGGCAGATAGCTGTGTGTGGAGGAAGGGAAGATTTCTAGCATGTTCCAGAAACATCATGCCTTACAGTACATTACACCTCCCTGTTGTGAACTCTTTTTCTGCTCTACCAGTTGAGAGTTCTCCTTCCGTTCTCCCTCTGGTGGTGACAGGAGGTAGTGAGGTTGGTTTAATTGGTAGTGATCTGCCACCTGATGAGGAAGATAACGATTGGATCTCTGGAGTATCAGACTGGATATAAGACAGCCGACGCCCTATCCTGGTGCTGGTGATTCAGTCTGCTTCTCAGGTCTTGAACTTCAGCTCTGTTCCAGTCTTCTCAAGTTAAGTTTGTTTTTGCCTATTGTTCATACTTGCTCTTGTTGGTCAATTCAGTTTTTTGTGGTCAGCCAGACCCTGCTGGGGTTGTGCTGAATTTCCACTCCTATGTATCTGTACTTGCCTTTTGGTCCTTTATTAGATTGTCCTCTTTTTGCTCTGTCTCAGAATATTTTAGAGTGCTGATATAGTGGGAGAAGTCTAGTGACTTCAGGGTTAATTTTGCTATCAGAAGTGTTGGACATTATTTTGGTAGGGTTTTTGGCAGATTGCAGACAGTGTCTTTCCTTTCCTGTCCTTTCTAGTTAGTCGGGCCCCATCGTTTGCTCAGCCTATTTTTCTGCCTTTGTGTTTTCATCTTGTTTCACCATCAATACATGTGGGGGGCTGTCTTTCCTTTGGGCTCTGCTCTGGGGCAGTTAGTTTTCCTCTTTTCCTGCTTTAGGCTTATGTAGCTCTCTGACGAGGCATCTAGGATCATCGTAGGTATGCTCCACGACTGCTGCTAGTTGTGTGGTAAGATCAGGGATCTGCAATCTGCATAGTTACCAACCTCTGGTTTTCTGAGACTTGGCTTGTGTTGTTTTTTCCTCCTCGGTGACCCATTCATAACACCTCCCCCTTTTAGAGGGCGCTACGGAGGCATTACCTGACGGTAATTGGCCATGCGCACCTAAGCTGGTTCACCTTGACAGGACAACCCATCAGCATTACCATGTTCGCTGCCCTTTTTGTGTTGTACAGTAAAGTCATACTGTTGAAGGGCAAGGCTCCAGTGGAGCAACCTTCCATTGGTTCCGGATACTGTGTGCAACCAGCTCAGAGGGTGCCCAAGAAGGACTTCACCTGTTTTTTGGTCCTGGGGGTGGGCCAAGACACGATTGGACACTTTTCCCAGCTCCGGACTCTTGAAACCCCCGCCTACCCGGTGTCCCAGGTAGTGGACCTCGCTCATGCCCATCTGGCACTTTCCCGGCTTGATAGTCAGGCCTGCCTGGTGAAGACGCTTGAGCACCTCCTGGAGATGCTGAAGGTGTTCCTCCCAGGTGGAACTGAAGATGGCAATGTCATCCAAGTACGCCACTGCGTACTCCTCCAGTCCCCGGAGCAGATGGTTGACCATCCACTGGAAAGTGCCAGGGTCATTTTTAATGCTGAAGGGCATGACTGTGGACTCGTACAGTCCAAAGGGGGTGAAAAAGGTGGATTTCTCCTGCACCTCAGGACTATAATTTATAACTTGTAGGAACGTAGGCAGCAAATATGAAAGTAAAAATTCTATCATACAACGTTAGAGGCTTAAATTGCCCGTACAAACGCTTTGCCACTTGGAAAGAGGTAAAACAAGCACAGGCTGATATTGTTTGCCTCCAGGATGTCAAGTTAGCCAGGGATGGCCACCCTTACTTCCAACATAAAAGCTACTCCCACATGTACAAATCACTTAAAGTCAAAAAAAGGGCAGGGGTTGTCACAATTATAAACAAAGATATCCCATTCCAACTGATCAGTGAGGAGGGTAGATTCCACATCCTGGTTTGCAGCCTAAATTGTAAAATATGTACAATAGTCAATGTGTATGTTCCAAGTAAGAGACAATTTGCCTTCTTTAATAAGCTTATTACAAAAATAGAAGAAGCCAAGAACTGAGAGCAACTAATAGTAGGGGATTTCAATATAGTCCCAAATGAAAATATGGATTCCTCGTCTACCGTGCGTCATTTGGCTTCAACTCTAAATAACTGGATCACCCAAAAGGAACTTTTCGATGTCTTTAGATGTCTCAATTCAACCTCACGAGAATTTACACATTATTCAGATGTGCATAAAACATCATCCAGAATTGATCTCTTCTTAACTAATATTTTCTCATTACCTCAATTCAAAAAGCTTGAAACACTAAACAAATCATTCTCTGACCACCTGACATTGCTAAAAATCCCAGAATATAGAGAGAAAATTAGGAATACTATTGATAACTACTTCCTTGAAAACTCCTAACCAGATGCTGACCCATTTATAATTTGGAAAGCGCACAAAGCGGTCATTAGGGGTTGCTTAATGCAACTTTCAGCTCGGCATAAAAAAAAAAAAGGAAAAAATTTCCAACCTGCCAGCCCAAATAAAAATGAGGATCAACAAAATAAATCTGACTATCCATCTCACTCCATTCACTTAGAACTGATGAAGCTAAGGCAGGAACTTAGGGCGGAACTCAAAACAGAGTATGACTCAATTATTCGGGCATCCAAATCTAATGCTTATACGTCCACGAATAAGCCGACTAGATACAAGCTTAACAAACTAAGCAAGAACGTATACATAGGAGAATAGACAAAATTAGATCTTCCTCAGGAGATCTTAAACACCATCCTTCGGACATTGCAGATGTATTTGCAGAATATTTTAGCAAGCTTTATAGTCTAAAGTCTGACTCTGCAATGCCTAGCCTAGATCAAGCTGCCATAGACTCTTTCTTCTCTGATCCAAACCTTCCACATATAACTCCCTCAGATTCAGAGCTATTAAATTCACCTTTTACTGTGAAAGAAATAGCAGGCACTATCACCAAACATAAGTCTCCCAGATGGGTTTATAAATGAATATTTTAAAATATTCTCAGATATTATTTCACCTCATTTGAAAACCCTTTTTGACCATGCCTTGAATTTAGGAGCATTCCCTGCAGACATGTTGGAAGCATCTATAATAATGATACCAAAAGAAACTGGAGACATGGAAAAAGTCCAAAATTTCAGACCCGTATCGCTAATAAATGTCGATATTAAGTTATATGCCAAAGTCCTTGCAGAGCGTCTAAAAAATATCATGCCTTACCTGGTTAGAAAAGACCAAATTTGGGGCGTGGCTTGAGCTCGGCTGCATGGCGGTTGTGTGAGCTCGGAGCTCCTGTGCGGCCAGTTAGTCAAGCGACAGAAGATAGCGACAATAATAAGAAACTTGGACTAAAACATTCCCAGAAATATTCTACACTCTTCCAGGAGTTGTTTGATACTAATTTCCAAAGAGTGAGACTTATATTTCACCCGTGGTGACTACTGGAAAAGAGTGGTGTGAGGCGCTGAGGTAAAGGCGGGAAGGCGGCAAGAGTCCGGGAGTCCCTGCTCTGGGTGACGTCATAGGCCTTCTCGGAGACACCGGTCGCTGAGGAAAAAATTAAAGATTTCATCAACATACCCATGTTCCTTCGGAGCCTCTGAATCCGGTGGTGCCGCAGTGAGTAACTAAACAGTTTGGCGGTAATCCATTAAGAAGAGTCCGGGAGTCCCTTCTCGTGGTCATACCGGCGGCCGATCCCGGGGAGCCTGAGTCTGAGACTTAGAAGACCGGCACTGCTGTGTCACTAATCATGAGACACGGGAGCTTCATAGTGGCGGTTGGTTGACTGGAGCCGCTGACACCATTAGCAGGGCAGGAAGCAAGAAGCGTCCATGAAGAAAAGGGCACGAAAGATGCAGTGCTGAGGTAATTAGGAGGCGGAGATATAACCGGAGCAATAATCCAGCTGACAGACGCAAGCAAGAAGAAGACACTCAGGAGACGGTGTATAAAGCAGCGATTGGAGAGAGGAAGAGGCGAAAGCAGCGGTGAACCAAGGAAGAAAGAAGAGAACAGGAGAACATTGGGACTGCTGCAAGAAGGACTATATTTACCAGATAAAGCTGCAAGCCCTCAGACTCTTTTGCCCTTGGATTACAAAGCAAAAGCAGCTTTCCTAAAACCTAACCAAAAGCCCTGCTAGGGCTGGGAAAGTAATTGAGCTATTAACCTGTGCCTGGCAGCAGATAGGTATTTATATTGGGACTTCACTGTTGGCAGTGGTGCAAGTTTACAAGGGGTGGTGCAAGGGGTTTGGGAAGCATTAATTTCATCACAGGGAAAGGGGAAGATGCTGCTCCATAAAGAGTCTCCAGAGACACGGCACATAAATAAATTGGTGCCTTATTGTTGTACTGTTTAACCCTCCTTGTGCCATTCATTAGATCTGGACCTTTCCTACTTACAGTATATATACCTGCAGTGAGGGAAATCAATCCTGCTGCTTCATATAACAAACCAAAGCTTAATTATTATATAGCTGCTTTTCATATAAATGTAGTGGATCTCGTTTTGCCTTGCTCAAATCTTCAAACCTCTCTATTGGAGCTACCTTTTATTTGATGTCTATTTTGTCATTGTTTTCCCCTGTTGATACATTGCTGGAATACTCTTGTAGGGAAGGTGACCTGACGGACGGACGGACGGACGTGTCAGAATAGAGAAAGATAGGTTTGCACAGTTTAGACAGGTGTCAGTTACTACAGTGGGGAAACAGCTAGGAAAGTGTAGTGGACGTGCAGTACCTTGGGTTGACCATTAGATGGCAGGGAGGAGTGTGAGCAAAGGACTTGACATCAGCTTAGGGCTTTAGAAACCGTTGGTCATGGGGGGCGGAGTTACAGTGACAGGGGACCGGGAGTGCTTTAAAAACTGAGGGAGGGTTCCAGAAAGTTCCAGTCCCCAGGGGGATCTCCAGTGACAGGAGGACTGCGACAGTCTGTGCGCTGTGAGGAGAATCCAAACCAGGGGGACTGAGGAGAGAGAACGTCAGGGGGGTCGTCCTGACAGGAATACCACAACAGAGACGAGTTAAAGAGAGTACGCATACCGTGTTATGGACGACGTTTGACCAGTGAAAGGACTGTCGGTGATTAGGCCTATGGCAGCCACAGTGTCGGAAGCTGTCAGTGCGTCAGGAAGGAAAAAATGACAGGACGTATATATACATCCCAGGCGAGAAACATGGTGTGTGAAGCGGCTCTGGATACGGAGGGCCGTGAGAGAGAGATATGGCGGTGTGCTGCGAGGGCCGTCAATCGGGCGGTGGACAATAAACTTGGATCTGTTGCACCCAGAATCTGTCTCCATCTTGTCTCTGTTTCGTCTCTGCGCGGTAAGAAGAGGGACCACCCCCCCAGCTCGCCCCACCACCCCTACACTCTTACTTTCTTTATAGATCTCCACTACAGGATTTGTATACAAACTTCAAATATTGGGAGCATTGACCGTCTGTTGGTTATATAAATGGCAGGGTTTGCATTCTATCATCTCATAATCTACAGAAATTACAATACTGTGGTCTGGTGTTAAAACTTGGGGGTGAGTAATTTGGTCCTCACCCTGCAAGAAAAGGGGTAAAACATATCATCGATTAGTTCTCTGGGCATATTTAATAGAATTGCACTGTATATTGTCATTAACTGCACTGTCGTTTTCTGATTATACTGCTTTACATATACTTTGCTGATTTGTGGCCCTTTTACGCTTTGACTTTAAGTCCTAACATGGCGTCGGGGAATTCCTAAAGTAAAGGGCTCTCTAATAGAACCCAGAGGGATTCGAGCAACACTAAACCCAAATCTGTGAGGGAACCCACTAATTCAGTCAGTCCTATTAAATCCAGGTCTCCCATAGACAGAGTTGAGGACAAACATAGGTCTCCCTCAACTGCTTCCAATGCATGCCATGGGAAATTGGCACAGGGGAAACAGTCTCAGAAAAATCATAGAATCATAGAATCATAGAATCGTAGAGTTGGAAGGGACCTCCTGGGCCATCTGGTCCAACCCCCTGCTCAAAGCAGGATTCGCTAAATCATCGCAGTCAGATGTCTGTCCAGCCTCTGTTTGAAGACATCCATTGAAGGAGAACTCACCACTTCTCGTGGCAGCTTGTTCCACTCATTGATCACTCTAACTGTCAAAAAGTTTTTTCTAATATCTAATCTGTGTCTCCTCCCATTCAGTTTCATCCCATTGCTTCTAGTCTTTCCTTGTGCAAATGAGAATAAAGTTGATCCTTCTACAATGTGACAGCCCTTTAGATATTTGTAGACAGCTATTAAGTCTCCTCTCATTCTTCTCTTTTGCAAACTAAACAATCCCAAATCCTGCAACCTTTCCTCATAAGACAGGGTTTGCAGACCGGTCACCATTCTGGTTGCTCTTTTCTGAACTTGCTCCAGTTTGTTGATGTCTTTTTTAAGATGTGGTGCCCAAAACTGGACACAATATTCCAGATGAGGTCTGACCAAAGAGGAGTAGAGGGAAATAATGACTTCACGTGATCTAGACTGTATGCTTCTGTTAATACATCCTAGAATTGCATTTGCTTTTTTTGCTGCTGCATCACACTGTTGACTCATATTCAGTCTGTGATCTATTAGTATACCCAAGTCTTTTTCACATGTGCTGTTGCTTAGGCCTATTCCTCCCATTCTGTATATGCTTTTTTCATTTTTATTGCCCAGATGTAGTACTTTGCATTTTTCCCTGTTAAAAACCATTCTGTTAGTTGCTGCCCACTTCTCCAGTTTATTTATATCTTTTTGAATCCTCTCTCTCTCTTCTCTAGTATTAGCTATCCCTCCTAGCTTTGTGTCATCAGCAAATTTAGTCAGTTTACCCTCAATTCCTTCATCTAAATCGTTGATAAAGATGTTGAACAATACAGGGCCCAGGACAGAGCCCTGTGGTACCCCACTTGAGACATTCTTCCAACTGGATGTGCAGCCATTTACGACCACTCTTTGGGTCCGATCACTAAGCCAGTTATGAATCCACCTAACAGTTGCCTTGTCCATTCCATACTTAGTCATTTTTTCAATAAGGATTGTATGAGATACTTTGTCAAATGCTTTGCTGAAGTCAAGATATACTATATCTACAGCATTTCCTTGATCCACCCAATCAGTGATTCCGTCATAGAAGGAAATTAAGTTAGTCTGACATGACTTACTAGTTACAAACCCATGCTGACTCTGTTTAATCACTTCATTCTTATCCAGGTACTGACATACATGTTGTTTAATAATTTGTTCAAAGATCTTTCCTGGTATAGAAGTCAGACTCACCGGCCTATAGTTGCCTGGGTCCACCTTCTTCCCCTTTTTGAAGATAGGAACAACATTTGCTCTTCTCCAGTCTTCTGGGACTTCTCCTGTTTTCCAAGAATTTTCAAAGATTATGGAGAGGGGTTCAAAAATTTCTTCTGCTATCTCCTTCAGTACTCTGGGGTGTAATTCATCTGGACCTGGAGACTTGAATTCATTTAGGTTAGCTAAGTGTTTCCTCACTATCTTTCTGTTTATAGATATCCTGGATTCTTCTATTCCCTTAATAGGACAGTGAAGAACAGTTGATGTCACATTTCCTTTCTGAGAGAAAACAGATGCAAAATAGGAATTTAAAAGTTCGGCCTTCTCAACATCCTGTCTTACCATTTCATCATTTTCATCCTGTAAAAATCCTATAGCATCTTTGACTTTTCTTTTACTTTTGACATATCCCCAAAATTCTTTATTATTGCTTTTGACATCTCTTGCAAGCCTCAATTCATTGTCAGCTTTAGCTAATCTGATTTGTGCCCTGCAGGTTCTGCAGACAGCATTATATTCTTCTTTAGATATGCCTCCCTCTTTCCAATTTATAAACATTTTTTTCTTCCTTTTTAGCATGTGCTTAAGTTCTGTGTTCATCCATCCTGGCTTCCTTAAATGCTTCCTATTCTTCCCTCTTTTCGGAATTGTTAACAATTGTGCTTTGAGAATTTCATTTTTCAAGATTTCCCATCCTTCCTGGACATTTTTGTCTTTAAGGATATCCAGCCATTGGATCCCTCCAATTCTCTTTTTGAATCCCTTAAAATCTGCCTTTCTGAAATCTAACCTTGACGTCTGAGTCTTCACAGGTCTTCTGCCTCTAGTTATCCAAAATTCTAAAATAGCATGGTCGCTACCTCCTAGGGTCCCAGCCACTTTTACCTCCTCAACCATTTCCTCCCTGTTTATAAGGATTAGATCCAAGGTAGCAGTTCCCCTTGTTTTCTCCCCTACCTTTTGGAAGATAAAGTTGTCAGCCAGAGAGGATAAGAATTTCCTTGACCTGTTAGTTTTTCCTGAGAGAGATTCCCAACAAATGTCTGGATAGTTGAAATCTCCCATGACAACTATGTCATATTTTTGGGAGAACTTGGCCATTTGATGCATAAAGAGTTCATCCATATCTTCAGCTTGCACAGGCGGCCTGTAGTAAATGCCTACAATGGTGTCCTTTCCATTGTTCTGTCCTTGTATTCTTACCCAAACAGTTTCCACAGAACTCCCAGTCTCTGAAGCTTCAATCTCTGTGCAGATATACGCGTTTCTAACATACAATGCGACACCTCCTCCTCGTTTATCAAGTCTGTTTCTTGCAAATAAGTTGTATCCTTCTAGTCTTGTATTCCAATCATGTGTATTGTCCCACCAAGTTTCAGTGATTCCAATGACATCATATTTCTTCTCCTGCGTTAGTAGTTCCAATTCTCCTTGTTTGTTGCCCATGCTTTGTGCATTAGTATAGAAACATTTTAGTTAGAAACATTTTAGTTTGTGATTGGTTTCTCTTTCTCCAATATTTTTATTAATTAGATTCTTTTGTCTTTGTTCTTCCTTTCCACTTCTAATAGCAGAGTTCTCAATAGCATTTGTCAGGTGTATGGCTTTTTCTGGTCTTTTGCTTCCCTTCCCATGTTGTTCTAGTTTAAAGCTCTCCTTACAAGTGTAGCAAGACGACTTCCAAATACTTGTTTTCCAGTCTTTGTAAGGTGCACCCCATCTCTGACTTTCATGAATTATCTCAGCAATCTACTCTTTCTAATAAAACGAATGATAGGTTAAATGAGATGGACTTGTCACAACCAAATAAAAGGAAGACTTTGAAAGGGGGACATCATGGGAAAGAGACATCTGCGATTGACTCATTCAGCACCTCAGATGAACTCTCTAGTAACACTAGTTCAAGACAACCTCTTCCCAAAAAAGGTTGCACAGGGGTCCCATCCATAAGTACACCTCCACTTGATTTAGTCAATTGAGACATTTCTCTCTTCTGACAAACAGGTGTCGGAGGGGGTACTAGCCAATTTTTGCAAGGCACTCAAAGACTCAGTTACTTTAGGTTTTGAGACACAGAGGAACCTTATCCAAGAAGTGAGTGACAAATTCTCCAACGGATTTGAAATGAATGAGAGCAGAATCACGAAAGTGAAGACTAGTACAGAAATTCTCATGCAACAGAACTTGGCTCTGAAAGAGGAGGTTTTGTATATGAAACAAAAGATGACAGACATTGAAGATAGGAGTCGTCAAAACAATCTAAAGCTTAGAGGGATCCCGGAGACCATAATTCAAGATGATCTCGCGGGATATGCCAAATCTCTCTTTAAAAAAGCGATTCCTTCTCTTTCAGATATCCAGTTAACTATTGATAGGATTCACAGACTTCTGCACCCCAAGGGTATCCCCTTGGATAGGCCCAGACACGTTATCCTACGTCTCCTTTTCTTTGAAACCAAGGAGGGAATATTGAAATTCATACGAAATAAGGGTGTTTTTTCAGCTCCCTATGAAAACATTAAGGTGTTCTCGGACTTTTCCAGAAACACCATGGAAGCTAGGAGGTCATTCAAAGAAGTGACCGTTAAATTAAGCGATTTGGAAATATTCTACAGGTGGGGTTTCCCTACTAAATTAATTGTATGGTTCAAGGGGAAGAATGTATTACTACAAAACCCGAAAGAGGGACAAGATTTTCTTACATTTATTCAAAAAGAGTATAAAGACAATGGATGATTTTCATCTTAGTTCATACATGAGGTTACTAATACTTAACCTCTATCTTCTAAAATAACAACAATTTTCAAAAAGAGAAATGACTGGTCGCGTAGGACCTTCGCCACATTTTTTTTTACCCCAAACTAAGGAGAGAAACCTAGGCCGGTTTCTCCCAGGAGAACTCCATAGTTCTAACTTTACATTGTATTTTTCTTGTTTGTCTTGTTCTTGTTAGGTTACTATTCTATAAGCACTTCTAAACTTTGGTCTTCGTTTAAGTCTAAGGCAGATACAGATGGAAATTAATATGTTGTCATATAATGTAAGAGGTCTAAATAGCCCATACAAACGGCATGTCACGTGGAAGGAAATAAAATTATACCAGGCTGACATTGCGTGCCTTCAGGAGGTGAAATTTATCAGAAATAACCACCCACTATTTCAACACAAGCAATACACTCATACTTTCAAAGCACTCGGGGACAAGAGGAAAGCTGGAGTCATGACCATCATCAGCAACAAAATACCATTTCAGCATATCAGTGAAGTAGTTGATCCAAGGGGGAGATATCACATTTTGCTATGCAAACTTAATGGCACAACATTCACTATTGCTAACAATTATGCACCAAATACTAAACAGTTTCCCTTTTTTGACAAGGTCCTAAAAAAAATTAATAAGATCAAACAGGGTGAACTGTTGATATTGGGCGACTTTAATATGGTACCTGATTAACGTATTGATTCCTCCTCCTCTGCACTCATGTCGGCCTCATCCTTGGGCAAATGGTTGCTCAGGAATGAGTTGTTTGATACCTTTAGATGTCTAAACTCATCCTCCCGTGAATATACCTGCTACTCTGATGTCCATGGCTCCTCATCTAGGATAGACCTATTTCTAACCAATATTTTCCTCTTCGCCACGACAGCACCCACTGAGAGAGGGGATCCGCCCCTAGGAACAGGAAACCTACCGAGAGATAAATGGGGCGGTCCCCCTCGCTCCCTCAGTTTGGTTTCCTGTTCCTAGGAAGGAACCCGCAGAAGAGGATGCCTGGTCTGGTAGCCGCCCGCATGCATGATATGAGCAGCGGGGGCCCCAGGACTGGAAGCAGCGTCGGGTGGAGAGAAGGTCCTCCCTGGCTGGTAATGCAGGTGAGGCCGTGGTGAGGAGTACCGATGCACACTTTATGGGGGCCCCCCCATCCTCACAGAGGGGTAGAAGTGCATTACAGGAGCAGATTACAGGTGCACATTACAGGGCGCAGGCACCGGGGATGATAACCCCCCCCCCGATACAGCAAGGCCGGGTAAACAATGACATCCTGAGCTCGCAGATTGCAGTGCTGGGCAGCGCTGATAAGAGCGGAATACCTGGTAGCAGGAGATGTCCGGGAGCAGTGATCGAGCGGTGGGACAGGTAACCGGCGCTCCCAGGCTGAGGCGACCTGGAAGTTCTGTAACAGCTTCCCGGGTCAGAGGAGGCAGGCAAGCGCAGTATCGCGGGAGCAGGAGCCGCGCATGCGCAGTAGGGGAAAAAAAGAAAGAAAAAAAAATGGCCGAAAAACAAGAAGGAAAAGGGGAAGAGATGGGAAAGAGAGGGCGGCACCGGTGAACTGCATAAAAAGCACCGGTAATACTACAGCGGTGCGCAGCTATGTCGTCCACAAACGACCCGGTTTCGCTCCAACTGAGCCAGCTAAATGAGTCCCCACAGGGCAGTAGAAAGAGCGGTACTACAAGAAGGAGCAGCAGTACCGGGAGAAGTGGCAGCTCCAGAAGAGAGTCCAGCGGGCATTCCAGGCAGAATGAGCCCACGCAAAAAAAGCGGAAGGAGAAAAAGCCGTCCCACGCTTCGCCTCAGCCTGAGTTGCAAACCCTGCAGCCGGTAAATTGCTGACAAGATTCACGGGTGAGTGTTTTTAGTCAGACTTATAGCTAATGGCATTTCCTTGATCCATACCTTTAGGCCAAAAGAACGGAGAAGGCGAAAAATAGAGAGTGTGCCTTATGTTCTCAGCCCCTCCCAGATGGCCACCCTAAGAGATTATGACAGTCTTGTATTGAAAAGACATTACAGGAAGAATCCTCAGGGAAAAAGGAGGATATCCGTGCTATAATTAGAGAGGAGCTGCGGGCCTTGGGCAGCTCCAGTAGTCTGGGGGTTCATTCCGCCATTAGAGGAATGGTTTCACCAAGAGTAATAACTTCACCGGCGTCAGGATCGCCGTCAGAAACTGGGGAACTGGACTCAGATAGATCCCAGGAATACCTTTCCTCAGAGAAGGAGGAACAGACTTGACAGACTTGTTTCCCTACGGACAGTGTTAATAACCTGGTTAAGTCTGTCCGAAATACTATGGGTCTGGCCGAGGCTAAGGACCCTAAAACACCGCAGGACATGATGTTCGCCGGCTTTTCCGGGAAAAAGATCCGGGCCTTCCCAGTAGTTCCAGCTATAAAAGAACTGGTGAGGAGGGAATGGGAGAAACAGGGTCAGAGAACCTTCCTCCCCTTAACTTCAAAACACAAATACCCATTTGATGACAAAGAGTTAACATCTTGGTCGAGAGCCCCCAAAGTAGATGCGGCAGTGGCCTCTACCTCTCGTAGATCCTCCCTGCCGGTGGAGGATTCAGGGTCAATGGCTGACTCATTAGATCGTAAAACAGATACCTTTCTTAAACGATCCTGGGAGGCATGCACGGCAGCTTTTAAACCCGCAATAGCAGCCACGTGCACATCAAGGTCAATGTTGGTATGGCTGGATGACCTGGAGGGAAAATTAAAAGCGGAGTATCTAGAAGCGAGCACCTTTCCTCTATTCCCTTGATTAAAAGGAGCAGCAGCTTTCCTGTCCGACTCTTCAGCGGACTCTCTCCGACTATCTGCTAGAGCAGCGGGGTTAACCAATTCAGGCCGGCGGGCCTTATGGTTGAAAGGATGGAGAGGAGATACGCAGACAAAGACTAAACTTTGTGCTATACCCTGCCAGGGTAAGTACCTATTTGGCACGAAGCTGGATGACATCCTAACAAAAGCGGGGGAGAGAAAGAAAGGTTTTCCTAACCCGTATATTCCCTTTAACAGGAGGGCCTTCAGGAAGCCTCCGTTTGGGAAAAAGAGAGATTTCAAACCTCAGGACAAATAGGGAAATAAGGATCCCAAACAGAGGGGCAGCCTATTTGGGAAACGTCCCTTCAGAGGAGACAGGTTCCGCTAGTACCAGTACACCAGTAGGTAGCAGGCTACTGAAATTCAGCCACCAATGGGGAAAAATTACATCCAACCCCTGGGCCATTGATATCATCTCATCGGGCCTAAAACTAGGATTTGTTCGGCATCCACCGAACTCCTTCCTATTGACTTCTATGAAGTCCCAAACACAGCAGGAAGCACTGGAGATGGAGATTGCAGCACTGTTGACTAAGCGTGTCCTGATAGAGGTCCCAGAGGACGAAAAGGGAAGGGGCTTTTATTCTCCCCTGTTTTTAGTCCCTAAACCAGACGGCTCTTTTAGGACTATAATAAATTTAAAAAAGCTTAATACATTCTTGAAGCTGAGGCGGTTTAAAATGGAGTCAATAAATTCAGCAATAAAACTCTTGTTCCCCAGGTGCTATATGGCAGTCTTGGATCTAAAGGATGCCTATTACCATCTCCCCATATGCCAAGGGCACCAGAAGTTCCTGCGGGTAGCAGTCTGGTTCAAGGGTCGGATTCAACATTTCCAGTTTACGGCGATGCCGTTCGGACTGTCTATGGCTCTTCGAGTGTTTACCAAATTGATGCTAGAGGTGATGTCATATATAAGGCTGAATGACACCCTAGTGGTCCCCTACTTGGACGACCTGCTCATAGTAGGGAATTCTGTTTCCCAATGTGAGAAAAGAATAGCTGATATTGTCTTATCCCTACAGACATTAGGCTGGCTAATCAACTGGGAGAAGTCCAGGCTAAAACCGGTAACCTGTCAGAAGTTCCTAGGCCTGCAAGTAGATTCCGTAAGTCAGAAATGCTTTTTACCAGATGCTAAAGCGCAAGCCATAGTTAATAAAGTACGGAACATTACTGAAAAACCCGTAATATCATTGAAACAGGGTATGTCCTTGCTAGGGTCCCTAATATCATGCATTCCAGAGGTGCAATGGGCCCAATTCCACTCCAGAAAATTGCAGTGGGCTATTTTACAGGAGACCGATAGACTGCAGGGGCGGTTGGAAGGGAAGATGTCCCTATCGCCCGAAGTTATTAACTCCCTGGATTGGTGACTGGATCCTACCAATTTATCAAAAGGAGTTCAATGGTGGATCACTCCCTCTATGATACTCACCACGGATGCTAGCCCCTCGGGGTGGGGGGCCCACCTGGAGGACGAGATGGTACAGGGCCGATGGCTGGAGCATGAAGCAGAAAGCTCCTCTAACATGAAGGAACTAACAGCAGTTTACTATGCTATATCTCAATTTCTCCCGCAGTTAAGAGGAACCCATGACAGGATCCAGTCAGGCAATACCACCGCTGTGGCATATATAAACCGGCAAGGAGGTACGCGGTCAGGACCATTGATTTCTATCGTGGAAAAAATCTTAGAGATAGCCGAAGTGCATCTTCACTCCTTGTCTGCACTCCACATAAGAGGAGTGGACAATTCTCGAGCAGATTATCTCAGCCGCCAAACCCTATAACAGGGAGAGTGGGTCCTCAGCTGGCACATCTTCGAAATGATAGCGGCGAAATGGGGCATACCGGAAATAGACCTGTTCGCGACCAGAGCCAACAGGCATGTAAAAAAGTTCGCTTCTCTCTACAGAGCGGACAGCCCAGACATACTAGATGCCCTCCAAGCATCTTGGACATTCCAGCAAGCCTATGTCTTCCCTCCAATGGTTCTGTTACCAACAGTGGTCAGGAAAATAAGACAAGAAAAGGCGAGGGTCATCTTGATAGCCCCGTTTTGGCCCAAGATGCCATGGTTTTCATGGCTGAGAGCCATGTCAATAACCGACCCGTGGATCCTGCCACTACATCAGGACCTTCTCTCGCAGGGCCCTGCTACCATCCACAGGTCAAAGCCCTGCGCCTAGCGGCCTGGAATTTGAAAGGGAACTATAGAAGCAGAGAGGCTTCTCAAAAAACCTGATTAGTACCCTTCTACAAAGTAGGAAGGAATCTACAACAAAAATATACGCTAAGGTGTGGAGGAAATTTCTGGCCTTTCACCCAGCAAGGTTATCCAGTGAAGTGCCCATTACGGCCATTCTAGAATTCCTTCAGAAAGGCCGAGAATTGAGGCTCTAAATACTCTAAAGGTCCATGTATCGGCCCTAGGAGCCTTGTTTAACTACAACGTGGCAGGTAATAGGTGGGTGACCCGGTTTATTTCAGCTTGTCAGCGGTCAGAGCCAGTGCATATTCCTCAGCTACCAGCATGGAATCTTAGTCTTGTTTTGGATGCCTTCACTCAGGCCTCGTTTGAACCTATAAGTTTATCATCAATGAAATGCCTCTCATTAAAGACTGCTACGCTAGTAGCCTTAGTATCAGCTAGAAGAGTAAGTGATCTTCACGCCCTGTCAGTAGACCCCCCGTTCCTGTTAGTATCACGGGACAGACTAGTATTGAAGACTGACCCGTCCTACCTTCCCAAACGGGCAACTAAGTTTCATAGGTCTCAGGAGATCTGTCTACCTTCTTTCTATGAGAACCCAACGACACAGGACGAGGTTAAATATCACACCTTAGACGTAAGAAGAGCTGTGCTAGCCTACTTAGATAGGACCAGTCCCTGGAGGCAGAGTAGGTCTCTTTTTGTCTCCTTCCAGGGTAACAAGAAAGGGGCTAGAGTTACAACAGGCACTTTGTCCAGATGGATCAGAGATGCGATCACAATGGCATATTCGGCAAAAGGAGAAGACCCTCCACAGGGTATTAAGGCGCACTCTACCATAGCCATGTCATCCTCCTGGACCGAGAGGGCGAACGTCCTAATTGAGCAAATATGTAAGGCTGCAACCTGGTCTTCTCCGTCTACCTTTTATAGTCACTATATACTAGATTTGTCCTCTACCGAGGATCTGACTTTTGGTAGATCTGTCCTTAACACGGTGTGCCCTCCCAGGTGATTATCTCTGGAAATCTCTCAGTGGGTGCTGTCGTGGCGAAGAGGAAAAACCGGATTACTTACCGGTAATACTCTTTTATAGAGTCCACGACAGCACCCGCTCACTTCCCGCCCGTAAAATTTTCACAAGTGGTTCTCCTTGGTGGTGGAGATTAGACTTAAGACTTAAGGTGTAGATAACTATAGCAGACATAGAGGTATATATGTATAACATAGATGAATTGTCTAAACAAATTGACTATGTATGGCGGTTCCTCCGTTGTTCTCTGTAATCCAAACTGAGGGAGCGAGGGGGACCGCCCCATTTATCTCTCTTGAACAGGTTTCCTGTTCCTAGGGGCGGATCCCCTCTCTCAGTGGGTGCTGTTGTGGACTCTACAAAAGAGTATTACCAGTAAGTAATCCGGTTATTCTCCCTACCCAAATTCAAAAAGGTGGAAATTCTTAATAAATCCTTTTCTGGCCATACTCCACTGATTGCTAAATTTGCAATAGGGCCCTTAGTTAATACTGCATTTTTATGGAAAACAAGCCTTACTATACTCAAAATCCCCAAATACAGGAAATCTTTGGAGGACTCCATACTAAATTATTTCAAAGAAAACTCTAAGGCCTCTTTCACACATCCGGTTTTCAGCATCAGGCGCGATGCGGCGAAAAGTGTAAAAACCGGATCCGGCGCCGGTTGCCACCGGATCAGGTTTTTCCCCCATTCAGTTTCATTATTGCCGCATCGCGCCGGATACCTATGCGGCGTATCCGGTTTTTGCCTGATCCGGCAAAAACAGCCTGTCCGGCGTCTGGAAAAAACGTTCCATGTAACGTTTTTTTGCAGCGCCGGACCGGCTTTTTCCACAGCGCATGCCCGGACTCTGTGAATGTTAACCCCACAAGTGCCCGGCGAGAGAGAGATCTCTCTCTGTCACCCGGACACTTGTGAGAGATCTCTCTCGCCGGGCACTTGTGGGGTTAACACTCACAGTGTCTGGGTGAGAGAGAGAGATCTCTCTGTGGGGTTAACCCCACAAGTGCCCAGCAAGAGAGAGAGATTCTCTTGCCTGGACACTAATGTTAACCCCCCATGTCTCTCTCTCTCCACCCCCCTCCCCTCTCCTCCCCTCCCCTCTCCTCCCCTCCCCTCTCCTATCCTCTCCTCCCCTCACCTCCCTTTCAGCAGCTGTCTCATTGGCTGCCTCTGTCCTGCGGCTCCTTTAATAATGTCCGAGCCGTATCATCTCGCCGCACACACATCCGGTGTCACGGCTGCAGGCCGGATCCGGCGGCCCGGCTTTTCGCCGCACGCCGCCGGACCCCACACACCGGATGTGTGAAAGTAGCCTTACAATGACATAGATCCATTCACCCTTTGGCAGGCTCACAAGCCGGTTATTAGGGGTTGCCTTATGCAACTTTCCTCCAGGCATAAAAAGGAGAACAGGGAAAAGATTACTAGTCTGCAAGAAAGTATTAAGGCATAAGAGGATCAGCAGTCTAAATTAGGAACTCCATCCCATGCTATTCACATGGAAATTCTGAAATTTAGGCGAACTCAGCGCTCAAATTTTGAATGAGTACGACTCGGCTCTCAGAGCCTCTAAACTCGCCTCTTATTCATTCAAAAATCAGCCAATGCGCTTTCCAGGTGATTCCTGTCAGATGACCTTGAAGAGGAAAAACAAATTAGAACAGACTCCATAATATAAACATATTCCCAATCCCAGAGTCAAGTGTACTGGGACGAGATAGGACCAAAACTGACACTCGGGACACCTATAGATAATAGAAGACCAAAAAACAAGGTGTACAGTCATGGCCAAAAGTTTAGAGAATGACACAAATATTATATTTTCACATGATCTGCTGCCCTCTGGTTTTTATGTGTGTTTGTCAGATGTTTTTATCACATACAGAAATATAATTGCAATCATATTATGAGTAACAAAAGGTTATATTGACAGTTAGAATGAGTTAATGCAGTAAGTCAATATTTGCAGTGTTGACCCTTCTTCTTCAGGACCTCAGCAATTCTCCCTGGCATGCTCTCAATCAACTTCTGGATCAAATCCTGACTGATAGCAGTCCATTCTTGCAAAATCAATGCTTTTATTTTGTCTGAATTTGAAGGCTTTTGTTTGTCCACCCGTCTCTTGATGATTGACCACAAGTTCTCAATGGGATTAAGATCTGGGGAGTTTCCAGGCCATGGTCCCAAAATCTCTATGTTTTGTTCCCTGAGCCATTTAGTTATCACCTTTGCTTTATGGCAAGGTGCTCCATGTTGAAAAAGGCATTGTTGATCGCCAAACTGCTCTTGGACGGTTGGGAGAAGTTGCTCTTGGAGGACATTCTGGTACCATTCTTTATTCATGGCTGTGTTTTTAGGCAAGACTGAGAGAGAGCCCATTCCCTTGGCTGAGAAGCAACCCCACACATGAATGGTTTCAGGATGCTTGACAGTTGGCATGAGACATGACTGGTGGTAGTGCTCACCTGGTCTTCTCCGAATAAGCCGTTTTCCAGATGTCCCAAAGAATCGAAAAGGGGATTCATCAGAGAAAATGACTTTACCCCAGTCCTCAGCAGTCCACTCCCTGTACCTCTTGCAGAATATCAGTCTGTCCATGATGTTTTTTCTGGAGAGAAGTGGCTTCTTTGCTGCCCTCCTTGAGACTAGGCCTTGCTCCAAGAGTCTCCGCCTCACAGTGCATGCAGATGCACTCACACCTGCCTGCTGCCATTCCTGAGCAAGCTCTGCACTGCTGATAGCCCGATCCCGCAGCTGAAACACTTTTAAGAGATGGTCCTGGCGCTTGCTGGTCTTTCTTGGGCACCCTGGAGCCTTTTTGGCAACAAGGGAACCTCTCTCCTTGAAGTTCTTGATGATGCGATAGATTGTTGACTGAGTTGCAATCTTTCTAGCTGCGATACTCTTCCCTGTTAGGCCATTTTTGTGCAGTGCAATGATGACTGCACGTGTTTCTTGAGTGATAACCATGGTTAACAGAAGAGAAACAATGATGCCAAGCACCAGCCTCCTTTTAAAGTGTCCAGTGGTGTCATTCTTACTTAATCATGACAGATTGATCTCCAGCCCTGTCCTCATCAACACCCACACCTGTGTTAATGGAGCAATCACTGAAACGATGTTAGCTGGTCCTTTTAAGGCAGGGCTGCAATGATGTTGAAATGTGTTTTGTATATAAAGATACAATACTTTATTAGAAAATGTAATACAATGTCACAAACAAGATTAATTACATAATACGAGGGAAGGGTAAGCAAAAAGATACGTCACACCAGGTCTGAATGAATGTATAAAAAGGTGGGAGAGCGGCAACTGCTACACATAAATCATAATAACCATCAAATAATTACAAAAAAAGTCACATATTAAATGAGGCCAAAATTTGTATTAAATCAAAGTGACAAATGGGAGGTAAGGTCACAAAAGACCAATACTAAGAAATTAGTATAGAAAAACCTTATGGCTAAAAGGCCAAACGGAAAAAATAATAATCTCCCAATAAATAGCAAAGAATAGCCACAAGATTTAAGTAGTGCCACTCTTACCCATAGTGCCTCTCTTCAGAATCCCAGGACACGCAGCCCAATGCGCGTTTCGCGTTGGCTTCCTCGGGGGGGTGTCCTATGTGTGTCAATACTGCTTTAAATACATTACATAACAAGGCGTCCACCTGTGACTCAATTAACGGCGCATGTCATGCTGCCGCGACCCGGAAGTCATTGTATCAAGAGTTGAGATCCATTGGCATTCCCTACGTGCCAATGCCCGCTTAACATCACCACCTCGAGTTCCTAGATGAATACAATCTATCCCGCAAATCCTTTGGGTTACAATTATGCTTTACCCTAAAGTGGCGTGGGATAGTTTTTAAACTGCTCACATCATCTACTTCACGTCCTGCCAAAATATCCCTCACGTGTTCTCTCGTTCTTACACGATAAGATACAATGACGCCAGTTGGTTTGAATGAGCAACTTAGTTTTGTTCCTTTTCTGTGAACCTCTGGTGTTGTCTTTTGGTTTTAATTTTATTTTATTTGTGTGTGTCTTCTTTTTTATTGTTAATATTTTCTCTTTTTTCTTTTTAGTATTTTTCTGCTTTTTAGATATTACACATTAAGATTTCTGCTGGAATCATCTTATGATTGAACTGAAGGACTGAACAGTGGACCTTGTCTCAAGCCACAATTATATTGTTATTAGGTTGTTGTCACTTTATATAATATATTGTATTCATCACTATCATCACTATTTAGGTTTCTTTTTTCGCTTAATGTATTATGTTTTTATATATTTCACATCTTATTATTGTCATTATTTGCACTATACTGTATGCTATACATATTTTTTCATAGTGCACTCATATCTTTACACTATATATCATGGTCCACTTCCTTTATGTCCTTCTTGTTTTGGATTTCGGTGTGTACAAATTTTTATATTATTGGCGTCTTCTCCCATATCCAAAATGGCGGTCCGGTTACTTCCGGTACCGGAAGTGACTAGTGCGCATGTCTTTGTGACCGTGGCGCTGGAGAGTCGCGTTGGGCGCTCCTCTAATGATGTATGCGGGCCTTTGACGTCAGCGGGGAGTTTTCCCCTGACCCGCCTCATCATTGAGCGCCGGGCGCGTCGCAACTTCCGGGTCGCGGCAGCATGACATGCGCCGTTAATTGAGTCACAGGTGGACGCCTTGTTATGTTATTTAAAGCAGTATGGACACACATAGGACACAGCCCCCCGAGGAAGCCAACGCGAAACGCGCGTTGGGGCTGCGTGTCCTGGGATTCTGAAGAGAGGTACTATGGGTAAGAGTGGCACTACTTATATCTTGTGGCTATTCTTTGCTATTTATTGGGAGATTATTATTTTTTCCTTTTGGCCTTTTAGCCATAAGGTTTTTCTATACTAATTTCTTAGTATTGGTCTTTTGTGACCTTACCTCCCATTTGTCACTTTGGTTTAATACAAATTTTGGCCTCATTTAATATGTGACTTTTTTGTAATTATTTGATGGTTATTATGATTTATGTGTAGCAGTTGCCGCTCTCCCACCTTTTTATACATTCATTCAGACCTGGTGTGATGTATCTTTTTGCTTACCCTTCCCTCGTATTATGTAATTAAGCATGTTTGTGACATTGTATTACATTTTCTAATAACGTATTGTATTGTTATATATATGGAATTTACACCTTGTTTTTTGACCTTGAAGAGGAGCCTCAGCATATCATTAAACCATCCAAGATGATCACGGTGGCTCCAGTCAGTCTGTCGCAGATCCCGCCCGGTAAGACTCTTGTAATTGAAAGAGACAAGAGGAGAGTTCTACGCTGGGGTCATTCTTCTAAGCTGGCCGGACACGCCGGTCAAAAGAAGACGTTACAACTAATATCTCGATACTACTGGTGGTCCACCTTGCGCCAAGATGTTCTGGACTTCGTTGCAGGCTGTCCCGCCTGTGCTCGTAATAAAACACCCAAGAAACTGCCAGCTGGTCACCTCCTTCCACTCCCGATTCCGTCTGCTCCCTGGCAATACATTGCCATGGACTTCATCACGGATCTGCCAGCATCATCCGGTTGTAGAGTAATCCGGGTTGTTGTTGACCGGTTCTCCAAGATGGGACACATCACTCCGCTCTCCGGTCTTCCTTTCACCCCTAAACTCGCAGAGCTCTAAATTCAGCATGTCCTTCTGCTTCACGGACTTCCACTCCATATTGTCTCTGACAGGGGAGTTCAGTTCATTTTCCGCTTCTGGCGGTCCCTCTGTAAGTTGTTGGATGTCACCCTGGACTTCTCCTCGGCCTATCACCCACAATCTAATGGCCAAGTGGAGAGAGTGAATCAAGTCCTCACAAACTATCTGCGACACTTTGTGAATGGTCAACACAGCGACTGGGCCAACCTGCTACTATGGGCAGAGTTTTCATACAACAATCATGTCGGTGAGTCCTCCTCTAAATCCCCGTTTTTCATTGTTTATGGACAGCATCCTAAGATCCCGACTCCACTGTCTCTTGCTTCTGGCAATCCTGCAGCTGAGTCCCTGGCAAAGGACTTCTCAAAGGTCTGGACAGAGACCAGGACCTCTTTGGAGCAGGCATTGGTTCGGACCAAGGAGCATACGGATAAAAGACGTCTGGATCCGCCACCTTACCAACCCGGAGATAAGGTATGGCTGTCTTCCAGGCACATCCATCTTAAGGTCCCTTTGAAGTCCTCCACCAGATCAACGATGTGTGCTATCGTTTGAATGTTTGAAGTTGCCAGCCTCCTTACGGATCCATAACTCCTTCCATGTCTCCCTGCTGAAGCCAGTTGTTCTCAGTCGCTTCACCCAGGATCCAGGTAAATTTCCTTCTCCTGTCAGTTCCGAGGATGTCTATGAAGTGAAGGACATCCTGGCCATGAAGAGAAGAGGGGGCAGGTCGCTCTTTCTGGTTGACTGGAAGGGATATGGTCCTGAGGAGAGATCCTGGGAGCCTGAGGAGAACATTAATGCCCCGATGCTTCTTATAAAGTTCCTGGCAGGTTTGAAGAAGGGGGGGCGTAAGGGGGAGGGTACTGTCATGCCCTCAGCTGCAGGTGCGGTCTCTGCTGCGCAGGGAGGCCGGCGCCTATCTCGCAGCTCCACTGCTACTACCCACCCTGTCCATGTCTCCAGACAATCAGCGGCTCCTTTCTCTGCTAAGAACCTGCATCCTCTTGACAGGTCTCCTGGTTATGCTCTTAGGAGGCGCGCCCCGCTTCCTGCACATACTTAAAACAGCAGGGCACCTGTTGTCTATTAGGGCTGTTTGTGCTGTGATGCTCTGTGTATAAAAGGCATCCTCCCTCAAGAGGGAGTTGCCTGAACAATGTGTTCATTCTGTGGGATCGCTGCCTCCCACTCAGGCCACACTCTGCTTTGCTCTGTGTTCTAAAGGCTATTGCAATATTCTAATATCTCTGTCTCCTCAGAATCCTCTGCTGGCAGATCCTGCTCCTGGATCCCTCTGGACACTCCGGTTCCTACCCCAGACTGACCAAGGCTCTCCTCTTGGAATCATCCAGTGACCATCACAGGCTAGATCAGCCTTTCTGTGTTTACTCATACCTTCCAGGACTCTCACCACCTCCTCTATACGGTCTGTATGGGTCGTCCCTCTGGTCCGGGCATCGCGACATTAAGGTAACCTGGTGTTGCGACGGGGAGCCCCTGTATAGGGGTACACCTTGCCCGGTGCTCCCCTACGTGGTTTTGTGTCATGGTCCAGAGGGTTCTTCCCTCAGGCACCTTGTCCATTTGTTTGCTTTATTTAATAAACATCCTTAGTTTATTTGAAGCTCTTCTCCTGTCTCTTGTGTATCGGATATACAGCTACCACTGCACCATCAGTGGTCTAGTGGGTCCACTATACATCTTCACGCCCTGTGGGCGTAACACACATGAAGAAATTGTGGACATTTTGGACCAGACTGAGTTTCAGTTAGATAAGAGGAGCTTGACATACTTAGGCATCAATATTACACACGATGTCCAAACTATTGTGTCGTCCAATATTGATGTTCTTGCCAAAACTATTTCCAAGGATTTTGACCACTTTGGCTTTTTGGAACTCACATTGTTCAGAAGGGTACTGGTGGTTAAGTCCTTCATCTTACCCAAGATTTTATATATTTTCCAAACAATCCCGTTGAAAGTTCATCTGAAACTGATAACTAAGCTACAAAATCTGATAAATTCATTTATCTGGCAAAATAAAAAACCGCGGGTAGCATGTAATGTTTTGTACAGAAGTAAAAATAACGGAGGCGTGGCCTTGCCAAACCTATGGGCCTACCATCAAGCGACTCCTATTAGGCAAAGTAACCATTGGTTTAAGGAAGGGGAATGTCCTTCATGGTTAGACTTAGAATTGGCTCGTAATGACTATACACCCTTAAGGGATCTTTTACTCAAATTTATAATATAGAATGTACACCAAGATCACATGGTCATCCGATCTTTGATGCCATTTTCGATGCCTGGAGGAAATATGCTAAACTAAAAAAACATGACAATAAACTAGCTATTTTAAAATCTTTTCCCCTCAAATTTGTCTCGACTCTCTGTAAATTTTCATTATCAAAAGTATGGTATGATTCAAAAGTTACACGGGTTGGCGACCTGTGGGATGGAAGTCAATTGCTCTCTTTCTCTCAACTCAGGGACAAATTCCATCTTCCTTTTGTAGAGTTTATGCCGTACTTGTTGTTGAAAGATAATATTCAGAAACTACTTCGTAATAAAGTTTCCAATTTGAACCTCATTGCTGCACTAGCAGGTAACCCCACTCTAAAATCCAAATGGTCTCTTAAAAACATTTACCTTAGTTTTAATGGGGATACTGAATTTTCAAAAAATGATTGCATGATCAGGTGGGAGGCGGACCTCAATTCGTCCATACAGTTGGATCAATGGGCACATGCGATCAAACTCTCCTATGGATCCACTGTGTCGATGAGCTTGCATGAGACCTATTTAAAGGTTATACTTCGCTGGTATTATACGCCTACGCATCTGGGGCATATTAGCACAGACATTTCGCCCTTATGCTGGAGGGGCTGCCTACAGCCTGGAAACCTGTATCATATATTCTGGTGTTGCCCAAAACTGCGAGGTTTTTGGAAGCAAGTTCAACTTCATGTGGCCTCGTTATCTCAGATCCCTATTGAGATTACCACACGAACGGCGCTTTTGTCCTTGGACTTAGAGAATGTCAACCCATATTAAATTTGTGATTATACACATCCTCTTGATGGTTAAAAATAGAATCGCTACATGGTGGAAAAAACTTGATGTGCCTAAACTCAATGATATTATAGATCTCTTGCGTACACATAGTTGGATGGAAGAGAAAATAGCTTTCCACTCGGGTACATTAAACAGATATTACTTGAAGTGGGAAGTGTGGAATTCTAAGTGTCAATAAGCCTGCCTTTCATTATACCTGTTATCTAATATGTTTATAATCTGAATTGTATAAGTATTTATTACAGTATTTTCATGACCAAAGTTGAAAAGTAGAGCGGAGCTCTCTAAATTTTATTTCCCCTTTTCCCTTCTGTATCCCCCCTCTTCCCTTTTAAAATTGAAATTTCAATAAAAATCATTTGAAAGAGAAAAGACAAAATTGGCTTCATTTTGGGCAGGCAGGCCTCAGATGGGATGCGAAGAATTATAAATTTGCTTAATCTGATAAAGACATCAAAAATGCCCTCTATGCTCGTACGTCTTGATGCAGAAAAAGCATTCAATAGTTTGAATTGGCAGTATCTAAAAACTTCTTTATTTAATAATCTCTTCAATCTCTGCTCTGAATCAACTCCTCCATTCAATGTCAGCAAGCAGTTAATCCTGAATGCTCTATATGTGTTTTCAACTATGCAAGCTTATATCTGGTATATAGTTATTTCATCTTACTCTGCTTGTCCCCTTATGTTGTGAGGTCAAGAAACTTTTCAAAGTGCTTTATGATCCATGTAGTGCTGGACATCTATTTATCTGACCACAACATTTTATTGGGCCCTGCTGTCTCAATTTAGTTTGATTGATTAACAAGAAGTTAGAGAGAAAAAAAGAAAAAAAACAACAATCCTTAGCCTCCTATATATTCAGACATAGTTTGGGGAAAGCATTTATGCAGGGGGCATTTATGCACACTTTATCGAAGTACAGTTTATCAAAGTACTGGCAGTTATAACATGGCAGTTAGACAGGGCAGGAGACAGGTAATACATTTATATACATCTACTCCCTGTACATTTGGAGTACAACAAATATATACCATATGCATTTGTCTAATTTATATCCTGGCCGCTGCATTCACACACATCCACCGCCCTGGCATTAACTCTCTACACTCCATCCATATCGGCCCCTCACTCCTTTCCTCTCCTATGTATAGCACTCACGCTCTTTTCACATTGTTAAATTGCACAGATCCAGTCAGTCCCCCCATTCAACATAAGAGACACTTTCACAAATCACTTAACCATCTGCTCACTCTTTCTATCCTCCTTCTCCTAGTCGCAGGAGACATTGCTCCAAACCCTGGTCCCCCATGTTATAGAAAGTCAAACCCCCCAACTGCTACACTCAGAAACCCCTCTAATCTTATTAATATTCCCTGCATGCCATCTGTCTCTCTTAATTGTGCACTTTGGAATTCTCGTTCAGTGTGTAACAAACTCTCCTTCATTCATGATTTTTTCCTTTCTAATTCTCTTAACCTCCTGGCTCTTACTGAAACCTGGATCCAGCAGTAAGACACTACCGCTGCTGCTGCTCTTTCATATGGTGGACTACACTTCTCTCATACCCCAAGATCAGACAATAGAGCAGGTGGAAGCGTTGGTCTGCTTCTATCACCAAAATGATTCAGGTTATCCCTGAACTACCCTCACTAGTCTTCCCTTCTTTTGAGGTCCATGCCGTCAGACTCTACACACCCTTCTCCATGTGAGTGGCAGTGGTGTATCATCCTCCCGGCCCCTCCCATCAGTTCCTGGATCATTTTGCCACTTGGCTTCCACATTTTCTCTCCTGTGACATCCCTACCCTCATCTTGGGAGATTTCACACAAGCCCCCCAATGAAGCCCAGTGCGAAACGTGCGTAGGGGCTTTGGGGATTGGACACGCTGCATATGCATTTTCCACATGGGTAAGCATGGTCATTTTTTCAATCTTCCCCCACACCTTCTTGCACATAGCACTTTAATGGAAGGTTTTGCATGATCCCCTAGGTCCCTTAGCATGGATTACACTTTGGTTAAAATAATGGACTGTTAAGGGTGGAATTATATTGCATTGTGATGAATTTTTGTACAGCTTTGGGTTTTTAATTCAGTTTTGTACCATTGCATTTACTATGTATGTGCAGCGACCCTACTCCCCTTTCTTTTGTGTCATCCCTGGTATCTGACCATATAATTGTATTTTTAACATACTTTTTGCACCTGTATTAATAAAGAGCAAATAATTTTGACACTATAAAACGGACTTTTTTCATTGATTGTTTGGGCGTTTATACTCCTTATTTCTATATAGGTTTATACATTGTTTCAAAGGAGTTGTCCTTTTATTATGTCCTCATGAACATTCTTTTTTCAGTATAGGAAAAAGTATTATGTTCACTGTTATGTTGGATTTTGTTATAATGTTAAGTGTGTATCAGTACAGACACAGAGGGCTAATGGATGCATAAAGCATGTGGGAACATGATGCGGGGAACCTGGTTATGGTAAAACTTTTGGCTGTGCCACACAGGGATAGATTAGGTTAATATGTTGAGGTGATAGGCCAGTCTGAATAAATGCATTTTCAGGAAACGCTTAAAATTGTGGGGATTGGGGACTAATCGTATTGACCTGGGAAGTGCATTCTAAAGAATTGGCGCAGCACGTGTAAAGTCTTGGAGACGGGAGTGGGAGGTTCTGATTATTGAGGATGCTAACCTCAGGTCATCAGCAGAACGGAAGGCGCTGGTAGGGTGGTATACTGAAACAAGGGAGATGTAGGGTGGTGCTGAGCCATGGAGGGCTTTGTGGGTGAGGGTAATAAGTTTATACTGAATTCTGGAGTGGATGGGTAGCCAGTGTAATGACTGGCACAAGGTAGAGGCATCGGTGTATTGATCCTGGCTGCAGCATTCAAAACAGATTGGAGAGGGGAGAGTTTGGTAAGAGGAAGATCGATTAGAAGAGAGTTACAATAGTCGAGACGAGAATGAATAAGAGAAACAGTAAGAGTTTTTGTAGACTCAAAAGTAAGAAAAGGTCGAATTCTAGAAATGTTTTTGAGGTGCAGATGACAAGAGCGACCCAGTGATCAAATGTGGGGGGCAAAGGAAAGCACGGAATCAAGTATGACCCCAAGACAGCGGGCACGTTGCTAGGGAGTAATAGTGGAGCCTCACACAGAAATGGCAATGTCGGGTATAGGTACATTAGTAGAGGGAGGAAACACAAGGAGTTCAGTCTTTGACAGGTTCAGTTTCAGATATAGTGAGGACATGATGTTAGACACAGCGTTTAGACAATTGCAGGTGTTTTCTAGAAAGGCTGGCGTGATGTCAGGAGAAGCGTATAATTGGGTGTCATCAGCATAGAGATGGTACTGGAAACCAAATCTACTGATTGTTTGACCAATAGGGGCAGTGTACAAGGAGAAGAGGAGGGGGCCTAGGACTGATCCTTGAGGAACCCAACAGTAAGGGGAAGGTGAGAGGAGGAGGAACCGGCAAAAGATACAGTAAAGGAGTGGTCAGAGAGATAGGAGGAGAACCAGGAGAGAACGGTGTCCTTGAGGCCAATGGAACGGAGCATAGTGAGGAGGAGCTGATGATCCACAGTAACGAATGCTGCAGAGAGATCCAAGAGAATTAGCATGGAGTAATGACCGTTAGATTTAGCTGTTAGTAGATCATTAGAGACTTTATTGAGGGCAGTTTCAGTAGAGTGTAAGGAGCGGAAGCCGGATTGGAGAGGGTCGAGAAGAGAGTTATCTGTTATGAACGGGTAGCCGAGGAGGAAATAAAAAAACAAAACAAGCTAAGTCTCAGAAAAGCAAAGAGGTTGGTAACTATGCAGACTGCAGAACCTTGATCCTAACACGCAACTAGCAGCAGTCATGGAGCGTTCCTACGGTGGTCCTAGATGCCTCGTCACAACCGGAGAACTAGATAAGCCTAAAGCAGGAAAAGAGGAAAACTAACTGCCCCAGAGAAGACTCCAAAAGAGAGACAGCCCCCCTCATGTATTGACGGTGAAAAAAGATGAAAACACAAACAAAGGCAGGAAAATAGGCTGAGCAAACGATGGAGCCCGACTAACTAGAAAGGACAGGAAAGGAAAGACACTGTCTGCAGTCTGCCAAAAAACCCTACAAAATGTCCAACACAACTGATAGCAAAATTAACCCTGAAGTCACTAGACTTCTCCCACTATGTCAGCACTCTGAAATATTCTGAGACAGAGCAAAAAGAGGCCAATCTAATAAGGGACAAAAAAAAAGTTAATTTGGCAAATAGGAGTGGAAATTCAGCACGGCCCAGCCGGGCTGGCTGACCACACAAAAAACTGAAAAGACCAACAAAAGCAAGTGTGAACATTAGCAAAAAACAAACTTATCTTTGAGAAGACTTGAACAGAGCTGAGTCCTAGCTGAGTCCTAGACCTGAGAAGCAAACTGAATCACCAGCACCTGGATAGGGCATCGGCTGTCTTATATCCAGTCTGATACTCCAGAGATCCAATCATTATCTTCCTCATCAGGTGGCTGATCACTACCACTCAAGCCAACCTCACTACCTCCTGTCACCACCAGAGGGAGAACGGAAGGGGATCTCTCAACTGATGGAGCAGAAAATGAGCTCATAACAGTACCCCCCCCTTGAGGAGGGGTCACCGAACCCTCATCCATGCCACTAGGCCGATCAGGATGGGCCCGGTAAAAAGCACGAACCAATTTATTGGCATGAATATCAGAGGCAGAGACCCAAGAATTATCCTCCTGGCCATAACCCTTCCATTTGACCAAATATTGGAGTCTCCGTCTAACCAAACGAGAATCCAATATTTTCTCTACCTCATATTCCATATTGCCTTTAACCAACACAGGGTCAGGAGGTGCCGCCACAGGAATTACTGGCTCAACAAACCTCTTCAACATTGATTTGTGAAATACACTATGGATTTTGAACTTAACTGGAGAAGCCAATCGAAAAGAAACAGGATTAAGAATCTCCAAAATCCTATAAGGTCCAATAAATCTTGGCTTAAATTTTGGAGATGCAACCTTCATAGGAATATTGTTAGACGACAACCAAACCATATCACCCACTTTAAACTGGGGACCAATGGTCCTATGCCGGTTGGAAAAATGCTGGGCCTTTTCCTGAGAGAGAGACAATTTATCCACCACTTGGTCCCATATCTGCTGCATTCTCACAACCACAGTGTCCACACCTGGGCAGGACGAAGATTCCACTTGCCCTGAAGAGAATCGAGGATGAAACCCAAAATTACAGAAAAAGGGTGACATCAAGGTGGCAGAACTAGCTCTATTGTTCAGCGCAAATTCAGCCAAGGGCAAAAATGAGACCCAATCATCTTGATCAGCAGATATAAAACATCTTAAATAAGACTCCAGGGTCTGGTTTGTTCTCTCAGTCTGCCCATTGGTCTGTGGATGAAATGCGGAGGAGAAGGATAACTGAATTCCCAGATTGGAACAAAAGGCTTTCCAAAATGTGGAAACAAACTGGACCCCTCTATCGGACACAATGTTCTCAGGAATCCCGTGTAACCGAACCACCTGTTGTAAAAACAAGGGTACCAACTCAGCGGAAGATGGTAACTTTGGGAGCGGTACAAGATGGACCATCTTCGAAAATCTATCACAAATTACCCAGATAACAGTCATTCTCTGAGAGACAGGAAGATCAGAAATAAAATCCATAGAGATATGGGTCCATGGCCTCTTGGGAACCGGCAAGGGCATCAGCAACCCACTAGAATGAGAAAAGGGTTTAGACCGAGAACAAGTCCCACAGGACTGTACAAAATTCCTGACATCACCAGATAAGGCAGGCCACCAAAACGACCGACTCACCAAATCTCTAGTACCAAAAATACCTGGATGACCAGCCAATGCGGAGCAATGGACTTCAGACATCACTCTCTTTCTCCACTGGTCCGGAACATACAATCTTGCCATAGGGCAATGCTCAGGTTTATCCTCCTGAAATTCCTCCAGGGCGCGTCTCAAATCGGGCGAAATGGCAGAAAGAACTACCCCCTCACCTAGGATAGTAGTAGGCTCGGTCACATTAAGAGAATCAGCAAAGAAACTCCTAGAAAGGGCGTCTGCCTTAAGATTCTTGGTGCCCGGAAGAAGAGAGACCACAAAATTAAAACACGTGAAAAACAAGGCCCATCTAGCCTGTCTAGGATTCAAGCGTTTAGCCGACTCCAGATAAGTCAGATTCTTGTGATCGGTGAGGACCACAAATTGATGTCTAGCTCCCTCCAACCAATGTCTCCACTCCTCAAATGCCCATTTCATGGCCAACAATTCCCGATTCCCCACGTCATAGTTGCATTCAGATGGGGAGAACTTTCGAGAAAAGAAGGCACAGGAATTCATCTTAGCAGTCACAGGGTCTCTTTGGGACAAAACAGCTCCTGCACCAATCTCAGAAGCGTCTACATCCACTTGAAATGGAAGTGAGACATCAGGTTGCCGTAAAACTGGAGATGAAGTAAACCTCCGCTTAAGCTCCTGAAATGCTGAGACAGCCTGGTTTGACAATACTAGAAAAATTACCTATAAATTTATGATAGAAATTAGCAAAACCCAAAAACTTCTGAAGAGCCTTCAAAGAAGTAGGCCGAACCCTATCATAAATGGCCTGTACCTTGGCCGGGTCCATTTCAATAGTCGATGGAGACAAGATAGATCCCAAAAATGAAATCCTCTGTACACCAAAGAGACATTTCGATCCCTTAACAAACAGGGAATTCTCCCTCAAAATCCGAAACACAGTCCGGACATGTTCCACATGAGAATCCCAATTACTAGAAAAGATCAAAATATCATCCAGATAGATGATCAAAAACTTATCCACAAAGTCTCGGAAAATATCATTCATAAAGGACTGGAAGACAGAAGGGGCATTGGAGAGCCCAAAAGGCATCACCAGGTACTCAAAATGTCCCTCCGGAGTATTAAACGCCGTCTTCCATTCATGCCCGTGCTTGATGCGAATAAGATTATACGCCCCCCTGAGGTCAAGCTTAGTAAACCAGCAGGCACTCTTAACTCTGGAGAATAAATCAGACATCAGAGGTAACGGGTATTGATATTTAACCGTCATCTTGTTAAGGGAACGATAATCAATACACGGTCTTAATGAACCATCTTTCTTGGCCACAAAAAAAAACCCAGCACCTAAAGGTGACGAGGACAGTCTAATATGACCCTTCTCCAACGACTCCTTAATATAGGATCGCATAGCATCATGCTCGGGTACAGATAAGTTAAAAAGCCGACCCTTGGGAAATTTACACCCAGGCATCAACTCAATTGCACAGTCATAACTCCTATGAGGAGGCAAAGACGCAGACTTACTCTCACTAAATACATCAGAGAATTCAGCCAGATAATCAGGAATATCATGAGACTGAGGAGAGGTGGAGAAAACAGGAGCGTCCCTAAGAACACACTGACAACCCCAACTCACCACAGACACAGATTTTCAATCCAAAACTGGGCTATGAGTTTGCAACCAGGGGAACCCCAGAACAATAGTGTCATGCAAATTATGCAGCATCAAAAATTTACAATTATTCTTAAAATTCAAAAATTTAGACCGATCCCCAGAAAACACATCAGGAGTGGGGATTTTGGGTTTAACAGCATGTGATTGAGCGAGATAGGCAATTCCCTGCACTTCAGCAGCGAGCTGCTCCACACGATCAGACAATTGCTTAATCTCCATTAAGGAAAAAATCCTCCTACGGCCCCAGAGAAAAATAGGAAAAAATGCATATAAAAAAAAAAATTCTGACAATTTCTTATTTTTTTTTTCTTTTTCCTGCTTTTGAGTACCCTAGAATCTGCGGTATGGCTGGTGATTCTGTTATGAACGGGTAGCCGAGGAGGAAATAAAAAAGCAAAACAAGCTAAGTCTCAGAAAAGCAAAGAGGTTGGTAACTATGCAGACTGCAGAACCCTGATCCTATCACGCAACTAGCAGCAGTTGTGGAGCGTTCCTACGGTGGTCCTAGATTCCTCGTCACAACCGGAGAACTAGATAAGCCTTAAGCAGGAAAAGAGGAAAACTAACTGCCCCAGAGCAGACCCCAAAAGAGAGACAGCCCCCCCACATGTATTGACGGTGAAAAAAGATGAAAACACAAACAAAGGCAGGAAAATAGGCTGAGCAAACGATGGAGCCCGACTAACTAGAAAGGACAGGAAAGGAAAGACACTGTCTGCAGTCTGCCAAAAAACCCTACAAAATGTCCAACACAGCTGATAGCAAAATTAACGCTGAAGTCACTAGACTTCTCCCACTGTATCAGCACTCTGAAATATTCTGAGACAGAGCAAAAAGAGGCCAATCTAATAAGGGACAAAAAAAAAGTAATTTGGCAAATAAGAGTGGAAATTCAGCACAGCCCAGCCGGGCTGGCTGACCACACAAAAAACTGAAAAGACCAAGAAAAGCAAGTGTGAACATTAGCAAAAAACAAACTTATCTTTGAGAAGACTGGAACAGAGCGGAGTCCTAGCTGAGTCCTAGACCTGAGAAGCAAACTGAATCACCAGCACCTGGATAGGGCGTCGGCTGTCTTATATCCAGTCTGATACTTCAGAGATCCAATCATTATCTTCCTCACCAGGTGGCTGATCACTACCACTCAAGCCAACCTCACTACCTCCTGTCACCACCAGAGGGAGAACGGAAGGGGAACTCTCAACTGATGGAGCAGAAAACGAGCTCATAACAGTTATCAGAGAGATAGCGGATAAGACGGGAGTGGACCAGGCGTTCCAGGAGTTTAGAGATGAAGGGAAGATTAGAGACAGGTCTATAGTTAGCGGCACAGTTTTGGTCGAGTGATGGTTTTTTAAGTAGTGGATGTATGATGGCATGCTTAAATGAGGAGGGAAATATACCAGAAGAGAGAGAGAGAGGTTAAATATTTTAGTTAGGTGAGTGGTGACAGCAGGGGAAAGGGACTGGAGGAGATGTGATGGAAATGGGTCACTGATGCAAGTGGTTGGTCGAGAAGATGCAAGGAGCCTGCTTACTTCTTCTTCTGTGACTAGTTCAAAATCAGAGAGTGAGTTAGATGCAGTGGGGGAGGGAGGACAGTGCATGGTATGAGGTGATTGGGAGATAATTTCCTGTCGGATCTGGTCAATTTTTTCTTTGAAGTAATTTGCCAGATCGTCATCTCGGAGCTCCGTGGTTGGGGCCTGTACTCTTGGGTTGAGTAGAGAATGAAAAGTATCAAAGAGACATTTCGGGTTATTGGACAGTGAGGTGATGAGGGTGTTGAAATAGGTTTGTTTGGAGAGGTGAAGGGCAGTGTTGTATGTTCGAAGCATAAACTTATAATGGATGAATGTTGTGAGCTCATTTTCTCGTTTACCTTTGATGTCCGCTGAACTCCCTCTGCTGGTGAAGGGAGGTCGTGAAACTGATTTGGATGGGCGAGACCTGTCACCTGAACAGGTGGATTGCGATTGGACATCCGGAATCTCTGAGTGGATATAAGGCAGCCGGCGCCCTGTAGAGTTGCTGGTGATTTCTCTGCTCTGAGCTCTGGCCTCCAGTTCAGTTCCTGTCTTCGAAAGCTAAGTTTTGCTCTGTTATTGTTCCATGAGATTTTGTCTGATTTGTTTAGTTTTGTGTTCAGCCAGTCCCGGCTGGGGCTTTGCTGAATTTCCATTTTTGTCCCTGATCGGCTAAATCTCTTTTGCTCTGTCTTCAGAAAATATCGGAGTGCTGATATAGAGATTTTGAAGTCTAGTGACTTCAGGGCCGTTTTTCCTATCAGACGTGTTGGGACATTTTTGGTAGGGTTTTTGCGGATTGCAGCCAGCATCTTTTCTGTCCTTTCCTATCTAGTTAGTTGGGCCCCATCTTTTGCTCTGCCTGTCTTTCCGTCGGTGTTTGTGTTTTCATCTGTTTTCACCGACAATACATGTTGGGGGCTGTCTATTGCTTTGGGATCTGCTCTGGGGCAGTTTAGATTTCCCCTTTCTTTCTTTAGGCTTATTTAGTTCTCCGGCTGTGAAGAGGCGTCTAGGACCACCGTAGGAACGCTCCACGGCTACTGTTAGTTGTTGTGAATAGGATCAGGGGTCTGCAATCCGCTAGCTACCAACCTCTCCGGTTTTCTGGACTTAGCTTGCATTTTTGTTTTTTCCTCTTACGGTGACTCATTCATAACAGATGAAATCTTCGTGTAGATTGGATTTTCACCAAAGAAGTTCGGAGCACCTGGAGCACCACTGCAGGAAACGTGTTTGCAGGGTGTACCAGGGTTGTCGCCATCTGTGTTGTGGTGTTCTATTTATAGCGGGAGCAAATTCATCCAGGGCACTTTGAAGTGTTTCGTTGTAATGCTTCAGTGCAGAATCGGGACATGAGAGGGAGGAGAAAGGGGCCAATGAAGACTGCAAGTTCTCCGTAAGTTTCTGGGTGTTAATGGCCTGTATGTTGCTATAAATATGGCCAGTGGGGGTGACCTGAGCAGTCTGGCAGTTCTTGATAGAGAATGAAAGAAGATTGTGGTCAGAGAGCGGGAGAGGGGAGTTTGCGAAATCATCCACTGCACAAAGCCGAGAGAAGACCAAGTCGAGGGAGTTTCCGTCTTCATGCGTTGGAGAATTAGTAAGCTGCAAAAGGCCAAATGAGGAGGTTAGAGATAAAAGGTGAGAAGCAGATGGGGAGAGGGGAAGAGCCCCCCGATGAAGCCCAGCACGAAACGTGCGTAGGGGCTTTGGGGATTGGATACGCTGCATATGCATTTTCCACATGGGTAAGCATGGTCATTTTTTCAATCTTCCCCTACACCTTCTTGCACATAGCACTTTAATGGAAGGTTTTGCATGATCCCCTAGGTCCCTTAGCATGGATTACACTTTGGTTAAAATAATGGACTGTTAAGGGTGGGATTATATTGCATTGTGATGAATTTTTGTACCGCTTTGGGTTTTTAATTCAATTTTGTACCATTGCATTTACTATGTATGTGCAGCGACCCTACTCCCCTTTCTTTTGTATCATCCCTGGTATCTGACCATATGATTGTATTTTTAACATACTTTTTGCACCTGTATTAATAAAGAGCAAATAATTTTGACACTATAAAACTGATTTTTTTTCATTGATTGTTTGGGCGTTTATACTCCTTATTTCTATATAGGTTTATACACTTAACATTATGGCTGGTCCATATAATCAGGGCAACTGTTACCACTCACCTTTCGTGTCTCCCTTTTTTCCTCATAGATTGTAAGCTTGCGAGCAGGGCCCTCATTCCTCTTGGTATTTGTTATAATCTATGTGATTATTGTTATGCTGTAATGTCTATTGTCTGTACAAATCCCCTCCGAAATGTAAAGTGCTGCGGAATATGTCGGCGCTATAGAAATAACATTTATTATTATTATTAATTTTGGCTTTGATAATAAATCTATCTCCTCAATCCTTTCCCTGTATTCTCAACTGAATGCAAGAATGGCAGGCACTGTACTGAATAAGGACAGTGCCTCTGACTGTAGAGCCCCCATGGATTTAACGATAAGCGAACTCCGTGCAGTGCCTCCCCCTCCCACTACTCCCCCCCAGGTGATGCCATAATTAGGACACCCCACTGACCAACGGAAAGAGAGGGAGGGGCGTCCGGCCACACCCTCAGGGGTTAAATTCAGGTGCTGGGGTGGGGGTCTTTCTATTTCCTCTCCGGCTGATATCTAGGAGCTTTTGTCCCAGGAATCCCCTGAAGCCATGTCTGAGGAATTGATTGCGGTCCTGCGGCAGAGAGCAGCACAGGTGGGTGATCCATGTATTATATCCCTTTTATCTAAACTGGATGCACACCCACCTGTGCCCTCTCCTGATCCCCCATTGCCGCAGGCCTCCCCTTTGTCTTCCAGGGCCCAATCCTCCCCTGGGCCCCAAGCATCCCTCCATGCCCCGACCTCTCCTGTCTCCTCCGCTGGCCTTCTTCCCCCTGCGTTGTCCTCTTCCCAGCAGCCACCCGGCTTATCTGGGGCTGCTCCTGCCTCCACTATAGCTGCTCCGGCCTCCTCCACAACAGTCTCGGCGAGACCTGGCAGACACTCTGAACGCACATCGCGCCCACCAGAGCGTCTCCATGTCAGTGGTGGCGCTGCCTCTGGTCACTGACGTCCCCGGGCTGCTGCTGCTCTGGGCCCTGTTCTGGCCACTCACTCTGTCTTAAGTAGGCCGCTGGCTCAGACTCCATTGTTAGGCTCCGGGCGTGTATCCAGGCCCGTTGCTACGCCCACTTCCTCCACCAACGGTCCACCCATCTCACCACTCACCCCTTGTCTAGTGCAGAGCGGTGGGCGGTGTCGGTCCGAAGCTCCGCCCATTTCCGGCCAGCGTCACCACAAAGGCCCTACCAGCAGTACGACCACTTCTACTATTTCAATAGGTGCCAGTCATCAGAGCCGGCTGCTGGCTCCGCCCACCCAGCGTCACCACTGCTACAGTGGCCGGCCCAGCACAGCCCCCACCACTACAACACTGAGGCCAGGGCAGCAGCTTCCAGAGGGAAGGCAGCGAAGCACTGAGCAAAGATTAACCCTTTCCAGTAGCAGCAACGTCCCACTGCCAAGCCTGGTCTCCCACGTCTTTCATACGGGCGCAGCTTTGCCACCCGTGCGGAACGTCGGGAGTTCGGGTGGAAATAGCCATGGTGCTGCCGAGCGTGCTGTCCGGTCCAACCCGACCGCTCAAGACGCTCTGCAGCAAAACCTATGTGTAGCACAAAACACAAACACAGCACACTACACACCACCAACCCCCCCAATGTCACAAACACCTTCGTCGCACACTATTCCATTGGCAGTCAGAATGCCATCCCCCTTAAGACGCACATCACAGCTAGCGAACGCCTATAATGATAGCAATAACAACTCCACACCACTTATTCGCGAACCTGCCAACAACCTGCATACATCCAACCGTCACGGACGTAGTCACATAAGTCACAGATCCTCCACACCCTCCTCAGCGGATTCCCTCCACCACCATTCTCGCTGTCCCTCTGTTTGTCGCTGTTCCCATTACAGGCGAAGGCGTAGCTCCAACAGGAGCCACCACAGGTCACGCTCCTCCAGATGGAAGTCACCTTCCACATCGGGATGGTCCGATGCGTCCGAGGGGCACCACAGCAGGTGTTCTTGGACAACCAGCAGAAGACGTCGCACGAAATCTCCACCCCACACCAGTAGCCAGAGGTGCATCGATGGACATCTTGCGACCTCCAGCCAGACCGTCATTCAGGAGGGAGCGCTACCATGAGCTCACGACAGCCATCGGCTGCGACGTGCTCCATCGTCATCATCAATCCGAGGAGATCCATCTGTATTTCAGGAGGGAGCGCTGCCACGAGCTCACGACAGCCATCGGCTGCGACGTGCTCCATCGTCGTCATCAATCCGAGGAGATCCATCTGTATTTCAGGAGGGAGCGATACCACGAGCTCACGACAGCCATCGGCTGCGACGTGCTCCATCATCGTCATCAATCCGATAAGATCCATCTGTATCCACCATGGCCCCACATCATCACAGTTCTATCACCGAGCAATATCGGGCCGCCAGCCGGGAGCAGGATATCGCCAGGGTACCTCCTTCAACTGGAGACACTTGACCGGCGACAGACAGCGGTGAGTCATGTATAAACAACATGTATAACAAAATACACAACACAGAAGAGAGCGACCTGGCATCTGCCATCAGGGCTCTACTCGACCACTTAAATCAGCCCGGAGGTCAACCCGTCACTGGGAGCATACCTCAATCAGCTAGTCTACAGAAAGACGCCTTTTTCTGTGGAATTAGTCCGCTATGTACGCACATAGATCTAGTGAAGAAAGAGAAGATCTGGAATAATGACTTTGTAGACATATGGTCACTCTTATCAGCGGACCAACAGTCAGTGGATAAGGAAAGGAGGACTGGCGAATGGTCATACGATAGAAATATAGGTAAAATAGCACATACAATGAACAACTGGCTGCAGGCCTTTACACTCCTCGGCTGTATAATGGGCCAAAAACATCCTGAACGCTGCTCTGAGTTATTCATATACCAGGATTTGATATATAACTCCTATAAGTCTCATGGCGGTGTTGCTTGGAAGCGCTATGACGAGGAGTTCCGCAGGAGGCTAGCCCTGCAACCTGATCTAGGATGGGGTGTAAAAGCGACAGATGTTTGGATACGACTAATGCTTACACAAAACCCCCCCCCCTTTTCATCAATGGCCACTAGTTTCTCAGCAGCCGCAGGCCAGAACTCAGTGGTCGTATGGAGACCAGGGGCCTGCTTGTTATACAATAAGGCGGCATGCAGATATAGACACGACTGCTCAGCCTGCGGAGGCGGACACCCTGCATCAAGGTGTACACGTCTCACAAGCGGAACTGCTACGAGGCAAAACCCCGGTGAGCGTAGCTGCAATGGGCCCCTGGCTAAGCCTTTATCCCAATAAAGAAGCTGCTCAGCAATTATACGACGGTTTTAAGTACGTTTTCTTCATCCCCTTTAAATTTAACCAAACACCAACATCGGCAAAAAATCTAAAATCGGCTTGGGAATTTCCGGAGATTTTAAAGCAAAAAATCATAAAAGAGGTAGAACTAGGCAGGATGGCGGGCCCATTTCAATCATTACCATTTAAAAATTTCAGAATCTCGCCATTAGGTATTGTACCAAAAAAAGAACCCGGTAAATATCGGCTAATACATCACCTTTCCTACCCAAAAGGCAATTCGGTCAACGACGCAATTCCCCCAGAAGACTCGTCGGTAACCTACGCTTCATTTGACAGAGCAGTTGAACTTGTGCGTGTGGCGGGGCCCGGGGCCCTGCTGGCAAAAACAGACATTGAGTCAGCTTTCCGTCTTTTACCGGTGCACCCTGAATGCTTCCATTTGTTGGGTTGTAAGGTGGACCAGTTTTTTTATTTCGACATGTGCCTACCAATGGGCTGCTTCATTTCCTGTCACTATTTCGAGCTTTTCAGCACCTTCTTAGACTGGGTAGTGCGTCACGAAACAGGCAGCAATTCAACAATCCACTACCTCGATGATTTTTTGTTTGTCGGACCTAGGGAATCTAAACTCTGTTCTTTTCTTCTTCAAAAGTGGAAATTTATTTCTTGGCGTTTCGGTGTTCCACTATCGCCGGAGAAAACGCTCGGTCCGTGTAACGTTCTCCCTTTCCTCGGTATTGAAATAGACACAAACGAGATGATTTTTCGTTTACCGGCAGATAAATTGGAAAAAACACTCCAAATGGTTAAAAGTTTCCTCGATGAAAAGAAAGTCACCCTCCAGCAGATGCTGTCCTTACTAGGTTTACTCAACTTTGCCTGTCGCATTATGCCAGTTGGCAGGGCTTTCTCACGCAGGTTATCATTAGCTAGGGCCACCGAATAAGAATTAATCGCTCAATGAAAGCGGATTTGTCTGTCTGGAAGTCATTCTTGGAATCCTACAATGGGCCTACATGTGTCGTGTCTCAGGAAACGCTAAACAGCGCCCTTGGTCTACTGGTGGGTGCGGACCTCACAAATGGTTTTGTCGCAATCTACTGCAACCAATGGTGCAAAAGCAGATGGCCGGACTTATGGACCTCTGCCAACTGGGGCCGCAACCCCGTTTTGTGGGAGATATTTGCCATAGTTACATCAGTCGAACTATGGGGTGACAAACTTAAAAATGCTAATATCAGATTTCTACTCAAAAACCCAGGAAGTGTGAAATGTTTAAACAGTATGTCTTCCTCATCACCACCGATTCTTGAGCTGTTGCGCCACCTTGCACTATTATGCCTTAGACACAACATCTGGTGCCGAGCCAGAGTGACGTCTACTGTGGATGATAACATGGTTAACTCTCTGATGTCTTCCGATTGGCAGGCCTTCAAAGTCTTCCTTCCCAGCGCAGAACCAACGGGCCTACTGTGCCCTCCCTCCCCCTGGGACACAGTGGCCAATCACTGATGCCCTTGATCCGCGCCTCAGTGACACCGGCAACCTGGCAGGTTTATGGTAAGGCATGGGAAGAGTGGTGCTCGCTAATTAAAGGGAGGCCAGTCGCTACGTGTGATCAGGCGAGATGCGACATGGTGGTAGAACTCCTGAATCAGCTCAAGAGTAGAGGCGCGTCGGGCACATTAGCGCAGCGTCATTTATCGGGAATAGCCTTTTTCTTTCAGCTAGTGGGATGGGCCGATGTAACTAAATATTTTTTCATAAAACAAGCCGTTAAAGGCTGGAAAAGGCTCCAACCTAGTCGGGAATGTCGTCGCCCCATTTCTTTAAGTCTGTTGCATGATATTATAACAATATCTAAAACGGTGTGCAAGTCACAATATGAGTCAGCCCTAATATCTGCAGCGTTTGCAATTGCATTCTTCGGGGCTCTGCGGATTAGTGAACTGGTGCCGCATTCTAAAACAGCATCGATAGGCGGGTTAATTAATGAGGATTTCGCAATATGCAGCGACGCTCTGCGCATTAGAGTGCGAAAATCAAAATGTGACCCCACCGGTAGAGGGTCGTGGGTCCTGGTCAAGGCTCTAGACAGTCCCATATGCCCGGTCAAAATAGTCAGACACTACACAGCTATTAGGCACAAAAGTAAATTTTTCCTCTCACACACCGACGGGTCCCCACTTACTAAATATCAATTTCACACAATCTTTAAGAAATGTCTACAAGCTGTCAGTGTAGACCCCAAAGAATACGGAACGCATTCTTTTAGAATCGGAGCGGCCACTGAAGCAGCTACGGCCGGTGTAGCAGAAGCTGAAGTACAGAGATTGGGCCGTTGGAAATCTGCATGCTTTGCAAGATACATAAGACCAGACCTGCTATAACACATCTCGTTTCTTACAGGAGGTCATAAGCCCACAGTTTGGGTATTGGGACATTCTTTTATTTATTGGGCGTGCAAAAGAGCCGAGATACGCCCTGGTGGAAAGAAATTTTATCTCCCACAACTAGAGGTCAACTGCAGAGGCATCAGAGGGCTCCAGTGGGACCAGATCTTCCCGGAGCTGGTTAAAATTTCTAAAATGGCAAAAGGGCCACTAATATTGGTGTTACATGCTGGTGGTAATGATTTGTGCAAGACAACAGGTGAGGAGCTGTTCACAACAATAAAAACTGACATCAAGCTGGCTGTTTGCTTGATACCAGATATGGTGGTGGTGTGGTCTGATATAATATCACGAACGGACTGGCACTGAGCTAAAGACCTTAAGGCCATCGACTAGTCAAGGAGAAGGATAAACACAAAGATGGCAACGTTTGTCAAAGAGAACTACGGCATCGTGGTTCACCACCACGACCTGGAAGAAGACATCTCACCCCTCCTGAGACCGGACGGCGTTCATCTGACAGATATCAGGCTAGATATGTTTTTAACTAATTTGCAGGATGGGGTTGAACAGGCCTTAATGATGTAGTGTGGGGGTCAGAGTCCTGTGTAGATCATAAACATGACCCTCCGTGGCAGTAGTGTAGAGGGGGGCAAGGTTCGTAACCTCTCAATCAGCCGACGTGCCCAGCGGTCGCGGGCTTACAGCTTTGAGTCCGTTGTGAATTGTACTTGCCTCTCTCTTCTTATTAATAAACTGTGACCGACCTGTTCAACCCATCCATGCTTGTAGGTGTTTTGTTATTACGGGATTGGTGGGAGGCGGGAAGGCACTGCTTACGACACACAGGTCTCTGCAGTCTTTATATTACCAACCATCTCTCTACACAATTCCACATCTCAAATGGTACTAGGCAGGGCTGTCCTTTATCACCTTTACTATTTGCCCTCACAGTTGAGCCCCTGGCTGAAAAAATTAGGAGTCATAATTCTATATCTGGCATCAAAACACAGCAACATCATCATAAGATAACACTTTTTGCTGATGATCCAGTAAACTTAATAAAAGCTTTGAACCAGGTCCTAGACCGATTCTCAAAAGTTTCTTACTTTAAGATCAATGCAGAGAAATCAAAAATTCTACCCTTCAATCTAAATAACACGGTAATTGAAAAAATCAAAAAGCAATCCAATTCTGTATGGGAAGAAAAGGGAATTACTTATTTGGCTATCACTATTACAACTAAACTTATATCCATTATCCCCACAATATAGATAACCTTATTAAAACTATTTCCAAAGATTTACATAGATTCAATACTCACGACCTGACCGTACTAGGAAAAATTTTAGTGGTAAAGGTCTTCATCTTAACAAAAATTCTTTATTTAGAACTATCCCTTTAAACATACATGTCTCGTTTATAACAAAAATTTAGAATTTAATTCAGCTCTTTGTATGGAAAAATAAAAAGGCAAGGATGGCAGTGGATATTTTAGACAAAACAAAGAGACATGGCGGACTCACTTAGCCCAATATCTGGTCATACTACCAAGCGACACTCATCAAACTCATTCAGGATGGGTTCAAAGAGAGGTCGCATCCAGCAAGGCTGGATATAGAAAGAGCCCAAATAAATTATAATTCCATTCCAAAACTTCTTTTCAGTTACTTATTGGAATCTCGGCAGAAGCAGCACCACCATCCCATCCTCCAGGCCATATTCTCAGCCTGGAACATTTTGACTAAGCTACATAGGAAAGAGAATAAGGAGGATATGATTAGCATACTCCCTCTTTCCTTCTTGGCCCAGATTTACAATTTCTCAATACCAGATACCTGGGATGAGGTACGCATAAAAAAAAGTTGGAGACTTATGGGATGGGAAAGAGTTTAGTACTTTTAGTGAGCTTAAATCCAAATATCATCTGCCCTCTTCAGAAATATATTCTTTTTTCATGGTAAAAGAGAATATAAAAAAGCTGTTACGCTGTTAAGAATCTGGAAATGGTCTCTTCATTACTACATTAATCATACGTTTAAATGGAGTATTAAAAATATCTACTCACATTTTAACAAAGATTCGCCTTTTTCAAAAAACAATTATATGCACAGATGGGAGCTTGACTTAAATTTTATAGTTCAATCAGAACAGTTGGAGTACGCCATTAGGCATACCTATAAGTCTACTATTTCTATGGCCTTACAGGAGTCCTTTTATAAAGTCATGAATAGGCTATCCTATATTAATCAGGAGATCTCATCCCAATGTTGGAGAGGATGTGGAAACCCTGGCAATTTATATCATATCTTTTGGAGCTGTCCAAAACTTAAAATCTTCTGGAAGGAAGTCAAAATCCATATTAATACTTTACATGATAGTGAAATTACTGTAACCCCGCAGATGGTACTTCTCTCTTTAGATCTGGAAAGTATCAATCCTTCAACCAAATATATAATGATTCACATCTTTCTAACTATAAAAAATTCATTAGCATTTTTTTTGGAAAAAATCAGATATCCCTTCCTTCTCAGATATTCTAGACACATTACGTTTCCATAGCTCCACAGAAGAAAGATTTGCTTTTAATAGTAACTCTTTGAATAAATACCACACAAATTGGGCTACAAATTGGGCTCAGTGGAACTCGAAATTTTTGGATTTACAATATGCTGCTTACGGTTCCTACAGGAATGCGGCTAAGGCCTCTTTCACACTTCAGTTTTTTGTGTCAGTTAAAATCCGCCAAAAAGGCGGAAAAGCGGATCCGTTCCTAACTGATGTGAATGGATGGCACAGGATCCGTTTTTTTAAGGATCCGCCGAATGAAGAATTTTAAAGGAACCACTGGCTGGGAAGGAGAGAGAGAGAATTTTTTTCGTCCGCCAGAAAGGATTTCAGGGTTAATTTTCTCCCTGACTTCCTTTCTTCGGGCATGCGCAAAGGAAAATGCAGATCCTACAACAACAAAAACGTTGCAGGGTCCATCCAGGCATGCCAGCGGACGAAAAAAATTTGGCGGATCCTCAAAAAAACGGATCCAACGGATGGCCATCCGTCAAGATCCACCAGTAATGCAACTCAATGGGGGAAAAAACGGATCCGCCAAAAAAAGGCGGATTCGTTTTTTTCAAAAACTGGCAGATTTTGACTGATGGTCAAAACAGAAGTGTGAAAGAGGCCTAAGGCTGGTTTCACACTAGCGTTTATTTGCGCTGCGTGTGCATGCATGCGCAATGCGCCCCTATGTTTAACATGGGTGCACATTGTCTATGCGTTTGTATGCGGTTTTGTGCGCATGCGTTTTTGTGCAGTGTAACGGGGTCTTCCAAGCTGGGGTACCTCTTTCAGTACCACCCTGTGTTTTCGGAGGTCCGCTCTGCGTTGGCTGGAGTCTGAATGAATGACGCTGGCTGGAATTCCTCTGAGTGCATGGGCGCATATAAAAGATCACTGCTTCTCCATGTATTTCCAGTCTGACAACACTTTACTCACAGGACACAGAATATATCACACAGATACAGAGGGCCGGCCAATAGAAAAGCGGCAGGCCAGACATGTATTACAAAAGCCGCAGATGGCCGTCGCTTGCAGATGTTTCCTGTGGGAATTACAAAGGTGGGGGGAGGGCGGACACTGCTGATACATTAGGGACATGCATCTCACATGGAACCTATTATATATACATATAACTGCACAACATATTCTGGGTGCTGAGTGGTTCTGTAACACGGCTCCCCATTTTCAGCGACGCGATCGGCATACACAGTCTGATCCTCAACGGATCGGTTTGGGGATGACCGAAGTTTATGGGGTTGGTACAAGTTCCGTTTGTCGACTTAGTCCATTGGCGTTACCATTTTGTTGGCCGGGTCTGTAGTGGATGGTGAAGTCCAGAGGTTGTAGGGCTAAACTCCACCGCAGCAATCTGGCGTTGTCTCCAGAGACCCGATTAAGCCAGACTAGGGGATTATGGTCCGTTAGGAGGGAAAACTGTCGTCCGTACAAATATGGTTGCAACTTCTTGAGTGCCCATACTACCGCCAGGCACTCCTTCTCGATGGCAGCATAGCTTACTTCACGGGGCAGTAGTTTCCGACTCAGGTAAGCTACCGGGTGTTCTTGGCCGTCCGGCCCGACTTGGCTCAGTACTGCCCCCAATCCAAACATAGAAGCGTCTGTATGAACAAGGAAACGTGTAGTTGGATCGGGTGCGGCCAATACAGGGGTATTGGTGAGGGCGTCCTTTAGTTGGCGGAAGGCTTCCTCACACTCTGAGGTCCAAGTTACCTTTCGGGGTTGGTTCTTACGGGTCAAATCAGTGAGGGACTTGGCTACGCTGCTGTAATTGGGAACCAATTTCCTGTAATACCCCGCTGTCCCTAGAAACGCCATGACCTGGGTTTTAGTGTGTGGCATGGGCCATTTGGCTATGGCCTCAATCTTGGCTGGTTCTGGTCGCTGTTTCCCACTTCCCACCCAATGCCCTAAATACTGAACCTCTGCTTTGCCCACGTGACACTTGTTTGGGTTCAGGGTGATTCCGGCCTGGTGGATCCTGTCCAATACTGTTTCTAGGTGATTTAGATGCTCTTCCCATGTTGCACTGTAGATGGCGATGTCGTCCAGGTAAGCACAAGCATAGTCCTGGAGACCATCCAGAAGCCGGTCAGCCAGCCTTTGGAAGGTCGCCGAGGCATTCTTCATCCCGAATGGCATAACCCGAAACTGGAATAAGCTGAACGGGGTGACAAATGCCGGACTTGGGAATAGCGTCAGGACTAAGGGGACTCTGCCAGTAGCCTTTGCATAGATCTATGGTGGTCAAATACTTTGCCCCCGCCAGCCGGTCTAACAACTCATCCACACGCGGCATGGGGTATGCATCCGTCACTGTTTTCTCATTGAGCTTACGATAGTCTACACAAAACCGTGTAGTCCCATCCTTCTTGGGCACTAACACTACGGGGGATGCCCAGGGACTATCTGACTCTTCAATGACCCATAAACGCAACATCTCTTGTATCTCTTGTCGCATCCCCTCTCGTACAGACTCAGGAACGCGGAAGGGGTTTTGTCGCAAGGGGGTCTGATCCTGGGTCTCAACCTTGTGTTGTGCCAGGCGAGTGTACCCCGGTCTCTCTGAAAACATCCTCTGTCTCAGCCTCAACAACGCCTCCGCCTGCTGTCTCTCCCGGGGCCTAGGTCTTCACCCAAGTGTACCTGGTCCCATGTTTTAGACTGAGTCCTTTCCCCTAAGACATCCGGCAAGGGAAGTCCGGCTAAATCCTCTGCTTCAGGTGCACAGATGGCCACTACCTCTTCAGGGCGCTCCCGGTAGGGCTTAAGCATATTCACGAGGAACATGCGGATAACCCTGGGGTCGTCACAATCGGCGACATTATAGGTTGTGTCGGCTATTTTCCCCACTACCTGGTAGGGCCCCTGCCATGCAGCTTGAAACTTATTCTGCTTAGTGGGCTCTAACACCAGGACTTTCTGTCCTATTTCCAAGGTGCGCTCTCTGGCCCTCCGATCGTACCATATGCGCTGGCGCCGCTGGGTCGTCTGCATGTTCTCACGTATGGCCTGAGTCAGCTCCTGTAGGCGGTCCCAGAATTCCAGCACATAGGGTACAATAGGTACCCCTTCTATGAGACCCTCCCCTTCCCAGTGTTCCAGCACTAAGTCTAGGGGTCCCCCTACCCGTCTCCCGTATACCAGCTCGAACGGAGAGAACCCCGTGGATTCTTGGGGCACCTCCCGATAGGCAAACAGGAGGTGTGGCAAGAATTTCTCCCAGTCCCTGTAGGTCCTGGTAAAAGTCCCAATGAGCTGTTTTAATGTCCCGTTAAAGCGTTCACACAACCCATTGGTTTGCGGGTGGTACGGGGTGCTTCTAATGGACTTTACGCCGCACAGCTTCTACAGTTGGTTGGTCACCTCTGCTGTAAACTGGGTACCCTGGTCCGAGATAATCTCCCGGGGAAATCCAACCCGTGAGAAAAACTGGAGCAGGGCGGCCGCCACCGTCTCTGCCAGTATGTTAGGTAACGCAACCGCCTCTGGATACCGTGTGGCATAATCTACCACTGTCAATATATACTTTTTCCCGGACGGACTGGGTTTGGCTAACGACCCTATCAAATCGACCGCTACTCGGCTAAATGGTTCCTCCACAATGGGGAGGGGGCGTAATTTGGCCTTGCATCGATCCCCCCTCTTGCCAATGCGCTGACAACTGTCACAAGTCTGGCAGTACTGACGAACATCATAGGTTACCCCCGGCCAAAAGAAGTTTTGTGACAGACGATGCCTGGTGCGACTGACGCCGAAGTGCCCGGCCAAGGGTATGTCATGAGAGATTCGCAGTAACTCCTGCCTATACTTCTTGGGAACTACCAGCTGTTGTTTTATTGTGGGGCTCGTCCCTGTGTGGTGCTGCTCTGTGATCCGGTAGAGGAGTCCCTGCTTCCATACAAACTGTTCCCCTTTTAGTACTCCTCTCCCCTCCTTTGCCTTCCCACGATATCCATCCAATGAAGGATCCTCAAGTAACTCCCTCTTAAATTCATCTGGGGTGGCCCAAGAAATGTGTCTGGCTATGGGAATACGTGCAGGGCTGGGATGTCTTACCTGGGCCTCCTCTGAGTGTGATTCCGCCTCCGCAGCTTGAGCTTGTCTCCGGGTGGTCACAGGATAGGTCTTAGCCAGAGGGGCCACTGAGAATGCAGACAACATGGGCCCCAAGTCATTTCCCAGCAAGACGTCTGCAAGCAAATCCCCCATCAAGCCGACCTCAACAAGGCCATCCCCGACTCCCCAGTTCAGGTGAATCCTGGCAGTGGGTAGTCGATGTATGGCTCCCCCTGCTACACGGACTGCCACTGTCCGGTCCGTCTTCTCTTGGTCCCGGACGAGATGAGGCTTCACAAGGGTCAAAGTTGCTCCGGAATCTCTTAGTCCCTGCATACGTTTCCCATTAACCCACACGACCTGTCGATGCTGTTGTCGATTATCTGTCCGGGCTGCCTGCACGGGGTCTACTTCATGCAGCACTTCCTCCATCTCTTCCACCCCTTGGTTAGTCGTAGCCCCCAATGCCAGGTCAGATTCGCCTTGGTAGCAGTGTACAGCAGCCCGGTTGAAGGTAGCTGTTCCCGCCTTTGGCCACTGGGTATGCTGAGTCCGGGTAGGGCATTGTCTTTGCAGGTGGCCCAGCTGACGGCAGGTGTAGCATCGCGCCCCGGGGGACTGTGGTAGGCCAGGATTCTAGCTGATCCCCCTGCAATCTTTGGTGGTTTGGGGCCCTCCAGGTCCATGGGCGGGCCCCTAGTGACCACCTTTGATCCGGAGAACGGCGGCCTCCTGGCATCATGATGTTCATCGGCCAGACGAGCGGCTTCCTCAAGAGTCGTTGGCCGCCTGTACCAAAGCCATTCCTGTGTCTCGGGGTTTAGTCCATTAAAGAATCGTTCTAACAGGAAGAGCTGGAGGATGTCCTCCTTAGTAGTTGCTTGGCTCCCTTGTACCCACTGTAGCAGTGACCGCCGTAATTTACAGGCCCATTCAGCGTGGGTATCAGTTACGCGTTTTATAAGTCCGCGGAACTTTTGGCGGTAGGCCTCTGGTGTCAGCGCATACCGGGGCAAGATCACTTCTTTGATCCACTCATAGTCCATACAGTCCTCATCAGGTACCGTGCGATAGGTGTCCGCTGCCCGGCCTGTCAGCTTGCTGGCCAGAATCTGAACCCGTTCCTCCAGCTTTACTTGATGAAGGGCACACTGCCGCTCAAAGTCCTGCAGAAAGCCATCAATGTCTTCCTCTGCCTCCCCCAACTGTCGGAAGGCATTGTACTGGATCTTTTTGTGGCTTACTGTTGAAGGTACCTGGTCGACGGCAAGAGCTCCCCCTGCTCGCTGGCTCTCCTCTCTCAGCTCTGCCATCTCCATCTTGGCCAGCTCCACTTTGGTCAGCTCTGCCATTTCCATCTTGGCTAGCTCTATCCTGGTCGGTTCGGCCATCTTTTCCTTCAGATCAGTACGCACATCAGCCATCACCTCTTGTACGATCTCTACTGCAGGGTTTGGGCCATAGAACGCCAGTCTGTTCTTTACCTCCCTCTGGAATTCGGTCTCCTCCACGTTCACATTGGGGGGCGCTGCACTGTCGTGTTCCATGATGGCTGCTATCAAATCCGCTTTTGTTTTGTTGCTGGCGATCAACCCTCGGGCTTCCACCAGATCTTTTAATGTAGTCCTCTTTATCTTCTGGTAGCTATTTTCCATTCATTCCTTTCCTCCTGTAGAAGGGGTATCAAATCCCGCTGTCTGCCACCAGTGTAACGGGGTTTTCCAAGCTGGGGTACCTCTTTCAGTACCACCCCGTGTTTTCGGAGGTCCGCTCTGCGTTGGCTGGAGTCTGAATGAATGACGCTGGCTGGAATTCCTCTGAGTGGATGTGCGCATATAAAAGATCACTGCTTCTCCATGTATTTCCAGTAGGACAACACTTCACTCACAGGACACAGAATATATCACACAGATACAGAGGGCCGGCCAATAGAAAAGCGGCAGGCCAGACATGCATTACAAAAGGCGCAGATGGCCGGAGCCTGCGGATGTTTACTGTGGGAATTACAAAGGTGGGGGGAGGGCGGTCACTGCTGATACATTAGGGACATGCATCTCTCATGGAACCTATTATATATACATATAACTGCACAACATATTCTGGGTGCTGAGTGGTTCTGTAACATGCAGCATGTGCCTATGCGCACCGGACGCACCCTGTTGCATTTTTGGTGCGCCCAACCTGTGTGAATAAAATACATGCGCACAAAATGCACAAAAAAACCGCATTACAGTCTATGGGAACGCTAACGTGCGAAAGTCCATGCGCACATCAGCGTTTAAAAACGCATGCGTTTTTAGAGTCAAAATGGTTAACAGGCATGCACAAAAAATAAGCAAACGCATACAAAATGCTTGATGCGTTTTTTGTATGCGTTTGCACTGCGCACGGAACGCAACACAAAAAAAACGCTAGTGTGAAAGTAGCCTTAGGTTAAGCTTCAAGTCTGGATTGGTAGTAGTGTTAGGTTAGTTTAGTCTTTAGTTTAATACTATTAAGATAAATACAACAGTAAAATGTTTAATGCCTCGAAATATATTGTATGGCATGTTTTGCAAAGTATCTATTATAAAAGAAGAGTTCTCTAAGTTTTATATTATTCCCTTTTCCCTTTTGTTCATCCTTCCTTCCCTTATGAAATATTAATAAAAATTAATTGAAAACAAATTGCTTACAGTAATTTGGACTCTTGTTTAATATGCTATACATTATTAGGCCGAAGTCAGACACCACGTATAAAAATACGGTCCATATTTTACTGTCAAATTACGCAGAAATGTTCCCTGAACAGTGATCCGTATGTTATCCGTTGGTAAGGCTACGATGCGATTTTTGTCCTGGTGACAAGCGTCTAACTCGGCGGGGTTAAGAAGCTTGCTGTGGATTGGCGAGTCCACGAAGGCAGAGCAGCGGGAGTGTGCATGGACTTGTGGCTACAGCAGGAGCTGTGGCAGTACCAGCAGGAGCTGGTGGGGGTGTCGTAAGAGGTTATCTGAGTGCTCAACCTCTTAAAGGGCCAGTACAAGCCTGAAAGACATAAACTGTACTGTGTGAACTCGGTCCTGAGAGTGCAGTGGGGGAGTCCACGGAGTGTACCTCAGAGAGGGGTTGTGTCCCTAAACGGGGTGGTGTCCCAAAAAAGAGGGTGATAACCCAAAACAGCAAAGGGTGCTCAAGAGGGTGGAGTCCCAAAAGGGGACAGTATCCCAAAAGGGAGTAGTTGCCCAAAAAGGGGTGGATGTTGTGAGTTCATTTTCCCCTTCGTCACTGAGGTCTGGTGAACTCCCTATTCTGGTGAAGGAAGGTAATGAGCCTGATTATCAGGCACCTGAGCCTAATGAGGATGACTGGCTGAGTGGAGTCATTGACTGGATATAAGGCTGCCGACGCCCTTCTGCCCTGCGGGTGATTTCTCTGTGGACTTCTAGGACACCAGTCTGATTCCTGATTCCCTAAAGCTAAGTTTTCCAGCTTTGCCTGTTTGCATTTATGTTTTGTTTTTGTTTTCCTTGCTTTTCTGGATTCTGCCATTCCCTGCTGGGATGAGCTGAATCTCCTTTTGCCGGTTGCTCTGTCTTTAGAATATTCCTGAGTACTGACATAGCTTTTTTGAAGCCTAGCGTCTTCAGGGCCTTTTTCACTGTCAGTCTGTTGGCTCTTATTTTCATAGGGTTTTTCACGGATTGCAGACAGCAGCCTTCCTGTCCTTTCCTATCTAGGTAGTCTGGGCCCCGTCTTTGCTCAGTCTATCTTTCTGTCTGTGCTAGTGTTTTCATCTTGCTTCACCGTCATTATATGTTGGGGGCTGCCTATTGCTTTGGGGTCTGCTCTGGGGCAGTTTAGATTTCCCCTTTCTTTCTTTAGGCCTATTTAATTCTCCGGCTGTGATCGAGGGGTCTAGGGCATCGTAGGAACCCCCCACAGCTACTGTTAGTTGTTGTGGTAGGATCAGGCGTCTGCAATCCGATAGCTGCCAACCTCTCTGGTTTTCTGGACTTAGTTAGCATTTCTGTTTTTGCCTCCTACGGTGACTCAATCATAACAGGTGGAGTCCCAAAAGGGGGTGGTATCTCAAAAGGGATTAGTTGTCCAAAAGGGGGTGGAGTCCTGGGAAATGGGGCAGAACATCCCAAAGTTAAAGGGGTGGCGCAAACAGACGGTTGCCAGGGGCAAGTATACTATGCATGTCCAGTCTGCTACATAAACTACCCACCCGGCATGATGCTACAGGGTGTGCCCTACAGATAAATAATGAAGATGTGGTTGGTCTGGTTGACCCTGGGAGCCCGGTGACTCTAGTGAGGGTTGCACCTGAGGGATTTGAAATATTTGGTAGAAAGGTTGTGATCATCTGCAACCATGGGGGCACTAAGGATTATCCAGTGGTCAGGGTAATCTTTGAGACTGGGATATTGTGGGACAGAATGTCGCTATAGTCCCGAATTTGTCTTGTCCAGTGGTTATAGGTTGCGACTCTATTCTGTTCTCTGACTTGTGGGAGAGGGGAATTCCTTTACAGCAGGAGGGTGAAGGCATCTCTACTGTAGGAATGACCAGAAGAAAGAGTGGGTCTGACCAACTCGGGGACTTAGCAGAGGGGTCCGACACCGTTAGAAGTGGGAACTGCTGTTTAGAGGATGACCAATCAGGTGGTGGTGACTCCCATTCAGACTGTGACTAAGATAGAAAGGGAGTACAGTAAGGAAGATGACATGTCATAACCAGTAGCAACCGCTAAGGTTGAGTACGATCTTTTGCTGTCAGAAGCACTGACACATTGGAACGACAGAGCTCCTCAAAGTGAAGGTTCCAAGGAACCTGTTGCTGAAGAGCTGGAGAATGTGGAGCTCTCTGAAAGTACAATGAGTCGAGAGGTACCTGAGGGTGACCGGGCAGAGCCTCAAGAAAAGTGGAAGGAGTCTGAATTCTTGGCAGTTAAGGCCCAGCCGGGAGAGAAGGAAACACAGGCGTTCCAAGACCTCGCCAAAAAGTTGGCTCGAGAGAAGCACAAGGTGGCAGATTTACAGGCCGTATTAAAGATAAGGACAGAGCTTGTAAAACAAGAAACGGCCCTGAGATAGGCGGCTGAGCACAGAGTGGAAGAGCTGGAGAAGGAAGTCTCTGAGCTCAGAGGTCATCTGTCAACATGGCAAAATGTGAATAAGGCCTTAAGAGAAGATGTGGAAGTGCTCAGAGAAGCAGTAAGAGGTCTTTAGCAAGAGGAGAAGTTGGTGGTCGAAGACGTACAGCAGTCGTACCCGAATGATAACCAGGCGGAGCTATCAATGCCCATCTTGGCAAGGGGTCTTGAAGAAAGTAAAGCTCAGGAAGAAAGTGAGGCTTCGCTCTTCGAGTACGTGATGGAGGTGCCTGAAGATATGCGAGAAGCGTGTGCCGGTACGGGTGTGCAGGAGGCCTTTAAAAAGGCAGTAAAAGCCTATAGTGTGAACTGGGTCCCAGAGATGAACCAGTTGGTGATACTGGCAGAAACAGAAGTCAAAAAGAAAAGGGTGGCTGTCCTGACAGATATGCATCTGCAATGTCTCCGCGCAAAACAGATGATTACCCTGAGTAATGGGAATGCCGTTCGACGTCTGGAGCTTGCAAGGGAAGCAAAAAAATTTCCCACACAGCAATGGCATAAAGTGAGACTAGGGACTTTTTTTTTTTTTTAAGTGGCGGAGGAATACAGTGCGGAAGGATACCTACCTTCCGTCATTGGATTCCTGCAGCCCGTAGAGAACGGCAGCATCAGCTGATGCTGCAGTTCTCTACCCAAGATCGTCGTGGGACACACTCGTGGACTGCTTCGGATCATGGGTGAGTATTTTTGTGGTTTGTTATGTTAATATTTATTCCGTAAAAGACAATGGCTTCGGGGAACAATGTGACAAGTATTGGTAAGTATGTTACTCTATGTTAAATGTACTGTATGTCTATGTATGTATTGTATGTAGCATGCATGTAGTATGTATGTAGCATGCATGTAGTATGTATGTAGTATATATGTGGTATGTATGTAGCATGTAGTATGTATGTAGCATGCATGTAGTATGTATGTAGTATGTATGTAGCATGTAGTATGTATGTAGCATGCATGTAGTATATATGTAGCATGCATGTAGTATGTATGTAGCATGCATGTAGTATGTATGTAGTATGTATGTAGTATGCATGTAGTATGTATGTAGCATGCATGTAGTATGTAGCATGTATGTAGTATGCATGTAGTATGTATGTTACATGTAGTATATATGTAGTATGCATGTTGCATGCATGTAGTATGTAGTATATATGTAGTATGCATGTTGCATGCATGTAGTATGTAGCATGTATGTAGTATGCATGTAGTATATATGTAGTATGTATGTTACATGTAGTATGCATGTTGCATGCATGTAGTATATATGTTGTATGTATGTTGCATGCATGTAGTAAATATGTAGTATGTATGTTGCATGTAGTATATATGTAGTATGAATGTAGCATGCATGTTGCATGTAGTATATATGTAGTATGTATGTTACATGTAGTATGCATGTTGTATGTATGTAGCATGTATGTAGCATGTAATTTTTTTTATTTTTTTTTACATTCAACACATTAGCCGGATGATGGGACTACTACTGTCCCATCATTGGCTAATGTGTCAATCACTGTCATGGTAGCAGGCATCGCCCGATGGGACTTGTAGTCCCATCGGACGATGCCTGCACAGCCCCCCGGAGCCTGCACAGCCCCCCGGCAGGCCGGCACAGCCCCCCGGAGCCTGCACAGCCCCCCGGCAGGCCGGCACAGCCCACCGGAGCCTGCACAGACCACCGGCAGGCCGGCACAGCCCCCCGGCAGGCCGGCACAGACCACCGGAGCCTGCACAGACCCCCTGGCAGGCCGGCACAGCCCCCCGAAAGGCCCGTACAGACCCCAGAGAGGCTGTACAAGGCAAAAACAGGGTTTTTCTTATTCCGATACCGGAAGTCCCATAGACTTGAATGGGACTTCCGGTATCGGAATCGGCGATACCGACACTTTTTTTTAAGATCGGCCGATCCATTCCGATCCGATACTTTGAAGTATCGGACGGTATCGCTCAACTCTATCAATCAGCTATGCCTGATGCTTTTTTTTTGCTTTTTTTTTTACAGTGTACTTTTGAGTGACTTCATCCAACATAAATGGAAAAGGCATCTTGAAGATCCATTTATTTTTTTACACTTACCAATAATTAAAGCAACCACTAAATGAATAGAGTTGAGCGACTCTGCCTTTTTTTGGGTCGAGTCGGGTTTCATAAAACCCGACTTTCGCAAAAGTCGGTTCGAACGAAATCGGCCGATTTTTGTGAAAAGTCGAAGGCCGACTGAAACACGAAACCCAATGCAAGTCAATGGGGAAGCAAAGTCGGCTGGGAGTGGAGGCCAGGAAACACACCTACAGTGCCCTTTTGAATGCCAAAAACATCAAATCTTATTACTGAAGCTTTTCAACCTTAATTTACTTCATAATACTAGTTACGCACTGAAAAATGGGGGTTATTTGGCTAAATTTGTGGGGGGGTAGGGCTGGCTCCAGGTTTTCATGTGCCCTGGGCCAAAGAGCGTCCCTTTAACACATACCACAACTCATGATGCTCCGATACGGCAGAGAAATAGCGGTATAGTACAATGAAAAATACTTCACTTTTTACATTTCATGACTGTTATCCATTTTAAATTCTCCAATAGCTCCAAAAACGGACAGTATATTACTCCATACAGTATTATGGCCACCGCATAGTGCGCTATACAGAGTAATATAGTAATATAGTAATATAGAGAATCATTGGTCCCATATAATGTTTGAAACAGTATATGATGAGCTCCACATAATGCTACAGTATATGTTGGTCCCCATGGATGAAGCTGCACTGTCTTATGGGCCCAAATAATGCTCTATATATAATGGGCCCCATTTCTAATGCTCTAGTGTATAATGGGCCCTGTAAATGCTGCTCCAATGTCTGATGTCCACCTTTGGAATGCTCCAGTGTATGGTGGGCCCCATATATCATTCTCCAGAGTATAGTGCTCCCAAAAAATTGCTGTCCCAACATTGAAAACAATTAAATAAGTCTCCTCAAATAAGTCTCCTCGCTAGGGAATCACTGTACTAGTCTGGGCGTACAGACGTGATGTCATTGCGCTCTCTGATCAGAATAGCACTGTCAGGAAACGTGGAAGACGTCATGGCGGTGGAGCAGGGAGAGGTAAGTATTTCAACTTTGCAAGTGCTGTGATCCAGAGCAAGCAGGGGAGGCGGTGTGTCTGACGGCAGGTGGGCCGAACCTGCACTTTCAGCTGCACCTTCCTTTTTGTCACCGTGTAAGGTGGTACAGTATATGGGAAGGGTAACCAGAGTTTCATCTGGGTCACATTCAGGCTGTGTAGAGTGCGAGGGGAATGTAGTGGTCTGGGTCAATGTACCAGCAGAATCATCTAGCAGTGGCTGGGACTCAGTGCACTTGTGGCGCCCCCAGGAGTACTGTCGCCATAGTGGCATTACCTTCCTCCTAGGGAGTGTGAGGTCATGCTTGGGAGCAACGAAGGATCTCTCTAGCAGTTAAACCAACACACAACACATTTCCTACTCCAGGCCAGCAGGGAGACCTCTGAACCTGACTGCTGAGGAGCTGCTGTCTGTGGTCGGGAGGAGGTAAGATAGGGCAGTCTGTGAAGGGAAGGGGAAGTGTGTGGACGTGAGAAGGGGAGCTGGAGGATGAGCAGAGTTAAGGCTTACTCCTAGCTTGAGCGCATGGTCCGGATTCCAGTCTCCGAGTTTGTAGGGACACTGACGTTCCTGCAGCAGAAACCAGAGGAAGTAGCAGCTGTAAATGCTCTGTACCCAACTAAGGTTAGGAGGCCCCAGCAGCGACGTGTGGGAGCCAGAAGGAAAAGGCTACGGCAGCCTGCCATACGAGAAAGTTCCAAGAGAGAGTCAACAGGGGGAACTTCATTGAACTCAGCACTGCGAGTACCTCAGATAAGCGCTAGAACGGAGGCCATACTACCTATCTGCAGAGAGAGAATTCCAAATTGGCTTCCAGGCTGACCAACTCCTCCTCCATCTGTACTCTGGGTCCTGGACGGCACTTACCAAGTACAGGTAAAGGAACTGCACGACTGTGTCTGTCCTCTTTCTCCTGCGCCTGGCGCACGGCTCTGCTACATCCTGCACTGCACACCATCTACCAACTCTTTCATGTGCCCTGAGACAATGGCCATACCTGTGCAGGGCTTCTACATCTTAGCTGCACCACAACTTCTGTCCCAGAGAAGCGCCACTGCAGCGCTGGTCAATCTACTCAGAAACCACAGGTGGCGTCAAGTATCATTCACCTATAAACATAATTCACCCCTTTGCATGGACGCCCAGGGCCATGGAACGGGTCACCACCACTGTGTCACATCCCAGGGAGACACCGTCCCAGTACCGATTAACCCCACTGCCTTGCCTGGCCACCCACACTCCATGTCAGATTCATCTTGGACTGGGGAATTCACGATTTGACTTGATAATCCATGCATGGTATGATAGAAAGAGCTACATGGACTAATGTGAAGTGTGGCCTGCTGCATCATTTACTTTGTGTGGGGGTGCAGGAGACAAGGAAAGGGGTTCTTCCTGACCAGGAGCCAGCACTTGACGACTCAGTCCTTGCATTTTTTGAAACTTCAGAAGAGGAGGGCATATTTGCTGGAGTCTGTTTCGGCAATGTAAGCCCAAACCAGTTACTCATGCTCCGGCTTTAAAAACGGTTAACCTACTCCAAGAAAAGGTAGCCTTCCAGGCGTTCCGTAGACAGACCATGACGCAGGCTCAACACCTCCTGCCTTAGCTGCTATTGTGCTTTTGCCACTACCAGCAGATGCACCACCACCATCAGCACCAGCTGGCCCCCCCACGCCCACGTTCGCAGCCTCTTCCACCAAACTTCCAAGTTTAGCACAAAATAGACACAAAATAACATCACATATATGGTACTGTATCAGAAGCGTACAGCTCTATTCAGTCAAAGGATAATTGTCAATCTCCATATATATTTCATCAGTCACACAGGCTCAGTACGGATTAGACAAGAATATAAAAAGTAGACAAAGTGTACAGTATCATCAGATAGCAGGTATATATAGCATAGTTTAAACATTAACAATGTACGTCTATATATCATGAGTAGTGTTGAGCCACCCCGCTAGTGTTTTGGTTCGTCGCACAGGAGGCAAGTTCGTCGAATGTTCGTCGAACCACACTGAAAACAATGGCAGGCAAACACAAACACATACTAACACATACAAAACAATTACAAAACACCTTAAAAGGTGTCCCAAAACCGACAAAATGCTCAGAAGCCAAAAATAACATATGGAAAAGGGCAACTACATTTACAAAAGAGGTGGAGGAGTAAAAGGAGGAGGTGGAGGAGAGACAGATCAAGGCTTGTCATGGCCTTATGAAGTCAAGAAAGTCTGGACTAAAAATGTAAAAACCAAACCCAAAAAAACAAAATCTGAAAACGAACACAATCATATACCGTCATACTTCCCACCAATAAATTATGGCAACTGGCGATCGGGCGGCGTTATTCCTATGAACCTCCAAACAGCGTCCATGAAGCCAAAGTGTTTGCTTTCCGGGGGCAGTATGATTGCAAAGCTGAACCTTAAAGGAATGTCCAAAAGGGCACCACCAGGAGTGGATCCTGCGGCTTAATTGGACTCCACCCGGGAAACCACAACCATGCCACCTCAAAAAATTGCACATATGGAAAGCTTTGTCGATTGTGTGTGTGTGGTGTGGTATGTCCGTTTGTAGTTGTGCTAGCGATTTGTCAGCTTTATTCCGTTAACGAACGAGACTCCTGCATGCCCCTGCGGTACGCATAAAGCTCACTAGAGTGATACGCGAGGCTCTGCCACACGCGATCGAGCAATAACAGGGCTATCATGGCCTTCCATGTCCGGGGCTACATGTGCGCTACACTGAAAGGACCATCTTTTGTCGCTTACTGGTGCAGATAACCTGCTGAACACCGTTAGTGATGGGGATCTGGGATTCCAATTATTCGCCATGAACGATGATTTCCCAGTAAGTGCAGGTCAACAGCAATTCCTGATTTCGGCCTAACCGCCATTCCAGAAAAAATGCAAAACATTACGTGTCCAAACCACAGGTGCTGTAGCTTGCTTAACAGCTCTGCAGCCGTTCTCAGGCCCAGTATGGATTCTACATGATTCGAGAAAGTTGATAAAGGGTACAGTTTCACCGGATAACACGTATATATGTTGCATAGTTTACACATTAAAAACCTATGTCTATAGATCAGGAGGCATGCTCAGACGGTCTCAGGCCCAGTATGGATTAGACCAGATTGTACAAAGTTGAGATAGGGTACATTATCACTGGATAGCAGGTATATAGAGCATAGTTTAAACATTTAAAATCTCCGTGTTCTCTGCATGGGATTACACAACAATCTAAAAACTAGAAAAAAGGAAATGTATTTCAAGCGTACACCATGATATACTTTTGGTGGTATTTTTCAGTCTTCATTTATATTTGTCTCAGTAAGACAGCCCAGACTCTCTGCAATAGGAAATTAGATGCATACAATTATTTACCTAAAGTCTAGTGATTGCAGAAATCTACGAATTACTATTCACAGGAACAACTTCCGTCACAATTCTCAGAGGCGATGCTGACCCTCAATTAATTAGTGTGTGGACACAGCAAAAACCTTTCTTTGTGAAGAAAGTGTTGCTGTATCGCAGTACCGTTGATCCCATCGCCGTTACTCATATCCATCCAATTTTGATCACAGGGAGAGATGTAAACATGGTGCTCACTGCCTATCATGATCTGTCACGTAACTTTGGAGTGCAAAACACAGAAGTCACAGGCCGTAGGTGATTCAATTGGATTGGCATGAGAGGGAGGGCACATTTAAAAATGTGCGCTGGAATGTCACACGTCTGTGGGTAGGAAAACTGTTAAAGCTGATGAGAAACCACCACTGCATCTCATTGTGAGTCGACGTCCATAAGAAATGGAAGCCATTGATCAGCTGAAGCTGGATCCCGGCCAGCAGGACAGGGCATAGCTACGTCTTAACCATCATCTTCTATCAGTTCACCAAATTTGAAGTGCCAGTCCCAGTGATGGATTTGACAGCCCAGACTACACAGCGGAGGAGCAGGGAGAGGTAAACATGGAAAATGCTGGGGCCCTGCCCAAGCAAGGGGGCCCACTCGTGGGCGTCTGCACTGGCACTGGGCCCCTCATAGTACGGCGGTGTGTGCACTATGAAGATCTAGAGTTGTAGGTGTTGGTAATCACCTAGGCAGGTTAACGATGCAACAAGTTTTATTTGTATCCATACAAACATTTCAGTAAGTCCAGGTAGATGACCCCAATGTAATGCCCCCAGTCCACGGGATCAGCAACAAGTCAGTAAAAATAGTCCATGGGATAATTCATAGGGGAATATAGATCTCACGACCGAAGCCCGAGAAAACTTAGTTCCAAGTTCGATAGTCCATTCATGGGTTCCAGGAGTGGCCTGAACTCTGCTCCTTTCGCTTCAGATCCTCAGACACAACTGCCCTCCCCCATCAAGTCTCTCAACTCTACTCCCAACCCCTTAACCAATGTACAATGAATTCACAGCCAGTGAAGTCTCCGGCCAGTCTGCAGTGGTGTGAACCCAAGTGGCCCCCCTGCCGAGAGAAAGAAAGGCACATATTCCCCCACCAGATAAGGTCATTGCATGTAAATACAACATAAATTGAGGTAACTAGTCATCTGTGCTGGGAAAGTATTTCAGTTCCTCACATGCACCACCACTGTCAGAGACACTTGATTGCACTATGAGGGACCCTGTGCCAGTGCCCACGAGTCGGCCCACTCACCTGTCCAGGGCAATGGCACTCGCACGGTTGTGTGCGCTCGGTGGTGACCCCGGCCATTGGGGGGAGAAGGCTGCCCAGTTAGGGAGGTTTACAAAATGGCATATGTTGATGTGGGACATTCACCTGCTGCTAAAGGCGAAATTGGTCAAGTTCCAGGAACAGGCGGACCAAAAAAAACAATTTTTCTGGCAACTTATGTGTCATCAGGGTAAGGTGGGACAAAATCCTTGGAAACCCATGCATGGTTCATTTTAATGAAGGTTAGATTATCCACATTTTGGGTCGACAGACGGGTCATTTTTTCTGTCAGTGTTGATCCAGCAGCACTGAAGACTCTTTCCGATAGCACACTTGCAGCTGGGCATGCGAGCTCCTGTAAGGCATATTGTGCCAATTCAGGCCAGGTGTCCAGTTTAGCTGCCCAATAGTCAAATGGGAATGACCTGTGAGGGAGAACATCGAAATGGGAGGAAAAGTAGTTTGTAACCATACTTGACAAGTGCTGTCTCCTGTCACTTTCAATCGATGCAGTATTACCAGTCGTGTGAACGGGACTTGAAATATCAGTCCACAACATGCTCATGAAACCCCTGTCTCCAACGCCACTTCTGATGTGTCCACCACCAACACCGCTTCCAAGTTGCCCCCGGCCCTTACGGCTCGTGTGAGGACCATCACCGCTGCTGCGTGCTGGGAATGCCTCAACCAACCGGTTTACCAGAGTAGCTTGTTTGTTAGCCAATATTAGGTCAAGGTTCTCCTGTGGCATGATGTTTTGGAATTTGCCTTTATAGCGTGGATCCAGGATGCTGGCCAACCAGTAGTCATCATCGTTCATCATTTTGGCAATGCGGGGGTCCCTTTTTAGGATCTGCAAGGCATAATCTGACATGTGGGCCAATGTTCCCGGTGTCAATGATGCACTGCGAGTGCTGGGTGGAGGAGCACTTTCTGGCAAATCCACATCCCTCCAGTCACGCACAAACCCTGTACCAGTCCTTGCCATGCCAACATTTTCTCTTGCCCCATGAGAAGCATCCTCCTCCCCTAAATAATCATCCCCATCATCATCCTCCTCCTCTTCCTCTTCTTCCTCCACCTCGTCCACGACAGTTCCCTGACCAGACAATGGTTGACTGTCATCAAGGCTTCCCTCCTCCTCTTCCTCCTCATCAACCTCGGCTGCAGACGCCTGCTCCTTAATGCGCGTCAAAGTTTGGATGAGCAGACGCATAAGTGGGATGCTCATGCTTATGATGGCGTCGTCTGCGCTTACCAGCTGTGTGCATTCCTCAAAACACTGAAGGACTTTACAGAGGTCTTTCAGCTTCGACCACTGCACACCTGTCAACTCCATGTCCGCCCTCAAAGTGCCTGCCCGTGTATCCTCCCACAAATGCATTATGGCCTGCCTTTGTTCGCACAGCCGCTCAACCATGTGCAGGGTGGAGTTCCACCTTGTTGCAACGTCGATAATTAGGCGGTGCTTGGGAAGGTGGAGCAATCGCTGCAGCTTCTGCATATGACTGGAGTGTACCGGCGGATGTGCGAGCACAGTCTTCGAACCTTAAGGAGCAGGCCTGTTAAATCCGGATAATTAGAGAGGAAGCACTGCACCACCAGGTTCAAGGTGTGAGCCAAGCAAGGTATGTGTCTGAGTTTTGAAATGGCTATGGCTGCCGCAAAATTCCGGCCGTTATCACTAACTACCTTGCCTGCCTCAAGATGTAGACTGCCCAGCCATGACTCAGTTTGTCACTGAAAGTAGTCGGCCAGTACCTCTGCGGTGTGTCTGTCGCCCAAACACATCATCTGCAACACAGCCTGCTGACGCTTTCCACTAGCTGATCGATAGGGGGACACCTCGTTTGCAACACTGTCAACTGCGGATGCAGTACTCATGCGACTGCGCTCTGTGGACCAGCTTTCGCTTCTGGAGGAGGAGGAGGAGGGTTGAACGCCTACAGCCAACTGTTTCCTATACCGTGGGCTAGGCAGCACTGTGCCACCACCGCTGTCCCCTGTGGACCCTGCATCCACCACATTAGCCCAGTGCGCAGTGATGCACACGTAACGGCCCTGGCCATGCCTACTGGACCATGCATCTGTTGTGAGGTGCACCTTTCCACTCACTGACAGCTTGAGTGCATGGACAATGAGGTCTTTCACATGAAGGTGGAGGGCTGGGATGGCTTTGCGAGAAAAGAAGTGGCGACTGGGTAGTTCATAGCGTGGAATTGCGTAGGCCATTAGTTTGCGGAAAGCTGTGCTTTCAACCAACCGATGGGGCATCATCTCTAACGAGATTAGTTTGGCAATGTGGGTGTTCAAAGCCAGTGAACGCGGATGAGTACTTTTTTGTCCTACTCATAGTCTCTGGTAGGGTGACCTGGACTTGAGAGCTGGATATGGTGGAACTAGCGGTGGACATGGCGGACTGAGAGAAGGTTGATGATGGTGATGGAGTTGATGTTCTTTCTGATGGCCTAGATTCAGTCTTTCGTTGCAATAACACTGTGATTCCCTGAATGATTTGCCCTTGCGACGACAACTCAACATTTGCTGCTGGTGGTGTGCTAACCGGTGGACTTACAGTGGGGGAAACAATGTTGCGTTGCTGACTACCTTCTTTGGGAGCAGTAGCACATGTGGTACGTGAGTTTTGGTAGTCCATCCACGCTTGCAAGTGCATGGTGGTTAAATGTCTTAGCATGCAACTGGTATTCAAATTTCTCAGATTTTTCCCTCGGCTAAAGGTCTTTGCGCACTTCTTACAGATTACCTTTGCCTGATCATTAGGATTTTGTTCAAAAAAGTGCCACACTGCACGCTTCCTACTAGGGAAGACAGTTTGAGGCCTTGCACGCTGTGCTTTTTTGACCGTCTGGCCAAGCTGTCCTGCAATTTTTTGGGTTTTTGTAACCCGTTTTTGGACTGCTCCAGGCCTGCCAGATAACAACTGTTGCGATGTCGATGCCCACTGCGGATGCTCCTCCTCCTCTTCTGAGCTATTGGCAGCGGCACACTCTACCCCCAATGGATGCCAATCTGGGTCAACAACTGGGTCATCCATCACCTCCTCTTCAATGTCATGTGCACCTTCCTCTGTGTCACCGTGTATGGTGGTATAGTATGCGGGATGGGGCAACTGAGTTTCATCAGGGTCAGATTCTGGCTAAGTACACTGCGAGGACAATGTAGTGCTCTGAGTGAATGTACTAGCAGATAAATCTAGCAGTGGCTGTGCATCAGTGCACTCCATGTCAGATTCATCTTGGCCTGGGTAATTCACGATTTGACTTGATAACCCAGGCATGGTATGTGAAAACAGCTCCATGGAGTAATCTGTAGTGTGGCCTACCGCATCCTTCAATTTTGGTTGGGGTGAAGGACACAAGGAAAGGTATGGTTCATGACCATGAGCCTCCAATGACGACTCAGTGCTTTTATTTTTTAAAACTTCAGAAGAGGAGGTGATAGAGCTGGAGGCTGAGTCAGCAATGTAAGCCAAAACTTGTTCTTGAAGCTCCGGCTTTAGAAGCGGTTTACCTACTCCAAGAAAAGGGAGCCTTCGAGGCCTTGTGGAGCCAGACGATGACGCAGCCTCAACACCTCCTGCATTAGGTGCTATTTTGCTTTTGCCACTACCAGCAGATCCACCACCAACACCATCATTACCAGCTGCCAACCCCCGCCCACTTCCACGGACTCTTCCACCACACTTCCTCATTTTTTGGAAAAATTTACCCAAATTTACACCAACTCTCTGGTACTGTAAAACAAGGTACAAGGTGTATATAGTACTGGGGAGAATTGGAATGTCTCTACACTTTAGGACACTGTGGGATTCAGTCAGGCCCTGTTTATTTAACACCGCAATATGACAGGCAGATTCTCTATGCTGTTAGGAGGGTATATAGAGGACTGTGGAGATTTGGAATGTCTCTACACTTCAGGACTCTGTGGATTCAGTCAGGCCCTGTTTATTTAACACCGCAATATGACAGGCAGATTCTCTATGCTGTTAGAAGGGTGTATAGAGGACTGTGGAGAATTGGAATGTCTCTACACTTCAGGAGACTGTGGGATTCAGTCAGGCCCTGTTTATTTAACACCGCAATATGACAGGCAGATTCTCTATGCTGTTAGAAGGGTGTATAGAGGACTGTGTAGAATTGGAATGTCTCTACACTTCAGGACACTGTGGGATTCAGTCAGGCCCTGTTTATTTAACACCGCAATGTGACATGCAGAAATTGCCTAGTGTATGACAAACTACAAGGTGGATATAGAATTGGGCAAAACTGGAATCTCCCTACAGTGTAGGTCTGTAGGAACGGAACAACTCCTCGACTTATCCTTACAGAGTCACACACAGCTTCACTGTGGCTGTGATAACAGCCGTTACATGGTACTGAGAGGAGCGTGCATGTACACCGCTGTCCAGTGTATGTAAAATTGTCAAGCTCCGTGTTTTAGTATACTGACTGTCACACGCTGTCTCTCTATAGTTTTGAATGTAATCAAACAGCAAATATACTAAACTGTTTGAAAACCAGACAAAACTATAAGGTGGAGGTCTGTAAGAACGGAACAACTCCTCGACTTATCCTTACAGAGTCACACACAGCTTCACTGTGGCCTTGATAACAGCACTGAGAGAGGAGTGTACACCGCTGTACGGTGTGTGAAAAATGAACGCTCAGTAACTCACAAGGACAAAACAATAAAATCTGGATTGCTTTGAAACACTCTCCCTACAGAATCAGCAGCAGCTCTCCCTATTCTGAGATCAGCATGAGTAACATGGCGGTCGGCGTCCCCGCCCTTTTATACCCCTGTGACGCCCCACAAAGCAAGCCAATCACTTGCATGCCCTTCTCCAAGATGGTGGTGACCGCTGCCTATGTCATCACGTTGCCCACAGCGTCCGTTCTCCCTGATTGGCTGCAAAAAGGGCGCTCAAGCATCTTTTGAAATGCGACTTTGGCGCTAAAGTCGCCAACCTCGTGGCCGACCTCACGCTAAGGTCGGGTTTCGTTTCATGAAACCCGACTTTGGCGAAAGTCGGCGACTTTTCAATTTTTTTGACCTGTTTCGCTCAACTCTACTGGTAATGAAATAAAATTAAACAGGAGAAAATCCTGATCCTATCAAAATTATTAAACGATTGATCGATTTGTGCTATTTGCTCTAATTTCTCTATTCAAGCTGCATTTTTTATATTACTTTTTAAAAGTGTCTTTGTTGTGAAAAGTTACAAAATGTATCATTTCTACCCTCAACTTTGGCTCAAAGCACTTTTTGTGCTTTGTAGTAAGTTTGAACACTAGTGTTGAGCATTCCGATACCGCAAGTATCGGGTATTGGCCGATATTAGCTCTATCGGAATTCAGATACTGACTTCCGATACTTTTTTCATATCGGATACCGGAATCGGAAGTTCCCATATTGCTATGAGCCCGCTCGCTTTGATTCAGCCAATGGGAATCCTCAGAAGTGTGGGCACATCCTGTTAGGCATGTAGGCATGTTAACTATTGGCATGGCTGCTGAAATGATGTCATGATGCACTATAAAAGCCACAGCCGCCGCCATTTCTGGTCACTCTGCTGTGAATTCAGTTAGGGACAGGCTGCTGTTGAAGACTGTGAGGGACAGTTAGAAATAGCAATTCTACAAAACATATTGTGCTTTAACCAGGCAACATAAACCACCACTGTAGCTTTCTTTTCCCTAGCAGCAGTGTTCACAGCTGTCTGCAAGGGCTGTGTGAGTGCAGCTCACGCTGTGGAGTGGGTCCTGCAGCCACGTCTGGTTGTAGGCCGCCCAGCATGCATCACTGCTGCCTCATACATATTTTTCTTTTTGAGCTGCTTATTTTTCAAAAATTCTATCTAGTGTGCTTCCATCCGTATCCATATACTTTGGTTGCAAACACTAGTAGTAGACAGCGGAGCCTTTCTGCAGCCTTTCAGTGCTAGTGCCCACTTAGCTGCACTGTTCACGGCTGTCTGAGAGGTCTCTGACTGTGTGTGAGTGCAGCTCACGCTGAGTAGTGTGTCCTGCAGCTACGTTTGGTTGTAGGCCGCTCAGCGTGCATCACTGCCTCACACATATTTTTCTTTTATTGCAGCTCATTTTTTCCTCTCCTATTAGTGTGCATCCATCCGTATCCATATACGGTGGTTGCAAACACTCTAGGAGTAGACAGCGTGGTCCTTTTTTGACACAATTGCAGTTGACATTTGCTTTGTCAAATGCAAGCTGTGTCATCAGAGAGTCAAAAGAGGGAAAAATGTCAGCAACCTCAATACCACTAATATGTGGAAACGTGCGGACCAAGCACGAGGTGGAGTTACACAGACACACTGAAGATGTAGGCCAACGTACAGCACCACCTACCACCTCTTCAGCTCGTGTTGGGGCCTCTTCCTCCAGCTCACACACAGCTGGTACGGCTTCCTCACAGGATCACCAAGGAAGAACCTCTGGCACTGTTGTCCAGAGACCCTGTGACATTCCACCCACAGCACCACGTTCCCAGTCATCCTCACACTCCCAGGCCACTCTACAGCCATCGGTAGCACAGGCATGGGATAAAAGGCGGCCATACTCGGCAAACCATCCCCGAGCACAGGCTCTGAATGCTGGCATTGCCAAACTACTGGCACTTGAAATGCTCTCATTCAGGCTGGTGGAGACTGACACCTTCCGGGACTTCATGGCATTGGCAGTCCCACAATACACCATGCTGAGCCGCTTTTATTTCAGCAGGCGAGCCGCCCCAGCCCTGCAGAAACATGTGGAGGGAAAAATAAAACATGCGCTACTAAACGCCGTTAGTAGCAAGGTCCACCTGACCACCGATGCATGGACCAGTAACCATGGACAGGGACGATACCTTTCCCTCACTGCCAATTGGGTTTCTGAGCTGGGAAAGCCATCCAGTCTGGCCTAAGCTGTTACTAGTGGTTCAGCCACTCGACCCTTATTCACATTCACGCCACTTGGCAATTGAAAAGGTTTTAAATACTAGAGTAGGGACTGTCCCACAAGGGTTGCCGTGACGTGGCGGGATGGCTTGTACATTATTTTGATCAAAATTATGTTTACTAAATACCCTTATTATTATTATTATTACCTTTATGCATTATTTGCAGTATATTTTTTACTTTTTAGTTCAGGATATTTGTGTTTTTTGCTTTTTGTTTTCTCTGGTTAATGGTCATGTGTTGATATGCACATACATTGTGCATACACATTAACTTACTTTTCTCAGTTCAGATTTGTTTTTTATTCATTTCATTGTGCATTCAGTGCATATATGGGTGTGACCGCCCTCTTTCTGAGCTGGGAAAGCCATCCAGTCTGGCCTAAGCTGTTACTAGTGGTTCAGCCGCTCGACCCTTATTCACATTCACGCCACTTGGCAAGTGAAAAGGTTTTAAATACTAGAGTAGGGACTGTCCCACAAGGGTTGCCGTGACGTGGCGGGATGGCTTGTACATTATTTTGATCAAAATTATGTTTACTAAATACCCTTAATAATAATAATAATAATAATAATAATAATAATATTATTATTACCTTTATGCATTATTTGCAGTATATTTTTTACTTTTTAGTTCAGGATATTTGTGTTTTTTGCTTTTTGTTTTCTCTGGTTAATGGTCATGTGTTAATTAGTGTTGAGCATTCCGATACTGCAAATATCGGGTATCGGCCGATATTCGCTGTATCGGAATTCCGATACCGAGTACCGATATTTTTTCAATATCGGATATCGGAATCGGAAGTTCCCATAATGCATAGAGCCACTGCTGTGGCTCTGATTAGCTGCCGAAATGACGTCATCATGATGCGCAGTCTGTGCGCATCATGATGCGCCGTCAGTTCGGGCCTTCCGGAGGGGGGGGTCTATGCCGACTGCCCGGGGTTCTGTACCGGCCTGCCGGGGGTCTGTGCCGACTGCCCGGGGGTCTGAGCGGACTGCCGGGGGTCCGTACCGGCCTCCCGGTGGTCTGTGCCGACTGCCCGTGGGTCTGTACCGGCCTGCCGGTGGTCTGTACCGGCCTGCCGGGGGGGCTGTGCCGACTGTCCGGGGGTCTGTGCAGGATCGTCCGATGGGACTACAAGTCCCATCGGGCGATGCCTGCTACCATGACGGTGATTGACACATTAGCCAATGATGGGACAGTAGTAGTCCCATCATCCGGCTAATGTGTTGAATGTACCAAAAAAAAAAAAAATCCCTACTACATACATGCTACATACATGCTACATACATGCTACATGCTACATACATGCTACATACATGCTACATACATGCTACATACAAGCTACATACATGCAACATATATACTACATACATACTACATGCTACATACACGCTACATACATGCAACATACATACATACTGCATATATACCACATGCATGCAACATGCATACTACATATATACCACATATATACTACATGCATGCAACATGCATACTACATATATACCGGGGGTCTGTGCCGACTGTCCGAGGGTCTGTGCCGGCCTGCCGGTGGTCTGTACCGACTGTCCGGGGGTCTGTGCAGGCTGCGGGGGTCTGTACCGGCCTGCCGGGGGCTGTGCCGGCCTGCCGGTGGTCTGTACCGACTGTCCGGGGGTCTGAGCGGACTACCGGGGGTCTGTACCGGCCTGCCGCGGGGCTGTGCCGACTGTCCGGGGGTCTGTGCCGACTGCCCGGGGGTCTGTGCGGACTGCCGGGGTTCTGTACCGGCCTACCAGGGGGCTGTGCTGGCCTGCCGGGGGGCTGTGCCGACTGTCCGGGGGTATGAGCAGGCTGCGGGGGTCTGTGCAGAATCGTCCGATGGGACTACAAGTTCCATCGGGCAATGCCTGCTACCATGACGGTGATTGACACATTAGCCAATGATGGGACAGTAGTAGTCCCATCATCCGGCCTATGTGTTGAATGTAAGAAAAAAAAAAAATACATACTACATACATACTACATGCTATATACATACTACATACATGCTACATACATGCAACATATATACTACATGCATACAACATACATACATACTGCATATATACCACATGCATGCAACATGCATACTACATATATACTACATGCATGCAACATGCATACTACATATATACCACATATACTGGGGGTCTGTGCCGACTGTCCGGGGGTCTGTGCCGACTGCCCGGGGGTCTGTACCGGTCTGCCGGTGGTCTGTACCGACTGTCCGGGGGTGTGTGCCAACTGCCCGGGGGGCTGTGCTGGCCTGCCGGGGGGCTGTGCTGGCCTGCCGGGGGGCTGTGCCGGCCTGCCGGTGGTCTGTACCGACTGTCCGGGGATCTGTACCGGCCTGCCGGGGGGCTGTGCCGACTGTCCGGTGGTCTGTACCGACTGTCCGGGGGTCTGTGCAGGCTGCGGGGGTCTGTACCGGCCTGCCGGTGGTCTGTGCCGGCCTGCCGGTGGTCTGTGCCGACTGCCCGGGGGTCTGTGCGGACTGCCGTGGGTCTGTACCGGCCTGCCGGGGGGCTGTGCCGACTGTCCGGGGGTCTGTGCCGACTGCCCGGGGGTCTGTGCGGACTGCCGGGGTTCTGTACCGGCCTACCAGGGGGCTGTGCTGGCCTGCCGGGGGGCTGTGCCGACTGTCCGGGGGTATGAGCAGGCTGCGGGGGTCTGTGCAGAATCGTCCGATGGGACTACAAGTTCCATCGGGCAATGCCTGCTACCATGACGGTGATTGACACATTAGCCAATGATGGGACAGTAGTAGTCCCATCATCCGGCCTATGTGTTGAATGTAAGAAAAAAAAAAAATACATACTACATACATACTACATGCTATATACATACTACATACATGCTACATACATGCAACATATATACTACATGCATACAACATACATACATACTGCATATATACCACATGCATGCAACATGCATACTACATATATACTACATGCATGCAACATGCATACTACATATATACCACATATACTGGGGGTCTGTGCCGACTGTCCGGGGGTCTGTGCCGACTGCCCGGGGGTCTGTACCGGTCTGCCGGTGGTCTGTACCGACTGTCCGGGGGTGTGTGCCAACTGCCCGGGGGGCTGTGCTGGCCTGCCGGGGGGCTGTGCTGGCCTGCCGGGGGGCTGTGCCGGCCTGCCGGTGGTCTGTACCGACTGTCCGGGGATCTGTACCGGCCTGCCGGGGGGCTGTGCCGACTGTCCGGTGGTCTGTACCGACTGTCCGGGGGTCTGTGCAGGCTGCGGGGGTCTGTACCGGCCTGCCGGTGGTCTGTGCCGGCCTGCCGGTGGTCTGTGCCGACTGCCCGGGGGTCTGTGCGGACTGCCGTGGGTCTGTACCGGCCTGCCGGGGGGCTGTGCCGACTGTCCGGGGGTCTGTGCCGACTGCCCGGGGGTCTGTGCGGACTGCCGGGGTTCTGTACCGGCCTACCAGGGGGCTGTGCTGGCCTGCCGGGGGGCTGTGCCGACTGTCCGGGGGTATGAGCAGGCTGCGGGGGTCTGTGCAGAATCGTCCGATGGGACTACAAGTTCCATCGGGCAATGCCTGCTACCATGACGGTGATTGACACATTAGCCAATGATGGGACAGTAGTAGTCCCATCATCCGGCCTATGTGTTGAATGTAAGAAAAAAAAAAAATACATACTACATACATACTACATGCTATATACATACTACATACATGCTACATACATGCAACATATATACTACATGCATACAACATACATACATACTGCATATATACCACATGCATGCAACATGCATACTACATATATACTACATGCATGCAACATGCATACTACATATATACCACATATACTGGGGGTCTGTGCCGACTGTCCGGGGGTCTGTGCCGACTGCCCGGGGGTCTGTACCGGCCTGCCGGTGGTCTGTACCGACTGTCCGGGGGTCTGTGCCAACTGCCCGGGGGGCTGTGCTGGCCTGCCGGGGGGCTGTGCTGGCCTGCCGGGGGGCTGTGCCGGCCTGCCGGTGGTCTGTACCGACTGTCCGGGGATCTGTACCGGCCTGCCGGGGGGCTGTGCCGACTGTCCGGTGGTCTGTACCGACTGTCCGGGGGTCTGTGCAGGCTGCGGGGGTCTGTACCGGCCTGCCGGTGGTCTGTGCCGGCCTGCCGGTGGTCTGTGCCGACTGCCCGGGGGTCTGTGCGGACTGCCGTGGGTCTGTACCGGCCTGCCGGGGGGCTGTGCCGACTGTCCGGGGGTCTGTGCAGGCTGCGGGGGTCTGTACCGGCCTGCCGGGGGGCTGTGCCGGCCTGCCGGTGGTCTGTACCGACTGTCCGGGGGTCTGAGCCGACTGCCGGGGGTCTGTACCGGCCTGCCGGGGGGCTGTGCCGGCCTTCCGGGGGGCTGTACCGGCCTTCCGGGGGTCTGTGCCGGCCTGCCGGGGGGCTGTGCTGGCCTGCCGGGGGGCTGTGCCGACTGCCCGGGGGTCTGTACCGGCCTTCCGGGGGGCTGTGCTGGCCTGCCGGGGGGCTGTGCTGGCCTGCCGGTGGTCTGTGCCGACTGCCCGGGGGTCTGTGCGGACTGCCGTGGGTCTGTACCGGCCTGCCGGTGGTCTGTACCGACTGTCCATGGGCCTGAGCGGCCCGCTGGTGGTCTGTACCGGCCCGCTGGTGGTCTGTACCGGCCTGCCGGGGGGCTGTGCCGACTGTCCGGGGGTCTGTGCAGGTTGCGGGGGTCTGTGCAGGCATCGTCCGATGGGACTACAAGTCCCATCGGGCGATGCCTGCTACCATGACGGTGATTGACACATTAGCCAATGATGGGACAGTAGTAGTCCCATCATCCGGCCTATGTGTTGAATGTAAAAAAAAAAAAAATACATACTACATACATGCTACATACATACATGCTACATATATACTACATGCATGCAACATACATACATACTGCATATATACCACATGCATGCAACATGCATACTACATATATACCACATATATACTACATGCATGCATACCACATATATACTACATGCATGCATACTACATATATACCACATATACCGGGGGTCTGTGCCGACTGCCCGGTGGTCTGTACCGACTGCCCGGGGGTCTGTGCAGGCTGCGGGGGTCTGTACCGGCCTGCCGGTGGTCTGTGCCGACTGCCCGGGGGTTTGTGCCGACTGCCCAGGGGTCTGTGCCGGCCTGCCGGGGGTCTGTACCGGCCTGCCGGGGGGCTGTGCTGGCCTGCCGAGGGGCTGTGCCGGCTGCCCGGGGGTCTGTACTGGCCTTCCGGGGGGCTGTGCCGGCCTGCCGGGGGTCTGTGCCGACTGCCCGGGGGTCTGTGCCGACTGCCCGGGGGTCTTTGCGGACTGCCGTGGGTCTGTACCGGCCTGCCGGGGGGCTGTGCTGGCCTGCCAGTGGTCTGTACCGACTGTCCGGGGGTCTGAGCGGCCTGCCGGGGGTCTGTACCGACCTGCCGTGGAGCTGTGCTGGCCTGCCGGTGGTCTATACCGACTGTCCGGTGGTCTGAGCAGGCTGCGGGGGTCTGTGCAGGATCGTCCGATGGGACTACAAGTCCCATCGGGCGATGCCTGCTACCATGACGGTGATTGACACATTAGCCAATGATGGGACAGTAGTAGTCCCATCATCCGGCATATGTGTTGAATGTAAAAAAAAATAAAATACATGCTACATACATGCTACATACATACTACATACATACTACATACATGCAACATGAATACTACATGCATGCAACATACATATATACTACATATATACTACATGCATGCAACATGCATACTACATATATACCACATATATACTACATGCATGCAACATACATATATACAACATGCATACTACATGCATGCAACATACATACTACATGTATACCACATGCATGCAACATGCATACTATATATATACCACATATATACTACATGCATGCAACATACATATATACTACATATATACCACATATATACTACATGCATGCAACATATATATAATACATATACTGTATACTACATGCAACATACATACTACATACATACTACATATATACCAAATGCATGCAACATGCATACTACATATATACTACATGCATGCAACATATATATAATACATATATACTACATGCAACATACATACTACATATATACAACATGCATGCAACATGCATGCTACATATATACCACATATACTACATGCATGCAACATACATATATACTACATGCAACATGCATACTACATATATACTACATGCATGCAACATACATATATACTACATGCATGCAACATGCATACTACATATATACCACATATATACTTCACGCATGCAACATACATATATACTACATGCAACATGCATACTACATGCATGCAACATACATACTACATATATACCACATGCATGCAACATGCATACTATATATATACCACATATATACTACATGCATGCAACATACATATATACTACATATATACCACATGTATGCAATATGCATACTATATATATACCACATATATACTACATGCATGCAACATACATATATACTACATATATACCACATATATACTACATGCATGCAACATATATATATAATACATATATACTACATGCAACTTACATACTACATATATACCACATGCATGCAACATGTATACTACATATATACTACATATATACTACATGCATGCAACATACATACATACTACATATATACCACATGCATGCAACATGCATACTACATATATACTACATATATACTACATGCATGCAACATACATATATACTACATACAATACATTCATACAATACATACATATAGACATACAGTACATATAACATAGAGTACATACTCACCATCACTTGTCACTTTGATCCCCGAAGCCATTGTCGTCTATGGAATAAAGATTAAAATAACAAAGCACAAATATACTCACCCCTGATCCGCAGAAGTCCACGGGTGTCCCACAACGATCTTGCGTGGAGAACAGCAGCATCAGCTGATGCTACCGTTCTCTACGGGCTCCAGGAAACCAGTGTCGGGAGGTAGGTATCCTTCCGCCCTGTATTCCTCCGCCACTGTAAAGAAAAAAAAAGTCCCTAGTCTCATTTCATGGCATTGCTGTGTGAAAAATTTCCCATGCAGCTTTTGCCATAAAGTGAGACTAGGGACTTTTTTTTTTTTTTTTACACTGGCGGAGGAATACACGGCGGAAGGATACCTACCCCCCGACACTGGTTTCCTGGGACCCGTAGAGAACGGTAGCATCAGCTGATGCTGCAGTTCTCCACGCAAGATCGTCGTGGGACTCTCGTGGATTTCTGCGGATCAGGGAGTATATTGTTTTTTTGTTATTTTAATATTTATTCCAAAAATCACAATGGCTTCGGGGATCAAAGTGACAAGTGATGGTGAGTATGTACTGTATGTTATATGTACTGTATGTCTATATGTATGTATTGTATGAATGTATTGTATGTAGTATATATGTATGTTGCATGCATGTAGTATATATGTAGTATGCATGTTGCATGCATGTGGTATATATGTAGTATGTTTGTATGTTGCATGCATGTAGTATATATGTATGTTGCATGCATGTAGTATATATGTAGTATATATGTAGTATACATGTTGCATGCATGTGGTATATATGTAGTATGTATGTTACATGTAGTATATATGTATTACATATGTTGCATGCATGTAGTATATATGTAGTATATATGTATGTTGCATGCATGTAGTATATATGTGGTATATATAAATAGTATGCATGTTGCATGCATGTGGTATATATGTAGTATGCATGTTGAATGCATGTAGTATATATGTAGTAAGCATGTTGCATGTAGTATATATGTAGTAAGCATGTTGCATGTAGTATATATGTATGTTGCATGCATGTAGTATATATGTTGTATGTATGTTGCATGCATGTAGTATATATGTGGTATATATGTAGTATGCATGTTGCATGCATGTAGTATATATGTATGTTGCATGCATGTAGTATATATGTAGTATGCATGTAGTACATATGTATGTTGCATGCATGTAGTATATATGTGGTATATATGTAGTATGCATGTTGCATGCATGTGGTATATATGTAGTATGTATGTTGCATGCATGTAGTATATATGTAGTATGCATTTTGCATGTAGTATATATGCATGTTGCATGCATGTAGTATATATGTGGTATATATGTAGTATGCTTGTTGCATGCATGTAGTATATATGTTGTATGTATGTTGCATGCATGTAGTATATATGTAGTATATATGTATGTTGCATGTAGTATGTATGTATGTTGCATGCATGTAGTATGTATGTAGCATGTATGTATGTAGCATGTAGTATGTTTTGTTTTTTTTACATTCAACACATAGGCCGGATGATGGGACTACTACTGTCCCATCATTGGCTAATGTGTCAATCACCGTCATGATAGCAGGCATCGCCCGATGGGACTTGTAGTCCCATCGGACGATCCTGCACAGACCCCCGCAGTCTGCTCAGACCCCCGGACAGTCGGTACAGACCACCGGCAGGCTGGCACAGCCCCCCGGCAGTCCGCTCAGACACCAGGGCAGTCGGTACAGACCACCCGCAGGCCGGCACAGCCCCCCGGCAGTCCGCACAGACACCCAGGCAGTCGGTACAGACCACCGGCAGGCCGGCACAGCCCCCCGCAGCCTGCACAGAACCCCCGGACAGTCGGTACAGACCACCGGCAGGCCGGCACAGCCCCCCGGCAGTACGCACAGACCCCCGGGCAGTCGGTACAGACCACCCGCAGGCCAGCACAGCCCCCCGGCAGGCCGGCACAGCCCCCCGCAGCCTGCACAGACACCCGGGCAGTCGGTACAGACCACCGGCAGGCCGGCACAGCCCCCCGGCAGTCCGCACAGACCCCCGGGCAGCCGGTACAGACCCCCGCAGCCTGCATGGACCCCTGGACAGTCGGTACAGACCACCGGTAGGCCGGCACAGCCCCCCGGCAGGCCGGAACAAACCCCCGGGCAGCCGGCACAGACCCCCCGGACAGTCGGCACAGCCCCCCGGTATATGTGGTATATATGTAGTATGCATGCATGTAGTATATATGTGGTATATATGTAGTATGCATGTTGCATGCATGTGGTATATATGCAGTATGTATGTATGTTGCATGCATGTAGTATATATGTTGGATGTATGTAGTATGTATGTAGCATGTAGTATGTATTTTTTTTTTTCTTACATTCAACACATAGGCCGGATGATGGGACTACTACTGTCCCATCATTGGCTAATGTGTCAATCACCGTCATGGTAGCAGGCATCGCCCGATGGGACTTGTAGTCCCTTCGGACGATCCTGCACAGACCCCCGCAGTCTGCTCAGACCCCCGGACAGTCGGTACAGACCACCGGCAGGCCGGCACAGCCCCCCAGCAGTCCGCACAGACCCCCGGGCAGTCGGTACAGACCACCCGCAGGCCGGCACAGCCCCCCGGCAGGCCGGCACAGCCCCCCGTAGCCTGCACAGACACCCGGGCAGTCGGTACAGACCACCGGCAGGCCGGCACAGCCCCCCGGCAGTCCGCACAGACCCCCGGGCAGTCGGTACAGACCACCGGCAGGCCGGTACAGACCCCCGCAGCCTGCACGGACCCCTGGACAGTCGGTACAGACCACCGGCAGGCCGGAACAGACCCCCGGGCAGTCGGCACAGACCCCCAGACAGTCGGCACAGCCCCCCGATATATGTGGTATATATGTAGTATGCATGCATGTAGTATATATGTGGTATATATGTAGTATGCATGTTGCATGCATGTGGTATATATGCAGTATGTATGTATGTTGCATGCATGTAGTATACAGTATATGTTGCATGTATGTAGTATGTATGTAGCATGTAGTATGTATTTTTTTTTTTTCTTACATTCAACACATAGGCCGGATGATGGGACTACTACTGTCCCATCATTGGCTAATGTGTCAATCACCATCATGGTAGCAGGCATCGCCCGATGGGACTTGTAGTCCCATCGGACGATGCCTGCACAGACCCCCGGAGAGTCGGCACAGGCCCCCGGCAAGGCCAGTACAGACCGCCGGCAGTCCGCTCAGACCCCCGCACAGTCGGTACAGACCACCGGCAGTCCGCACAGACCCCCGGACAGTCGGTACAGACCACCGGCAGGCCGGCACAGACCCCCGGCAGGCCGGAACAGACCCCCGGGCAGTCGGCACAGACCCCCGGACAGTCGGCACAGCCCCCCGGTATATGTGGTATATATGTAGTATGCATGCATGTAGTATATATGTGGTATATATGTAGTATGCATGTTGCATGCATGTGGTATATATGCAGTATGTATGTATGTTGCATGCATGTAGTATATATGTTGCATGTATGTAGTATGTATGTAGCATGTAGTATGTATTTTTTTTTTCTTACATTCAACACATAGGCCGGATGATGGGACTACTACTGTCCCATCATTGGCTAATGTGTCAATCACCGTCATGGTAGCAGGCATCGCCCGATGGGACTTGTAGTCCCATCGGACGATGCCTGCACAAACCCCCGCAGCCTGCACAGACCCCCGGACAGTCGGCACAGACCCCTGGCAGGCCGGTACAGACCCCCGGGCAGTCCGCACAGACCCCCGGCAGGCCGGCACAGACCCCCGGCAGTCCGCTCAGACCACCGGCAGGCCGGCACAGCCCCCCGGCAGGCCGGCACAGACCCCCGGTATATGTGGTATATATGTAGTATGCATGTTGCATGCATGTAGTATATATGTGGTATATATGTAGTATGCATGTTGCATATATGTAGTATGTATGTAGTATGTATGTAGCATGTAGTATGTATGTAGCATGTATGTAGCATGTATGTAGTATGTATTTTTTTTTTTTTTTTGTACATTCAACACATTAGCCGGATGATGGGACTACTACTGTCCCATCATTGGCTAATGTGTCAATCACTGTCATGGTAGCAGGCATCGCCCGATGGGACTTGTAGTCCCATCGGACGATCCTGAACAGACCCCCGCAGTCTGCTCAGACCCCCGGACATTTGGCACAGCCCCCCGGCAGGCCGGTACAGATCCCCGGGCAGTCGGCACAGACCCCCGGGCAGTCGGCACAGACCCCCGGACAGTCGGCACAGGCCCCCGGCAGGCCGGTACAGAACCCCGGCAGTCCGCTCAGACCCCCGGACAGTTGGTACAGACCACCGGCAGGCCGGCACAGCCCCCCGGCAGGCCCGTACAGACCCCCGGCAGGCCGGCACAGACCCCCGGCAGGCCGGCACAGACCCCCGGCAGGCCGGCACAGACCCCCGGCAGTCCGCTCAGACCACCGGCAGTCCGCTCAGACCACCGGCAGGCCGGTACAGCCCCCCGGCAGGCCGGCACAGACCCCTGGACAGTCGGCACAGCCCCCCGGTATATGTGGTATATATGTAGTATGCATGTTGCATGCATGTAGTATATATGTGGTAAATATGTAGTATGCATGTTGCATGCATGTGGTATATATGTTGCATGTATGTATGTAGCATGTAGTATGTATGTAGTATGTATGTAGCATGTAGTAGGTATGTAGCATGTATGTATGTAGCATGTAGTATGTATGTAGTATGTATGTAGCATGTAGTATGTATGTAGTATGTATGTAGCATGTAGTATGTATGTAGTATGTATGTAGCATGTAGTATGTATTTAGTATGTATGTAGCATGTAGTATGTATGTATGTAGTATGTATGTAGCATGTATTATGTATGTAGCATGTATGTAGTATGTATGTTTTTGTTTTTTTTGTTTTTTTACATTCAACACATTAGCCGAATGATGGGACTACTACTGTCCCATCATTGGCTAATGTGTCAATCACCGTCATGGTAGCAGGCATTGCCCGATGGAACTTGTAGTCCCATCGGACGATCCTGCACAGACCCCCGCAGTCTGCTCAGACCCCCGGACAGTCGGTACAGACCACCGGCAGGCCGGCACAGCCCCCCGGCAGTCCGCACAGACCCCCGGGCAGTTGGTACAGACCACCCGCAGGCCGGCACAGCCCCCCGGCAGTCGGTACAGACCACCCGCAGGCCGGCACAGCCCCCCGGCAGTCGGTACAGACCACCCGCAGGCTGGCACAGCCCCCCGGCAGTCCGCACAGACACCCGGGCAGTCGGTACAGACCACTGGCAGGCCGGCACAGCCCCCCGCAGCCTGCACAGACACCCGGGCAGTGGGTACAGAGCCCCGGCAGTCCGCACAGACCCCCGGGTAGTCCGCACAGACCTCCGGAAGGTCCGTACACCCCCCCTAGAGGCTGTACAAGGAGAGAAAAGGGTTTTTCTTATTCCGATACCGGAAGTCCCATAGACTTGAAAGGGACTTCCGGTATCGGAATCGGCGATACCTGATACTTTTTTCGTATCGGGCCGATACCATCCGATCCGATATTTTAGGGTATCGGATGGTATCGCTCAACACTAGTGTTAATATGCACATACATTGTGCATACACATTAACTTACTTATCTCAGTTCAGATTTGTTTTTTATTCATTTCATTGTGCATTCAGTGCATATATGGGTGTGACCGCCCTCTTTCTGAGCTGGGAAAGCCATCCAGTCTGGCCTAAGCTGTTACTAGTGGTTCAGCCACTCGACCCTTATTCACATTCACGCCACTTGACAAGTGAAAAGGTTTTAAATACTAGAGTAGGGACTGTCCCACAAGGGTTGCCGTGACGTGGCGGGATGGCTTGTACATTATTTTGATCAAAATTATGTTTACTAAATACCCTTATTATTATTATTATTATTATTATTATTATTACCTTTATGCATTATTTGCAGTATATTTTTTACTTTTTAGTTCAGGATATTTGTGTTTTTTGCTTTTTGTTTTCTCTGGTTATTGGTCATGTGTTAATATGCACTTACATTGTGCATACACATTAACTTACTTTTCTCAGTTCAGATTTGTTTTTTATTCATTTCATTGTGCATTCAGTGCATATATGGGTGTGACCGCCCTCTTTCTGAGCTGGGAAAGCCATCCAATCTGGCCTAAGCTGTTACTAGTGGTTCAGCCGCTCGACCCTTATTCACATTCACGCCACTTGGCAAGTGAAAAGGTTTTAAATACTAGAGTAGGGACTGTCCCACAAGGGTTGCCGTGACGTGGCGGGTTGTCTTGTACATTATTTTGATCAAAATTATGTTTACTGAATACCCTTATTATTATTATTACCTTTATGCATTATTTGCAGTATATTTTTAACTTTTTAGTTCAGGATATTTGTGTTTTTTGCTTTTTGTTTTCATTGGGTCAATGTTGTGGAGTCGGGTACAGATCTGGAGAGTGGCGCTGTACGTGTTCTACCAACTCCACGGATTTCAGGAATCCAGTCTGTATACATAGACGACTCCTCCTACTCAAGTTCCTCAGAAACACCGCAGCAGGAGCCTGTTACGACCGATATGAGCACAGGCCGTACTCAAATTAATTTCTTTGGGGAATCGAAGCCACACAGCGCAGGAGCTCTGGAATGCCATCAAGCAGGAGAGCGACGTGTGGTTTGTGCCAGCGAATCTCCAGCCGGGCTTGGTAGTGTGTGACAATGGCCGAAATCTGGTGGCAGCTCTTGGTCTAGGCAACCTTACTCACATCCCATGCCTGGCACATGTGCTGAACTTGGTCATGCAGAGCTTTCTGAGGGACTATCCTGATCTTGATGCACTGCTGCACAAGGTCCGCATAGAGTGCACTCACTTGTGCCGTTCCAGCACGGCAAGATCGTGCATTGCTGCTCTGCAGCGCCGATTACGCCTTCCAGGACATCGCATCATATGTGACCTACCCACCAGGTGGAATTCAACGTTACATATGTTGGAGCGGTTGTGTAAGCTGCAGGCAGCAGTCATGGAGTACCAGCTGCATCAGGCGCAAACAAGTCGCACTGTGCGCCGGTCACACTTCAGCACCACTGAGTGGGCCTCTATGAAGGACATCTGCCTCGTTTTGCGTGCCTTCGATGATTCCACGCAGATGGCGAGTGCAGATGATGCACTAGTCAGCATGACTGTCCCCCTTATCTGCCTGCTTCAAAAAATACTGCAAGCACTAAGGGATGAGGTTTTGGAAGAGGTGGAGGATGAGGAGTCCCAAATGCCATCTGCTTCTGGACAGTCTGTGCTACGTGATTCCTCACAAAGACCTAGGCAGGGGACACTTTGTGAGGAGGATGAGGAGGAGTCGATGGAGGAGGAAGACATCTCTCCAGAGGAGGGAGGTACACAATTCTCTAGTCAGTATGTACAGCGAGGGTGGGGTGATGCAGAGCAGGCAGAGATCACGCCTCAAGCAGGGGACAGCGGTTCTTTGGCAGTTGGGAGTCTGTAGCACATGGTTGATTTCATGCTGCAGTGCCTGAGAAATGACCGCCGCATCGCCCACATTCTCTACACGGCTGATTATTGGGTGTACACCCTCCTATATCCTCGCTACCGGGACAACTTACAAAGCCTCATACCAACGTTGAACCAGGAGCGTAAACTGCGGGAGTACCAAGACACACTGGTGCAGTCCATCATGTTTTCCATTCCACCCGACAGCAGTGGTGCTAGTGCTTTACAAAGCAGCTCTGTGCGTCGAGGCAGTGGAGGAAACTCGGCACAAAGAGGGAGCAGAGGCAGCGCTTCAGCACAAGGCAGGACCACTATGGCCCAAATGTGGCAAAGTTTTGTGTGTCCGCCACAATTGTCTACACCATCACAGACGGCTCCAGTCACCAGGAGGCAACGTTTCCGTCAGATGGTGACAGACTACATGTCTTGCCCTGTCAGTGTACTCCCAGATGGCTCTTCCCCCTTCAAGTTATGGGTCTCTAAGCTGGATACATGGCCAGAGCTTAGCCAGTATGCATTGGAGGTGCTGGCTTGCCCTGCTGCCAGTGTATTATCGGAACGCGTCTTTAGTGCCGCAGGTGGTGTACTAACAGACCGTCGCGACTATCTTCCGATAACGTCGACCGGCTTACTTTTCTGAAAATGAACAAGGCCTGGATCTCTCCAGAATTTGCCAGTCCTCTTCCCGACTAAATAATTGGTTGGCAACTGTATACAGGTCTCCTGTTGTGTTCATATTACTACCACCTGAACTATAATCCCTGGGCTTCAACGCAGCCAGTTGTCGCTCAGATGTGTCGTGTGCAAAGAGAAAAACACACTAACTCCTGTGTTAGTGGGGTTCAGTAACGCCAGCTGCTCCCCTGCTGTGTGGACGGCATAGTCTCCTGCTCCATCCACATTCAAACTCCAACTGATTTTTAACCTTGCTCCACTTAGACCTCTGGCTCCACTGTCTCTAGTATTTCCCCTGGCCTCCAACCCCGCCTGTTACAGCTCTGAAGTGGCATCTGCACAATTCACACTTGTTCCTGTGTTACTTGGGCTCAGTCACGTCAGTTGATCCCCTGATGTGTGTCCGGCAAGGTCTCCTGCTCTGTCCACATTCCCATTACTAGTAGTTTAAGTGAGGACAGAGCAGGAGACGACACATCTGAGCGACAACTGGCTGTGTTGTGTACAATTGTGTGCACACCCTGCAGATTCTGCTGCGGATCGGCAGCGGTTTTGGTCCTGCGTGTACAGTACCATAATATCCTATGGGAAATGGAAACCGCAGTGCAGACGGTGCGGATTTTTCCGCGCGGATTTGCTGCAGTTTCTAATCCGCAGAAAGAATTGAATTGACATGTCAATTCTTTCTGCGGATTCCGCTGCGGTTTACCATCTCCTCCATTGTAGTGGTGATAAACTGTAGGGCAAAACCGCAGGCTAATCCGCAGATAAACTGCAGGTCTTTTGACGTGCGGATTTTGCAAAATCCGCACGGATCAATCCGCAGCAGAATCCGCAGCGTGTGCACACACCCTAAGTAATTCAGTCAACCTCCATAGTCTGTATGCAGGCTCACAATGCAAGACTCCATTTCTGAACAGAAAGCATGTTTAAGCACGTTTAGAGCTTGCTCAATAATATTTAGCAGCCTTTGAAATACTTGGAGAATATAGCCTGGTCAGATGAGACCAAATTGAACTCTTTAGGTGCCATAATATATCTATCACCCCAAAAGCATCATACTAACCAGTTAAGTTTGGTGGTGAAAACATCATGGTGTGGCACTCTTGTTCAGCATACATCACTGGTAAACTTCATAGAATTGAAGGACGGATGAATGGACAAATGTACCCAGACAAACGGGGTGGACATTTCAGCAAGACAATGATCCCAAACAGACAGCTAAGGAAACAAACAATTAGTTTCAAAGAAGTAAATTAAAGCTGCTAGAATGACTCAGCCAATCCCTTGACCTAAATCCAATAGAAAATTAATGAAAGGTACTAAAGCTAAAAAAGCTCAAAGTTCATAGAATAAGCCCATGGACTAGAAGAGTGTGTGGAAGAATGCGCCAAAATCACACCTGAGCAATGCATGTGACTAGTTTCTCCCTACAGGAGGCATCTTAAAACTTTTATCTCCAATAAAAGTCTTTCGTACAAAGAATTAAAGAAATTTCAGCAAGCTTGTTCAATACTATTTCCCTGTACCATTTCTCACTCATTATCACACATAATTTATGGACAACTATGATTTGATTTCTTTGCCTGTGTTGATTGGATTGATTGTTACTGACATCTGGTAAGGAAGGATTTCATGTCAATAGCACCTTTAGAAATATATTTTATTAGAAATTTCATGAGGGGTACAATACTTATTTTATGCGCTATGTAAATTGTGACAGGGTCACTGGCACTGTATGTGAGGGGAGATATGTGTCATCTGTGATGCGAAGCAGATTAGTTACTCTCCAGCAAGTTATGTGCTGAGGGGTTAACCAGCCATTATAATGGTTTATTTTTTTGTGAGTAGGTGTAAGAGATGTGTGGGATGCCTACTCACCATATGTCCACCTCAAGGGTGTGGTTGGGAAGTTAAATGTCCAGCTACCTGTTTTTTTCTGTGTGTGTACAGGGGCTCGCTGGGCCAGGTGGCAGGGAGGCAAATGACCCCGGGCCGCTACCCCAGCAGCTGCTGTGCAGGGCCGACTGCCTGATGGACGCGCACAACAAACTGCGCACGGCCGTGTCTGCTGTACTTTGATGCGGCTGGCAGTAGAACGGCCACATGCATCAGTCTGTCTCATAAGCCACAGAACGCGGTTTGTGAGACCTCAGTGTGCTCATGCAGGGGGTGCGATGACGTCATTGTCTCGCCGCTCTACAGGCCAGAAGAGAACGCGGAAGCTTCAGTGCCAGGAATCAGGATGAGGTGAGTATAAACTTCATTATTTTTTATATGAACGAGCTGTGGGGCCATCCTACTATATATATGGAGGGGAACTGGGGCCATCATACTGTATATATGGGGGCTGGGGTCATCATAGTGTATATATAGTATGGGGGCTGGGGCCACCATACTGTACACATGGGGGCTGGGGCCATCATACTTTATATATGGGGGGCTCGGGCCATCATACTTTATGGGGGGAACTGGAGCCATCATACTGTATATATTGGAGCTGGGGCCATCATACTTTATGGGGGGAACTGGAGCCATCATACTGTATATATGGGAGCTGGGGCCATCATACTTTATATATGGGGGAAACTGGGGTGATCATACTGTATATATGGGGGCTGGGGCCATCATGCTTCATATATGGGGGAACTGGGGCCATTATACTGTATACTAGATTAAGGCCCGATGCTATCGCATCGAGAGGATAGTGACACACCTCTTGCCATGATAACCCTCAATACACACACACCTCCTCAACATACACTCCTCTCACCTTTCACCATCTCCACTCACATCCACTCACTCTTTCACTCCACATACGACCCTTTCTCTCACTCCGTCTCTCATACTCACACTGTCATCGTCGCTGCTCCATGATCCCCGACATCTTCTTCCGCCGGCGCCATCCTGGATCCCGACGTTGTCCACGCCGGCGACATGTTCTTGCGGCCATGCCATCTTGAGTATTCTGAAATCCTGCGAGTGGACATTAGTGGAGATAGTGAAAGGTGAGAGGAGTGTGTGTTGAGGAGTGGTGTGTTGAGGGTTAACATGGCAAGAGGTGTGCTGTGACGTCACCAGTTACAACTGGACGGAAGTTGTTACAACCCGGAAGCTGCTTAGCGCATTTATTATAGTAGATTAAGGCCCGATGCTATCGCATCGAGAGGATAGTGACACACCTCTTGCCATGTTAACCCTCAATACACACACACCTCCTCAACACACCACACCGCCTCAACACACACTCCTCTCACCTTTCACCATCTCCACTCACGTCCACTCACTCTTTCACTCCACATACGACCCTTTCTCTCACTCCGTCTCTCATACTCACACCGTCATCGTCGCTGCTCCACGATCCCCGACATCTTCTTCCGCCGGCGCCATCCTGGATCCCGACATTGTCCACGCCGGCGACATGTTCTTGCGGCCATGCCATCTTGAGTATTCTGAAATCCTGCGAGTGGACATTAGTGGAGATAGTGAAAGGTGAGAGGAGTGTGTGTTGAGGAGTGGTGTGTTGAGGGTTAACATGGCAAGAGGTGTGCTGTGACGTCACCGGTTACAACTGGACGGAAGTTGTTACAACCCGGAAGCTGCTTAGCGCATTTATTATAGTAGATTAAGGCCCGATGCTATCGCATCGAGAGGATAGTGACACACCTCTTGCTATGTTAACCCTCAATACACACACACCTCCTCAACACACCACACCGCCTCAACACACACTCCTCTCACCTTTCACCATCTCCACTCACGTCCACTCACGCTTTCACTCCACATACGACCCTTTCTCTCATTCCGTCTCTCATACTCACACCGTCATCGTCGCTGCTCCACGATCCCCGACATCTTCTTCCGCCGGCGCCATCCTGGATCCCGACATTGTCCACGCCGGCGACATGTTCTTGCGGCCATGCCATCTTGAGTATTCTGAAATCCTGCGAGTGGACATTAGTGGAGATAGTGAAAGGTGAGAGGAGTGTGTGTTGAGGAGTGGTGTGTTGAGGGTTAACATGGCAAGAGGTGTGCTGTGACGTCACCAGTTACAACTGGACGGAAGTTGTTACAACCTGGAAGCTGATTAGCGCATTTATTATAGTAGATTAAGGCCCGATGCTATCGCATCGGGAGGATAGTGACACACCTCTTGCCATGTGAACCCTCAACACACACTCCTCCTGAACACACCACACCGCCTCAACACACACTCCTCTCACCTTTCACCATCTCCACTCACGTCCACTCACTCTTTCACTCCACATACGACCCTTTCTCTCACTCCGTCTCTCATACTCACACCGTCATCATCGCTGCTCCACGTTCCCTGACATCTTCTTCCACCGGCGCCATCCTTGATCCCGACGTTGTCCACGCCGGCGATATGTTCTTGCGGCCACGCCATCTTGAGTATTCTCAAATCCTGCGAGTGGACATTAGTGGAGATAGTGAAAGGTGAGAGGAGTGTGTGTTGAGGAGTGGTGTGTTGAGGGTTAACATGGCAAGAGGTGTGCTGTGACGTCACCAGTTACAACTGGACGGAAGTTGTTACAACCTGGAAGCTGCTTAGCGCATTTATTATAGTAGATTAAGGCCCGATGCTATCGCATCGGGAGGATAGTGACACATCTCTTGCCATGTGAACCCTCAACACACACTCCTCCTGAACACACCACACCGCCTCAACACACACTCCTCTCACCTTTCACCATCTCCACTCACTCTTTCACTCCACATACGACCCTTTCTCTCACTCCGTCTCTCATACTCACACCGTCATCATCGCTGCTCCACGATCCCCGACATCTTCTTCCACCGGCGCCATCCTAAATCCCGACGTTGTCCACGCCGGCGACATGTTCTTGCGGCCACGCCATCTTGAGTATTCTAAAATCCTGCGACTGGACGTTAGTGGAGATAGTGAAAGGTGACAGGAGTGTGTGTTGAGGAGGAGTGGTGTGTTGAGGGTTAACATGGCAAGAGGTGTGCTGTGACATCACCAGTTACAACTGGACGGAAGTTGTTACAACCCGGAAGCTGCTTAGCGCATTTATTATAGTAGATAGATGTATCACACCTATGTTTTTATGTGGATAAGATATTTACATAGTGAGCCTCAAGAAGGACAGTATTACTGATGTATGTAAAGTGCTATTGAAATAATAGTACTCTATTAATAAATAAAAAATTATTTATTATTACCTAAGTTATGTAGGTATGTGTTAGCTATGTAGTTGAAATCTACGTATGTTTGCCTAAATTTTTTTTGTTTTTGTCTTTTTTTTTTTAATCTATATATACCTATACCTATGTATATTTTTATGGATTTAAATATGTCTATGACATATATGTGAAAGAGATAATTAGTGTAAGATATATCTATCTGCTTAAAATATTTATATATATAACATATATCAAGCTATGTATAGAAGTCTTAGAAGTCTATTATCTATATCTATTTAGAATGTAACTATTATTTATATATCTATCAATTCCAGGACCAACTTAAATAGTTTAAAGTAAGACATTTTTGTAAACGACATTTCTAGTGAAGATTTTTGGGCTATTAGGTAGCAATTGTCCTTGAAGTGGTGTATCCACCACTTTGACCCTAACGTTGCTGCGTTGCTTTACTCGGGAGAATGCAACATACAATTGTCCATGGGCAAATACAGGTTCGGGCAAAAAAATTCCAACTCGATTGAGGGTCTGTCCTTGGGATTTGTTAATGGTCATAGCAAAAGCAGGTTTTAGAGGAAACTGTCGACGTTTTAATTTAAAAGGTAACACAGTTTCTGAAGGACACAAATCGATGCGTGGAATAAATACAATGTCTCCTTCAGCTGAGCCAGTAATCACTTTAGCCTGTATGATGTTGCGGAGTAAGGCAATGACAATGAGGCGAGTGCCATTGCAGAGACCTTTCTTGGTGTTTAGGTTTCTTAATAGCATCACAATGGTGCCAATTTTAAGTTTTAAGAGATGTGATGGCATTCCTGATGGTGTCAGAGAGTTTAAAAATTCAACTGGGTAGTTTTCACATTCCTCTGCCTCATCAGCATCGACAGAATCATCACTTGTATATACAGTATAATCACCACTAATGCGATCCATTACTTTACAGTTCAGAAAATCGACGTCATCATTTTTCGGACATAGTATAGCATGTGATGCAGCAGTGTCGAGGCTTTGTTGGTCATTAACATCAATGCAAATATGGTCTCCAAAGATCTCGGTTACTATAGAGCCAGTGCAAAGCATGTCTGGAGGAATTTCAATGACATCCTCTCCAAGGTTATGTTCATTAGACAGCTCACCATTTCCAAGTTTAAGCAACCAAGTGCTGTATTCAGGATCAGTGGAGCGCATGTTGTTAATTAGCGGTAGTCTGGTAAAATGTTGCCAATGTTCTGAATATTTAATGCAGGAATCTACAATGTCTATTCTTGTTCCATGAGCGATGACGGGAAGACATTGTCTGAAGTCTCCTCCAAGAACAATAACTTTACCTCCAAATGGTGGTTTATTTTTTTCAGCAACATTTGTTGTCATGATGTCACGTAGAAGTCTATCACATTCAATGCATGTTTTTGGACCATAGTGCACTCATCAATAATAAAAAGTTTTGTACTCTGTAAATGTTTTCCTGCATTTGTATCATTTTTAATCCTGGAAACAGATGTTTCGTTGATCGGAATAGGTATGCCATATAGAGAGTGGATTGTTCGGCCTCCTTGTATCAAGTTAGATGCTATTCCTGTAGTTGCTGCAGGTGACACAATTTCTCCTTGTCCTCTTAAATGATGTGTAAGTAGATGGTATAGGTAGGTCTTTCCACTGCCACCAGGTCCATCGAGAAAAAAGCACTTTGGTATTAAACTGCTATTTTGTAAAGCTTCAGTAATGACATCATAGGCAAAAAGTTGCTCCTGATTAAGAGTTTCTTTCATCTCTGCAGCTTTTTTTAACTCATAATACTTATCATATTGTTTAAGGAGTTGTTTAATATTTTTTGCTGGGCCTGGTAAATTATAATCAGCAAAAGTTTTTCCATGGACTATGAGGACATCTTGGACATCTTTCATAGCATATCCTTCACAATCGATACACTCTTCAGTGTTGCTGTGGTATGTATGACAATAGTCTTGTAAAAAATGGTCCTTAAATTCATTCCACAATTCAAGTGGATTACTGGGGGGGCCAAAAATACAGATATAAGCAAACATGTCTCTAAGTTGGGAAGGCATGTTAAGAATGCAAGCATCTGTTAAAGTATGTCTCCAGATGCTATCATCGAATAATAATCCAAGTGCTAACGCAGCATCCTTAAAGGTTTCATGCATAACTCCATTGACGGTTTTAATGCTGTCAAAACTGGTAGCAGCTTTTACATGCAGTAACAACAAACGTAAATAATAGCGTTCTTGGTCTTTCACACTAACAGTATACATTCTTCCAATAGCTGTGAGACCCCCTCGTTTTCTTTGTTCCCATGTGCCTTGTTTCCAAACGTAGTGTTCTGGAATTTCGCGGTAGAAATAGTTATGTGCATTGTGGTCGATCTTATTAAGGTTGAAATACGCCATAAGTGTAGAATTGGAATTGAGCTTTTGATGGATGTTGTCTGCAGAGTCATTCTCATGAAAATAGAGTGGTTGAGAATTAGGCAGATGTACGGCTAGGCGAATGATGGCATGAGATTGTTTATGCATAGGAAAAGCAAATATCCGCCATGCAGCCTCAGGTGCACTAACATATCTGGTATCCGTAAATTGGTGTGTTTCATCATGTTGGATGTTATTTTGGGAAATTTCAAGGTTGGCTTTGTCATGTCCTTTGTAAACGTATTTAAATAAATATTTTACACTTTGAATGGAAGCACATATTTCTACATTAATATGGCACTTGTATTTGGTGAGTAAAAATGGATTATATGGAACTACCCATGAATTGTCAATCGTCTTAGAATGGTGTTCATATGTTTTGCCAATGGGTCTGCGGTAAGTGGGATAGCCATCCTTTTCTTTGATGGTATATGGTTGGTTTTGTTTTGGGAAACCTTTGCTACACTTTCCAAGATCCATACAGGGAGAATTAGGATTGTGTTCTCCACAGGGACCATGAATCATGTGTTGAAGAACAATGTTATTGAGCTGAGGGTAGATTGTTTCATCAGGTATTTCAGCCCAGACTATATTGTCTATGTCCGCCTCAGTCCGTAATTTAGACAGGCTGTCAAGAATAATTAAAATATGAGCGTGTGGGAGACCACGCTTCTGAAATTCAATGACATGGACCATTGCAGTGACGTTTCCAAATAATCCACTGCTAATGTCTTTTAAGAGGGATTCCAGTTTAATTTTAAAGACACGTGCAACCAAGTCTGGTCTGTGTTCAACACGCTGCCACGGTTCTAAATGTGTAGTAATCTCATTCCACTTAGGATTACATGTCATGGTGATAAATAGATCTGGTCGACCATACTTTGTAACAATAGCCATAGCATCCTGGTAGCGCTGCTGCATGTTTCTTGGACTGCCTTCAAAAGAAGATGGTAAAATGACGGTTTTCCCAATAGGGATGCCCTTTTGAACCGATTTTTTGAGTAGATGTTCTTGAAGGAGGCAGTAATCCTCCACTTTTAAATCTTTTTGGTGTTTGCGGATGTAATGTAGGCGATTAGCTTCGATTTTGACATAAGCATCTACTAAATATTGCTGTGTTAGCTTACCACCATTGAGGAGTGGATTAAAGTAATTTCTGACAGATAACATATAGCAATAGTATTGAAGTTGAGTGATCCTCCTCGAACTTTTGCCTTGTTGTTTGAGTCCATCATGCCATCCTTGGTCTCCATAAGGGAAAAATATTGGATAGAGGAGGGCATCCAAATTGCTATGGAGAATACTAATTTGTTGTGTTTTTGGAGCTAAAGGGTTATGGGGATCAGGTTTTAAATGAATTAATATGTCTCTATTGAAAGATGGCTCACCATTGTCATTTTGAAACACGACTGCTACTTCACTGACAGTGGGATTATTGTAGCGTCGAGGGTCTTGAGTACGATCTTGTTTAATAGCCATAGTGATGTTTGGCATGACAGTTCCGTTTTGTAGAGATTTAATTTTTTCTTGTTCTTCCACATCACGTAACATTTGATAAGCTTCCACAAAAGGATTAATAGTTTGGATTTGAAGGGCAATAATGTTCATCAATGTAGGATGACATTTTTGATTTTCTTTACATCGTAAGCGTTGTTCGTTTGCGGTAGTGGTATCGAGAATGTAAAGTTGGGCAAATGCACGTTGCTGGTCATCTGAGGGATGTAGTGTTCCAGTTCTATGATAGATCTGGCCATGTATGCGGAAACAGTATGGGCCATATCCAGGAGGTGGTGAAATATTTGCACCCATGGAGGCAAAAGCAAAGGAACTGTTAATACTTCGAATATTATCCATGAAATTTTTGATAAATTCACTTTGCCCTTTCAGCAAACGTGTAAAGACATCAGGATATTGTAGTATGGGTACATGGACTTTACCCTTCTGACAGCAGAGCGTAAAGTTGTTATCAGAAGGTATCTCTGCTACAAAATGCAAAGCTTCGCAATGCTCACATACATGGGTCATGTCACCACAGCTGTGTTCGGTAATACTATTTTCATCATTAGTGAAAATGTGAGGTTGTAGTAGAAGTGCATGTCCAACCGATGGGGTGCGCCTAGTTTTGAGACCAACGTATATTTGTCTTGGTTGCACTTTCTGCGGGCTAACTGCAGCTTGTATGTGAAGAAACTGTGCGTTGGTATTGAATGGTGGTATTGATAGGGCAGAAACAGATTGCTGATTAGTTATGTCAGTGAACGGCATATAGGATGAAGTGTGGTAGTAACTTGTTCCACATGCTGATGTGGAAGCATCCTGTTGTGAGTCTACTAATAATGATGAGGAAGAAGCCGTCTGTTGTTGGCGGTGATGGCGTGTAGAGGCTTCTTCAGCCAATGTAATAGATTTAGAGTTAGGGGATTCGTGTGTGAGACGACGGCGTTTATAAGCCTTAATCTTGTCAAGTCGATGCTGTTTTTCCTCAGGAGTCTCATTAGCACGGCGTTGTTTTTGTCGTAGTGCTAAAGCTGCTTTCCTTTCACTGGCATTGGCATACTGTGCATCGGTATTGAATGGTGGTATTGATAGGGCAGAAACAGATTGCTGATTAGTTATGTCAGTGAACGGCATATGGGATGAAGTGTAGCAGTAAATTGTTCCACATGCTGATGTGGAAGCATCCTGTTGTGAGTCTAATAATAATGATGAGGAAGAGGCCGTCTGTTGTCGGCGGTGACGGCGTGCAGAGGCTTCTTCAGCCAATCTTATGGATTTAGAGTTAGGGGATTCGTGTGTGAGGCGACGGCGTTTATAAGCCTTAATCTTCTCATGGCGATGGTGTTTTTCCTCAGGAGTCTCATTAGCACGGCGTTGTTTTTGTCGTAGTGCTAAAGCTGCTTTCCTTTCACTGGCATTGGCATACTTTTTGTTATGACACAGGTAAAGGAGTCTATTTGGCAGTTATCTGGCAGTGAAGAAGGCATCCTGGAGTATTGTAGAGTAAACAGATACTAATTGACCCTGTAATTGCCCAGCAGTAGTTATGAAGTGGTAGTGGCAAATTGGCCCTGTAGTTAGACACCGGCAGAGGAGCAAGGCAGCAGTAGTTATGGCAGTAGAGGCAAATTGGCCCTGTAATTAGACACCGGCAGAGGAGCAAGGCAGCAGTAGTTATGGCGGTAGAGGCAAATTGGCCCTGTAATTAGACACCGGCAGAGGAGCAAGGCAGCAGTAGTTATGGCGATAGAGGCAAATTGGCCCTGTAATTAGACACCGGCAGAGGAGCAAGGCAGCAGTAGTTATGGCGGTAGAGGCAAATTGGCCTTGTAATTAGACACCGGCAGTAAACAGGCAGATGACCAAAGCAGCAGTAGTTATGGCGATAGAGGCAAATTGGCCCTGTAATTAGACACTGGCAGAGGACAAAGGCAGCAGTAGTTATGGCAGTATAGGCAAATTGGCCCTGTAATTAGACACCGGCAGAGGACAAAGGCAGTAGTTATGGCAGTATAGGCAAATTGGTCCTGTAATTAGACACCGGCAGAGGAGCAAGGCAGCAGTAGTTATGGCGGTACAGGCAAATTGGTCCAGTAATTAGACACCGGCAGTAAACAGGCATAGGACCAAGGCAGCAGTAGTTATGGTGGTACAGGCAATGCCAAGCGTCCGCACAGCAAGTCGGCGTGAGGTAAATGACGCAATTTCACGAATGCAAGATGGCGTCGGCGAAATCTCGCGAGATTTCGCCGACGTCGTTAACACCTCTTGCCATGTTAACCCTCAACACACCACACCGCCTCAACACACACTCCTCTCACCTTTCACCTCCACTCATGTCCACTAACTCTTTCACTCCACATACGTTCCTTTCTCTCACTCCGTTTCTCATACTCACACCGTCATCGTCGCTGCCCCGACATCTTCCTCCGCCGCCGCGATCCAGGATCCAGACGTTCTCCAGGCCGCCGACATGTTCTTGCGGGACGCCATCTTGGATTTCGTGAAATCCCGCGATATTCAAGATAGCGTCGCCGCAACAACATGTCGCTGGCTTGGACGACATCGGGATCCAAAAAGATGGCGTCGGCGAAATCTCGCGAGATTACGCCGACGCCATTTTGGATCATGCTTCATATATGGGGGAACTGGAGCCATTATACTGTACATATGGAGGAACTGGTGCCAACATACTAGATACTGTATATATTGGGGATGGGGTCATCATAGTGTATATATGGGGACTGGGACATCATACACTTATATATATGGGGGAACTGGGACCATCATGCTATATGTATATATACATACATATATATATATATATATATATATATATATATAATATATAGAGAGAGAGAGAACTAAGACCATTCTACTATATATATGGAGGAACTGGGGCCATCCTATTATATATATCGGGGAACTGGGGCCATCATACTATATATATATATATATATATATATAGGAACTGAGGCCATTATACTATATATGTGTGGAAACTGGGGCCATTATTCTATCTATATATATATATAATATGGGAGAACTAAGGCCATTACTCTATATATGGGGGAACTGGGGCCATCATGATATATATATATATATATATATATATATACAGTCATATGTTAAAGTTTGGGCACCCCTATTAATGTTAACCTTTTTTCTTTATAACAATTTTGTTTTTTGCAACAGCTATTTCAGTTTCATATATCTAATAACTGATGGACTCAGTTATATTTCTGGATTCAAATGAGGTTTATTGTACTAACAGAAAATGTGCAATCTGCATTTAAACAAAATTTGACTGGTGCAAAAGTATGGGCACCTCAACATAAAAGTGACATTAATATTTCGTAGATCCTCCTTTTGCAAAAATAACAGCCTCTAGTCACTTCCTGTAGCTATTAATGAGTTCCTGGATGAAGGTATTTGTGACCATTCCTGTCTACAAAACAATTCCAGTTCAGTTAAGTTTGATGGTCGCCGAGCATGGACAGCCCGCTTCAAATCATCCCACAGATGTTCAATGATATTCAGGTCTGGGGACTGGGATGGCCATTCCAGAACATTGTAATTGTTCCTCTGCATGAATGCCTGAGTAGATTTGGAGCGGTGTTTTGGATCATTGTCTTGCTGAAATATCCATCCCCTGCATAACTTCAACTTCGTCACTGATTATTGCATATTATTGTCAAGAATCTGCTGATATTGAGTTGAATCCATGCGACCCTCAACTTTAACAAGATTCCCAGTGCCGGCATTGGCCACACAGCCCCAAAGCATGATGGAACCTCCACCAAATTTTACTGTGGGTAGCAAGTGTTTTTCTTGGAATGCTGTGTTTTTTAGCCTCCATGCATAACGCCTTTTTGTATGACCAAACAACTCAATCTTTGCTTCATCAGTCCACAGGACCTTCTTCCAAAATGTAACTGGCTTGTCCAAATGTGCTTTTGCATACCTCAGGCGACTGTTTGTGGCGTGCTTGCAGAAACGGCTTCTTTCGCATCACTCTCCCATACAGCTTCTCCTTGTGCAAAGTGCGCTGTATTGTTGACCGATGCAGGTCTTTGGAGGTGGTCTGTGGATTGTCCTTGACTGTTCCCACCATTCTTCTTCTCTGTCTTTCTGATATTTTTCTTGGCCTGCCACTTCTGGGCTTTACAAGAACTGTACCTGTGTTCTTATATTTCCTTACTATGTTCCTCACAGTGGAAACGGACAGGTTAAATCTCTGAGACAACTTTTTGTATCCTTCCCCTGAAAAGCTATGTTGAATAATCTTTGTTTTCAGATCATTTGAGAGTTGTTTTGAGGAGCCCATGATGCCACTCTTCATAGGAGAATCAAATAGGAGAACTACTTGCAAGTGGCCACCTTAAATACCTTTTCTCATGATTTGATACACCTGGCTATGAAGTTCAAAGCTCAATGAGGTTACAAAACCAATTTAGTGCTTCAGGAAGTCAGTAAAAAGTAGTTAGGAGTGTTCAAATCAAGAAAATGATTTCTGTTAGTACAATAAACCTCATTTGAATCCAGAAATATAACTCAGTCCATCAGTTATTAGATATATGAAACTGAAATAGCTGTTGCAAAAACCAATATTGTTATAAAGAAAAAAGGTTAACATTAATAGGGGTGCCCAAACGTTAACATATGACTGTATATATATATATATATATATATATATAGTTGTCCAAAAGTAGGTGGACGGAAAATAATATTTATTTTGATTTATATATAAAATATTTACTAACACAAGCATAACACTGACAATTAAATTTTATTCTGAACAATAATACAGAAGCCCTTAAATTTTATCAATGCAGGCGCTCAAACTGTTTTCCATCACAATTTTCACAGCTTTGAAGTCTGCCTCTTACGCTTCGACAAACATTTTTGCACAAGTCTCTTTGGGTATTAATTTCTTGAAATGCATCTCTTATGTAATTTTCAAATCACTGACACTTTTTGGTTTTCGACTATTAACTTTGTCTTTGAGTACTCCCCAAAAGAAAAAGGATTGAGCCAGTGGCATCGAATTTGTCACAAATGCGGTAAATGGTTTGTCTCTTTGGGGCTTGAGCACCAAATGTTTCAACCCAATTTGCTCTAACTGTTTCAGTATTTTGAGATTTCCAATCCTCTTTTAAAATCCATTTTCTTTGATCTGTATTTAAATTATTTGCCATTATGGGTTATCTGAATTATATGAAAAGAAAACAGATTTGGGGGAGACTTATCTGTGAAAACTGGATCTGTGAAACTGACTCAGTTGTCCTTAGCAACCAATCAGATTCCACCTTTCATTTGCCAAAGAGTCTGTGAAGAATGAAAAGTGGAATCTGATTGGTTGCTTAGTGCAACTGAGTCAATTTCACTTTACACCATGTTTGATAAATCTCCCACTTCATAACCCTATAGTATTACACATACTGTCCACCTACTTTTGGACCACCCTGTATATATATACTGGATATATATATACAGGGTGGTCCAAAAGTACTTTCTGTATCCTCACGTACATTCCGGAGTAATAACGCCCTTGCCGGTACCGCAGCATCACTCCTGTAGGACCTCAAGATATAGGGGATCCTGTTCATTTGCTTCGCCTCAGACTTACAGGCTTCAACCCTATTTAACCCCTAAACAACCAGGGGTATTTTTGGTTTTGCATTTTCATTTTTCCCTCCCCTTTCCAGAGTCATAACTTTTTTATTTTTCCATCTATATGGCCATGTGAGGGCTTATTTTTTTGCGGGACGAGTTGTACTTTTAAATGACACCATTGGTTTTACCATGTCGTATACTCGAAAACGGGAAAAAAATTCCAAGTGCGGTGAAATTGCAAAAAAAAGTGCAATCCCACACTTGTTTTTTGCTTGGCTTTTTTGCTAGGTTCACTAGATGCTAAATCTGACCTGCCATTATGATTCTCCAGGTCATTACAAGTTCATAGACACCAAACATGTCTATATCCTCTTTTATCTAAGTGGTGAAAAAAAATTCCAAAATTTGCTTAAAAAAAAAAAAAAAATTGCGCAATTTTCCGAAACCCGTAGCGTCTCCATTTTTCATGATCTGGGGTCGGGTGAGAGCTTATCTTTTTCTGTGCCGGGCTGACGTGTTTAATGATACCACTTTTGTGCAGATACGTTTTTTTGATCGCCTGTTATTGCATTTTAATGCAATGTCTTGGCGACCAAAAAAACGTAATTCTGGCGTTTTGAATTTTTTTCTCGCTACGCCGTTTAGCGATCGGGTTAAGGCTTTTTCTTTATTGATTGCCCGATTCTGAATGCGACGATACCAAATATGTGTATGTGGGATTTTTTTTACTGTTTTATTTTGATTGGGGCAAAAGGGGGGTGATTTGAACTTTTTAGGTTTTTTTAATTTTTTTATTTTTAAACATTTTTTTTTTTTTTTTTTTTTTTTTTTTTACTTTTGGCATGCTTTAATAGCCTCCATAGGAGGCTAGAAGCATGCGCAACCCGATTGGCTCTGCTACATATGGGTAATGAGCAGATCGCCCATATATAGCAGATTTACTGCTGTGCTTTCAGCGCCGACCACCGGGTGGCGCTGAAAGCCATCAGCCTGGAACAACCATAGAGGTCTCTATGAGACCTCTGGTTGCCCAGGCAACATTACGCCGACCCCCGATCACGTGACGGGGGGTCGGCGATAACGTCATTTCCGGCCCGGTGGCCGGAAATGCTATTTAAATGCCCGTTGTCAGCTTTGACAGTGGGATTTAACTAGTTAATAGGCGCGGGCGGACGGCGATTCCGCTCGCACCTATTGCAGGCACATGTCTGCTGTTCATAACAGCTGACATGTCCTGGCTTTGATGCGTGCTCACTCAGCGCCGGAGCCCTCATCTAAGCAGGGGAGATGTCTGATGACGGACTGTGTCCGTCATTGGACATTAAGGGGTTAAGATTTGCCACATGGTGAATACTCTGTGCCCTGCGCGATTCTTGGACCACTTCTTCCTTTTCTGCTTTTCCACAACGTTGTGTAGCTGGTATGACGTCCTGGGCTTAGAGCCCTTGTGAACTTGTCGAGCGTGCTCGCCCTTCTGACTTATTCCTATAACCTACACTTGCTTAACCCATAGCAGCTCATACTACAGTTAACCCTTATATGAACTACTGTACCTGTCAACTATACCTAACAAGGCCCACTAGTATACCAGATCTAGTGGCCCACAACAGAACTACGCTTACTCAGTCTATGGAACTATATACTAACAGTGCCCTCCACTTTTGAATTCGAAGGATTCACTGGCTTACCCTAATCTAAGAATTAATATACGGCATACAATACAATATAATAGAATATACTACATCATGGTAACACATAATGTAGCAGTACCAAAACATCATAATATCTGTACATCATTTACAATATATGTTAATATTAGAACTCCTTAAAGGGGAGGTGGCATTAAAGGGATATTCTGCTCAATCCCCTACATTCCCCCTTTCCTATAATTTGGTTGTCCCAACCAAACAAACAACAGTATCTACACTATACTTAGATAAACATCCTAAAAGTTTACAAAGATGCACAGCAGTCCGATTTTCTGAAGAAACAAGCCCAGCTCACAGTCCTTCGGGTTAAGTCCACTAATATATGCAATAAATACAATATATTCACAAAATACGGCCCGTTTTTCAAAGCCGTCAGTCTTTCTGAGGTAGAGCTCCCCCTTTTCTTAAGGGGAGCAGGCTTTCCCATCAACAAGGAAAACACATGTTTTTATATATGGCCCGTGGTCCAGGCCATCCAGTCAGTCTCTGCTTTTCCCAGCAGAAGGAGCACAACAGGTGCAACAAAAATAAAACAAAATAATACTTTTAACGTTCACATTGGCCATCCGGCCGTGTCCTTCCCACAGAGTAGAGCATTTGCACTACAGGGACATGGATTGTCCCTCCATAGCATATTTTTCAGGCACAACGTTCCTTATCAAAATTTATCTTCAACGGCGGACATCCAGGTCTGTCGCATTAACAGCTGAATCTCAGGGCCAGTTATTGACCATAGGTGACTGCCGCCGTAGAGCCGTGAATCCTCCAGGAAACGGACATAGCATGGGGTGTTAGTGCTGGAGCAGCTAACTTGGGGGTAGGGTAGGGCCCCCTCCGATGGCAGGGAAAAGTGAGACATCCAGGGCTGCGCGTGTAGTGGGTACGGTTGGGGCCTCTGCAAGACAGGGGAGCGATATAGCCCCTTCCTGGAGAATACCATGCCAGGTGATGGACGCTGAGTAAGAAGGTGGGGAAGGGAGCCAACCCTCAGGGGTCAGGAGTCATGGGGCACTCGCCCACTCCAGTGCTGGGAGGTTGTCCGCATCCGTTCCGGGCCTGCTGTCTCCTTCGGCTGGCGCTGAGCAGAGCTCCGGTTTCATTGACTCTTCCGGCTGCTGCTCCTTAGAGATGTACGCTGATTCCGGTCCCCATGTAGTTAACATAGGGGGTTTCAGTCTGCAGGGCTCCTCCTGCTGGTGTTGCTCCGCTGGGTCCAATACTGCCGGCCGCGGTCCCTCCTGGATGGATGCTGTTTCTGGTCCCCGCTGCTGTGGAGCTGTCTCCAGACACACAGATTCCACCATCCATTCAGGTTCCCTCTCTGACTCAGATGCTGCAGGACCTGCTCCTCTTCCTTCCGTGAATCCAACATGTCACGCTCCCCAGGCGGACGATTCTGGGAGTGTCCACTGGGTCCAACGTAGGGGTAGGAGGCTCTTAACTCTGGCGCTGATGTTCCAAACAGAGATGACGGAGTGGTTTGTTCTCCGGCAGCTGCAGGAGATTCTCAGCAGGTAATGGACTCTGTAGCTCCACCCATTTTCCTGAACTTCCTGCAGGAGGCGCGCTCTCCTTCTTCACCGCCCCAACCAAGGGCGGGCCAGGGGTGGTTGACAGCTCTGTTGGCAACATTACTGCGCCGTCACGCCCACAAAGGGTGTTACTACAGACCTTTTCAGCGCCAAAGTCCTCCATTTTGGTGGCTGTCATCTTGTTGTTTACAAATTCACTCTTAGTTTCTTTCTTAATCAAATTTAGTACTTTTGACACATCCAGTATTGTGCTCACATCTCTGCACTCTTCAACCCATGTACATCTGGCCAATTTATGGGCACATCTTCCATCTCCACATCACTTTTCATCTTTCTTTTCGCGGGTTCGCTGCACTGCGAGGTAGTCGCATCCTGCTGACAATGCCTAATGTAAGAGGAGGGCAAGGACGGTAGTCGCAGCCAAGAACATTGGGGCTCTGGTGTCCTGACCTCCTTCCACAGAAAAATCATCACTAGTCCATGGTCAGCAATTCCACTGCGGTGCGACCTAGCTCCTGCACACTTGGCTTCAGTGCTCAGGGTTGAAATAACGGACACAGATACCGGTTCTGATGCTAAATCAACGATTTTACTTTCTTCTTCAAAGGTCCCGGACACATCAGTTACATTACAGTCCACACAGCATTCCTCCTGCACTTTCCCTTGCTTACTATCTGTATCCTCATGTACATTACGGGTTAGTAGTGCTCTTGGCGGTACCGTAGCATCACTCCTGTAGGACCTCAAGATATAGGGGATACCGTTCATCTGCTTCACCTCAGACTTACAGGCTTCAGCCCTATTTAAGATTTGCCACTTGGTGAATACTCTGCGCCCTGCACGATTCTTGGACCACTTCTTCCTTTCCGTTCCTGCTGCTGTCATGAACTGCTATTTCCCCAGGTGCTCCGATCTTACCCAGCACCAGTCTGACTGTGCCAGTGCTTTTCTGGTTTTCCACAACGCTGCGTAGCTGCTATGACATCCTGGGTTTAGAGCCCTTGTGGAGTTGTCGGGCGTGCTCACCCTTCAGACTTATTCCTATAACCTACACTTGCTTAACCCATAGCAGCTCCTCCTACAGTTAACCCTTATGTGAACTACCTATCAACTATACCTAACAAGGCCCACTAGTATACCCCCATCTAGTGGCCCACAACAGAACTTTGCTTTCCCAATCTATGGAACTCTATACTAACAGTGCCCTCCACTATTGAACCCAAAGGATGCACTGACTTACCCTAATCTAAGCATTAATATATGGCATACAATTCAATATAATACAATATACTACATCATGGTAATAGAGATGAGCGACTTTGCCTTTTTTAGGGTCGAGTCGAGTTTCATGAAACCCGACTTTCTCAAAAGTCGGGTCGAACGAAATCGGCCGACTATAGGCAAAAGTCGGAGGCCGACTGAAACACGAAACCCAATGCAAGTCAATGGGGAAGCAAAGTCAGCAGGGAGTGGAGGACAGTAAACACACCTACATTGCCCATTTCAATGCCAACAAAATCAATTCTTATTACTGAAGCTTGTCAACCTTAATTTACTTCATAATAATATTTATGCATTGAAAACTGGGGGTTATTTGGCTAAAGTTGTGGGGGGTAGGGCTGGCTCCAGGTTTTCGTGTGCCCTGGGCCAAAGAGTGTCAGTGCGTCCCTTTAACACATACGACAATTCATGATGCTCCGATACGGCACAGAAATATAGGTATAGTACAATGACAAATACTTCACTGCTTACATGACATGACATGACTGATCTATTTTATTCTATTTTAAATTCTACAATAGCTCAAAAAAAGGACAGTATATTACTCCATACAGTATTATGGCCACCACATTGTGCGCCATACAGACTAATGAGCCCCATATATTTCTCCATACAGAATAATTGGTCACTTATAATGTTCCATACAGTATATGATGAGCTCCACATAATGCTACAGTATATGATGGTCCCCATGGATGATGCTCCAGTGTCTTATGGGCCCAAATAATGCTCCTTATATAATGGGCCCCATTTCTAATGCTCTAGTGTATAATGAGCCCCATAAATGCTGCTCCAGTGTCTGATGTCCCCCATTTGGAATGCTACAGTACATGATGGACCCCATTTTTAATGAACCAAGGCATGGTGTTATGAATGAGTCACCGTAGGAGGCAAAAACAGAAATGCTAGCTAAGTCCAGAAAACCAGAGAAGTTGGCAGCTATCGGATTGCAGACCCCTGAACCTATCAACACAACTAGCAGTAGCTGTGGGGGGTTCCTACGATGCCCAAGACCCCTCGATCACAGCCGGAGGACTATATAGCCTAAAGACAGAAAGGGAAATCTAAACTGCCCCAGAGCAGACCCCAAAGCAAAAGGCAGCCCCCAACATATAATGACGGTGAAGCAAGAAGAAAGAACACTAACACAGACAGAATGATAGACTGAGCAAAAGATGGGGCCCAAGCTAACTAGATAGGAAAGGACAGGAAGGCTGCTGTCTGCAATCCGTGAAAAACCCTATGAAAATAAGAGCCAACAGACTGACAGTGAAAAAGGCCCTGAAGACGCTAGGCTTCAAAAAGGCTATGTCAGTACTCAGGAATATTCTGAAGACAGAGCAACCGGCAAAAGGAGATTCAGCTCACCCCAGCAGGGAATGGCAGAATCCAGAAAAGCAAGGCAAACAAAAACAAAACACATGTGCTAACAGGCAAAGCAGAAAACTTAGCTTTAGAGGAGCAGGAATCAGACTGGTCTCCTAGAAGTCCACAGAGAAATCACCCGCAGGGCAGAAGGGCGTCGGCAGCCTTATATCCAGTCCGTGACTCCACTCAGCCAGTCATCATCATTAGGCTCAGGTGCCTGATAATCAGGCTCATTACCTTCCTTTACCAGAATAGGGAGTTCACCAGACCTCAGTGACGAAGGGGAAAATGAACTCACAACAGCATGGTATGTGAAAAGAGCTCCATGGAGTAATCTGAAGTGTGTGCTGCCGCATCCTTCACTTTTGGTGTGGGTGAAGGATCCAAGGAAAGGGGTTGCTCCTGACCAGAAGCCTGCACTGACGACTCAGTGCTTGCATTTTTTGAAATTTCAGAAGAGGAGGCGATAGAGCTGGAGGCTGTTTTAGCAATGTAAGCCAAAAACAGTTCCTGAAGCTCCGACTTTAAAAGCAGTCTACCTACTCCCAGAAAAGGGAGCCTTACAGGCCTTCAGGAGCTAGACCATGACGCAGGCTCAACACCTCCTGCCTTAGCTGCTATTGTGTTTTTGGCACTACCAGCAGATGCACCACCATCAGTACCAGATGGCCCCCCACACCAATGTCCGCATCCTCTTCTACCATACTTCCTCATGTTTTGGAAAATGAACCCAAAATACCAGCAGATATATGGTACTGTATCAGAAGCGTACAGCTCTATACAGTCTAGGGATAATAGTAAATCTCCGTATATATTTCATGAGTCATAGACAGATGCTCACAGGCTCAGTATGGATTACACAATAAAATAAACAGTTGAAAAAGGGTACAGTATCACTAGATACAAGGTATATAGTATAGTGTAAACATTCTGAATCCCCGTATATATTTCAGGAGGCAGACACAAGCGCTCTCAGGCCCAGTATGGATTACACAAGAATATGAAAAGCTGTAAATGGGTAATGTAATACAAGTGTACAGCAGTATACAGTGTTGGCCAAATTTGAAATCTCGGTATATATTTCTGGAGTCACCCTCAGACGCTCACTCAGTCTGGGTTTGACCATAACAAAAAATGTTGTAAAAAAAAGTACTGGATAAAAAAATAGCAAGTATATATTATAGGGTACAATTGAAATCTCTGTGTAGATAGTCCCGTAGTCACTCTCAGACGCTAACTCAGTATGGATTTGACCGTAATACTAAATGTCGAACAAAGGTACTGTATAACAAGATACAAGCTGTATCGAGTATAGGGTAAAAATTGGTATCTCCAATTCTCCGTATATATAGAAGGAGTAAACTACACACGCTCCCTCAGTATGGATGATACTGTAATAAAAATTTTGAACAAAGGTACTGTGACGAACGGGCGGACCGCTACCACCAAATTGTGATGGACAGCGGACCCTGTGCCAACAATATGTCACAATCCCACCATCGACACGGGTTTGTCAGCGGACGGAGGAACGTGACGCACTGCCGGCACACGGCTATCACAGGCACAGTGGGGCTTATCTTAGTTATCCCACCACCGTCACCACGTGACAAAAATACAGCAAGTTAATCTTGCTCTAACAATTTACCGCAGGGGGGTATTTTGGATGCCCCACCACTGCTAACAACCTTCCAAGAACTGCGGAGATTTATGTATATCCCACTTTCTCAGTTCCACTTTGGAACTCGCATCTCTCCGGCGCCCCCCTTACCCTCAGGTCAGTCAGGGAACTGCACGTAGGATAATTAGTCGCCGGACGGGCTGCTTGTTGTGCACGGGCAACTAGACTACTGCAGTAAGGGAATTATCAATGCTGTGGCCTCAACCACTCATTCAGCAATATAAGACCCTTCTGTACTGCCAGCTAGCCTTGCCAGCCACGCACACCACGCTGCCACCAGCCACGCTTTACTTAATCAAAGAGTTAATTAAGAGGGTCCACGGCAAACCCCTGAAATTAGTAGCGATTATCTAAAAAAGGCGCATAGTTCGTTTCTTAGAGCATGGAGACAGAGCTAATAGATTTTATCATTTATTCCCAAAAGAATGCGGGCAGTGATTACATAGATAAAAGTTGCTATAAAGTTGAGACATCAAATATGTACAATACAATACAAATATAGCATAAAGTGGATGAAAGAACAGAAAGTAACACTCACATGTGCGTAGTTGGTATTAGGCACACCATGTGGCTGGGGTAGGGGCGCTTCACCAAACCTCCCCACTCATTGGCTAGTCTATCTGGCAGGAGGACTCCAGCTGAACTGACTGGAATTTGGTAGGGAATACCTATAGTCTAGGGTATGTGACCTCACGAAAAGGGTGGTCTGGAGAGGTCCAACCTCCCTCTCTCCAAGTTATGATTTGGCTACAAAACTTAGAATAACTATATCTAAACGAGTACCAACACACATAGGGCATCATTGTTTGTGATTTACCGAATAGAATCCGAAGACACCAAGCATGCCATAATTAAAACCCTCCATTTGGGAGCAATCCAAATCTCAGTTTCTGGAAGTACGAGAATCGTGAAACTTAGGGGTTTAGAAAGCTGGCTTCATTGCCTACACAGTGATATGATTATTATATCTCGACGGTCTATGGTTTTTGCGGTACAGTCTCTTTAATATCACCCATAGTTTCATTCAGCCAAAGATCTGAGAACAAAGGAAATGCTTTCCCTTAACTAATTAGCATTCCCTTCTGAGGAGAGGGGCCAAATGTTATAGAGGAAGTGTCCTATTACCAGTGCGGGTACACAGCTGATAAGGAGGGGGGATGCTGCTGTGTGACAAGGCGATTTTCTGGAAAGAATTGAGGATTCTAGAAAGTTCTACCTTACAGACATTTTACATTACAGGTACTGTAAAAGCAGATACCAGGTGTATCCAGTCTAGGGGTAATTGTAAATTTCCGTCTATACTTCCGGAGTCAGACACAGACACTCACAGGCTCAGCATGTATTACACCAGAATTTAAAAAGTAGAAAAAAGGAAAGGTATTCGAAGCGTACACAAGTATACAGTGTTGTGGTACTTTTAAATCTTCGTTTATATTTCAATCTCTGTAAGCCAGTCCAGACTCTCCGCTTCTGGAAACTACATGGATACAAGTACAGACGGAAAGTCGAGTGTTTGCAGAAATTTGGGAATTACTCATCGCAGGAAAACCTCCCTGTAGAAGTTGCAGAGGCGATGTAGACCCTCAATAACTGTGTCTGTGGAGACAGCGAAAACGGTTCATTGTGAAGAAAGGATTGCTGTATCGCAGTAGCGTGGATTCCATCACCGTTACTCATCTCCATCAAATTGTGATCACAGGGAGAGATGTAGACATGGTCCTCACTGCCTATCATGATGTGTCTGGTAATTTTGGAGTGCAAAAGACAAAAGCCACAGGCTGTAAGTGATTCTATTGGATTGGCATGAGAGGAGACATTGAAAAATGGTGGCAGGAATGTCATACGTCTGTGACTATCACAACTGTGAAAGGTGATCATAAAGCACCACTGCATCCGCTTGTAAGTTGACGTCCATTACAAATGGTATCCATTGATCTTCTGAAGGTAGAGGCCAGCAGGACAGGCCATAGCTACATCTTAACCATCATCGATCAGTACACCAAATTTCTAGTGGCCGTCCCTGTGAAGGATTTAACTGCCCAGACTAAACAGCGGTGGAGCAGGGAGAGGTAAGTATTGCAGCTTGCAAGTGCTGTGGCCATGACCAAGCAGGGGGGGCACACTCGTGGGCGACGGTACTGGCACAGGGCTCTCATAGTACGCTGTTGTGTTTGACGGTGAGTGGGCCTCCCTATCATCAGAGACACTGTATTGTACTATGAGGGGCCCTGTGCCAGGGCCGTCGGCCATCAGTGGGCCCATCCACCTGTTCAGAGCAACGGCACTTGCCTGGGTGCACAAGGTGTTGACCCCAACCCTGGGGGGGTGGGCAGCCCAGTTAGGGTGCTTTAAAAGATGGCATATGTTGATGTGTAGGCTGGACATTCAGCAGCTGCAAATGGCGGAATTGGGCAAGTCCGAGGAAGAGGAGGACAAAATCGAGGCATTTTTCTGGCAACCTATGTGTCATCAGGGGAAAGTGGGATAAAATCCTTTGAAACCCATGCATGGTTCATTTAAATGAAGGTTAGATCATCAACATTTTGGGTCGACAGACGGGTCCTTTTTTCTGTCAGGATTGATCCAGCTGCACTGAAGACTCTTTCAGATAACACACTAGCAGCAGGGCAAGCGAGCTCCTGTAAGGCATATTGTGCCAATTATGGCCAGGAGTCCAGTTTACAGGCCCAATAGTCAAAGGGGAATGACCTGTGAGGGGGAACATCGATACGGGAGGAGAAGTAGTTTGTTACCATAGTTGACAACTGCTGTTTCCTGTCACTTGCAATCGATACAGTATTACCAGTCGTGTGAGCGGTACTTGAGAAATCAGTCCACAACATGGTCATGAAACCCCTGTCTCCAATGCCACTTCGGCTGTGTGCACCACGAACACGTCTTCCATTGTGCCCACTACGGCTCGTGGGAGAACCAGCACCTCTGCTGTGTCCAGGGAAAGCCTCAAGCAAACGGTTTACCAGAGTTGCTTGTTTGTTCGCCAATATTATCTCTAGGTTCTCCTGTGGCATGATGTTGTGTAATTTGCCTTTGTAGCGTGGATCGAGGATGCTGGCCAACCAGTAGTCATCATCAATCATCATTTTGGCAATGCGGGGGTCCCTTTTTAGGATCCGCAAGGCATAATCGCAGATGTGGGCCAATGTTTCAGGTGTCAATAATGCACTGCCACTGCTGGGTGGAGAAGCACTTTCTGGCAAATCCACATCCCTACAGTCACACACAAACCCTGTACCTGACCTTGTAACACCAACATTTTCTCTTGCACCCTGAGAAGCATCCTCCTCCCCATAATAATCATCCCCCTCATCCTCCTCCTCCTCTTCTTCCTCCACCTCATCCATGACAGTTCCCTGACAAGACAATGGCTGACTGTCAGCAAGGCTTCCCTTCTCCTCCTCCTCCTGCTCCTCCTCCGCTGCAGATGCCTGATCCTTAATGTGCGTCAAACTTGGCATGAGCAGATGCATAAGTGGGATGCTCATGCTTATGATGGCGTCCTCTGCGCTTACCAGCCATGTGTATTCCTCAAAACACTGAAGGACTTTACAGAGGTCTTTCAGCTTTGACCACTGCACACCCGACAATTCCATGTCTTCCCTCAAACTGCCTGCCCGTGTATCCTCCCACAAATGCATTACAATCTGCCTCTGTTTGCACAGCCTCTCAGACATGTGCAGGGTGGAGTTCCACCTTGTTGCAACGTCTATGATTAGGCGGTGCTTGGGGAGGTGGAGCAATCGCTGCAGCTTCTGCATACGACTGCAGTGTACGGGCGAACGACGGATATGCGAGCACAGTCTTCATGGAGCAGGGCTGTTAACTCCAGATAATTATTAAGGAAGCACTGCACCACCAGGTTCAAAGTGTGAGCCAGGCAAGGTATGTGTGTGAGTTTTGCAAGGGCTATGGCTGCCACAAAATTATGGTCGTTATCAATGACTACCTTGCCTGGCTCAAGATGTAGACTGCCCAGCCATGACTCAGGTGGTCGCTGCAAGTAGTTGGCCAGTACCTCTGCGGTGTGTCTGTTGTCGCCCAAAGACATCATCTTTAACACAGCCTGCTGACGCTTACCACTAGCTGTTCGATAGTGGGACACCTCGTGTGCAACACTGCCAGCTGCGGATGGAATGCTCGTGCGACTACACTCTGTGGACGAGCTTTTGCTTTTGGAGGAAGAGGAGAGTTGAACTGTTTCCTATACCGTGGCTAGGCAGCATTGTTCCACCGCCGCTGTCCCCTGTGGAGCCTGCATCCACCACATTAACCCAGTGCGCAGTGATGGACACGTAACGGCCCTAGCCGTGCCTACTGGACCATGCATCTGTTGTGAGGTATACCTTTATACTCACTGATTGCTTGAGTGCATGGACAATGCGGTCTTTCACATGCAGGTGGAGGGCTGGGATGGCTTTTCGAGAAAAGACGTGATGACTGGGTAGGTCATAGCGTGGGACTGCATAGGCCATGAGCTCGCGGAAAGCTTTGTTTTCAACCAAACGGTAGAGCATCATCTCTAATGAGATTAATTTAGCAATGTAGGCGTTCAAGCACAGTGTAGGCAGATGAGAGGATGAGTACTTTCTTGTCCTACTCAGAGTGTCTGGTAGGGTAAGCTGGACTGGAGAGCTGCATATGGGGGAACTAGCGGTGGACCGGACGGAGTGAGAGGGGGTTGGTGATGGTATTGGTGGTGATGGCTTAGATTCAGTGTTGTGTTGCAAAACCATTGTGATTCCCTGAGTGCTTTGGCCTTGCGGCGACACCTCAACATTTAGTGCTGGTGGTGTGCTTAACGGTGGCGGTAGTCTTACAGTGGCTACCTTCAGTCGGAGCAGGTGCACATGTGCCACCTTAGGTTTTGTAGTCCGTCCATGCTTGCAAGTGCATGTTGGCTAAATGTCTAAGCATGCAACTGGTATTCAAATTTCTGAGTTGTTTACCTCGGCTAAAGGTTCTTCCACACTTCTTACAGGTAACCTTTGCCTTATCAGTAGGATTTTGGACAAAGAAGTGCCACACTGCACTCTTCCTACTATGGTATAAATTTTTTGGCCTTGCACACTGTGCTAAGTTGACTGTCTGGCCAAGCTGTCCTGCAACTCTTTCAGTTTTTGTTCCACGTTTTTGGACAGCTACGGGCCTGCCAGATAACCGCTGCTGCGATGTCAATGCCTGCTGTGGATCCTTCTCCTTATCTGAACTATTGCCAGCACCACCCTCCTCCCTCAATGGTTGCCAATCCAGGTCAAGAACTGGGTAATCCATCACCTCCTCTTCAAAGTCATCTGCACCTTACTCTTTACCTTCCTCTGTGTCATCATGTAAGGTGGTATAGTATGCGGGAAGGGGCACCTGATAGTCCAGTCAAAATACGAAAAAAAATCCTTTACCCCGAACAAATTCCAAGAAAGCGTTTTGTTGTTTTTTTTTGGTAGTATTACATGTAGGGAAAAACTTACTAAAAGTTTACCAAGATAGGGTTACCACAAAGGGTCCAAATGTGACGTCAAAGAATATAGCCACCAAAGCTGTAAAATGTTAAATGTGACTGGCCTTTCAGTGTCTATCATATTTCTTTTACAATTACTACTATTATATTTATTATTTAACAATTTATTTATTTTCTTTTACAGTGCTGAGAATGATGGAAAGTCAAGAAACTTGCCCCTTATGCAGCCATGAAGTAGAAGATGACGGAGAAAGAGTGGTGATTGGTGCGAAAGGAGTTGAAGGGATCAATAAAGCCAGTATTGAGAGGGGCGTTAGCACTGTGGTTGCTGCTGGAGCAGTGGTGCACAAGAGATGTCGTATGAACTACATAAACAAGAAGCAAATAGACTTGCATAAGAAAGCTACTTCCGTTCATCGTTCATCTGCCAAGAGAGGTACACGGGCGTCTACTGGATCCTATGATAGCACGACGCAGTGTTTGCTCTGTGGACATGAAGTGGTGAAGATAAGATCTAGTAGTGATTTTGATGACTATAGCTTTGTTAAAATGGATGGATTTGTAAGGTTCATCTTGTCACATTGCAAACAGCGTAATGCTGACTGGGCAATCACCACTCAAGGGAGAATCGCGTACTTTGGGAAGGACTTACATGCTGCAGACTGTCTGTATCATCGTTCATGTGAAATTAACTTTCGGACAAATTACGGAATTCCTATGCGTCATGGTGGTGGATCTACCACAAAGAAACCGCGGAAGGTAGGGAGGCCGATGAACATGGACCAAGAGCAAGCGTGTGCATTTCTCGAGGACAACGATGAAGAGCAACTGACTGTCACAGATCTTGCAAAGAAAATGAGTATCTTGTAGAAGGAGACAGTGCTGCCTATAGTAATAAATGGCTGAGGTATGGCAATTCGCTATTCATAGCAGAGTGTGAAAGGTTGCCTAACATTCTAACATTCCGTGAAAAGACCAGAATAATCCTGGGGGACTATTTCTGTAGTCAGGAAATGGATGAAGAATCCCAGAAGAGAGCCATCATAGAGACTGCGGCCAAACTAATCAAGAGCGACATCAAGTCTAAGATCCCATCTTCAACCGATGAATATCCGAAGACTTCTTCGCTTGAATGTCAGTCTGCCTTAGATTATCTCCCCCTGAGTTTGCTTTGCTTGCTTGAAACCCTCTTCGTTGGAAAGGACATTCACAGGAAGGTCGCAAGCATTGGACAATCAGTTGTTCAGGCTGTACGTCCCAGGGCTGTAGTAGCTCCATTGCAGCTTGGGTTAGCAGTCCAGCCCCATCATCATTTCAGGTCACGATTTCTTGTAGACAGTCTCTCAGCCATGGGATATTGTTCAATAGAGTTGAGCGACTTTTGCTTTTTTAGGGTCGAGTTTCATTTCATGAAACCACGGGTCGAGCAAAATCGGCCGACTATAGGGAAAAGTCGGGGTTTTGACCGAAACACGAAACCCAATGTAAGTCAATGGGGAATTAAATTCGGCAGTGAGAGGAAGACAGGAAACACACCTACAATGCCCATTTGAATGCCAAAAGCATCAATTCTTCTTACTTAAGCTTGTCAACCTTAATTAACTTCATAATACTAGTTACGCACTGAAAAATGGGGGTTATTTGGCTAAAGTTGTGGGGGGGTAGGGCTGGCTCCAGGTTTTCTTGTGCCCTGGGCAAAAGAGCGCCCCTTTAACACATACCACAACTCATGATGCTCCGATACGGCAGAGAAATAGCGGTATAGTACAATGAAAAATACTTCACTTTTTACATCTCATGACGAGGCCCATCTATTTCTCCATACAGAATCATTGGTCCCATATAATGTTTGAAACAGTATATGATGAGCTCCACATAATGCTACAGTATATGTTGGTCCCCATGGATGAAGCTCCACTGTCTTATGGGCCCAAATAATGCTCCAAACATAATGGGCCCCATTTCTAATGCTCTAGTGTATAATGGGCCCTGTAAATGCTGCTCCAGTGTCTGATGTCCACCTTTGGAATGTTCCAGTGTATGGTGGGCCCCATCTATCATTCTCCAGAGTATAGTGCTCCCCAAAAATTGCTGTCCCAAATTGAAAACAATGAAATAAGTTTCCTCGCTAGGGAATCCCTGTACTAGTCTGGACTCCTCGTCGTCCCCATCTTCCATCTCACTGCACAGTATTTCAACCTTGTAAGTGCTGTGATCCTGAGCAAGCAGGGGGGGCCCACTCATTGGCGACGGCACTGGAACAGGGCCCCTGATAGTACGGTCGTGTGTCTGACGGCAGGTGTGCCGAACATGCACTTTCATCTGCAGCTTCCTCTTTGTCACCGTGTAAGATGGAACTGTATATGGGAAGGGTAACCTGAGTTTCATCAGGGTCAGATTCAGGCCGTGTAGCGTCTGGGTCAATGTACCAGCAGATTCATCGAGCAGTGGCTGGGCATCAGTGCACTTGTGATGCCCCCAGGAGTACGGTCGCCACAGTGGCATTACCTTCCTCCTAGGGAGTGTGATGTCATGCTTGGGAGCAACGAAGGATCTCTCTAGCAGGTTAACTTATTGGGCGGCGTTATTCCCACGAGTCACGACCCTCCAAACAGCGTTCATGAAGGCAAAGTGTTTGTTTTACGTGGGCAGTATGGTTGCAAAGCTGAACCTTAAAGGAATGTCCAGAAGGGCACCACCAGGAGTGGAGCCTACGGCGTAATTTGACTCAACATGGGCAACCTCAACCATCCAGCCACAAAAAAGATGCACACATTGCAAGCTTAATTCCGTTAACGAACGAGACTCCATCATGCCCCGCGGTCCGAGTCCGGCTTGCTAGAGGGACACGCGAGGCTCTGGCACGTGAGATTGGCCAATAACTGGTGTCATGCCCTTACATGTCCGTGGCTGCATGTGCGCTACACTGAAAAGGCCAGCATTTGTCGCTTACAGGTGCAGATAACCCGCTGAACAACGTTAGTGATGGGGATCTGGGATTACAATTATTACCCGTGAACGATGATTTCCCAGTAAGTGCAGGTCAACCGCAGTTCCGGAATTAGGCCTAACCGTCATTCCTGAAAAAATGGAAAAACTTACGTGTGCAAACCACAGGTGCTGTAGCTTGCTTTACAGCTCGCCAGCCGTTCTCAGGCCCAGTATGGATTACACGTGATTGCACAAAGGTGAGAAAGGGTACCGTATCCCCGGATAACATGTATGGATAGCATAGTGTACACATTCAAAATATATGTCTATAGATCAGGAGGCAGGCTCAGACGGTGTCAGGCCCAGTATGGATTACACGTGATTGCACAAAGGTGAGAAAGGGTACCGTATCCCCGGATAACATGTATGGATAGCAAAGTGTGCACATTCAAAATATATGTCTATAGATCAGGAGGCAGGCTCAAACGGTGTCAGGCCCAGTATGGATTACACGTGATTGCACAAAGGTGAGAAAGGGTACCGTATCCCCGGATAACATGTATGGATAGCATAGTGTACACATTCAAAATATATGTGTATAGATCAGGAGGCAGGCTCAAGACGGTGTCAGGCCCAGTATGGATTACACGTGATTGCACAAAGGTGAGAAAGGGTACCGTATCCCCGGATAACATCTATGGATAGCATAGTGTACACATTCAAAATATATGTCTATAGATCAGGAGGCAGGCTCAGACGGTGTCAGGCCCAGTATGGATTACACGTGATTGCACAAAGGTGAGAAAGGGTACCGTATCCCTGGATAACATGTATGGATAGCATAGTGTACACATTCAAAATATATGTCTATAGATCAGGAGGCAGGCTCAAACGGTGTCAGGCCCAGTATGGATTACACGTGATTGCACAAAGGTGAGAAAGGGTATCGTATCCCCGGATAACATGTATGGATAGCATAGTGTACACATTCAAAATATATGTCTATAGATCAGGAGGCAGGCTCAAATGGTGTCAGGCCCAGTATGGATTACACGTGATTGCACAAAGGTGAGAAAGGGTACCATATCCCCGGATAACACGTATGGATAGCATAGTGTACACATTGAAAATATATGTGTATAGATCAGGAGGCAGGCTCAGACGGTGTCAGGCCCAGTATGGATTACACGTGATTGCACAAAGGTGAGAAAGGGTACCATATCCCCGGATAACATGTATGGATAGCATAGTGTACACATTCAAAATATATGTCTATAGATCAGGAGGCAGGCTCAGACGGTGTCAGGCCCAGTATGGATTTGACGGCCCAGACTACACAGCGGAGGAGCAGGGAGAGGTAAAGATTGCAAATGCTGGGGCTCTGCCCAAGCAAGGGGGGCCCACTCGTGGGCGTCGGTACTGGCACTGGGCCCCTCATAGTATGGCGGTGTGTCTGACGGCGGGTGTGCACCACCACCATCAGAGACACTTGATTGCACTATGAGGGACCCTGTGCCAGTGCCCGCGCCCAAGAGTCGGCCTACCCACCTGTCCAGGGCAACGGCACTCGCATGGTTTCATGTGCTAGGTGGTGACCCCGGCCATGGGGGCGGGAGGCAGCACAGTTAGGGAGTTTTAGAAAGTGGCATATGTTGATGTTGGACATTCAGCTGATGCAAAAGGCGAAATTGGTCAAGTCCCAAGAAGAGGAGGACCAAAGCAAGCCATTTTTCTGTCATCCTATGTGTCATCGTGTCATCAGGGGAAGGTGGGACAAAATTCTTGGAAACCCATGCATGGTTCAATTTAATGAAGGTTAGATCATCCACATTTTGGGTTGACAGACGGGTCCTTTTTTCTGTCAGGATTGATCCAGCTGCACTGAAGACTCTTTCCGATAGCACACTTGCAGCTGGGCAAGCGAGCTCCTGTAAGGCATATTGTGCCAATTCAGGCCAGGTGTCCAGTTTAGCGGCCCTAATAGTCAAAGGGGAATGACCTGTGCGGGAGAACATCGATATGGGTGGAAAAGTAGTTTGTAACCATAGTTGACAACTGCTGTCTCCTGTCACTTTCCATCGATGCAGTATTACCAGTTGTGTGAGCGGTATTTGAAAAATCAGTCCACAACATTGTCATGAAACCCCTGTCTCCAACGCCACTTCTGCTGTGTGCACCACGAACACCTCTGCCAAGCTGCCCCCGGCCCGAACAGCTCGTGTGAGAACCATCACCGCTGCTGTGTGCTGACAATGCCTCAACCAACCGGTTTACCAGAGTTGCTTGTTTATTAGCCAATATTACGTCAAGGTTCTCCTGTGGCATGATGTTTTGGAATTTGCCTTTATAGCATGGATCCAGGATGCTGGCCAACCAGTAGTCGTCATCGTTCATCATTTTGGCAATGCGGGGGTCCCTTTTTAGGATCTGCAATGCATAATCTGACATGTGGGCCAATGTTCCCGGTGTCAATGATGCACTGCGACTGCTTGGTGGAGGAGCACTTTCTGGCAAATCCACGTCCCTCCAGTCACGCACAAACCCTGTACCAGACCTTGCCACGCCAACATTTTCTCTGGACACACGAGAAGCATCCTCCTCCCCTAAGTAATCATCCCCATCATCATCCTCCTCTTCTTCCTCCACCTCGTACAGGAGAGGTCCCTGAGCAGACAATGGCTGAATGTCATCAAGGATTCCCTCCTCCTCTTCCTCCTCGTCAACATTGGCTGCAGACGCCTGTTCCTTAAGGTGCGTCAAAGTTTGCATGAGCAGATGCATAAGTGGGATGCTCATGCTTAGGATGGCGTTGTCTGCGCTTACCAGCCGTGTGCATTCCTCAAAACACTGAAGGACTTTACAGAGGTCTTTCAGCTTCGACCACTGCACTCCTGTCAACTCCATGTCTGCTCTCATAGTGCCTGGCCGTGTATCCTCCCACAAATGCATTATGGCCTGCCTCTGTTCGCACAGCCGCTCCACCATGTGCAGGGTGGCGTTCCACCTTGTTGCAATGTCGATAATGAGGCGGTGGTTGGGAAGGTGGAGCAATCGCTGCATCTTCTGCATACGAATGAAGTGTACAGGCGACCGGCGGATGTGCGCGCACAGTCTTCGCGCCTTCTGGAGCAGGGCTGTTAACTCCGGATAATTGTTGAGGAAGCACTGCACCACCAGGTTCAAGGTGTGAGCCAAGCAAGGTATGTGGCTGAGTTTTGAAAGGGCTATGGCTGCCACAAAATTATGGCCGTTATCACTAACTACCTTGCCTGCCTCAAGATGTATACTGCCCAGCCATGACTCAGTTTGTCGCTGAAAGTACTCGGCCAGCACCTCCGCGGTTTGTCTGTCGCCCAAACACATCATCTGCAACACAGCCTGCTGACGCTTTCCACTAGCTGCTCGATAGGGGGACACCTCGTGTGCAACAGTGGCAGCTGCAGATGGAGTGCTCGTACGACTGCGCTCTGTGGACGAGTTTTCGCTTCTGGAGGAGGAGGAGGAGGGTCGAACGCCTACAGCCAACTGTTTCCTATACCGTGGGCTAGGCAGCACTGTCCCACCACCGCTGTCCCCTGTGGACCCTGCATCCACCACATTAACCCCGTGCACAGTGATGGACACGTAACGGCCCTGGCCATGCCGACTGGACCATGCGTCTGTTGTGAGGTGCACCTTTCCACTCACTGACTGCTTGAGTGCATGGACAATGCGGTCTTTCACATGATGGTGGAGGGCTGGGATGGCTTTGCGAGAGAAGAAGTGGTGACTGGGTAGGTCATAGCGTGGTACTGCATAGGCCTTGAGTTCGCGGAAAGCTGCGCTTTCCACCAACCGATAGGGCATCATCTCTAACGGGATTAGTTTGGCAATGTGGGTGTTCAAACCCAGTGTACGCGGATGAGAGGATGAGTACTTTCTTGACCTATTCATAGTCTCTGGGAGGGTGAGATGGACTTGAGAGCTGCATATGGTGGAACTAGCGGTGGACAGGGCGGACTGAGAGAGGGTTGATGATGGTGATGGAGTTGGTGTTCTTTCTGATGGCTTAGATTCAGTCTTTCATTGATATAACAGTGGGATTCCCTGACTGCTTTGGCCTTGCAACGACACCTCAACATTTGCTGCTGTGCTAACCGGTGGGCTTACAGTGGGGGAAACAATGTAGCGTTGCCGACTACCTTCTTTGTGATCAGTTGCACATGTGGTACTTGAGGTTTGGTGTTGTGTCCACGATTGCAAGTGCATGCTGGTTAAATGTCTAAGCATGCAACTGGTATTCAAATTTTTCAGATTTTTCCCTCGGCTAAAGGTCTTTGCGCACTTCTTACAGATAACCTTGGCCTGATCATGAGGATTTTGTTCAAAAAAGTGCCACACTGCACTCTTCCTACTTTGGAAGACATTTTGCGGCCTAGCACGCTGTGCTATTTTGACCGTCTTGACAAGCTGTCCAGCAACTTTTTTGATTTTTGGAACCTGTCTTTGGAGTGCTCCGGGCCTGCCAGATAACAGCTGTTGCGATGTCGATGTCTGCTGTGGATGCTCCTCCTCCTCATCTGAGCTAATGGAAGCAGCACCCTCTTCCCCCCAATGGATGCCAATCTGGGTCAACAACTGGGTCATCCATCACCTCCTCTTCAATGTCATGTGCACCTTCCTCTGTGTCACCGTGTATGGTGGTATAGTATGTGGGAAGGGGCACCTGAGTCTCATCAGGGTCAGAATCTGGCTCATTACACTGCGAGGACAATGTAGTGCTCTGACTGAATGTACCAGCAGAATCATCTATCAGTGGCTGTGCATCAGTGCACTCCATGTCAGATTCATCTTGGCCTGGGTAATTCACCATTTCACTTGATAACCCAGGCATGGTATGTGAAAACAGCTCCATGGAGTAATCGGTTGTATGGCCTGCGTCATCCTTCAATCTTGGTTGGGGTGAAGGACACAAGGAAAGGTGTGGTTCATGAACATGACCCTCCAATGACGACTCAGTGCTTTTATTTTTTACAACTTCAGAAGAGGAGGCGATAGAGCTGGAGGCTGAGTCAGCAATGTAAGCCAAAACTTTTTCCTGATGCTCTAGCTTTAAAAGCGGGTTGCCAACTCCTAGAAAACTAAGCCTTCGAGGCCTTGTGGAGCCAGACGATGATGCAGGCTCAACACCTCCTGCATTCGGTCCTATTTTGCTTTTGCCACTACCATCAGATCCACCACCAACACCATCATTACCAGCTGGCAACCCCAGCCCAATTCCACGGCCTCTTCCACCAGCCTTCCTCATTTTTGGTAAAAATGTACACAAAATCCCACAAACTATATAGTAATGTAAAACAAGGTACAAGGTGTACAGTATATAGGACAGGGGAGACGTCGAATTTCTGAACACACTTGTGGACACTGTTGTGTGAGGACCAGTTAATATCACACCGCTATGTCACAGGCTCAATGTCGCAGGTGTGAAAAATGTCTCTCTAGGACAGGGGAGATGTAGAATTTCTGAACACACTTGTGGACACTGTTGTGTGTGGCCCAGTTAATATCACACCGCTATGTCACAGGCTCAATGTCGCAGGTGTGAAAAATGTCACTATAGGACAGGGGAGATGTAGAATTTCTGAACACACTTGTGGACACTGTTGTGTGAGGCCCAGTTAATATCACACTGCTATGTCACAGGCTCAATGTCGCAGGTGTGAAAAATGTCACTATAGGACAGGGGAGATGTAGAATTTCTGAACACACTTGTGGACACTGTTGTGTGAGGCCCAGTTAATATCACACTGCTATGTCACAGGCTCAATGTCGCAGGTGTGAAAAATGTCACTATAGGACAGGGGAGATGTAGAATTTCTGAACACACTTGTGGACACTGTTGGATTGTGTGAGGCCCAGTGAATATCACACTGCTATGTCACAGGCTCAATGTCGCTGGTGTGAAAAATGTCACTATAGGACAGGGGAGATGTAGAATTTCTGAACACACTTGTGGACACTGTTGGATTGTGTGAGGCCCAGTGAATATCACACCGCTATGTCACAGGCAGAAATTGGCTAGTGTATGACAAACTACAAGGTGTATATAGAATTGGGCAGAATAGAAATCTCCCTAGAGTGTAGGTCTGTAAGAACGGAACATGTCCTCGACTTATTCTTACAGAGTGACACACAGATTCACTGTGGCCGTGATAACAGCCGTTACACGGTACTGTGTGAGGTGCATACACCGCTGTATGGTGTGAAAAAATGCACGCTCAGTACCTCACCAGGACAAAAAAAAAAATTTGGATTGCTTTTAAAAAAGCAGTTTGCAGAGCAGTGGGAAAACAGCAATGCAGCTATCAGGAAGCCTTATAAGGCAGCCTAACAACCAACACAGCTGATACAGCACAATATAGCCTCCACTTGCACTGCACACACAGTGACTGGTGTGTTGTACAGGCAAAATCGCTAGCAGCAAAAGAAGTTTTTGGTGTCTTCTTCCTGGCCTAACGCTCTCCCTACAGAATCATCATCATCAGCAGCTCTCCCTAGTCTGAGATCAGCATGAGTAACATGGCGGTCTGCGTGCACGCCCTTTTATACCCCCTGTGACGCCCCCCAAAGCAAGCCAATCACTTGCATGCCCTTCTCAAAGATGGTGGTGACCCCTGCCTATGTCATCACGTTGCCCACAGTGTCCGTGGATACTGATTGGCTGAAAAAGGGCGGAAAACAAACTTTTGAAACGCAACTTTGGCGCTAAAGTCGCCAAGCTCATGGCCGACCTCACCCTAGGGTCGGGTTTCGTTTCATGAAACCCGACATCACCAAAAGTCGTCGACTTTTGAAATTTTTCGACCCATTTCGCTCAACTCTATTGTTCATCATATTCGGAAGTTCAGCGATTCGAGGAAAATGCTGCCGCTTCAGGATGTACTCGGTGGTACCATAGACAGACTGGATACGGCACTGCTGTTCGCTGCGGACAACGTCGATCATAATATCATCACGTTAGATGGGAAGGGGACTTTCCACGGCATGAAGATGGTAGCTACTGTGACTCCAGGAAGGAAGGTCAGTCGCACTGTTCTCAGACGAAAGTCTGCGGACTTTGAGATAGTTGAACAAAGCAGAGTTGATGTAAGGGAATACCGTTTCGCAAAACACACTTGCCGAAACATAAAATTCAAGCCCTTGCCATTTCTCGACGCCATTGACCATCGTGTTGATGTATTGTGGGAGATGTCTTTACGCTTCAAACAGCCTGCACCGAGCTGGAATGGAATGATGCACATGCTACATAAAGACTGTGATCATCCGGGGTCGTCTTCAGTAATCTTCCTGCCCATTATTGACATGTATTCTGAAGACAAGACAAATCATGCATCTTCTCTACTCTTGAGTATCTGTGCAACCTTGCTGATAAACACCAATCCGCTGCAGTTGTTACATTCGATCAGCCACTCTACTGGAAAGCGTCAGAAATCAAAGACGAGGTGCCTGAAGACAGCCCGGTTCGAGATGTTGTCCTGATGCTCGGGAGCTTGCACACATTGATGAATGCTATGGGTGCCATAGGAACGTTGATGGATGAGAGCGGAATCAAAGAGATCTTGGGAACAATTTACAGTGACAATGCTGTGCAACACCTCATGACTGGAAAGGCAGTTCAGCGTGCAGTTCGTGGCCATCTCCTCCTTGATCAGTGACAATGGAGAGGCCATGGACACTACTGAATGGGGATGGGAATTGCAGAACAACAGTCTAGTTCCAGTGATGATGGATACTTCACCTGCGCCAGAAACACTTCTGAAAATAATTCACTGCAATTGTTCTCGTGGTTGTAGTACACGTCGGTGCACTTGCAAAAGACACGGACTTACCTGTTCACGGGTATGCGGACCATGTCAAGAAGGGCATTGTGACAATAAGAGTGAGGAAGCAGTGTCTGATGATGAAAATAGTGACTATTGACCTGACACGCTTATTCAGTGATGAAGTAGGTCTTAAAATGCACTGTGTATTAATTCTATAATTTCTAGAAAAGTACATATGTCATGACGTCATTGATGATGTCATGACCTCGCCTGTCCATGTAGTTAGTATAAAACTTTGTATAAAAATTGTTATATGAAAATATATAGTATACAAAATGCAAACTCTTCTGTAACCTAAAGCTACAGCTTTGAAATAGGGAAATATTCATTATTTATTCGGTCGTCCATGACAGCACCACCTGAGAGAGGGGATCCGCCCTTTAGGAACAGGAAACCTACAGATACAAAAAGGGTGGCACCTCTCCCACGCATCAGTTGGTTTCCTGTTCCTAGAGGACAGGACTCTCTACAGATCGTCCGTCATGGAATCTTCATTGAATACCCAGGCCGGCTGACCGACCCAGGTAGCGAGGGGGTCTCCTACCTCGGTCAGTGCGGGGTCCCTGGAAGCGCCACGGTGGGGCCGGGTAGGTCACCACGGCAGTGGACGAAGCAGGTGGAGCAGGGGTCCGGTGGATGCCGTCTCCAAAGCCAGCACCTGGTATGTATGCCCCGGTGCGCTTCCCCAGGCCCGGTCCTTCCGGTCGGTGCTGTCCCCTGGCCGGGCTCATGGCGGCGGGCGCGGGGGGGCTGGCACTCCGGGCAGGGCTGCGCGGCTCCTTCGCGCGCGCTCCCGCAGGGCTCTGTGAGCGGCGGAAGTGACGCGGCGGAAGGGGCGGAGCGATAGCGCCGATACCGGAAGTCGGGTGCATGCCGGTCCGGCGGTCGCGCGGCGACCCGGCGCAAGGGGGGCCGGAGCATGGGGGAGGGAACGCAAAGCCGGGTGGGTGGTGCTATGGCAGGTTGCCTGCTGACCCGGACAGGAGGCCATATAAGGCAGATGGGGACGCCGCTGGGGTGCTTCTGAAGGCCCCAGCAATGGATACGTCGGAAGCCCCCTTAGTCCAGCAGGACGAGGCGCAGGAGCGGCCGCAGAAACAGGCCAATACGAGTAGCCAGCAGAAGAAACAGAGACGAACTAGCGACCAGAGCCGCGAAAGTTCCTCCAGAAAGGACCCCCCTGCCTCCCTCCGTGATCCGGTACCTGCCTCATCTGCATGGGTAAGAGATCTCCGTGAATGTACCCTGATGCAGTGTTCCCTTATGTTCTTTTTCAGGGGAAGAAGGTTACGGGAAAACAGAAACACAGGGAATGTGCCCTCTGTAGTTCCCCCCTACCAGATGGCCACCCTAAAAAGTTATGCCAGCCATGCATACGGCAGACGGTAGGAGTTATTAAGGACAGGGAGTCCAGGGGTAGATTGTCAGGCCCTTATACTCTCCCCCGTTTATGCAGGTAGCGGAAGAGACACCTGACTTCACTTCAAACCTGAGAGACATGATCAGGGCAGAAATGAAAGCTTTACCTCAAAGAGAACCTTCTAGGAGAAGAGAGGCTAGTGGTTCAGGCTCGGAGGCCTCAGTCGCCCCTGGGAAGGGGGACAATTCCTCGGACTCCTCGGCCTCCTCGTCGTCTTCCTCGGATGAAGACTCTAGCCGGTTCTGCTTCCCCTTAGACCAGATGGACAGATTAGTGAAAGCTATACGGTCCACCATGGGGGTAGCGGAAAAAAAACGGGAACTCTCAGCACAGGACATAATGTTCGGGGGGTTGGACCCCAAAAAACGTAAAGCTTTTCCATTGAACGAAAAGGTTCAGAGCCTAATTGATAGAGAATGGAAGAGACCGGAGAAAAGGGGCTCCATGCCACCAGCCTTTAAGCGGAGATACCCCTTTGATAACCCGGTAGTAAACAGATGGGATAAAGCCCCGAAACTAGATGCAGCAGTAGCCAAAGCATCTAAAAAATCCGCCATACCGTTTGACGATATGGCCTCCTTGAAAGATCCGCTAGATAAAAAAGCGGATTCTTTCCTTAAAGGGACATGGGAGATGTCAGCAGGCACGTTAAGACCAGCGGTAGCTGCCACCTGTACAGCCAGATCTATGATGGTCTGGCTAGATCAGCTAGATTCCGAACTAAGAGATGGAGCTTCAAGATCATCTATTCGGAAAAATTTGCCCATCATTCAAAATGCCGCGGCGTTTTTAGCCGATGCTTCTGCAGACTCTGCAAGAATGGCGGCTAAAGCCGCAGGTCTGTCTAATGCAGCGCGAAGAGCGCTCTGGTTAAAATGATGGCCAGGAGATATTCAAGCCCGGTCCCGTCTCTGTTCCATTCCCTGCGAGGGGGAGTACCTATTCGGCCCCGTCTTGGACGAATTGTTGGAGAAAGCTGGAGATGACAAAAAGAAATTTCCCAGTCTCCCGAACCCCTCTTACAGACGTCCCTTTGCCAGGAAAGGGTTTTTCCGGAGAAGGCCGTCCAGAGATCAGGGCAGATGGGATGACAAAAAAAGGAAAGGTACAGGATTCATGTTTGAGGGAGGGCGCCAGGAAGGTCCAGCTCGGGATACGAAAAAGCCGCCCCAATGACTAGTTGCCCCAGTAGGAGGGAGACTAGCTGCCTTCTACCCATCCTGGTCTCTGATCTCCAATAGCAGCTGGATATTGGGGATAATAGCCGTGGGACTACGACTAGAGTTTTCTAGGGTTCCCCTTGATCAATTTAAAATCACCCCACTCAGGTCGTCTGCTGCAGAACAAGCTGCCCTGGAAGCCGAGGTTCATAACCTGTGCGCTAAGAAAGTCCTGATAGAAGTTCCAGAGGAAGAATGGGGGAAGGGATTCTACTCCCCTCTGTTCCTGGTCCGCAAACCGGACAGCTCCTTTAGGACAATAATTAACCTTAAGGCCCTCAACAAGTTTTTGGTCATACGTCCCTTTAAAATGGAAACGATTAAGTCTGCAATAAAATTGCTGTTCCAAAACTGCTTCATGGTGGTGTTAAATCTAAAAGACGCATACTACCATATACCCATCCATGCAGGCCATCAGCGGTTCCTCAGAGTGGCGGTTCAGTTGGATGGGTCAATTCGACATTTCCAATATGCGGCCCTCCCTTTTGGAGTGGCAGTCGCTCCCCGAGTGTTTACTAAGGTGATAGCGGAGGTCATGGCCCATCTACGTGAATCGAACATTCTGGTGATTCCCTACCTGGACGATTTTCTTATTGTAGGTAAAACGGCGAACCATTGTTTACAACAGCTACAAAAGGCAATGTCTGCCCTAGAACGGTTAGGATGGTTGCTGAACGTCAAAAAGTCCCGGTTGCAGCCAATGAAAGTCCAACAATTTTTGGGCCTAACCCTGGATTCTGAAAAACAGGAATGCCGTCTGCCTCCGGACAAGCTTGTTCGCCTCCATTATCAGATCCTGAACGCCTCCAATAACCCCACCATGTCCCTCAGAAAAGCCATGTCCCTTCTAGGCTCTCTTTCAGCCTGTATCCCGGCAGTCCAGTGGGCCCAGTTTCATGCAAGGAAACTACAGAGCGAGGTCTTATTACATCAAAAAGTCCTTGGAGGTTACTTGGAGGGTCAGCTAACCTTATCCCGTAACACAAGGGAGTCCCTAGAGTGGTGGTTAGACGACAAAGATAACTTATCAAAAGGGGTGCCCTGGGAGTATAACGTAACCCGCATAGTCACCACGGATGCTAGTCCTTACGGTTGGGGAGCTCATATGGGTGAAATTTTAGTCCAGGACCAATGGCAACATCATCAGTTAAGAATGTCATCTAACCTAAAAGAATTGACAGCGGTAGAACAGGCGGCTAAAAAGCTCCTTGTGTACCTACAGGGCCATCACGTGCGAGTGTTCTCCGACAATCGGGTCACCGTGGCATACATCAATCACCAAGGCGGGACCCGTTCCAGACCCCTGATGTTTGTAGCAGAGCGGTTGTTCCATCTAGCAGAACAATACTTCCTATCTTTAACAGCATTGCATATAAAAGGAAAAGACAACATCACGGCAGACTTTTTAAGCCGCAATCGGCTAAAGCAAGGGGAATGGTCTTTAAACACCTCCATATTCAATCTGATTGTTCAAAAGTGGGGATATCCAGAGGTAGACCTATTCGCCACCAGAGACAACACGCAATTGAAACAATTCTGCTCCCTGAATCCCAGAGAAAATCCTCTGGCGGTAGATGCCTTCCTGATAAACTGGGACTTCAAACTAGCCTACGCCTTCCCTCCCCTATCTCTTCTACCCCTGGTGATGAGGAAAATCAGGAAAGACAGAGCGAGGGTTATAGTCATCGCTCCATTTTGGCCCAGGAGAGCATGGTTCTCATGCCTCAGGACCATGTCGGTGTCCGATCCTTGGGTTCTGCCGGACATCCCGGATCTCCTGTCCCAGGGCCCAGTCTTCCAATCATCAGGTGGCTGGCCTTCATCTGACGGCGTGGAGTTTGAACGGTCATTATTAGAAGAGAAGGGTTTCTCCGCAGACCTAATTAACACCCTACTTAAGAGTAGGAAAATCATTACCACAAAAATTTACGTTAGAATTTGGAAAAAATTCCTTCAAAACTCAGAAGTAATCGCTGGGGATTCAGCACCTATAATGCAGATATTAGAGTTCCTACAAAAAGGTCTAGACATGGGACTCTCTACCAGTACCCTTAAAGTACAAGTGTCAGCCTTGGGGGCTCTGTTTAGCTGTAACATTGCTGGTAATTATTGGATAAGCAGATTCATTAAGGCAGCAGGTAGATCCAGGCCAATAATGAAGGATAGGTTTATGCCGTGGGACTTGAACCTAGTCCTCACTGCTATGACAGAGACTCCATTTGAACCTATCTCGTCGGCTTCCCTAAAAAACCTGTCCCTCAAGGTAGCCTTCCTGGTAGCTCTAACATCAGCTCGCAGAATAAGCGATATTCAGGCCTTATCTAGGTGTCCTCCTTATTTACAGTTTAAAGAGGATAGGGTAATACTTAGACCTGATCCAGCGTACTTGCCAAAGGTAGTTTCTAGTTTCCATAGGACACAGGAGATAGTTCTGCCATCCTTCCTCCCTAATCCAACTAACGAAAAAGAAAGGAAACTACACACCCTGGATCTCAGGAGAGGCCTCATAGAATATCTGTCAGTCACCGATCCCTGGAAGAAAGATAATGCCCTATTTATCTCTCATCAAGGCCCCAGGAAAGGTTGTAGAGCATCAAAAAATACACTAGCCAGATGGATTAGAGAGGCGATTGCAATAGCATACACATCAAAGGGCAGGTCGCCACCCGGAAAGCTGAGGGCGCATTCCACCAGGGCAATGGCAACCTCATGGGCCGAAAGATCAGAAGTCTCCATCGACCAGATATGTAAGGCGGCCACTTGGTCCTCTCCGAGCACCTTTTATAGTCATTATAGGCTAGACCTGGGTGCTTCCACAGACCTCTCTTTTGGTATAAGGGTGCTGCAGGCTGTAGTCCCTCCCTAAAGCTGATATTACTCTCTCAGGTGGTGCTGTCATGGACGACCGAATAAAGTCTTAGTTACTCACCGGTTAACGGTATTTTTCGGAGTCCATGACAGCACCCGTATATTCCCTCCCTTATAGTTTAATTGGGGTGTGCACGTCTTTTTTCTTGTATATGCTCACTGGTGATAAAAGTTATAATTGTAAAGAATACTGTACATAAATCATGCATTAACCTTGGAAGTCCTCTTGTGCTCTGTAATCCAACTGATGCGTGGGAGAGGTGCCACCCTTTTTGTATCTGTAGGTTTCCTGTTCCTAAAGGGCGGATCCCCTCTCTCAGGTGGTGCTGTCATGGACTCCGAAAAATACCGTTAACCGGTGAGTAACTAAGACTTTTTAGTGCGATGGCTGTCATCGTCTTATGACGTCATAGTTAGGACTTTTGTGATGATCATTTTTTGGAAAACTTTTAATATGTTGTTCCCCACATATAATAGTAATAAAAAAAATATCATAAAACGCTTTCTTGGAATTTGTTCCGGGTCAAACCGTATTTTGACTTGACTATGAGTTTCATCAGGGTCAGATTCTGGCTCAGTAGACTGCGAGGGCAATGTAGTGCTCTGGGTCAATGTACCAGCAGAATCATCTAGCAGTGGCTGTGCATCAGTACACTCCATGTCAGCTTCATCTTGGACTGGGGAATTCAGGATTTGACTGGATAACCAAGGCATGGTATGTGAAAAGAGCTCCACAGAGTAATCTGAAGCGTGGGCTGCCGCATCCTTAACTTTTGGTGGGGGTCAAGGACACAAGGAAAGGTGTTTTTCCTGACCAGAACCGTGCACTGACGACTCCACGCTTGCATGTTTGGAACGTTCAGAAGAGGAGGCAATAGAGCTGGTGGCTGTTTCGGCAAAGTACGCCAAAACCTGTTCCTGATGCTCTGGCTTTAAAAGCGTTTTTCCTACTCCAAGAAAAGGGAACCTTACAGGCCTTCTTGTGCCAGACGATGACGCAGGCTCCACACCTCCTGCCTTAGCTGCTATTGTGCTTTTGCCAGAACCAGCAGATGCACCACCACCGTCAGTACCGGCTGCAGCAATGCAGCTATCAGGGAGCCTTATAAGACAGCCTAATCACCACCAAAGCTGCTGCACACAAAAGTGTGCAAAAATGAATGCTCACTAACTGTGCAGAAAAAAAGGAATACAAGTATTTTTGCTTTTAAAAAAGCACTCTGCACAGCAGTTTGCACACAGCAATGCAGCTATCAGGGAGCCTTATAAGACAGCCTAATCACCACCAGAGCTGCTGCACAAAAAAGTGTGAAAAAATGAACGCTTGCTAACTGTGCAGAGAAAAGAAAAAAAATATTTTTGCTTTTAAAAAAGCACTCTGCACAGCAGTTTGCACACAGCAATGCAGCTATCAGGGAGCCTTATAAGACAGCCTAATCACCACCAGAGCTGCTGCACAAAAAAGTGTGAAAAAATGAACGCTTGCTAACTGTGCAGAGAAAAGAAAAAAAATATTTTTGCTTTTAAAAAAGCACTCTGCACAGCAGTGTGCGCACACAGCGATGCAGCTATCAGGAAGCCTTATACTGTTGTGTTGTACAGTGACATTCGCTATTAGCAGAAGCTATTTTTTTGTTTTTTGGCCTGCCTAAACACTCTCCCTATTGAGAACGATCAGCAGCAACCTCTCCCTATGCTAAGATAGGTAGAAGTAAGATGGCGGTCTGCGGTCACGGCCTTTTATAGGCACTGTGACGCCGCACAAAGCCAGCCAATCACTTGAATACCCTTCTCTAACATGGTGGGGGCCGCTGCCTATGTAATCGCGTTGCCTACAGTCTGCGTCCTTGATGATTGGCTGAGAATAGGCGCTGGAAGGATTGTGGGAAACGCGACTTTGGCGCTCAAATTGGCGACCTCATGGCCGATCTCACGCTATGGTCGGGTTTCGTTTCATGAAACCCGACTTTGGCGAAAGTCGGCGGATTCTGAATTTGACCGACCCGTTTCGCTCAACTCTAGTGCAATATGTGAGCATTTGGGGACCCACTTTAAAGTTTTGCCCTACTTTATCTAAAACTGTCCCTGAATGATGCCCATCCCTCTGCTCCAACTTCAGTGATAGGGTGCAGTCAGACTGCCGTATTACTTGAGCGAGGATCTTATCGCAATCCTTGGACTGGCCATCGCCTCTCCTGACCTGAGAGTGACAGCTGCATAGAAATACATGCTGTTGCCAGGGCTGGTTTTAGGCAAAGTGGGGGCTTAGGCAAAGTTTAAAATGGGGCCCCAAATGCTAACATATTGCACATCACACAGAAGCATTTCAGTTACAGTTACATGCGCTGAGTCCAGGCCGCTAAACGAGTGTGATTGACAATATTGAAGTAATTCAACACTTGTTTCCTGGCCTCATTCCACCATCTGAGAAAGAATAATCGGAACAGAACAATCACTAATGGATCAATCTGTCCCCATACAGTATTATGTTACCAGCAGCACATCTACAGTTTACACCCCATAGTCCTCCATATAGTATAATACACTCCCCATAGCCCTCCATATAGTATAATACACTCCTTATAGCCCTCCATATATTAAAATACACTGCTCAGTCCTCCATATAGTATAATACACTCCTCATAGTGCTCCATATAGTATAGTATACTCTTCATAGTCCTCCATAAAGTATAATGTACCCCCATAGTCATCCATGTAGTACAATTCACTTCCCATAGTATAATTCACCCCAAAGTTCTTCATATAATGTATTCATCAAAGTCCACCCCACAGAGTATAATACAGCCCCACCATACAAAATAAAGTAACCCCCATAGAATATAATGCAACCCCACCGTTATAGTTTAATGCAGCTACCCCACAGAGTATAATGCAGCCACTCTACAGAATATAATGTAACCCCTCCATAGAATATAATGCAGCCCCTCCATAGAATATATGGCAACCCCCTCATAGAGTATAATGCAGCCTCTTATATAGTATAATGTAGCCCCTCTGTAGAATACAATGTAGCCCTCCTCATCTAATATATAATCTTAAGTGTGTGTATGTATGTGTGTATGTCCGGGATTGGCATCCGCACCGTCGCAGCTACAGCCGCAAAATTTGGCACAGTCACACGTCTGGACCCTGAGAGCGTCCTAGGCTATGTTGTGAGGCAAAATTTTAACCCCGCGCGTTCCAATTCACCAAACAATTTTGCCCCTATCTACATAATGGGGAAAAAGTGTGTGTATCAAGCCCCGCCCCTCATTATGATGTCATAATGGTTGCCATGGCGACGCTGATGTCATCATAGGTTGCTATCCCCGCCGCTCATTATGATGTCTAGGGATGAGTGATATTGCCCGATATCGTATCGGAATTCCGATTTCCGATATTGAAAAAATAACGGATATCGGAATTTCTGATTTCCGATATCAATGCAAGTCAATGGGAGAAAAAAATCGGAATTACAAAATGATCACTACAGTGCTATATAATGGATACAATGGAGGGGAAACACCTCAGGATAATGGGGAAGGAGTTTGCAGAGGCAGAGGAGCAAAAAAATCGCTAGAAAAATGCAGCTGTAGCAGGAAAACTGGTCACCATCTTCTTAACAGCTGTGTTTTTTCTTTGGGTTAGGATTAGTTGGGGTAGGGTTAGGGTTTATGGTTAGTAGGGTAAGGGTTAGGGTTAGTAGGATTAGGATAAGGGTTAGTTAGGGTTAGGGTTATGCTTATGGTTAGTAGAGTCAGGGTTAGTAGGGTTAGGGGTTAGGATTAGCTAGGGTTATAAATAATATAATAATAATAAATTTTATTTTTATAGCGCCGACATATTCCGCAGCACTTTACATTTCAGAGGGGATTTGTACAGACAATAGACATTACAGCATAACAATAATCACATACAGTAGATTATAACACATACCAAGAGGAAAGAGGGCCCTGCTCGCAAGCTTACAGTCTATGAGGAAAGAGGGAGACACGAAAGGTGGGTGGTAACAGTTACCCTGAATTGTATGGACCAGTCATAATGTTAAGTGTGTAACAGTACAGACACAGAGGGCTAATAGAGGCATAAAGCATGTGGGAACATGATGCGGGGAACCTGGTTATGGTAAAACTTTTGGCTCTGCCACACAGGGATAGATTAGGTTAATGTGTTGGGGTGGTAGGCCAGTCTGAATAAATGCGTTTTCAGGCCACGCTTAAAATTGTGGGGATTGGGGACTAATCGTATTGACCTGGGAAGTGCATTCCAAAGAATTGGTGCGGCACGTGTAAAGTCTTGGAGACGGGAGTGGGAGGTTCTGACTATTGAGGATGCTAATCTCAGGTCATCAGCAGAACGGAGGGCGCGGGTAGGGTGGTATACTGAAACAAGGGAGTAGATGTAGGGTGGTGCTGAGCCATGGAGGGCTTTGTGAGTGAGGGTAATAAGTTTATACTGAATTCTGGAGTGGATGGGTAGCCAGTGTAATGACTGGCACAAGGTAGAGGCATCAGTGTAACGATTGGTGAGGAATATGATCCTGGCTGCAGCATTCAAGACAGATTGGAGGGGGGAGAGTTTGGTAAGAGGGAGACCGATTAGAAGAGAGTTACAATAGTCAAGACGAGAATGAATAAGAGAAACAGTAAGAGTTTTTGCAGAGTCAAAGGTAAGAAAAGGTCGAATTCTAGAAATGTTTTTGAGGTGCAGATGACAAGAGCGAGCCAGTGATCGAATGTGGGGGGCAAAGGAAAGCTCGGAATCAAGTATGACCCCAAGACAGCGGGCCTGTTGCTGGGGAGTAATAGTGGAACCACACACAGAAATGGCAATGTCGGGTATAGGTACATTAGTAGAGGGAGGAAACACCAGGAGTTCAGTCTTTGACAGGTTCAGTTTCAGATATAGTGAGGACATGATATTAGACACAGCGTTTAGACAATCGCCGGTGTTTTCTAGAAAGGCTGGCGTGATGTCAGGAGAAGAAGCGTATAATTGGGTGTCATCAGCATAGAGATGGTACTGGAAACCAAATCTACTGATTGTTTGACCAATAGGGGCAGTGTACAAGGAGAAGAGAAGGGGACCTAGAACCGATCCTTGGGGGACCCCAACAGTAAGGGGAAAATGAGAGGAGGAGGAACCGGCAAAAGATACAGTAAAGGAGCGGTCGGAGAGATAGGAGGAGAACCAGGAGAGAACGGTATCCTTGAGGCCAATGGAACGGAGCATAGTGAGGAGGAGCTGATGATCCACAGTGTTGAATGCTGCAGAGAGATCCAAGAGAATTAGCATGGAGTAATGACCATTTGATTTAGCTGTTAGCAGATCATTAGAGACTTTAGTGAGGGCAGTTTCAGTGGAGTGTAAAGAGCGGAAACCGGATTGGAGAGGGTCGAGAAGAGAGTTTTCTGAGAGATAGCGGATAAGACGGGAGTGGACCAGGTGTTCCAGGAGTTTAGAGATGAAGGGAAGATTAGAGACAGGTCTATAGTTAGCGGCACAGTTTTGGTCGAGGGATGGTTTTTTAAGTAGTGGATGTATGATGGCATGCTTAAATGAGAAGGGAAAAATACCAGAAGAGAGAGAGAGGTTAAATATTTTAGTTAGGTGAGGGGTGACAGCAGGGGAAAGGGACTGAAGGAGCTGTGACGGAAATGGGTCACTGGTTCAAGTAGTTGGGTGAGAAGATGCAAGGAGCCTGCTTACTTCTTCTTCTGTGACTGGTTCAAAATCAGAGAGTGAGTTAGATGCAGTGGGGGAGGGAGGACGGTGCATGGTATGAGGTGATTGGGAGATAATTTCCTGTCGGATCTGGTCAATTTTTTCTTTGAAGTAATTGGCCAGATCGTCAGCTCGGAGCTCCGTGGTTGGGGCCTGTACTCTTGGATTGAGTAGAGAATGAAAAGTGTCAAAGAGACGTTTCGGGTTATTGGACAGTGAGGTGATGAGGGTGTTGAAATAGGTTTGTTTGGAGAGGTGAAGGGCAGTGTTGTATGTTCTAAGCATAAACTTAAAATGGATGAAATCTTCGGGTAGATTGGATTTTCTCCACAGACGTTCGGCGCACCTGGAGCACCGCTGCAGGAAACGTGTTTGCACCGTGTGCCAGGGTTGTCGCCGTCTGCGTTGTGGTGTTCTATTTATAGGGGGTGCAAATTCATCCAGGGCACTTTGAAGTGTTTCATTGTAATGCTTCAATGCAGAATCAGGACATGAGAGGGAGGAGATAGGGGCCAATGAAGACTGCAAGTTCTTCATAAGTTTCTGGGTGTTAATGGCCTGTATGTTTCTATAAGTATGGACAGTGGGGGTGACCTGAGCAGCCTGGCAGTTCTTGATAGAGAATGAAAGAAGATTGTGGTCAGAGAGCGGGAGAGGGGAGTTTGCAAAATCATCCACTGCACAAAGCCGAGAGAAGACCAAATCGAGGGAGTTTCCGTCTTCATGCGTTGGAGAATTAGTAAGCTGTGAAAGGCCAAATGAGGAGGTTAGAGATAAAAGATGAGTAGCAGATGGGGAGAGGGGAAGAGCAATGGGGATGTTGAAATCACTCATGATGAGGGTAGGGATGTCACAGGGTTAGAGTTATGCTTATGGTTAGTAGGGTTAGGGTTATGGGTTAGGGGTTAGGGTTAGGGTTATGCTTATCATTAGTAGGGTTAGGGTTATTAGGGTTAGGGGTTAGGGTTAGGGTAAGGGTTAGGGTTAGCTAGGGTTAGGGTTATCCTTATGGTTAGTAGGGTTAGGGTTATTAGGGTTAGGGGTTATGGTTAGGGGTTAGGGTTAGTAGGGTTAGGGTTAGGGGTTAGGATTAGTAGGGTTATGGTTAGGGTTTAGGGTTAGTAGGGTTAGGGTAAGAATTAGGGGTTAGGGTTAGTTAGGGTTAGTAGAGTCAGGGTTTATGGTTAGGGTTATGCTTATGGTTAGTAGGGTTAGGGTTATTAGGGTTAGGGGTTATGGTTAGTAGGGTTAGGGGTTAGGGTTAGTAGGGTTAGGGTTAGTAGGGTGAGGGTAAGGGTTAGGGTTAGTTAGGGTTAGTAGAGTCAGGGTTTACGGTTAGGGTTATGCTTATAGTTAGTAGGGTTAGGGTTAGTAGGGTTAGGGTTTAGGGTTATGTTTATGATTAGTAGGGTTAGGGGTTAGGGTTAGTAGGGTTAGGGTTACGGCTATGCTTATGGTTAGCAGGATTAGGGGTTAGGGTTAGTAGGGTTAGTGGTTAGGGATAGTTAGGGTTAGTGATTTTACATTATTAAATTAAAACTGCCAGTTGTGGTGTCAATATGCCCTTTGACTGACATGTGTCTGCGTTCAGCTCACCTTGCTTTGCAGGGAGTTTCCAGGAGCAACACGTGGAGGAACGGATACACTCCCTTTAAACCATGCTTAGCCTTCTTCTGCTTTCCGATTTCCGATGTGAAAAAAATATCGGAATCGGAATTCCGATATCGCAAATATCGGGCCGATTTCCGATATATCAATATCGGAAAGCTCATCCCTAATGATGTCATAATGGTTGACTATGGGATGGAGGATGTGTGATGGATATGTGGGCACTGGACTATGGGATGGAGGATATGTATGACGGGTATATGGGCACGGGACTATGGGATGGAGGATATGTATTATGGGTATATGGGCACGGGACTATGGGATGGCGGATATGTATGATGAGTATATGGCCACGGGACTATGGGATGGAGGATATGCATGATGGGTATATGGGCACTGGACTATGGGATGGAGGATATGTATGATGGGTATATGGGCATGGGACTATGGGATGGAGGATGTGTGAGGGGTATATGGGCACTGGACTATGGGATGGAGGATGTGTATGATGGGTATATGGGCACGGGACTATGGGATGGAGGATAATTATAATTTGTTATAACTAACCACAGTTAGTTACTATGCCCGGGCAGCGCTGGCGAATATGTATGATGGGTATATGGGCATGGGACTATGGGATGGAGGATGTATGACGGATATATGGGCACGGGACTATGAGATGAAGGATGTGTGATTGGTAGTGTTGAGCTATACCATCCGATATTGAGAAATATCGGATCGGCCGATAGCAAAAAAGTATCGGGTATCGCCGATTCCGATCCCGGAAGTCCCATTCAAGTCAATGGGACAGAAAACCCTTTCTTTCCTTGTAGGTTAATTCTACATGAAGAAAAACAACTAAGAATAATGTAGAATGTATTGGGGGAGGTGGAGGAGACATTAAAGGCATAGAGGTTTAGCCAAATCAAATGGAATAGCAGTAATATTTTTTTTTTTTAAAGACGTTCGGAGTTACGAAGATATTGACAATGTTAACCTTTTTATATTTTGTCAGATATGTATGTTTCACTACTTCCTTGCTCTTAAGTATGGAATGGACAAGGCAACTGTTAGGTGGATTCATAACTGGCTTAGTGATCGGACCCAAAGAGTGGTCGTAAATGGCTGCACATCCAGTTGGAAGAATGTCTCAAGTGGGGTACCACAGGGCTCTGTCCTGGGCCCTGTATTGTTCAACATCTTTATCAATGATTTAGATGAAGGAATTGAGGGTAAACTGATTAAATTTGCTGATGACACAAAGCTAGGAGGGATAGCTAATACTAGAGAAGAGAGAGAGAGGATTCAAAAAGATTTAAATAAACTGGAGAAGTGGGCAGCAACTAACAGAATGGTTTTTAACAGGGAGAAATGCAAAGTACTACATCTGGGCAATAAAAATGAAAAAAGCATATATAGAATGGGAGGAATAGGGCTAAGTGACAGCACATGTGAAAAAGACTTGGGTATACTAATAGATCACAGACTGAATATGAGTCAACAGTGTGATGCAGCAGCAAAAAAGGCAAATGCAATTCTAGGATGTATTAACAGAAGCATACAGTCTAGATCACGTGAAGTCATTATTTCCCTCTACTCCTCTTTGGTCAGACCTCATCTGGAATATTGTGTCCAGTTTTGGGCACCACATTTTAAAAAAGACATCAACAAACTGGAGCAAGTTCAGAAAAGAGCGACCAGAATGGTGACCGGTCTGCAAACCCTGTCTTATGAGGAAAGGTTGCAGGATTTGGGAATGTTTAGTTTGCAAAAGAGAAGACTGAGAGGAGACTTAATAGCTGTCTACAAATATCTAAAGGGCTGTCACATTGTAGAAGGATCAACTTTATTCTCATTTGCACAAGGAAAGACTAGAAGCAATGGGATGAAACTGAATGGGAGGAGACACAGATTAGATATTAGAAAAAACTTTTTGACAGTTAGAGTGATCAATGAGTGGAACAGGCTGCCACGAGAAGTGGGTAGTTCTCCTTCAATGGAAGTCTTCAAACAGAGGCTGGACAGACATCTGACTGGGATGATTTAGCGAATCCTGCTTTGAGCAGGGGGTTGGACCAGATGGCCCAGGAGGTCCCTTCCAACTCTACGATTCTATGATTCTATGATTCTATGATTCACCTTCTTTTTTTACTTCTCCCACACTTTCTCCTTCATGATCCTCAGCAGCAGCAGCATCTTTTTCATCAACTTCTTCTTCACCTTATTCATCTTCTTCTTCACCTTCTTCCTATTATTCTTTTTTTTTACATTCTTCATATTCTTCTTATTCAACTATTATTCTTCTTCATATTCTACTTTTCATCTTCTTCCTATTCTTCTTCTTCATCATATTCTTATTTGTGACAGGCATTCCTGTAGTTGTTATCTATAAAAGTTTGAAGAGTACACCTTCCGTTCTGCCTGTCACAAAAGATTTACAACAGGATTTGTCCGCGTTCAGTTTGGCCTGCAGCAGCAGGCATTTTCCATGGGCACCACGAGGAGGAACGGACTCACCCCCATACACTGCTTAGTCTTCTTCTGCTTAAACTTTAGATAATATCTTTTGCTCTGATTTTTAGTCTTATGCTTAATGTTGTTCTGCTTTTTGTTCAGCAGATTCTTGGTCTTCTGCTTCTTGGTCTTCTGTCTCTTGTTGTTCTGTATCTTGGTGGTTGTCTTCATGTTCTTTGTCCTCTTGGTCATCTTCTTCAGGGTCATCTTTTTGGTCTTCTTTGGGGTGGTGTTATGGGTCGTCGTCTTCAGGGTCATCGTTTTCGTGGTTGTCGTCTTCTTCGGGGTGGTCTTCAGGGTGGTGGTCTTCAGGGATGTCGTCTTCAGGGTTGTCGTCAGGGAGATCCAGAGTGATAATAAAGAAAAACCATTTCCAAAAGCTTGAACTTGGAAATGAAGCAGAAGGTTCAAGAAGGCTGAGGAACTGCCGAGAACCCGCTGACGGTGTTGGAATCCGGACGGGTTGCCGAAGCTGCAAGAGCCAATGGAACTAGCGAGGACCAGCTGATGGTCCTGGAACCCGGAGGGGCAGCAGAAGGAACAAGAGCCAATGGCACTACCGAGGACCAGCTGACGGTGCTGGAACCTGGTTACTAAGCAGGAGTTACCTGTGCTAGAAAGCACTACCAAGGACCAGCAGACGTTGCTGGAACTCGGATACCGAGAAGGAGGCACCTAAGCCAAAGGCACTGCCGAGAACCAGCTGACGGTGCTGGAATCCGAATGGGTAACAGAAGCTGCAAGAGCAAATGGAAGTAGCGAGGACCAGCTGACAGGACTGGAACCCGGATGGGTAGCAGAAGGTACCCATGAAAAACAAAGTTGCAAGGCCTCGAGCCAGCCGCAGTTACCGAAACCCACAGTCCTTACAAGGGGTGCTTGCCCTATTGGCACTACGGAACCAGCCTTTATTACCAGAACCTGCAGCCCACATAGGAAGCACCTAAACTGCAGGCACCATAGACTCGGCTAACCCGACCGCAACACGACAGGACAATGTATTGGTGGCAAAGTGACATTGACACTACCCAGAAACAGCAGTCGTGCTGGAACCAGACTGGGCAGGAGGGAGTACCCGTGCCAAAGACACTGCCGAGAACCAGCTGACAGTGCTGGAACCCAGAGGGGCAGCAGAAGGAACAAGAGCCAATGGCACTACCTAGGACCAGCTAACGGTGCTGGAACCCGGTTACTAACCAGGAGGAACCTGTGCTAGAAAGCACTACCAAGGACCAGCAGACGTTGCTGGAACTCAGATACCGAGAAGGAGGTACCTCAGCCAAAGGCACTGCCGAGAACCAGCTGACGGTGCTGGAACCCGGAGGGGCAGCAGAAGGAACAAGAGCCAATGGCACTACCGAGGCCCAGCTGACGGTGCTGGAACCTGGTTACTAAACAGGAGGTACCTGTGCTAGAAAACACTATCAAGGACCAGCAGACGTTGCTGGAGCTCAGATACCGAGAAGGAGGCACCTAAGCCAAAGGCACTGCCGAGAACCAGCTGACGGTGCTGGAACCCGGAGGGGCAGCAGAAGGAACAAGAGCCAATAGCACTACTGAGGACCAGCTGACGGTGCTGGAACCTGGTTACTAAGCAGTGGGTACCTGTGCTAGAAAGCACTACCAAGGACCAGCAGATATTGCTGGAACTCGGATACCGAGAAGGAGGCACCTAAGCCAAAGGCACTGCCGAGAACCAGCTGACGGTACTGGAACCCAGATGGGTAGCAGAAGGTACCCATGAAAAACAAAGTTGCAAGGCCGCGAGCCGGCCGCAGTTACTGAAACCTACAGTCCTTACAGGGGGTGCTTGTCCTATTGGCACTACGGAACCAGCCTTTATTACCAGAACCCGCAGCCCACGTAGGAAGCACCTAAACTGCAGGCACCATAGACTTGTCTAACCCGACTGCAACAAGACAGGACAATGTATTGGTGGCAAAGTGACGTTGACACTACCCAGAAACAGCAGGCATGCTGGAACCAGGCTGGGCAGGAGGGAGTACCCGTGCCAAAGACACTGCCGAGAACCAGCTGACGGTGCTGGAACCCGGAGGGGCAGCAGAAGGAGCAAGAGCCAATGGCACTACTGAGGACCAGCTGACGGTGCTGGAACCTGGTTACTAAACAGGAGGTACCTGTGCTAGAAAGCACTACCAAGGACCAGCAGACGTTGCTGGAACTCAGATACCGAGAAGGAGGTACCTCAGCCAAAGGCACTGCCGAGAACCAGCTGACGGTGCTGGAACCCGGAGGGGTAGCAGAAGCAGCAAGAGGCAATGGCACTACTGAGGACCAGCTGACGGTGCTGGAACCCGGTTACTAAGCAGGAGGTACCTGTGCTGGAAAGCACTACCAAGGACCAGCAGACGTTGCTGGAACTCGGATACCGAGAAGGAGGCACCTCAGCCAAAAGCATTGCCGAGAACCAGCTGACGGTGCTGAAACCCGGAGGGGCAGCAGAAGGAACAAGAGCCAATTGCATTACCGAGGACCAGCTGACGGTGCTGGAACCTGGTTACTAAACAGGACGTACCTGTGCTAGAAAGCACTACCAGGACCAGCAGACGTTGCTGGAACTCGGATACCAAGAAGGAGGCACCTCAGCCAAAGGCACTGCCGAGAACCAGCTGACGGTGCTGGAACCTGGAGGGGCAGCAAAAGGAACAAGAGCCAATGGCACTAACGAGGACCAGCTGACGGTCCTGGAACCTGGTTACTAAGCAGGAGGTACCTGTGCTAGAAAGCACTACCAAGGACCAGCAGACGTTGCTGGAACTCGGATACCGAGAAGGAGGCACCTAAGGCCTCTTTCACACTTCAGTTTTTTGTATCAGTCAAAATCCGCCAAAAGGACGGATGGCGGATCCGTTTTAGTACTGATGACAACGGATGCCACCTGTCCGCTTTTTTTGACGGATCCGACAAATGAAGAATTTTAAAGGAATCGCAGCCTGGAAAAGGAGAGAGAGAGAGAGAGATTGATTTTTTTTTTGTCCGGCACCCAGAAAGAATTTTGGGTTAAATCAGTGTCTGGAGGATCCGCCAGAGAAAAAAACGTTGCAAGCTCCGTTTGGAAATCTTTGAGGATGGTGACGGACACCAACTTTTGGCGGATCCGCAAAAAAAATGGATGCAGCGGACGGTAATCCGTCACAATCCGCCTATAATGAAAGTCAATGGGGAAAAAAACGGATCCTCAAAAGAAAATTGCGGATCCGTTTTTTTCAAAACCTGGCGGATTGTGACTGATTGTAAAAAACTGAAGTGTGAAAGAGGCCTAAGCCAAAGGCACTGCCGAGAACTAGCTGACGGTACTGGAACCCGGATGGGTAGCAGAAGGTACCCATGAAAAACAAAGATGCAAGGCCGCGAGGAGGCCGCAGTTACCGAAACCCACAGTCCTTACAGGGGGTGCTTGTCCTATTGGCACTACGGAACCAGTCTTTATTACCAGAACCCGCAGCCCACATAGGAAGCACCTAAACTGCAGGCACCATAGACTCGGCTAACCCAACCACAACACGACAGGGCGTTGTTGGAGCCCAGGGTCAATCTGGGTGGAGGCTGAGGCCTAATTTCATCAAGTTTTATACTGTATCTGTTGTAGACTACTACTGATTTTAAATGTGCTCCAATTTGGCCTCTGGCTCCACTGTCTCTAGTATTTACCCTGTCCTTCAACACCACCAGTTGCTGCTCAGAAGTGCCGTCTGCACAATCAACACTTTTTCCTGTGTTACTGGGGCTCAGTAACGTCAGTTGATCCCCTGATGTTTGTCCGGCAATGTCTCCTGCTCTGTCCACACTCCCACTACTAGTAGTAGTTGTTGGAGCCCAGGGTCAATCATGGAGCAGGCTGAGGCCTAATTGCAGCAAGTTTTATATGTGTAACAACTAGAGATGAGCGACTTTGCCTTTTTTCGGGTCGAGTTGGGTTTCGCGAAACCCGACTCTCGCAAAAGTCGGGTCGAACAAAATCGTCCGACTATAGTGAAAAGTCGGGGGGCCGACTGAAACACGAAACCCAATGTAAGTCAATGGGGAAGAACAGTCGGCAGTGAGAGGAGGACAGGAAACACACTTACAGTGCCCATTTGAATGCCAAAAGCATAAATTCTTATTACTGAAGCTTGTCACCATTTATTTACTTCATAATACTAGTTACGCACTGAAAAATGGGGGTTATTTGGCTAAAGTTGTGGGGGGGTAGGGCTGGCTCCAGGTTTTCATGTGCCCTGGGCCAAAGAGCGCCACTTTAACACATACCACAACTCATGATTCTCCGATACGGCAGAGAATTAGTGGTATACTACAATGAAAAATACTTCACTTTTTACATCTCATGACTGATATCCATTTTAAATTCTCCAATAGCTCCAAAAACGGACAGTATATTACTCCATACAGTATTATGGCCACCGCATAGTGCGCTATACAAAGTAACAAGGCCCATCTATTTCTCCATACAGAATCATTGGTCCCATATAATGTTTGAAACAGTATATGATGAGCTCCACATAATGCTACAGTATATGTTGGTCCCCATGGATGAAGCTCCACTGTCTTATGGGCCCAAATAATGTTCCATACATAATGGGCCCCATTTCTAATGCTCTAGTGTATAATGGGCCCTGTAAATGCTGCTCCAGTGTCTGATGTCCACCTTTGGAATGTTCCAGTGTATGGTGGGCCCCATCTATCTTTCTCCAGAGTACAGTGCTCCCCAAAAATTGCTGTCCCAACATTGAAAACAATTAAATAAGTCTCCTCGCTAGGGAATCCCTGTACTTGTCTGGACTTCTCGTCGTCCCCATCTTCCATCTCACTGCACTTGGCTGTTTAGGCACAGGGCGTACAGACGTGATGTCATTGCGCTCTCTGATCAGAATATCACTGTCAGAAAACGCGGAAGACGTCATGGCGGTGGAGCAGGGGGAGGCAAGTATTTCAACCTTGCAAGTGCTGTGATCCTGAGCAAGCAGGGGGGCCCACTTGTTGGCGACGGCACTGGTACAGGGCCCCTCTTAGTATGGCGGTGTGTCTGACAGCAGGTGTGCACCCCCTACCGTCAGAGACACTTGATTGCACTATGAGGGACCCTGTGCCAGTGCCCACGCCCAAGAGTCGACCTTACCACCTATCCAGGGCAACGGCAATCGCATGGTTTTGTGCGTTAGGTGGTGACCCCGGCCTTGGGGGGGGAGGCAGCAAAGTTAGGGAGGTTTACAAAGTGGCATATGTTGATGTTGGACATTCAGCTGATGCAAAAGGCGAAATTGGTCAAGTCCCAGGAAGAGGAGGACCAAAGCAAGCCATTTTTCTGTCAACCTATGTGTCATCCGGGGAAGGTGGGACAAAATCCTTGGAAACCCATGCATGGTTCATTTTAATGAAGGTTAGATCATCCACATTTTGGGTCGACAGACGGGTCCTTTTTTCTGTCAGGATTGATCCAGCAGCACTGAAGACTCTTTCCGATAGCACACTTGCAGCTGGGCAAGCGAGCTCCTGTAACGCATATTGTGCCAATTCAGGCCAGGTATCCAGTTTAGCGGCCCAATAGTCAAAGGGGAATGACCTGTGAGGGAGAACATCGACATGGGAGGAAAAGTAGTTTGTAACCATACTTGACAAGTGCTGTCTCCTGTCACTTTCCATCAATGCAGTATTAGCAGTCGTGTGAGCGGGACTTGAAAAATCAGTCCACAACATGGTCATGAAACCCCTGTCTCCAACGCCACTTCAGATGTGTGCACCACGAACACCTTCCAAGCTGCCCCTGGCCCCTACGGCTCGTGTGAGAACCATCACCGCTGCTGTGTGCTGGGAATGCCTCAACCAACCGGTTTACCAAAGTAGCTTGTTTGTTAGCCAATATTAGGTCAAGGTTCTCCTGTGGCATGATGTTTTGGAATTTGCCTTTATAGCGTGGATCCAGGATGCTGGCCAACCAGTAGTCGTCATCGTTCATCATTTTGGCAATGCGGGGGTCCCTTTTTAGGATCTGCAAGGCATAATCTGACATGTGGGCCAATGTTCCCGGTGTCAATGATGCACTGCGACTGCTTGGTGGAGGAGCACTTTCTGGCAAATCCACATCCCTCCAGTCACGCACAAACCCTGTACCAGACCTTGCCACGCCAACATTTTCTCTGGACACACGAGAAGCATCCTCCTCCCCTAAATAATCATCCCCATCATCACCCTCCTCCTCCTCTTCTTCCTCCACCTCGTCCACAAGACTTCCCTGAGCAGGCAATGGCTGACTGTCATTAAGGCTTCCTTCCTCCTCTTCCTCCTCGGCTGCAGACGCCTGCTCCTTAATGTGCGTCAAAGTTTGCATGAGCAGACGCATAAGTGGGATGCTCATGCTTATGATGGCATCGTCTGCGCTTACCAGCCGTGTGCATTCCTCAAAACACTGAAGGACTTTACAGAGGTCTTTCAGCTTTGACCACTGCACACCTGTCAACTCCATGTCTGCCCTCAAAGTGCCTGTCCGGGTATCCTCCCACAAATGCATTATGGCCTGCCTCTGTTTGCACAGCCGCTCAACCATGTGCAGGGTGGAGTTGACCTTGTAGCAACGTCGATAATTAGCCGGTGCTTGGGAAGGTGTAGCAATCGCTGCAGCTTCTGCATACGACTGGAGTGTACGGGCGACCGGCAGATGTGCGAGCACAGTTTTCGAACCTTCTGGAGCAGACCTGTTAACTCCGGATAATTATTGAGGAAGCACTGCACCACCAGGTTCAAGGTGTGAGCCAAGCAAGGTATGTGTCTGAGTTTTGAAAGGGCTATGGCAGCCACAAAATTACGGCCATTATCGCTAACTACCTTGCCTGCCTCAAGATGTAGACTGCCCAGCCATGACTCAGTTTGGTGCTGAAAGTAGTCGGCCAGTACCTCCGCGGTGTGTCTGTCGCCCAAACACATCATCTTCAACACAGCCTGCTGAGGCTTTCCAATAGCTAATCGATAGGGGGACACCTCGTGTGCAACACTGGCAGCTGCTGATGGAGTGCTACTGCGACTGCGCTCTGGGGACGAGCTTTCGCTTCTAGAGGAGGAGGAGGAGGGTCGAACGCCTACAGCCAACTGTTTCCTACACCGTGGGCTAGGCAGCACTGTCCCACCACCGCTGTCCCCTGTGGACCCTGCATCCACCACATTAACACAGTGCGCAGCGATGGACACGTAACGGCCCTGGCCATGCCTACTGGACCATGCATCAGTTGTGAGGTGCACCTTTCCACTCACTGATTGCTTGAGTGCATGGACAATGCGGTCCTTCACATGAAGGTGGAGGGCTGGGATGGCTTTGCGAGAAAAGAAGTGGCGACTGGGTAGTTCATAGCGTGGTACTGCGTAGGCCATGAGTTTGCGGAAAGCTGCGCTTTCCACAACCGATAGGGCTTCATCTCTAATGAGATTAGTTTGGCAATGTGGGCGTTCAAACCCAGTGTACGCGGATGAGAGGATCAGTACTTTCTTGTCCTACTCATAGTCTCTGGCTGGATGAGCTGGACTTGAGAGCTGCCTATGGTGGAACTAGCGGTGGACAGGGCAGACTGAGAGAGGGTTGATGATGGTGATGGAGCTGGTGTTCTTTCTGATGGCCTAGATTCAGTCTTTCGTTGATATAACATTGTGATTCCCTGACAGCTTTGGCCTTGCAATGACACCTCAACATTTGCTGCTGTGGTAACCGGTGGGCTTATAGTGGGGGAAACAATGTAGCATTGCTGACTAGCTTCTTTGGGAGCATTTGCACATGTGGTACTTGAGGTTTGGTGTTCCGTCCACGCTTGCCAGTGCATGGTGGTTAAATGTCTAAGCATGCAACTGGTATTCAAATTTTTCAGATTTTTCCCTCAGCTAAAGGTCTTTGCGCACTTCTTACAGATAACCTTGGCCTAATCATTAGGATTTTGTTCAAAAAAGTGCCACACTGCACTCTTCCTACTATAGAAGACATTTTGCGTCTTTGCACGCTGTGCTATTTTGACCGTCTGGCCAAGCAGTCCAGCAAATTTTTGGCTTTTTGCAACCGGTTTTTGGACTTCTCCGTGCCTGCCAGATAACAGCTGTTGCGATGTCGATGCCTGCTGCGGATGCTCCTCCTCCTCTTCGGAGCTACTGGCAGCGGCACCCTCTTCCCCCAATGGATGCCAATCTGGGTCAACAACTGGGTCATCCATCACCTCCTCTTCAATGTCATGTTCACCTTCCTCTGTGTCACCGTGTACGGTGGTATAGTATGCGGGAAGGGGCACCTGAGTTTCATCAGGGTCAGAATCTGGCTCAGTACACTGAGAGGACAAGGTCGTGCTCTGAGTGAATGCACCAGCAGAATCATCTATCAGTGGCTGTGCATCAGTGCACTCCATGTCAGATTCATCTTGGCCTGGGTAATTCACCATTTCACTTGATAACCCAGGCATGGTATGTGAAAACAGCTCCATGGAGTAATCTGTTGTGTAGCCTGCCGCATCCTTCAATTTTGGTTGGGGTGAAGGACACAAAGAAAGGTGTGGTTCATGACCATGAGCCTCCAAAGACGACTCAGTGCTTTTATTTTTTAAAAGTTCAGAAGAGGAGGCGATAGAGCTGGAGGCCGAGTCAGCAATGTAGGCCAAAACTTGTTCCTGAACCTCCGGCTTTAAAAGCGGTTTACCTACTCCCAGAAAAGGGAGCCTTCGAGGCCTTGTGGAGCCAGACGATGACGCAGGCTCAACACCTCCTGCATTAGGTGTTATTTTGCTTTTACCACTACCAGCAGATCCAACACTAACACCATCATTAACAGCTGGCAACCCCCGCCCACTAACACGGCCTCTTATACCACACTTCCTCATTTTTTTGAAAAATGTACCAACAATTCCACCAACGATATGGAACTGTAAAGCAAGGTACTAGGTATATATAGGACAGGGGAGAATTTAATTCTCCGACCACTTCTGGACACTGATGTATTGTGTCAGGCCCAGTGTATATCACACCGCTGTATGACAGGCTGAATTTGGCTGGTGTGAACACTGTTAGATAGGACAGGAGAAATGGAATGTCCTTACACACTTCTGGACACTGATGTATTGTGTCAGGCCCAGTGTATATCACACCGCTGTATGACAGGCTGAATTAAGCAGGTGTGAACACTGTTAGATAGGACGGGAGAAATGGAATGTCCTTACACACTTCTGGACACTGATGTATTGTGTCAGGCCCAGTGTATATCACACCGCTGTATGACAGGCTGAACTAGGCAGGTGTGAACACTGTTAGATAGGACAGGAGAAATGGAATGTCCTTACACACTTCTGGACACTGATGTATTGTGTCAGGCCCAGTGTATATCACACCGCTGTATGACAGGCTGAATTAGGCTGGTGTGAACACTGTTAGATAGGACGGGAGAAATGGAATGTCCTTACACACTTCTGGACACTGATGTATTGTGTCAGGCCCAGTGTATATCACACCGCTGTATGACAGGCTGAATTAAGCAGGTGTGAACACTGTTAGATAGGACGGGAGAAATGGAATGTCCTTACACACTTCTGGACACTGATGTATTGTGTCAGGCCCAGTGTATATCACACCGCTGTATGACAGGCTGAATTAGGCAGGTGTGAACACTGTTAGATAGGACTGGAGAAATGGAATGTCCTTACACACTTCTGGACACTGATGTATTGTGTCAGGCCCAGTGTATATCACACCGCTGTATGACAGGCTGAATAAGGCAGGTGTGAACACTGTTAGATAGGACAGGACAGGATTGGAATCTCCCTAGAGTGTAGGTCTGTAAGAACGGAACAATTCCTTGACTTATCCTTACAGAGTCACACCCTTAGCTTCACTGTGGCCGTGATAACAGCCATTACACGGTACTGAGAGAGCAGCGTGCACGTACACCGCTGTCCGGTGTATGTTAAATTGTCAAGCTCCGTGTTTTTTTAGTATACGGACTGACACACGCTGTCTCTCTATAGTTTTAAATGTAATCAAACAGCCAATAGACTAGACTGTGTGAAAAACAGACAAAACTATAAGGTGGAGGTCTGTAAGAATGGAACAACTCCTCGACTTATCCTTACAGAGTCACACCCTTAGCTTCACTGTGGCCGTGATAACAGCCATTACACGGTACTGTGTGAGGAGCGTACACCGCTGTACGGTGTGAAAAAATGCACGCTCAGTATCTCACCAGGACAAAAAAAAAAGATTGCTTTTAAAAAAGCAGTTTGCAGAGCAGTGTGAAACCAGCAATGCAGCTATCAGGTAGCCTTATAAGGCAGCCTAACAACCAACAGAGCTGATCCACCAAAATATAGCCTCCCCTTGCACTGCACAGTGACTGGTGTGTTGTACAGGCAAAATCGCTAGCAGCAGCAGCTGATTTTTGTTCTTTTTGTCTCCCTAACGCTTTCCCTACAGAATCTGCAGCAGCAGCAGCTAGCCCTATACTGAGATCAGCAGAAGTAAGATGGCAGTCGGCGTGCACGCCCTTTTATACCCCCTGTGACGCCCCCCAAAGCAAGCCAATCACTTGCATGCCCTTCTCAAAGATGGTGGGGACCGCTGCCTATGTCATCACGTTGCCCACAGTGTCTGTTCTTCCTCATTGGCTGAAAAAGGGCGCTGAAGCCTCTTTTGAAATGCGACTTTGGTGCTAAAGTTGCCGACCTCATGGCCGACCTAACGCTGAGGTCGGGTTTCGTTTCATGAAACCCGACTTTGGCGAAAGTCGGCGACTTTTGAATTTTTTCGACCCGTTTCGCTCAACTCTAGTAACAACCCTGCAGGCATCACTGCATGGCCTCCCATCCCCCGCACACCAACTTACTTTCTGCTTCAAGCCATGCTGTGAACTCTGTCTGTTGCCAGCCCTGAGCTCCAGGTGCTATGCTTCTTGTTTTCCTGCTTGCTCTCCATGTTTCCTGACTGTGTGTATAGGGGGCGGCGCCTGAACTCTCTGGTTCTTATGCAGTCAGGGTGCACCTGTGTAATATGTCCCTTACCAATCACCTAGATCCCTTGACTATTTAGTTTCGCCACACCCACTGAACTTTGCCTGAGCAATGTCTAAACTCAGTTAGCTCCTTGCTGCTGAGCTAGCCAGGCCCTGTCCTATGTTTTGCCTTCTCTGAAGGCTCTTATTGCGTATTCCTGTGTCTTGGTACCTTGCCTAGTACTTCTCTGTCCACCTGCCAGGAGGCAGAATATCCTGGTCCCTGTGTCTTTGTCCCTGTGTCTCTGTCTGAACTCAGTCTTACCTCTGTCTGTCTGTCTCCTTGTCTGTGGTTCCTTCTCTGCTGTGTCTTTCCTTGTGTCCTCCCTATCGGAGGCTCTGCTCCCTAGCCGCTCTGCCTGCACGGCTCCCTAGCCGCTCTGCCTGCATGGCTCCCTAGCCGCTCTGCCTGCACTGCTCCCTAGCCGCTCTGCCTGCACTGCTCCCTAGCCGCTCTGCCTGCACGGCTCCCTAGCCGATCTGCCTGCACGGCTCCCTAGCCGCTCTGCCTGCACTGCTCCCTAGCCGCTCTGCCTGCACTGCTCCCTAGCCGCTCTGCCTGCACTGCTCCCTAGCCGCTCTGCCTGCACGGCTCCCTAGCTGCTCTGCCTGCATGGCTCCCTTGCCGTTCTGCCTGCCTGGCTCCCTTGCAGTCCAGCCTACTCCGCACCTCCTGTGTGAACAGGTCCAAACCTGTCCCTCATTTTCCACTCCTGCTTGCCCAGTGTCTCCAAGCCGTGCCTGCTTGCCCAGTGTCTCCAAGCCGTGCCCGCTTGTCCAGTGTCTCCAAGCCACGCCTGCTTGCCCAGTGTCCCAGCCGTGCCTGTCGTGTTTACCTGCCTGCCTGTCTATAGCACCTGTCCAAGTGACTTGTCCCCGAGTGGGATCAGCAGCCCCAGCCAGACACCACCCTGGAGTGGCACCCAACAGCTACCTGCCGCACAAGCCTGACCTCACCATCAGAGGCTCCAGTGAAGACCGAGGTAGCTGTCGTAGTCACGCCCCTTCCAGGGTAGTCTGGTTTGTGGCACAGTGGGGCCACAAACCCCCGGCTCGTGCCATTCAGCCAAGGTGCGAGAGTGACTATATGTGATGTAGTTTGAATGTGGAGGCAGCAGGAGACATTGCCGGACACACAGCAGGGGAGCAGCAGGCATTACTGAACCCCACTAACACTGGAGCATGTGTTTTTCTCTGTGCAGACGGCACTTCCGAGCAACAACTGGCGATGTTGGAGCCCAGGGACAATCATGGAGCAGGCTGAGGCCTAATTGCAGCAAGTTTGATATGTGATGTTGTTTCAATGTGGAGGCAGCAGGAGACATTGCCGGACACACAGCAGGGGAGCAGCTGGCACTACTGAACCCCACTAACACTAGACCATGTGTTTTTCTCTGTGCAGATGGCACTTCCGAGCAACAACTGGCGATGTTGGAGCCCAGGGACAATCATGGAGCAGGTTGAGGCCTAATTGCAGCTAGTTTGATATGTGATGTTGTTTGAATGTGGAGGCAGCAGGAGACATTGCCGGACACACAGCAGGGGAGCAGCTGGCATTACTGAACCCCACTAACACAGGAGCTAGTGTTTTTTTCTGTGTGGACGGCACTTCTGAGCAACAACTGGCTGTGTTGAAGCCCAGGATCAATCATGGAGCAGGCTGAGACCTACTTGGATCAAGTGTACTATCGGATGCAGTTTGAATGTGGAGACAGCAGGAGACTTTGCCGTATACACAGCAGGGGTGCAGCTGGCATTACTGAACCCCACTAACACAGGAGCTAGTGTTTTTTTCTGTGCGGACGGCACTTCTGAGCAACAACTGGCTGTGTTGAAGCCCAGGATCAATCATGGAGCAGGCTGAGGCCTACTTGGAGCAAGTGTACTATCGGATGTAGTTTGAGTGTGGAAGCAGCAGGAGACTTTGCCGTACACACAGCAGGGGAGCAGCTAGCGTTACTGAACCCCACAAAAACAGGAGCTAGTGTTTTTTTCTGTGCGGACAGCACTTCTGAGCAATGCATACTGGCTAAGCTCTGGCCATGTATCCAGCTTAGAGACCCAAAACTTGAAGGGGGAAGAGCCATCTGGGAGTACACTGACAGGGCAAGACATGTAGTCTGTCACCATCTGACGGAAACGTTGCCTCCTGCTGACTGGAGCCGTCTGTGATGGTGTAGACCAGTGATTTTCAACCTTTTTTGAGCCGCGGCACACTTTTTATACGTAAAAAATCCCGGGGCACACCACCAACCAAAATGGCACAAAATGACACTAAAACAGTACAATTCAATACAATTCAAGCAGGACATGACTGCTGAAGACCGGCAAAATATCATTTATTATTCCACACATACAGCTCTCACGGAGTTCACTCTTGGGGGTTTTAAATCAGCTTCTCATCACCACAAGAGCTGCTTTTTAAGCCCTCAAGAGTGAAATATGCCTGGCAGAGGTCCTTTCAATAAATTATTTATTTTAAAAAAGTTAAATAAAAAAGGATAACCCCCTCATATATACAATCCCATGTAACCTCATACATACAGTCCCATGTATTGCCATATATATATACAGTCCCATGTAAAGTCATACATACAGTCCCACGTATATGAGCCACATAATTATCAGCATATACCATATATATACTGTATATATATATAGTATATGAGCTGGCGCTTGTACTCCAGCCTCATGGCCATAGTATTTCTCATTGTACCCCTTTATATTGCAGTATATGAGCCACATAATTATCCCTTTCTTTTAGTAATATGCCCCATCATTATCACCTTCTTGTAGTAATATGCCCCATCATAATCCCCTTCATGTAGAAATTGCCCATTCCACTACCTCCATCATTTCCTTCTCCCCACCACCCCATTATTGCCCTTTCGACAACCCCATCATTGCCCTCACCCCACCACCGCCTTCTTATCACCCCCATCACCGCCTTCTCCATTGCCCTCTCCCCATCACCGCCTTCTTATCACCCCCATCACCGCCTTCTCCATTGCCCTCTCCCCATCACCGCCTTCTCCATGACTCCCATCATTGCTTCTCATCACATCCATCAACTCACCTACACACGCACACAAACACACACCTCTCACCTAGACACACACACACACACACACACACCCCTCACCGGCAGCTTCCTCTCACTGGCACAGCAGCCGCGGGGCTGAATGATGATGTCATCCAGCCGCGCCGCTGACTGCTGTGTCAGGGAGGAAGCGACACAGGAACACGGGACTGCTGCCTCTCCGACCCGCCGCCCTGCTTGCCTCCACATGGCTAATTTGCATCGCATGTAAATTAGCCATGCGGACACGCGGCACACCCGACCATGTGTCGCGGCACACTAGTGTGCCGCGGAACACTGGTTGAAAACCACTGGTGTAGACATTTGTGGCGGGCACACAAAACTTTGCCATATCTGGGCCATACTGGTCTTGCCTTGTGCTGAGGCGCTGCCTCTGCTCCCTCTTTGTGCAGAGCTTCCTCCACTGCCTCGACGCACTGAGCTGCTTTGTAAAGCACTAGCAGCACTGCTCTCGAGTGGAATGGAGAACATGATGGAAGGCACCAGTGTCTCTTGGTACTCCCGCATTTTACGCTCCCAGTTCAATGGTGTTATGAGGCTTTGTAAGTTGTCCCGGTAGCGAGGATCTAGGAGGGTGTACACCCAATAATCAGCCGTGTTGAGAATGTGGGCGATGCGGCGGTCGTTTCTCAGGCACTGCAGCATGAAATCAACTATGTGCTGCAGACTCCCAACTGCCAAAGAATTGCTGTCCCCTGCTTGAGGCGTCATGTCTGCCTGCTCTGCATCACCCCACCCTCGCTGTACATACTGACTAGAGCATTGTGTACCTACCTCCTCTGGAGAGATGTCTTCATCCTCCATTGACTCCTCCGCTTCCTCCTCACAAAGTGTCCCCTGCCTAGGCCTTTGTGAGGAACCACATAGCGCAGACTGTCCAGAAGCAGATGGCATTTGTGACTCCTCATCCTCCACCTCTTCCAAAACCTCCTCCCTTAGTGCTTGCAGTGTTTTTTGAAGCAGACAGATAAGGGGGACAGTCATGCTGACTAGTGCATCATCTGCACTCGCCATCTGTGTGGAATCATCGAAGGCACGCAAAACGAGGCAGATGTCCTTCATAGAGGCCCACTCAGTGGTGCTGAAGTGTGACCGGCGCACAGTGCGACTTGTTTGCGCCTGATGCAGCTGGTACTCCATTACTGCTGCCTTCACAACCGCTCCAACATATGTAACGTTGAATTCCACCTGGTGGGTAGGTCACATATGATGCGATGTTCCGGAAGGCGTAATCGGCGCTGCAGAGCTGCAATGCGCGATCTTGCCATGCTGGAACGCCGCAATTGAGCGCACTCTAAGCGGACCTTGTGCAGCAGTACATCAAGATCCAGATAGTCCCTCAGAAAGCTCTGCACGACCAAGTTGAGCACATGTGCCAAACATGGGATGTGAGTGAGGTTGCCTAGGCCCAGAGCTGCCACCAGATTTCGGCCATTGTCACACACTACCAAGCCTGGCTGGAAATTCGTTGGCACAAACCACATGTCGCTATCCTGCTTGATGGCATTCCAGAGCTCCTGCACTGTGTGGCTTCGATTCCCCAAAGAAATTAATTTGAGTACGGCCTGTTGACGTTTGGCCACGGCTGTGCTCATATCGATCGTAACAGGCTCCTGCAGCGCTGATTCTGAGGAACTAGAGTATGAGGAGGAGTCGATGTGTACAGACTGGATTCCTGCAATCCTTGGAGTTGGCAGAACACGTACAGCGCTACTCTGAAGATCTGTACCCGACTCCACAACATTGACCCAATGGGCAGTGAGGGAAAGGTATCTTCCCTGTCCATGGTTACTGGTCCACGCATCGGTGGTCAGGTGGACCTTGCTACTGACGGCGTTTAGTAGCGCATGTTTAATTTTTCCCTCCACATGCTTTTGCAGGGCAGGGACGGATTGCCTGCTGAAATAAAAGCTGCTGGGCACGCTGTATTGTTGGACTGCCTATGCCATGAAGTTCCGGAAGGTGTCTGTCCCCACCAGCCTGAATGAGAGCATTTCAAGTGCCAGTAGTTTGGCAATGCCAGCATTCAGAGCCTGTGCTCGGGGATGGTTTGCCGAGTATGGCCGCCTTTTCTCCCATGCCTGTGCTACCGATGGCTGTAGAGTGGCCTGGGAGTGTGAGGATGAACGGGAACGTGGTGCTGTGGGTGGAATGTCACTGTGTCTCTGGACAACAGTGCCAGAGGTTCTTCCATGGCAATCCTGTGATGAAGCCGAACCAGCTGTGTGTGAGCTGGAGGAAGAGGCTACAACATGAGCTGAAGAGGTGGTAGGTGCTGCTGTAGGTTGGCCTACGTCTTCAGTGTGTCTTTGTAACACCACCACGTGCTTGAGCCGCACATGTTTCCACATATTTGTGGTATTGAGGTTGCTGACACTTTTCCCTATTTTGACTTTCTGGTGACACAGCTTGCATTTGACAAAGCAAATGTCATCTGCAACTGTGTCAAAAAAGGACCACGCACTACAAATCTTGGGAGCGCCCGTTTTGGCTTTTGGAAGAGGAATGCTCCTAACGGGTGCCGAAGTGGAGGCTACAGGCAACCAAGTCTGCCCCCTCCCTCTCCCTCCTGTTTTGGCCATTCGGGGAATCTCTTACTCCGAGCTGCTCCCACCACCTTCCTGTTCCTCACGCCATGATGGGTCAAGCACCTCATCATCTACACTCCCCTCTTCAAACACCTGCTTAGCCTGGGTAGTCTCGCCAGCACCGTATGCACCAGAAAGTGGCACCTGAGTCTCATCATCTGATGCGTACTGAGGTGTGCTGACCATAGGCACTGGCCCACCCGCCTTTTCAGATTCAGAGGGACAAAGCAGTTGCGCATCACTGCATACTACCTCTTTTTCACATTCTTGAATACTGCTTGGCTGGCCCCCTCTTTCCAAGCCAACAGATTCAGAGAACAGATGTAGAGACTGTGATGGCTCCTGTCCAGGGCTCTCTGACTGCCTGGGCAATTTGGCAGGTGGTGAAGAGACAGATGGTTGCTCTTCAGTGCTCTGGCCCTGAGAGGATGTGGAAGTCATTGAAGTCGATGTGTTAGCTGCCATCCATCCGACAACAGCTTCAATTTGTTCGTCCGGCAGCAGTTGGGTACGGCGATGTTCTACAAAGCTGAGCATAAAGGACTGTTGCCTGGTAAAACTGGGGGATGCTGACTCACTGGAGCCCACAGCAGGCACAGAGTCCCCATGTCCTCTCCCTGCTGAATCCCCACGTCCTCTCCCTGCTGCAACTCCACACCCATGTGCCTTACTCCCTGCCTTCTTCATCTTGGCAGACTGATAAAGATGGGCAGAAAAGTACAAAGTGGGGGGCCTAGTGTGCTTATTCCTGAACAGCTGCTAACAGGTATAAGAAACATTAATTTTATAAAGTGTGTGGACTACACTTTAATATGACCTAATGTGGCCTACACAACTGTCAAGTGGAGTGTTTGGTGAACTTTATTTTGTTTTTTTTTACAAAAAAACAAAAAGGATGTGACCAAAGATGTGAAAGCGATAGTATCACAAACTTTTTGGAGCTATTACAATGCAGGAAGGTAACCTACAATGCAATAGATGAGGCTCCAAAAAATAGGGTAATACTAATCAGGCTGCGGCTGCACTGCACAAGCCAGAAAAAAAGCTCCTCTAGCCCCCGTTACACACTGCGATATCGCTAGCAATATCGCTGTAAAGTCATCGATTTTGTGACTTTGCAGCGATATTGCTAGCGATATCGTTGCATGCGATACTTACCTCCGACCGGCTCCCCCGCTGCTCATCGTTGGTCGCGCGAGAACTCCCTGGACCATTCCTCGTCGGCCACATCCTGCTGCGCTTCCTGTGGCACCGACGAGCGAGGCGTGGAGGCGGGAGGGAGGACGTCAGGATCGCCTCGTCTGACAGGTAAGTAGCGACCCCCGACCCCTGCTATGTCGCTGGTGAGATCTGCCTGTGTGACAGCTCACTAGTGACCACTTAGCAATGCACCATATCGTTGTCGGGATCGCTGGTGCATCGCTAAGTGTAACTGTACCCTAATCCTATATAGTGTTTGCAACCAGCCAATGTATATGGATATGGATGGATGCACACTAATAGGAGAATTAATGAAAAATTTGCAGCAATAAAAGAATAATATGTGTGAGGCAGTGATGCACGCTGAGCTGCCTACAACCAGACGTGGCTGAAGGACACACTACACAGCGTGAGCTGCACTCACACAGACCTTGCAGACAGCTGTGAACAGCACTGCAAGGCAAAAGAAAGCTACACTGATTGATAATGTAGCCTGGGTAAAGCACAATATTATTTTGAAAATCGCTATCTCTAACTGTCCCTCAGAGTCTTGAACAGCAGCCTGTCCCTAACTGAATTCACAGCAGAGTGAACTCGAAATGGCGGCGGCGGCGGCGGCGGCAGCTTTTATAGTGCATCATGACATCATTTCAGCAGCCAATCACAGCCATGCCATTAGTTAACATGCCTACATGCCTAGCAGGATGTGCCCACACTTCTGTGGATTGTCATTGCCTGAATCAAATCAAACTGGCTCATAGCATTATGGGAACTTCTGATTCCGGTATTCGATATGCAAAAAGTATCGGAACTCAGTATCGGCCGATACCCGATATTTGCGGTATCGGAATGCTCAACACTAGTGATGGGTATATGGGCAGTCGACTATGGGATGGCGAATATGTATGATGGGTATATTGGCATGGGACTAATGGATGGAGGATGTGTGATGGGTATATGGGCATGGAACTATGGGATGGAGGATGTGTGATGGGTACATGGGCACTCGACTATGGGATGGAGGATATGTATGATGGGTATATTGGCATGGGCCTATGGGATCGTGGATATGTATGATGGGTATATGGGCAATGGGACTATGGGATGGAGGATAATTATAATTTGCTATAACTAACCACAGTTAGTTACTATGCCCGGGCAGCGCCGGTCTCTTCAGCTAGTATAATATAATGCAGCCCCCATAGAACATTATAAAGCCCCTATACAATATAATGTAGCCCCCAATAGAATGTAGCCTTCTCATACAGTATAATGTACCCCCATAGAATATAATATAATACAGCCCCCCATAGAAAATAATGTAGCCCTAAATAGAATATAATACAGCCCACCTCCCCATAGAATATAATGTAACCCCCATATTATATAACACAGCCTCCCCCATAGAATATAGTGTAAAATGTACCCCCCTTGGTATATAACACAGCCGCATAGTATATAGCCCAGCACCACATGGGATATAGCACAGTCCCACATGGTATATAGCGCATTCACACATGGCATATAGCCCAGCCACACATGGCATATAGCACAGTACCACATGGTATATAGCACAGCCCACCATGGTATATAGCCCAGCATAGTATATAGCATAGCACCACATGGTGTATAGCCCAGTATGGTATATAGCCCAGCACCACATGGTATATAGCCCAGCATGGTATATAGCCCAGCACCACATGGTATATAGCCCAGCATAGTATATAGCCCATGACCACATGGTACAGTTGTGACCAAAAGTATTGACACCCCTGCAATTCTGTCAGATAATACTCAGTTTCTTCCTGAAAATGATTGCAAACACAAATTCTTTGGTATTATTATCTTCATTTAATTTGTCTTAAATGAAAAAACACAAAAGAATTGTCCTAAAGCCAAATTGGATAGAATTCCACACCAAACATAAAAAAGAGCGTGGACACAAGTATTGGCACTGTTCGAAAAATCACGTGATGCTTCTCTAATTTGTGTAATTAACAGCACCTGTAACTTACCTGTGGCACCTAACAGGTGTTGGCAATAACTAAATCACACTTGCAGCCAGTTGACATGGATTAAAGTTGACTCAACCTCTGTCCTGTGTCCTTGTGTGTACCACATTGAGCATGGAGAAAAGAAAGAAGACCAAAGAACTGTCTGAGGACTTGAGAAACCAAATTGTGAGGAAACATGAGCAATCTCAAGACTACAAGTCCATCTCCAAAGACCTGAATGTTCCTGTGTCTACTGTGCGCAGTGTCATCAAGAAGTTTAAAGCCCATGGCACTGTGGCTAACCTCCCTAGATGTGGATGGAAAAGAAAAATTGACAAGAGATTTCAACGCAAGATGGTGTGGATGTTGGATAAAGAACCTCGACTAACATCCAAACAAGTTCAAGCTGCCCTGCAGTCCGAGGGTACAACAGTGTCAACCCGTACTATCCGTCGGCGTCTGAATGAAATGGTAGGAGACCCAGGAAGACCCCACTTCTTACCCCGAGACATAAAATAGCCAGGCTGGAGTTTGCCAAAACTTACCTGAAAAAGCCTAAAACATTTTGGAAGAATGTTGTCTGGTCAGATGTGACAAAAGTAGAGCTTTTTGGGCAAAGGCATCAACATAGAGTTTACAGGAGAAAAAAAGGGGCATTCAAAGAAAAGAACACGTTCCCTACAGTCAAACATGGCGGAGGTTCCCTGATGTTTTGGGGTTGCTTTGCTGCCTCTGGCACTGGACTGCTTGACCGTGTGCATGGCATTATGAATTCAGAAGAACTACCAACAAATTTTGCAGCATAATGTAGGGCCCAGTGTGAGAAAGCTGAGTCCAGACCTGAATCCCATAGAACACCTGTGGAGAGATCTAAAAATGGCAGTTTGGAGAAGGCACCCTTCAAATATCTGGGACCTGGAGCAGTTTGCCAAAGAAGAATGGTCTAAAATTCCAGCAGAGCATTGTAAGAAACTCATTGATGGTTACCGGAAGAGGTTGGTCGCAGTTATTTGGGCTAAAGGTTGTGCAACCAAGTATTAGACTGAGGGTGCTAGTACTTTTGTCTGACCCATTTTTGGAGTTTTGTGTGAAATGATCAATGTTTTGCTTTTTGCTTCATTCTCTTTTGTGTTTTTTCATTTAAGACAAATTAAATGAAGATAATAATACCAAGGAATTTGTGTTTGCAATCATTTTCAGGAAGAAACTGAGTATTATCTGACAGAATTGCAGGGGTGTCAATACTTTTGGCCACAACTGTATATAGCCCAGCATGGTAAATAGGCCAGCATGGTATATAGCCTAGTACAGTATATAGCCCAGCACCACATGATATAGCCCAGCATGGTATATAGCCCAGCATGGTATATAGCCCAATACCACATGGTATATAGCCCAGCATGGTATATAGTCCAGCACCACATGGTATATAGTCCAGCACCACATGGTATATAGCCCAGCATGGTATATAGCCCAGCATGGTATATAATGGCCCCACAGTCCAGTACTCATACTGATATATTTAAAAAAAAAACACTCCTCACCTTCTCCTCATGCCCGCGCTGCTCCCGACTCCGGTCCCTTGCTCTGCCTGGTACAAAGTGAGTGCGCAATGACGTCACCGCGCACCCACTGAGTCTCAATCAGAGTGGGGAATGATGGGAGAGGGAGCATCTGCTGACGCTCTTTCCTCCATCATTGCTTTGAACTGTACCGGTGTCTGTGTTCAATGCGGCGACGGAGGAACTCGGCGATGGGGTCCCATAGCGGCAGCGTGATGTGCCGCTAACTAGGGGACCTTGGGGGAGCGGGGAGCCCTAGGCAGCTGCCTGGTCTGCCTGCCCCTAATGCCGGCCCTGGGCCTGTTGCTGTAATAGAATGCCACTGTTCTAACAAGTCAGTTCATGAAATTTCTTTTCTTCTACATATTGTTTAATCAATTGTAAGTCATTTCATTAAAAAGTGTAAGGAGCCACAGGAACTTAGTCAGAAATTGAGATGGTGAGGTTCCTAGTGCATGAAATTAGCCAACACTCCATGGCTCAATTGCTACAGTACTCCAAATCGCTCATGGCATTAACATCTGAAGAAAAACTGTGAGCTGGCAGCTAATTGGCATGAGAAGAATGGAATCTGTTATACATATGAAGAGGGGACCAAATCCATATTAATGCCTAGAAATTTAGAATGCACTGTCGTAAAAGCGCCTGGTGTAATATGCAGGTGGCCCTCTGTATGTTGTACAAAATAAGTATTATTGCCATATGTGTTAGATAGAAGTTTATTTATTCGTCGTAAAACCAAGCAATATTTTAGAGTACACATTTAAAATATATTACATTAGTATATATACACAATATTTAGATAAGTAATATTTATTACATCTGCTTTCAATAAGTGCCTTTATTTTATAATTATATAATTGGGTAGAAAAAAAAAATATAATGTGTGAAAAAAAATCTCCTCTAGTCCATGACTGATCCAAGCTCTGAAGGTAAGCCCTCCGATCTTCTCCATTTAGATAACCTGACTTTGAACCATTTCTAGAACAACAAGGGAAAAGAAGAAAAAAATATTCATTTCCTTGTATAACTGATTTTTGAGTGGTTAAATAATTCTTTTATACAGTACAGTATGAGGTTGCATATTAATTCTTACTGTTATTCTAGGCAAATGTTCAACCATCATTACACAATAAGAAATAGTCTAATATTAGGCAGCTGACGGACGCTTGATTTGTGAACTCCGCTGTGTGGCTCTCCACAGTAGCCTTGAATTATGGCCATATGGACTGACAGCAACATTAAGACTATGTTCACATGCAGCATTTTTGCAGCATTTTTGCTGTGTTTTTTATGCAAACTAAAAGCTGCTTTTTTTACAGTACCAGCAAAAGCGATGAGGTTTCGGAAATGTCATGAACACCTTTTTTTAATTATTATTATTAATAATGAATTTGAGCATTGCAGAATTTTTTACGTCTGCAGTATGTAAATTCTTTCTGCATTTTTTGCAGTGTTTTGCAGCATTTTTTAACCCATAGAAAGTAATGAGACCGTGAAAAAAACTCTGCAAAAAAGCGCAACGGTGCTTTTCACAGTGTTTTGCTGTATTTTTAAGGGTTTTTGGTGATTAATAATGATTTATTAAACATGCACTTCAGAAAAAGCACAGATGTAATCTGCACCCAAAAACAAAAGATGCTAAAAAAGCGTTGAAAATGCTGTGAAAATGTTGAAAAATGGGTGTTTTGAAGGCAGCGTTTTTACTACCAAGAGAGCAGGTTTTCGCTGCAGAAAAAATGTGACAAAAATGCTGTGTGTGAACATAGCCTAACAGTATTATAGCTATATTTTATACCCAGATGATAATCAGTTTTTTAATACTGTATATTACAACTGCATGAAATTTCAAAATTGAAATGATCGATTTTGTGTTTAAGTTTAATATGTTCCCATTTTTTACTTGAATTTGGCTCCTGATATTTGGAGCACCCCATGCCTTGGCAGGGCAGTGGGGTACTCGGTACCGGGCCCGTTGGAGTTTCAATGGGAAATGTCACGGTAGCTGTGACCCGGTCCGTGGCCCTGGGCGTCCATTGTAAAAGGGGAATGTTGAGTGTGTGGATGAAGATTAACCCCTTACCTACAATTGACGTAATATTCCGTCCATGTGACCATGGACCTAATTACCATGGACGGAATATTACGTCATTGCGATCAGCGGCGCCCACGTGGTGAGCGCCGCTGATCGCGGCCGAGTGTCAGCTAATTATCATAGCTGACACCCGGCACAATGTGTCAGGGGCGGTCACGGACCGCCCCCGACACGTTAACCCCTTGCACACCGCGATCAAACGCGATCGCGGTGTACCGGGGGTTAAAGGGAAGCATCGGCAGGGAGGGGGCTCCCTCCGTGCTTCCCTGAGCCCCCCACGGCAGCGCAATGTGCAGCGCTGCTGCGGGGGGCTCTTTCCCTACAGGCCCCCGGATCCAAGATGGCGACGGGGGCCTGCAGGGAGCTGACTTCCTCACTGCCTGCAAAGCGCAGGCATGAGGAAGTCTGCAGCAGTGCCTGTGACAGATCGCTGATCTGTCACAGTGATCTGTGATGTGACAGATCAGCGATCTGTCACAGGACAGTGATGTCCCACCTGGGACAAGGTAATAAAGTAAAAAAAAAAAAAAAAAGTGTTAAAAATAATTTAAAAAAAAATCGCTAAATAAATTAGTAAAAAAAAAAAAAAATATTCCCCAAAAAATCCATTTTTTCAAAATAAAAAAACAAAAACAATAAAAGTACACATATTTGGTATCGCCGCGTCCGTAATGACCTTCCCTATAAAACTGTCCCATTAGTTAACCCCTTTAGCGAACCCCTTAAAAAATAAAAATAAAAAACGAAGCAAAAAATAATGATTTATTATCATACCACCGAACAAAAAGTGCAATAACGCGCGATCAAAAAGACGCATATAAATATGCATGGTACCGCTGAAAACGTCATCTTGTCCCGCAAAAAACGAGCTGCCATACAGCATCATCCGCAAAAAAATAAAAAAGTTATAGCTCGCAGAATAAAGCGATACAAAAATAATTATTTCTTATATAAAATTGTTTTCATTGCAAAAAACCGACAAAACATAAAAAAAGACCTAAATGAGGTATCGCTGTAACCGTACTGACCCGAAGAATAAAACCGCGTTATCAATTTTACCGCACGCGGAACGGTGTAAACGCACCCCCCAAAAGAAATTCATGAAACGCTGGTTTTTGTTCATTCTGCGTCCCAAAAATCAGAATAAAAAGCGATCAAAAAATGTCACGTGCCCGAAAATGGTACCAATAAAAACGTCAACTCGTCCCGCAAAAAATAAGACCTCACATGACACGGTGGGTCAAAATACGGAAAAATTATAGCTCACAATATGTGGTGATGCAAAAACTATTTTTACAATAAAAAGCGTCTTTTAGCGTGCGACAGCCGCCAAACATAAAAACCGCCATAAATAGTAAATCAAACCCCCCGTTATCACCCCCTTAGTTAGGGAAAAATAATAAAACTAAAAGAAAATGTATTTATTTCCATTTTCCCGCTAGGGTTAGGGTTAGGGTAGGGTTAGGGTTAGGGCTAGGGTTAGGGTTAGGGTTAGGGCTAGGGTTAGGGCTAGGGTTAGGGTTAGGGCTAGGGTTAGGGCTAGGGTTAGGGTTAGGGCTAGGGCTAGGGTTAGGGTTAGGGCTAGGGTTAGGGCTAGGGCTCAGATTAGGGTTAGGGGTGTGTTGAGGTTAGGGTTGGAGTTATAATTGGGGGTTTCCACTGTTTGGGCACATCAGGTGCTCTCCAAAGGCAACATGGCGTCTGACCTCAATTCCAGCCAATTCTGCATTGAAAAAGTCAAATGGTGCTCCTTCCCTTCCAAGCTCTGCCATGTGCCCAAACAGTGTTTTACCCCCCCGCTAGGGTATCAGCCTACTCAGGACAAATTACAAAACAACTTTTGTGGTCCAATTTCTCCTGTTACCCTTAGGAAAATAAAAAATTGGGGGCAAAAATATAATTTTGCGGAAAAAAATGTTTTTTTTATTTTCACGCCCAGGTGTTATAAACTTCTGCACTTGGGGGTTCAAAGTGCTCTCCACACATCTAGATAAGCTCCGTGGGGGGTCTAGTTTCCAAAATGGGGTCACTTGTGGGGAGTTTCAATAGTTTAGGTACATCAGGGGCTCTCCAAACGCACATGACACCCGCATACCAATCCATCAAAGTCTGCATTCCAAAACGTCACTACTTCCCTTCCGAGCCCCGACGTGTGCCCATACAGTAGTTTTCTCCCACATGTGAGGTATCAGCGTACTCAGGACAAATTGGACAACAACTTTTGGGGTCCAATTTCTCCTGTTACCCTTGGGAAAATAAAAAAAATGGGGACTAAAAGATGATGTTTATTGAAAAAATACGATATTTTTATTTTCACGCCCGGTCGTTATAAACTTCTGTGAAGCACTGGGGGGTTCAAAGTGCTCACCACACATCTAGATAAGTTCATTAGGGGGTCTAGTTTCCAAAATGGGGTCACTTGTGGGGGGTTTCCACTGTTTAGGTACATCAGGGGCTCTCCAAACGCACATGACACCCGCAGACCAATCCATCAAAGTCTGCATTCCAAAACGTCACTACTTCCCTTCCGAGCCCCGACATGTGCCCATACAGTAGTTTTCTCCCACATATGAGGTATCAGCGTACTCAGGACAAATTGGACAACAACTTTTGGGGTCCAATTTCTCCTGTTACCCTTGGGAAAATAAAAAAAATGGGGACTAAAAGATGATGTTTGTTGAAAAAATACGATATTTTTATTTTCACGCCCGGTCGTTATAAACTTCTGTGAAGCACTGGGGGGTTCAAAGTGCTCACCACACATCTAGATAAGTTCATTAGGGGGTCTAGTTTCCAAAATAGGGTCACTTGTGGGGGGTTTCCACTGTTTAGGTACATCAGGGGCTCTCCAAACGCAACATGACACCCGCAGACCATTCCATCAAAGTCTGCATTCCAAAACGTCACTACTTCCCTTCCGAGCCCCGACGTGTGCCCATACAGCAGTTTTCTCCCACATATGAGGTATCAGCGTACTCAGGACAAATTGGACAACAACTTTTGGGGTCCAATTTCTCCTGTTACCCTTGGGAAAATAAAAAAATGGGGACTAAAAGATCATGTTTGTGGAAAAAATACGATTTTTTTATTTTCACGCCCGGACGTTATAAACTTCAGTGAAGCACTGGGGGGTTCAAAGTGCTCACCACACATCTAGATAAGTTCCTTGGGGGGTCTAGTTTCCAAAATGGTGTCATTTGTGGGGGTTTCTACTGTTTTGGTACATCAGGGGCTTTCCTAACGCGACATGGTGTCCGATCTCAATTCCAGCCAAAAACGTCAAATGGCGCTGCTTCCCTTCCGAGCTCTGCTATGCGCCCAAATAGTCATTTACACACACATATGGGGTATCAGCGTACTCAGGACAAATTGCACAATAACTTTTAGGGTCCTGTTACCCTTGGAAAAATAAAAATTGGGGGTGAAAAGATCATTTTTGTGGAAAAAATATGATTTTTTAATTGTACCGCTGTACGTTATAAACTTCTGTGAAGCCCTTGTGGGTTCAAAGTTCTCACCACATCTCTAGATAAGTTCCTTGGGGGGTCTAGTTTCCAAAATGGGGTCACTTGGGGGGGTTTCCACTGTTTAGGTACATCAGGGGCTCGCCAAACGTGACATGGCGTCCGATCTGAATTCCAGCCAATTTTGCATTGAAAAAGTCAAAAGGCGCTCCTTCCATTCTGAGCTCTGCCATGCGCCGAAACAGTGGTTCCCCCCCACATATCAGGTATCAGCGTACTCAGGACAAATTGCACAATAACTTTTGCAGTCCAATTTCTCCTGTTACCCTTGGTAAAATAAAGAAAATTGAACCTGAAGTATTTTTTTTGTGAAAAAAAGTTAAATGTTCATTTTTTTTTAATATTCAAAAAATTCCTGTGACGCACCTAAAGGGTTAATAAACTTCTTGAATGTGGTTTTAAGCACCTTGAGGGGTGCAGTTTTTAGAATGGTGTCACTTTTGGGTATTTTCTATCATATAGACCCCTCAAAGTGGCTTCAAATGTGAAGTGGTCCCTAAAAATAAAATGGTGTTGCAAAAATGAGAAATTGCTGGTCAATTTTTAACCCTTATAACTTCCTAACAAAAAAAATTTTGGTTCCAAAATTGTGCTGATGTAAAGTAAACATGTGGGAAATGTTATGTATTAAGTTTTTTGTGTGCCGTATCGCTGTGATTTAAGGGCATAAAAATTCAAAGTTGGAAAATTGCGAAATTTTCAAAATTTTCGCCAAATTTCTGTTTTTTTCACAAATAAACGCAAGTTATTTGAATGCAATTTTACCACTAACATGAAGTACAATATGTCACGAGAATACAATGTCAGAATCACAGGGATCCATGAAAGCGTTCCAGAGTTATGACCTCATAAAGGTACAGTGGTCAGAATTGTAAAAATTGGCCCGGTAGTTAACGTGCAAACCACCCTTGGTAGTGAAGGGGTTAAGGTTTATTAGTGAATGATTCGTGACGACACCTGTGGTATTCAGCAATGAAGATGTTAAGCCGACGCTGCAGACAGATCCTCTGGGACAGATGGTAGGGTGCAGCAATGATGGTGTAGTCCTCCACAGGCAGGGCTATAGTCCCAGGGCAGTGTAGGTGAAGAGATAGGGAGGAGACGTAGATGGTGCAGTGTCAGGCACAGCGATGTAGCAGTGCTGAGTGTGTTGGCGCAGGAATAAATGGAGGACACCAGGGCATGTAGTTCCAAAGCTTTACTCACAGTCTGTTGCAGGTACAGGTGCCCGAATCCATGCTGTGTCCTCCAGGTCAGGGGCTCAGCAAACCTCCAGGCAAGATGAAGTACTCCGTTCCTCCACTCCACCAACATATGTGCCTTTTCTGAACGTCTCCCTCCTTAGCTCTCGTAGTGAAGTACTCACAGTACTGAGTTACACTGGAGTTCCTCCTTTCAGATGTTCCTATGAACTCTACTTGTACGGCAGACAGCTGTAGCATGCTTCAGGGACTCCTTGCTACTAAGTCCCGGCTCACTCTCGTTGCTGTTGTGCCCCCAAGTCTTGTGTGGGAATAAAGTGGTGACAACTTCTATTCCTCCGGTGTCTGTCGCAGGACCATTAGTATCCATACAACCTCGGGGACCGGACCCCGGCCATGCGCTTAGAACTTGAGGAAGGACTCTGCTCTAACCCTAATCCTTAGTTCACTTCTTCTCCTTATGTTCCGTACAAATCTATCTTTCTTATGGAGAATTAGGCTTTCTTAATATCTCTTTCCTGTGCCAGCAGACCCAGGTCACTGAGGTCTGCTGCAGCACTTCCTTCATCTATCCCACTCAGGGGAGCCTCTCTCTGACTCCTCGTCAGACTGACTGACCTAATCCCAATAATCTCCCGCTCTCTTGTGCAGACTAAGCTCCACCCACCTCCCAGCACTCTTCGTGTTCCAAGCAGGGAGCCACCAAAGGTGCTTTGCTACACTACTATGTGGTGTGGGATGCAGGTGTTGGAGTGTGGTCAGGTGTCTCCACCTTACCTGAATGGTGGGGTACCACACCTCAGGAGGAGGTGCAGTACCTCTGTGGCGACTGAACCCTCAGGGGCGCCACATATTAGTCATTGTAGGTCATAAGTTTAACAAGAAAATAAAATCAAAAATTGTCACTATGTCACAAAAAACATATATATACAATAAAGAAAAGGGCAACTCCTAATTAATGCAAACCTACAAAGAATCCTTGAGTCAAGTACCCTAATAGAGTTAATCCAAGTACTAAGAGACTAGCTCAATAAGCTAGACAGATACTAGCCATAAAGATATAACACATTTTGATTTATTGATAGAAAACACCATATAAAAGTCATTAAAAAATCATTCTAGATAGGTAGATACAATGATGGACAATCAGACAGGAGACCTGAGTATAATAGTTTACAGATCAAAAGAAGGGGGGTACTCTAGAGGCCAAAGTGCCATAAAAACACTCAATATTTCATGGACCCCAGCATGTGCATATAAATTACCTTACATAGCGCTAAATGGTTATAACAAGACCTAGACCTAGTCAGTATAGCCTCAAAAAAGTACCTGGGGCCCATGAAATATTGAGCGTTGATTTTTTTAAGACTTTTATATGCTGTTTTCTATCAATAAAGAATCATTTGCTATATCGTTATGGCTAGTATCTGTCTAGCTTTTTGAGCTAGTCTCTTAGTTCTTGGTTTAACTCTATTGAGGCATTTGACACAAGGATTCTTTGTAGGTTTGCATTGTAAGTCATACGGTATAAAAAGGTTAGGGATCTCTGCTATAGGGCTTGCAGGGGTAGTAGTCACATCCACACTCTGGTGCCTCAGGAGGTTATGAGGCCTCTCTGCCACATAAGGCACCAGTATTATAAATGACACATGGAAGATGGGAGACCTGTTAGAAAGGTTCTATTAGGGTGCAAGAACTTAGCCTTAGTCCTCTGCCTGTACATTTGAAATTTCTCCTCACTCTTTAATAGCCACTCTGACATCATATGGTGATGTAAGGAGATGGACATGTTGCACACGTTCCCCCTTGAAGAAAAAAGTTTATTGCTGTGATATATTATGTGGTGTAATGTGAACTGTGATGTATAATGTGAGTGATGTGCGTTAAATGGTATTAGTAATGTTGATAATGTATGTAGTATGACATTAGGATTAGTGAGAATTAATGTTTGGGACTAACCCAGACTGTGAGTGGCTAAGTAAATGGGAAATGACAATTTGTTGATAATAAGGCAAATAGGGCCTGGATTGTATAGTAAAAGGACCTAAGATCCAATGTGAGGTCTGCCCATTTTGAGTGTCCCTAAGCGAGAGGAAGCCGAAAGGAAAGTCAAAAGAGATAGCAAGATCCAGACCAGAAGTGATTAAGAGACCGAGTGATATACCGGAGATGGGTCCTGAGAAAGGACACCTAGCCACAAGGTCAAGAGTACATGAAATGAGTTAAGTGCCCAGGACGGTAGATCCAGAGCGTCAGTATTAGAGAACATAAGTATCAGCCATACCGGCACCCTTAATAATAATAATAATAATAATAATCTTTATTTATATAGCGCCAACATATTCTGCAGCGCTTTACAGTTGAACAGTTTCAAACACAACAGTCATAAGTAACAACGTTAACAATACAATAATTAAAGCGAAATAAGACGACCCTGCTTGTGGAGCTTACAATCTACAATGAGGTGGGGGAGATACAAAGCATAGGTTTGTATTTACAATGATGTATTTACAATGACGGTCCAGCCATCTTCAGGGGGTGGGGGTTAGATGGAGATAGTGAATGGGCTACACACACACAAACATAACATGACTTTGATTACTGAATGTGATAGGCCGCTCTGAACAAATGCGTTTTGAGCGAGCGCCTAAAACTATGCAAATTGTGGATGATCCTAATATCTTGGGGTAGAGCATTCCAGAGGATTGGCGCAGCACGGGAGAAGTCTTGGAGTCGGGAGTGGGAGGTACGGATTAGGGCAGAGGTTAGTCGAAAGTCATTTGCAGAGCGCAGCGGTCGGTTAGGCCGATAGACAGAAATGAGGGAGGAGATGTAAAGGGTTGCCGCACTGTGGAGAGCTTTGTGGGTGAGAGCAAGTACTTTGAATTGTACCCTGTAATGAATTGGCAGCCAGTGTAACGACTGGCGAAGAGCGGACGCGTCTGAGTAACGATTAGCCAGATGGACAACCCTGGCTGCTGCATTAAGGATAGACTGGAGAGGGGAGAGTCGAGTGAGAGGGAGGCCAATTAATAGAGCATTACAGTAGTCCAGGCGGGAGTGGATCAGGGCGACAGTGAGAGTTTTTGTTGTTTCCATGGTGAGAAAAGGGCGGATTCTAGAGATGTTCTTTAGGTGTAAGCGGCATGAGCGGGCAAGAGATTGTATATGGGAGGTGAAGGAGAGATCGGAGTCGAACATAACACCCAGACAGCGCGCCTGCTGTCGGGGTGTTATTATGGTGCCACCTACGGAGAGGGAAATGTCAGATTTAGGGAGGTTAGTAGATGGTGGGAGCAGAAGAAGTTCAGTTTTGGAGAGGTTGAGTTTCAGATAGAGAGCAGACATGATGTTGGAGACACCCTTAGGGGAAAGAAGACGCAGAATGGAGGAATGAGTACATGACTCTTCGTAAGCAGGACTGTAGTGCTGAGCTGGATCGTAGTGAAGTAGTGAGAAACAAGGAAATGAGGACCAATAGAGAGAAAAGAGGAAAGGTGAAGATACAAAAGAGAAAAGATGGAGAACTGTGTGGAAAATGCTTTGAGTTGTTAAGGAAACGTTCATAAGACTGTGTGCCTGCTATCTGGCAAAATAGCAACATCAGTTACATGCTTAGCTCAAGTCCACACACCCAGCCAGGACCCCCACTTTCATGTAACATGCCAGGGCGCAACAGACACCGCCCTGCGCCACATTACAGTGATATGCACAGCTCTCTACACAATGAGATGAGGGCCAGCTTTCCTCTTCCCCTGCTTTCTCATGTGCCTCTAGATACAACTGATTGTTATACTCTGTACAAGTGTATTAGATTGGGGTTATGTGAAGCACCTTCCGCATTCAATATAGAGTCAGGTAGGTAAAATCTAAACTGCACATTGCAGAATTGTCTTCAAAGACATTTGGCTTTCAGATGTGATGACAGTATGTAATTTGAACCATATTGAAGATCACACAGTAAATTCTGGCCATTGATATAATGAGAGATATACTACAGACTGCGTGACCTCAAGTAAGGATACATTCACACATCTGTGCACCATAGGCCATGCACAGACCAGCTCTCCTGAGGCAAACGCAACAGCCTCATATACATGAGTCAGGCTAATTCAGGCCAGGAGATCTGCGGAAGTGTGAATATAACCTAAAACTTTTTGAACCCATACTACAACCATCAGCTCTTTCCTCTGTTGTGCAGAGCTTCAGACCACATGCTGGAGAAGAGGGGCAAATGGGAGAAGGATGTTTTCCTTTTCCTTAATCAATGAGTACTTTGTGACGGTCATTATACTACTTGGAGGACTATGTGAGAGCCATTATACTATTTTGAGGGCTAAGTGGGAGGCCATTATACGATTTGGGGGGTTAATTGGGAGGCCATGTTACTAATTGGAGGGTTCTGTGGGGAGTCGTTATACTCTTTGGAGAGTTATGTGGGTCCATTATACTGTTCTGAGGGCTTTTTTAGGGTCTGCTATACTATTTAGAGAGCTGTGTGGAGGCCAGTTATCCTGTTTGGAGGGCTGTGAAGGAGCAATTATATTATTTGTTGGCCACATAGCTGCCTTTATACTGTTTGAAGTGTTATGTAGGGGCCATAATTCTGTTTGGTGGGCCAGTGGGGGGCCATTATAATGTGAGCACACCATTATACTGTGTTGAGGGTTGTGTGGGGTCTATCATACTGTGTGGAGCTCATTATATTATGTTTAGGGTCGTGTGGGGACCATCATACTCTGTGGAGGGTTGTGGGGTGCACTTTACTGTATGGAGGACTATTATGCTATATGGAGGGCCATAATGCTGCATAGAGAGCTGTGTTAGGTCCATCTTGTTGTGTTGAAGGCTGTGTCGGGGTCATCATACTGTGTTGGGATCACTGTGCTGATATCATACTTTGCGGGGGATACTCATACAGTGTGTGTGGAGCGTTTTGTGGAAGAATTCACTGTGGGGGTATCATGTTGTGTTTGCTGACATTATTCTTTATAGGGGTCATGAAAAGGGTATCTTAGTGCTTAGGAACACTAAAGGGCTTCATTAAGGGAAAAAATACTTTGTAAGGGCTGCAAAGTTGTGAGATATGCCCTTCTGTGACCCCCCAATTTTTTTTTTGGGGCGGGGGCAATTAGGACTTCTGCTATGGGGTCCTCATGATTTCTATATACTCCCCTGTTTACTTCCTTTTGCAATAAATCTGGTGGCAAACATTTAGTTAAGGAAATAAATTGGTAAATATTCAATTAACATGTTCAATAACCTAATAATAACGCATTCATTGCTTGCAGAATGGTGCAGTGCTAGACAACGATTTCCTAAAAACGAGATTTCATGCCAATACAGGAACAAGCATCGCAGTGTGAGGATAGATACCGGGTATGTCCAACATTACCCATTAATGTATCAGATTCCCTCCCTACTGAAAGGAGAGACACAATTGCTGCCTTTATGTACCCTCAAGGTCATCCAGGGAAAGGCAGAAAGAGCAAACTGCAGCCTGATAATACAACTGTACTAAGAGCATCTAGTGCCTGCATATTAACTGTTTGTGACAAAGTGGAATCTGTTTAGTTCTTATGTGTAGCCTACTGTTCAATGAGGAGGACAAGTGGCCACATGACAAACCGAGGCAAGTGCCTTTAGTTATTTTTATAAGCAATGAAGGCTGGTACCACCCGGTTCACTGTCAGGAGATAAGATGACAGCTCAGTCCTTCAGCCAAACACATTTTATTTTTGTAACATTTTATAAGACATTTTATGGGTATGTAGAAATATGCATGGGTGTTTAATTAATAAAAGGAATACCCCCCATCAAAATACCGTGCTTCTCTGAAAATAAGATGGGGGTCTAACTTTTTGCTCCGAAAGATGCCTAGGGCTTATTTTTCAGGGGATGACATATTCCATGAACAACAACTCCCAATAGAAAATATATTTAACATAATTTTCCGTAGATAAAATAAATTTTAAAATGCTAATTAAAATATAAATATATCAATTAGCCAGTAGATGGCACCACATAACAAATAAATAGGGAAAGGTATGGACATATAAAGTACAGTAGAAATCCTGATTGGAGTAGTCATCAAACAAGACATACAATTTCCAAAAGAAATTTTACTTAAAGGGAACCCGTCACTCCTCCGAGGCGTTTTTAAGTAAAAGAGCCACCTTGTGCAGCACTAATGCTGCATTCTGTCAAGGTGGCTCTGTTACCTAGCTTCCCTTCCACCACGAAAATAATCGTTTACAAAATTGTTGAAAAATACCTGAAATTTGACAGGGGGGGGGAAGGTCTTTCCCCCTCTGACAGACGCCTCGCATCCATCACTCATTTCTTCTTGGGCATGCGCAGTCAGCGCTGCCCGACGTGCCCGTGCTCAGATCACACACGGCCTGCCTTCATATCGCGTGGCCACAGATCCCGCCCCGCAGTCGCTTATGATTTATTCACACTGTGGGGCTGGGAATCTCGGGCATGCACAGTACTTGGTGTCTATGAACTCGTAATGACATGGAGAATCATTATGGCAGGTCAGTAAAAACCTAGTAAAAAGCCAAACATAAAACAAGTGTGGGATTGCACTTCTTTTTGCAATTTCACCACACTTGAAATTTTTTTCCCGTTTTCTGTTACACTTTTCTATTACGTTTTCTGTTACGTTTTCTGTTAAAACCAATGATGTTGTTCAAAGGTACAACTTGTCCCGCAAAAAAACAAGCTTTCATATGGCCATATTGATGGAAAAATAAAAAATATGGCTTTGGGAAGAAGGGGAGCGAAAAATGAAAACGCAAAGCTGAAAAAAGCTCCGGGGGTTAAGGGGTTAAAAAACAACAGTGCTTGATTGGTCAACAAACTCACCTCGCCTTAGCGTCATAGAGAATCTATGGGGTATTGTCAAGAGGGAGATGAGAGACACCAGACCCAACAATGCAGATGAGCTGAAGGCTGCTATAAAAGCAACTTGGGTTTCCATAACACCTCAGCAGCGTCACAGGCTGATCACCTCCATGCCACGCAGCACGGCAGACAGCTGTAGCCTGCTTCGGGGTCGCCTCACTCCCGGCTCTCTATCTGTGTCGCTGTTGTGCCTCAAGTCTTGGATGGGAGTAATGCCTTTACAGCCAACTACTCTACCGGTGTCTGCTGTAGAACCATAAGTGTCCATACCACCTCGGGGACTGGGCCCCGGCCTTGCGCTGAGAACCTTTAGGCAGGGCTCCTCTTCCAACCTACTCCTCCTCTCTGTTCTCTACTCCTTTGTTCCGTACTTGTCTTTCCTTCCTATGGATGCATAGGTTACAGTTCTACGTCTTTCCACCTTTCTGACTTTCCCGTGCCAGCTGGCTCAGGTCACTAAGGCAGCTGCAAGCACTCCTTCCTTCATCCCTTCTTCCAGGGATCCTCACTCCTCTCTGAGTGACTTCCTACTCTGCTGACCTTCTGTCAGACCGCCCCCTAAGGGACTGACCTCTATTTCTAAACCTTCCCAATCTTTTATATGGATCTAAACTCCACCCACCTCCCAACACATCCAGTGTTCCAAGCAGGGAACCACCAGAGCTGCTCTGCTACTCTCTAAGCACTGATCCGCAATGTGGTTGTGCAGAACTACCCTGTTGTGTGGGGTGCGAGTGTTGGAGTATGGAAAGGAGCTCCCAACTTACAGAGACGGTGGGGCACCTCACCTTAGGAGAAGGTGCAGTACCTCTGTGGCGACTGAGCCTCAGGGGCGCCACATATATATTTCAGTAGGCCAACATTTTGGATTTTAAAATAATTTTTCAAGCTTGTTTTATCAAGTATTCTAATTTACTGAGATAATGACTTTTGGGTTTTCATTGGCTGTAAGCCATAATCATCAACATTAACAGAAATAAACACATGCTGAGGTGCTGAGCTGAGGAGCGTCGTGATACTGGTAATCGATCTGGGAATGATAGCTGCACTGCAATGCAGCTGGTACAGCGATTGGACCTGACACTGACAGATCTCTGTGTGAGAGCCTATCCACCATCTGCACTTGCCAACTGTAATTGTTTGGGGTCTGGTGAATGCGATTATTTTGGGGGTGTCTGCTTTCTTTTGGGGGTGAAGCATTCTTTAATCAAGGGTACTGCTGTATTCTTTAGCTTTTTAGCTGCATGGACACTTTCTTATTGAACCGCACGTAGGGTTTATTTTTGGACTAGGGCTTATATTTTAAGCATACTAAAAAGCCTGACAAATATGCTAGGGCTTATTTTAGGGAAACACGGTGCAACTGTTACATATACAGTATATGTACTTTGTATTGTAAGCATTATTATGACAGACTTATCAAAGTGACCTGGTTGATTCATCATGAATGTGACTACTGGTCATACTTGTAAGGTACGTGATTAGTAAAAGGGTTTTCCAGATATTGATATTGAGATGCTATCAATCGGTGGAGGCCAGTGCCTGGCTGCCACAACTGTTTGCTCCGTCAGAGGTTGGATGTAAACTGTGTATGGAGCTGATCACCAAGGCTTTATCACACCGTTTTGTGGCTGTTCTTATGTATTGTGGAAAAGCCACAACACAAGGATGGAGCATTGATGCAAGCAACTGATCAATAGGGGTGCTGGGTGTCTGACTCCCACTAATCCTTTGCTCAGTATTGAGTAGAAGCACCTTTTTGAGCTAGTACAGCTATGAAGCTTCTTGGGAATAATGCAACAAGTTTTTTACACCTGGATTTGGGGATCCTCTGCCATTCTTCCTTGCAGATCCATTTCTACCAGATTGGATGGCGAACGTTGGTGGACAGCCATTTTCAGGTCTCTCCAGAGATTCTCAATTGGGTTTACGTCAGTGCTCTGGCTGGCCCAGTCAAGAATAGTCACAAAGTTATTCTGAAGCCACTACTTTGTTATTTTAGCTGTGTGCTTAGGGTTATTGTTTTGTTGGAAGGTGAATTTTCAACCAAGTCTGAGGTCAAGAGCACTCTGGAAGAGGTTTTCATCCAGATATCTCAATACTTGGCCGCATTCATAATTCCTTCAATGGCAACCAGTTGTCCTGTCCCTGAAGCTGAAAAACACCCTCATAGCATGATGCTGCAACCACAATGTTTTACTGTTGGGACTGTATTGGGCAGGTGATGAGCAGTGACTGGTTTTCTCCACACATACCACTTAGAATTATCACTAAAAAATTCTATCTTCGTCTCATCAGAAAAAAGAATCTTATTTCTCACAGTCTGGGAGTCCTTCATGTGTTTTTTAGCAAACTCTATGAAAGCTTTCATATGTCTGGCACTGAGGAGAGGCTTCCATTGGGTGACTCTGCAATAAAGGCCCAACTGGTGGAAGGCTGCAATAATAGTTGACTTTGTGGAACTTTCTCCCATCTCCCTACTGCATCTGTGGAGCTCAGCCACAGTGATCTTGGGGTTCTTCTTTACCTCTCTCACCAAGGCTCACCTCCCACGAATGCTCAGTTTGCCTGGATGGCCAGGTCTAGGAAGACTCTGGTGGTCCCAAACTTCTTCCATTTAAGGATTATGGAGGTCTTTGTGCTCTTAGGAACTTTGAGTAATGCAGAAATTTTTTGTAACCTTAGCCAGATCTTTGCCTTGCCACAATTCTGTCCCTGAGCTCCTTGGCCAGTTCATTTGACCTCATGATTCTCATTTGGTCTGACATGCACTGTGAGCTGTGAGGTCTTATATAGACAGGTGTGTGCCTTTACAAATCAAGTTCTATCAGTTTAATTAAACATAGCTGGACTCCACTGAAGGAGTAGAACCATCTCAAGGAGGATCACAAGTAAATGGACAGCATGTGACTTAAATATGAGCGTCTGAGCAAAGGGTCTGAATACTTTTGATGATATGATATTTCAGTTTTTCTTTTTTAATAAAATTGCAAAAAATTCTGCATGTCTGTTTTTTTTCAGTCAAGATTGGGTGCGGAGTGTACATTAATGAGAATAAAGTGAACTTTTTTGAATTTACCAAATGGCTGCAATGAAACAAAGAGTGAAAAATTTAAAGAGGTCTGAATCCTTTCCATAACCACTGAATGTAACCATATATGTATATACATGTGCATAAATATATATATATATATATATATATATATCTCAATTGTCCATTACATGAGAAAAACATAATGCAATCTGGCTTTCATAATCCTTTGCACAAGAATGAATTAGCAGATGTAGAATTTCATAAGCTTCAAATGTCCCACTAAACTTTGTGACACAAGTAACAGACCGTCAGTGCTCATTAGTATCTTCAGTTGCATAGCGCTATACATTTTGGCTATATTTTGTACTATGCGCTGTATACAAATATATACTTACAAGGACATACTAAGAGACTATGGAGCATTGTCATTATGACGCTGCAGCATTATTGTGTATACCTCTGTCTCCTGCTCTGTCAGTCCAGCTTCAGCTGCTATAAGCATAAGAGTAGCATGCTCTGGGTATTTACACACTTTTGTGAAATTATATTCAAGTATCTCGATCTGCTCCTTGCTCAGGCCATTGTCTTCATTTTCACAGGTTTCTTTTTGATGGGAGCTCATCTTTAATGGCAATGTTCATGTACCGGATAGGACTGCAAATACAAAAATATATATATTGCTGGCTTGGTATTGATTTGATTATGAAGTATTTTAGGTGATAAAAAATTAAACAACTATTGCTGTTTTCCAAAATCTAGAAGTCGCTGTCTCCAAACTATATCTCACTTAAGATGGAAGTAGTAATAGTTTGCACAAGGAACAAATGAATAAGTGGAAAGTCCCATTACATCTTGGAACTACATTTGTATGTAATGCACCTATGTGGTACGTATCACCTGATTAATATACAAATCTAGTGGAATACAGTATGGTAGGTTACATAATAAAGACCCATTTATATGGAGTGAGGATACAGTATGAAACGTCTGTTACTGATTACTGCCCCATGCATACATGTTCTCAGTGTCGTACTGGAGTGTCAAGTGCCCATCAGTGACATTGATTATGGCAGGCCACTGTTAGGTCACATGCACTATTACCTGTATACTTGTTCACAAATTTGCTTACGTTACTATATAATAATAACATGGTTAGATTGTTAAATGAACGATGAGCTTCTAACTTTGCCTATACATGTTACATTGAGTGTAACATGCCAAACGCAGATCATTTTGGGCAATGGGCAGCCAACTCATGCCAGTGACCCACCTGTTCCCCTGTGGGCCAGTCCAAGCCCATGTAAATAAGCCTGCAATTGTACTTTGTGCCCTTCATGCAGATGAGTGAGTGACAGTCACCAGTAGATTCATGCACTTTTCGTAATTAATAATTATGAAGACTATAGAACACATGGGCACTAAGAGTGGCTCCTGTCCGGGCGCCCCCGGCCTCTCTACGCATTACATGGTAAATAACTTGGATAGCATGTAATACTGCATGGTAAATGCATTTGAGGATGATAGAGGATGCCTTTGTTTTCATGAGATGCAAGTGAGAATGGTTATCAGTTTAAAGAGGTTGTCTACCTCAAAAATTCACTTTTTTAGAATAAATAAGTCACAATGTGTCTTGTTCGTGACCCTAACCGATCAGCTGTAATCCTCGGGGTAACTTGTCAGCATGTGTGCACTTCTGCATTGCCAAAGAGGAAATTCAATTTTACTTAGTCCTCATTGAAATTCATGGGATGACTGTGATTAATGGATGTGCTGGGTCCTCCACAGCGAGAGTCGCTTTTTGTAGCCACTCGCTGCTCTGGGTTACAATTGTTGTTCATCGGAACTGGAAATCTTCCTCTATTAACTTACAGTGCCAGAAGAAGGTCTAAAATGAACTTTGTAAGCCAAAAACCCCTAATTCTCAAAATTGTTGTCTTCTGCTTCTAATTTCTTAGTAAATTGAGAAGAACCGTCTGTTACACATTCTGTGTGTTATATGGAAACTGATGATGTAATATTTTTCCTTGTGCCTTGTACAGGTCAATGCTCCGCTTCTTCCCAGTAGAGCCTTATTTGACGTGTCCCATATTCGATGCTGCTCTATACATTCACAGACTGTGACTTGCTGTGCGATGTCATGGAACGTCCACGTAACAAAATACTTTCCATGTACAGTCAAGTGTTGTAGGGCTAATTGTATGTACAAAGGGTAACCAGAGCGTCTTTACTCTTACTGGTAACCAAATGACTAAAATCTGGAGGGCTGATTGTATTCCACATTCCTTCAGTAGAGTTTACTATAGAATAATTTCAGTAAAAAATCCTCTTTGGAGTCAGCTAAATTGTTATATTATTGAAAAGGATATTGTACGAATGTATAAGGCAATTCACAGCATCTAGTGTATATTGTGGTAAGTAGCAACTGTATTCTGCCGATGAGTCTCTCTATCAGTCCTGTGTCCTGACATCCTCAGGAGCCCTCTACGCATTATCAAGATCATAGGCCAGTGTGTTAGCCGTATATAAGCACTGGATATAAATCACACTCTCATATACATGGTGAAACCATATTGAGAATGTTTAGAGGACTTGCAGCAAATTTGGCACGTAGGGTTTGAGTTATGAAGGAGTAGGCTGCCTGGAATTCATTAACATGTGCCACCCATGTTCCACACATTTTGGTGGAAATGGCCGGGAGTTGCATAAAAATGCCAAAAGTTGCAAAATTTTTGTGCAACTTAGCATTGAGGGAAACTTTTGTGATTTGATGCCAGATTAAACCTTGATGAACAAGCCCCATAATTTTTAAAAATATATTTAGTCATTTTGTATTTTTTCCACCAAATGAAGAGTTATTTTTCAATTAGAAAAATGTCTTTTTTATCTATTTGTAAAGGACATCAATAAATGCCGCTCTTCAAACCCTCTGCCAATATTTCTTAGGGCGTGTATCGGAGACTTTATCACTTCTCTCAATCACAAATTCCCTCATTTTTTATTGGAAGAATAAAGCAACATACAGAGATCTTCTTTATGTCAAAATGAAGATCACCACAGTGGAGCCTGACTGGCCCTTTTATAAGACAACGGGGCTCATCATGTGACATATTTCAACATGAAAAAATAGAAAATGAACTCATTCTTTGGATGTGACTTGGAAAAACAGCAGAATATTGATAATGACTATTCATTGACTAGATAAGGCTTTGTCACCATTCATGTCTTGAGCTTTAAAGGACCACTCCGGTGACATTTTTTAAAATTCTTCTTTTGGGAACAGTAAGTGCAGCAACATACTCTCCAGTTGCCTTCTTTTGCTCTTTTCAGTGGCGCACCATTCCTCTTTGGTGTCACATGCCTCATTTGTTAACTACCAGATTACACAATGTCTGCTGTGTGAAGCACTGATTACAATCTCAGTGGAAATCTATGAGACTCAGAATGAGACTTTCTAGCCTTCATCTGAGTATGGCAGACTTGCATTAAGAACATTTAAAAAAAATGACCTCTGCTACCTACACACAGCAGACGCTTTGTTATTCGGCAGGTCATAATATGGTCAAGAGATGCTAGAGTGGACCGTTGCGCTGCTGAAAACGGCAGAAGACTGCAATTGGTGAGTATTTTTACTGCACTCATTACACATAACCAACACATCATTGCTACCAAAGGTAGAGTTCTCCTTTAACTGACTGCAGTAAAGAAATTGCAGTGCTGCCTACAGAAACCAATCTGATAGATTGGATACATTATATATACTATATCTTATTTGTGAATTGTAAATCAAGGGTGTCAAACTCAAGGCCCGCAGGCCAAGGACTCTTAGCCCTACTACCCAGGGATAGTGCTTTTAGCCCTACTACCCAGGGACAGTGTTCTTAGCCCTACAACCCAGGGACAGCGCTCTTAGCCCTACTGCTCAGAGATGACACTCTTAGCCCTACTACCCAGAAAGAACGTTCTTAGCCCTACTACCGAGGGACAACGTTCTTATCCCTATTACCCAGGGGGACAACTTTCTTAGCTATACTACCCAGGGACAGCTTTTTTAGCCCTACTACCCAGGGACAGAGTTCTTATCCCTACTACCCAGGGACAGTGCTTTTAGCCCTACTACCCAGGAACAGCGTTCTTAGCCCTACTACTCAGGGACAGCTCTCTTAGTCCTACTACCCAGGGACAGATTTATTATCCCTACTACCCAGGGACAGAGTTCTTATCCCTACTAATAATAATCTTTGTTTTTATATAGTGCTAACATATTCCGCAGCTCTTTACAGTTTGAACACATTATCATCACTGTCCCCGATGGGACAGTGTGGCGCCCCTGAGGGTTCAGTCGCCACAGAGGTACTGCACCTCCTCCTGAGGTGTGGTACCCCACCATCCAGGTAAGGTGGAGACACCTGACCACACTCCAACACCTGCACCCCACACCACAAAGTACTGTAGCAAAGCACCTTCGGCGGCTCCCTGCTTGGAGTGTAGCATAGCACCCCTTGGTAGCTCCCTGCTTGGAACACGAAACGTGCTGCGAGGTGGGTGGAGTTTAGTTCACATAAAAGAGCGGGAAGAGTTGAGTGAGTCGATCAGTCAGTCTTTCATTCAGTCAATGATTGAGGATGTAGAAGGACAGAGTGTGAGACAGAGAAGATCCCCAGGAGACGGATGGAAGAAGGAAGTGCTGCAGCAGGCCACAGTGATCTGGGTCTGCTGGCACAGGAAAGAGACAGTGAAAGGAAGCTTGATTCTCCATTGGGAAGAAGGATTAGCACGGAACGTGAGGAGAATAGGAGAACAAAGACCAGGGTTAGAGGAGAACCCTTTTCAAGTTCTAAGTGCAGTCCGGTCCCTGAGGTTGTACGGATACTAATGGTCCTGCAGCAGACACCGGAGGAATAGAAGTAGTGACCACTTTATTCCCACTCAAGACTTGGGGGCACAACAGCAACATATTAGTGAGCCGGGACTTAGTAGTAAGGAGTCCCCGAAGCAGGCTACAGCTGTCTGCCGTACAAGTAGAGTTCATAGGAACATCTGACAGGAGGAACTCCAGTGTAACTCAGTACTGTGAGTACTTCACTCAAAGGCGCTATAAGAGGAGACGTTCAGAAAAGGCACATATGTTGGCAAGGAGTACTTCATCTTGCCTGGAAGTTGGCTGAGCTCCTGACTCGGAGGACACGGCATGGATGCGGGCATCTGTACCTGCAACAGACTGTGAGTAAAGCTTTGGAACTACATGCCCTGGTGTCCTCCACTTATTCCTGCGCCAACCTGGCCAGCACTGCTACATCCCTTGCGCCTGACACTACACCATCTACGTGTCACTTCACCTACACTGCCCTGGGACTACAGCCATGCCTGGTGAGGGCTATAACATCCCTGCTGCACCACACCATCTGTCCCAGAGGATCTGTCTGCAGCATCGGCTTACATCTCTATTGCCGAGCACCACAGGTGGCGTCAAGGAATCACACTGAACATTTCCCTTTTACAATGGGCGCCCAGGGCCACGGGCCGGGTCCCAGCTGCCGTGACATCTCCCATTGATGCTCATCGGGCCCGGTACCGAGTATCCCACAGCCCTGGGTGTGAGGGCGTCCCAACAGCTCTCTTAGCCCTACTACCCAGGGACAGCTTTCTTATCCCTACTAATAATAATCTTTGTTTTTATATAGCGCTAACATATTCCGCAGCGCTTTACAGTTTGCACACATTATCATCACTGTCCCAGATGGGGCTCACAATCTAAATTCCCTATCAGTATGTCTTTGGAATGTGGGAGGAAACTGGAGTACCCGGAGGAAACCCATGCAAACACGGGGAGAACATACAAACTCCTTGCAGATGTTGTCCTTGGTGGGATTCAAACCCAGGACTCCAGTGTAGCAAGGCTGCAGTGCTATCCACTGAGCCACCATACTACCCAGGGACAGCTCTCTTAGCCCTACTACCCAAGGACAGAGTTCTTATCCCTACTACCCAGGTTCAGGGTTTTTAGCCCTACAACCCAGGGACAGCATTCTTAGCCCTACTATCCAGGGACAGCGTTCTCAGCCCTACTACTCAGAAAGAACGTTCTTAGCCCTACTACCCAGGAACAGCGTTCTTAGTCCTACTACCCAGGAACAGCATTCTTAGCCCTACTACCCAGGAACAGCGTTCTTAGTCCTACTACCCAGGGACAGCATTCTTAGTCCTACTACCCAGGGACAGCACTCTTAGTCCTACTACTCAGAGACAACACTCTTTGCCCTACTACCCAGGAACAGCGTTCTTAACCCTACTACCTAGGGACAGCATTTTTAGCTCTACTACGAAGGGACAGTGTTCTTAGCCCTACTACCCAGGGACAGCATTCTTAGCCCTACTACCCAGGGACAGCTTTCTTAGCCCTACTACCCAGGGACAGTGTTCTTAGCCCTACTACACAGGGACAGTGTTTTTAGTTCTACTACACAGGGACAGTGCTCTTAGCCATAGTAGCCAGTGACAGCTCTCTCAACCTTAATACCCAGGTAAAGCTGTTTTACAGGCCCTGGCCTGTCAATTCATATCTGTTTTGTGGACATCTGCATGAGCCCTTACAATTACAAACTGCCCTTTGAAGGTAACCATAATGCTGATGTAGCCCACAGTGAATATGGCACCCCTGCATATGTTGCGCATCATATATAATGCACAACAAAGCACAAATATATCAGATTGACAAAGGCAGCTACAGTTACCATTACTTGAACATGGTATGAGTCACAAACCAAATTCCAGGTTTATTCTTAATGAACAAAGCCATCAAAACATTACCAACCCTCCTGCTCTTGATGAAGCCTGTCTTTACACGTTGCATTGTGGAGATTTCATTGATGCCCATTTTGGTTGAGGAGTGTTACAAGATTTCTCCAGTAGGTTTGTCTGCTTTATAAATGTTTTCTTAAAGACAACTTTTACTAAAATATTTCTGTTCATGAATTTCCATACAGTACTTTTACTTTATTCTGCAATTATAATACATCTCTAAGCAATGGAGGATATTCTATGAACTCTACAACTGAAAATGGCTTTCCATACTGATGTAGTGTGCCCTTCTCTATAAAGGGGGTTTCCCATGAACAGTGTACATTGTAATCAATATTTCTTGGAATAATAATAATTTCCACAATTGGATGTGTATAAATAACATGTCCCTGTGCTGAGATAATCTTATAAATGTGCCCCTGCTGTGTACTGTGTAATGGCTGTGTCTGACCATGCAGGGACACGGTCTGATCACACCACATCTCCTGGGCAGGGGGAAGCAAAATATACAGACACGGCCATTGCACAGTACATAGCAGGGACACATTTATAAGATTATCTCAGCACAGGAACATTGTATTTATCACATCCAATTGTAGAACTTATTATTATTCCAAGATCTATTAAATAATATGTTGATTAAAATTAACTTTGTTCTTGGGAAAAACCCTTTAAGAAACATCTTTATAAACCAATTATGTCAAAGAAAAGAGAAAAAGACTTCAGAATTAAGAAGAAATATTCTCACTGATATTTCTGTCTTACATATTGGCAAACCTAACTAGTAAGAACAGAGGAGAAAATAATTTTAGTATGTTATAAAAATATATTACAGAAGAAAATACAATATATTATTACTATTATTACCATGTTTTGCCTTAGCTTGACTCTAGATTACCAGTGTTTGGTACTTAGTGGTCTTTCATATACTAGTATTATGACTTTTGAATGTAATGTTTAACTGTAGAGTACACCATTGATTTTATAGATATTACATAATTTATTATAAGTTTGGTTTCTATCAATGCTTTTTAATAATTAGTGCAATTTAAGGAAGCATACAGTATATTGTGCTTTGTAGTAGTTGTATATTATTTTGTCCTTAGTTATAAGATCAATGTGTTTTTCCATCTAATTGTCTCTTCAAACATAGTGAATTACCTGTCACTTACTGTATATAGCAGAAGCATATTCTGTAGTGCTGTACTAAGACTATGATCAGTTGTTGTCCACAATGGAGCTTACCATTTATTTCCCCATCTTTTACAAAACTTACTAGGACCAATAGCATAGGAAGCCAATTAATAGTATATTTGGAATATGAGAGGAAATTAAACTCATACAGAAACAAACTACATGCAGGTGTAATGCGTGGTCGGTTTGGTCGCTTGGTTAGTCACCTCTTGTCAATCGCATATTTGAAGTCAAACATATATAAAAGGGAAACTCCACATCCCATAGCATGTTTAAATTCCCTATCGGTATGTCTTTAGAATGTGGGGGAAACCGGAGAACCTGGAGGAAATCCACGCAAACACTGGGAGAACATACAAACTCCTTGCAGATGTTGTCCTTGGTGGGATTTGTACCCAGGACCCCTGCGCTGCAAACTTTACATGAAAGCTAGTGTAATCATGTAATGACATTGTGACCTCTATGTAACATCTCTTAAGTGCTCAGTCTTCCTGGGCAAATTTCTTAATACAGCAAATACTGTATATAAAATGAGGACTATTCCCTTTTCCTACTAACATTAGTTTCCCATATACTGAACTGTGCTGCACAGACATATTTTCCCATATTTGTAAAAAAAAAAAAAAAATTCAACAATATTACAGAAATGTGAATTGAAAAATTGAACATGAGAAAAACTGGAGAATTTTCCTGTAACTTTAGTCCACTGCTACCACCACACTCCCCATAAAACAATCCTTTCTGCCTGAGCCTACAACTGTGTGCAGAAGAAGCATCTACTTACATATTGAGAGAATATGTCTCCTGGAACAGCTCTTACTCACCCAGCCAGCACGTCTTGATTTCATAAAGAGCGGCGGTGTACTAAGAGGCTTTTTAGTAGTTTTGCTGGCTTGTGAGATGACGCCTACTTGTTTGTCGCACATTGTTGTGTAAAAAGTGAGCAAACACAGGTACCTGAAAAACCTGCAGTACAGGCCCAGTCAATGAGATGCTGACAATTCGGAGATCACTTGTCAGCTGAGTGATCACAAACTGCTGCTTCCACGCTGTGAGTTTCTATGGAGCTGTTGTTCCTGTCACAGCCTCAGTTTTCCATATGCTGCTCAATGGGTGTTTCATATTTCACATGCAGCACACGCCTATTGAGCCCAGCGTAAGGTTATGTAAGCTATGAAAGAGCTGCTAAAATCTCTTTTCACTGAAGTGACAATATGTACTTGTAAGTGGTGTTAGGCCGTGTGTGTAAAAGGGTGAGCTCATCCCAAAGCCTGCTCTTTTCTTTGAATCCATTGTTGCATAATGCCAATCAAAGTCTTTAAGTGTGGAATTCTCTAGTAAGAGTTCATTTCAATATGTGATTGTATAAATATGGCATCCGGAGACCAGATTGAACTGTCCTACCAGAGGTCACGATGGTGGTCCAGTGTGTCCAGTTCCAACACCAAGACAGGCTCCTGAGATTTAGAAGACAAGGGGCTGGACCCTCATAGTGATGCAACAGAAAAGTAAGACCAGAGTGGCTGCTTGCTGGTGAACGATAGCAGCGAGTTGGCAGAGTGGTACGCGGAAGCTGTAGTATGGGTCACCTGAGTTACTTTTGAATGTTCATAGTCATTAGGTATACCTCAAGAGGTTCTGTAGTGTCAAAAGAGAGGATTGTGACCTGACACGTTGATAAGGTCACTTTTGGATTAGCTTTCATTGAATAGTCGCAGGGATAGTTCATGGCTGAGTGCATCATTAGCCCATTCATTTGGGCAGTTTAACAATGAGGGGTGTTGGCAGTTAGGCTCAAATCTGATAGGAAGGGTTGCTGATGCCTAAGAAGATGTTGATGGTTAGCTAGTCATGGAGGTATGCGTCAATGTACCTGGGGGATAGACCTTACAAATGGGGTCAAAACCAAGTTGAAGGGGTAGTGTGCACGTGTGTTTTGTCATGTAGACCTGTTTGGTGTATGTATTCACATGTGTGGGTGATGTGTGCCCTATGCAAACTCTATAAAATGCACAATTATCATGCGCATTTGGGTCGCCCTCCCAGGGCCGTGGGGTACTCGGTACCGGGCCGGCGTCGGCGGGACGTGTCACAGCAGCGGTGACCCGGTCCGTGCCCATGGGTGCCCAAGTAATGGGGGAATTGAAATGGTGGAATGTAGTTAATGGAATAGTTCGTGACGCCACCTGTGGTATTCGGCAAATGAGATGTTAAGCCAATGCTGCATGCAGATCCTCTGGGACTGGTGGTGTAATTCTGCCAAGATGGTAAAGCTCCCCACAGGTGGAGCTGTAGTCCCAGGGCAGTGTAGATGTCGGGGTAGAGGAGAGACACAAGCAGTGTAGAAGCTGGTACCCAGATGTAGCAGTGCTGGGTGCGTTGGCGCAAGAATAATTGGAGGACACCAGGGCTTGTAGTTCCAAAGCTTTAGTCACAGTCTGTAGTACACACAGGTGCCTGCCTCCGTGCTGTGTCCTCCGGGTCAGGGACTCAATCAACCTCCAGGCCAGATAGAATGCTCCCTTCCAACACTCCGCCAACATGTGCCTTTCTGAACGTCTCATCTTATAGCGCCTTTAAGTGTGAAGTACTCCTAGTACTGAGTTACACTGGAGTGCCTACTTGTACGGCAGACAGCTGTAGCCTGCTTTGGGGACTCCTTACTCCTGAGTCCCGGCTCACTATCCAAGTTGCTGTTGTGCCCCCAAGTCTTAGATGCGAGTAGTGCATTTACAGCTCACTACTCCACCGGTGTCTGCTGTAGGACCATTAGTATCCATACAAACTCGGGGACCGGACCCCGGCCTTGCGCTTAGAACTTCTAGGCAGGGTTCTCTCCTAACCCACGTCCTCTGTTCCCTTTTACTCCTTTGTTCCGTACTAGTCTTTCCTTCTTATGGAAGATCAGGTTTCTGTTCAATGTCTTTCTCCTTCTTTCCTTTCCCGTGCCAGCAGACCCAGGTCACAGAGGTCTGCTGCAGCACCTCCTTCCCCCATCCCTCTCTCAGGGATCTTCACTCCTCACTCCTCTCTGAGTGACTCACTGACTGCCTGACCTGAAATCCTAAACCTTCCCGCTCTTTTATATATTCTAACTCCACCCGCCTCCCAGCACGTTTCGTGTTCCAAGCAGGGAGCCTCCAAAGGTGCTCTGCTACACTCCAAGCAGGGAGCCGCAATCTGGCTTTGCTGAACTACCGTGTTGTGTGGGATGCAGGTGTTGGAGCGTGGTCAGGAGCCTCCAACTTACCTGGATGGTGGGGAACCACACCTCAGGAGGAGGTGCAGTACCTCTGTGGTGACTGAGCCTCAGGGGCACCACACGCAGGTGGCATGTGTGGTTCGTGGACCCATTGTGCCATGGGCCTGGGCTTAACAAAGAGGTGCATAGCTAAGCGGCTAGCTGGTGTTCACTGGAGCTCCTGATGGTAGAGTCAGGCTTGAGCTGTTGGTAGCCACCAGGTACCTGTCATGACCACAAGAGTGGTCGGTCAGCGGATGACACAACACACACTCAACGGGAGGATAAAGGGGAGAGGAAGGAACTAAAAATAGGGAATGAGCGATTGGACACCTCCTGAGCTCCAACCTGAGTCTGTCCCTGCACTCCCCTAACGCTCTAAGCGAGTCCTTCTTAATGACACTGTCATGAACCTTGTCCCTCACGGTCACCTCACACTGCCTTGACTAGTGCACTGGCTGGCAAGGGCGCTAGCCTCACCATTGCAGATGGTTCAAACACATTGGGTAGTGACAAGCACGAGACAGACAAGATAAAAACACAAAACTTCGCTTGCAGACACTTCTGCCAAGCTCCACACTGAATCAAAATATGGATTGACAATACCACTCATAAGCAGTCCTCAGTACTGCAGCTGCTGACCCCAGGGGTTACACATGCAGACACGGACAAGGACTAGGGCTCCGTTCAGACTACTCCTCAGGTACTTCTCGGGTAGGACGGATACTGACACGGAGTCACAAGCAGGAAAGGATTGGATTTGGAAACTTGGTTAACAGTCCGGACAACAAGGAATACAGGGATAGTTACATGTTCAGACACACAGGTCTCGGAAACTGGTTCAGGTACCAACAATACCGTGTCAGATTCAGGCCCTGGCCACAAAAGAACAAGGGAGTGTACACGCACTAGGCGAACCGTTGCAAACACAGCACGGCATTGCACAGGAGCAGGAAGCAGAGAGCACGCTGAGGACGTGCCGAGTGACAGGGAGGTGACAACATTGCCACGGCAGTGAGGAGGAAGGAGAACTGAGCATGGGTGCCGGCATTAGAGTTGCAAAAATAAATTAAACATTGAAAAATGAACCCCACACTATTGATAAGCATTCTTATTTTGGAAATATATGTCACTTTTTCAGCACAATGCTACATTATTAATGTAGGGTGCAATGAAAATTCAAAACCATTCCTTCTATTGGGCCTGGAAATCCTATATGATCTGGAGATTATTATGAAGAAGGGTGTGGATTGTACAGAAATGGTAGGCAAGTCAATCCCTGTATTACATTTGACACTGCTCCTTCACACCTATGCATTACAACCTCATTGTAAGATATGAGAGACAAACCACTCACTGTAATAATGCAGGTTCTTGTTCAAGTAAGACTAATGCAATAAGCTTGGCTTTGGGTCCTGTTTGAACGTATACGATGTAACCTTGCAATCACCAATATCCTGTAGCCTAGAGGAGCAATGACACATAGTTTCAGGTCGCTAACATCAGAACATCATGCATAGACCATACATGGTCAGTGCTGGTGTGTCTGTGCCCCTGGGTAGAGATTTTCAAGATGACAAAAATAGAAACCCAGACAACCATTATTAGGTTATACGGAATCGATAACATACATAGCTGACATTAAAACATGCATTATGTGGGAGGAAACAGATATGAGAGTAATGAAATGATGTTTTATAGGTTGAGCATAGAGGGCTCCAGAATATACTGTAACTCAAGTCATTTGTCATAAGTGAGTATGCAGAAGGGGTGTCTGTAGAGAAATTATGTGTAGGTCTCAAGATTGTAATAGTGCAGATACTGTAATATTAGAGAAGATTGGAAGGTCTGAGTTTAGATAGTGCTACTCCTGCTCTGCCAAAGTATAGCTTTTTACAAAATCAGAAGTAATCATTGTAAGCAGTGAAAGAAAGATTTTAACGTACGGTAAGTGCAGATGCTTTATACTTTTTATAGATGCTTGTTTAGGAAAATCATCGACACAAACCCATTTATCAATCCTACAGAGGAAAACATTTTGAATTTGTAATACTAACTGTAGAAAAGGGAGAGACCCAATCAGTCAAAGATTTAAAATAGCACAAACATCGAGATAATGGGCATTTTCCAGTAGAAAATATAGGAATGGGAATATTTTTTACTTTTGAGGGTACACTCACACTGGCGTATAACACGACTGAGGGCTATCCCATGTTTTATTGCATAGCACTTGGCCCAGTGTTATTCTATGGGGTAGCACAGATCTGCAATTATTTTCTCATCCCGATTCGGCATGAGAAATCAATCTCAGCATGCTGCAAGTGCATCCAAGAATCGTATCACTTGTACCCAAACAAGTCTATGGGTGCACATGAAACATCAGCACGATTACAGCAGACACCGGCAATGGAGGAGATGGAGAAATTACTTTCTCTGTCTCCTCTGTACCTGTGAGCACAGTAAAATGACATTTGCTCACGCTCGCAGCAGAGTTAGAGCCGAGGGTCATTCGCATAAATCATAGGATTCTCTCGCATGAAAGAATCATCGGATGCTACTCGCCAGTGTGAGTGAACCCTTCCACGGATTTTGCTGGACTGAATATACTGTAATACTTTTTCTTTTGCTTATTATTTTGGATAACTTTAAGGGCTCGTATTTGCAACGTTTTTTCCATGCATAAAAAATGCTGTTATAAAGTACCAGCAAAATGAATGAATTTTTGGAATCTCTCTCATGCTAATGCTTTTTTTCCTTACATATTTCAACCATCAGTGCATTTTTTTCTATTCTACAGCATGTCATTTTTTAAAGAGTTTTTGCCCATTTAATATTCAATAAGCATAGGCTTCTTCCAGGGGCTGTGACAGCCCCCTGTGACAGCCCCTGGAAGAAGCCCAAGCGAAATGTGCATTGGGGCTGCACACACTTGGTCTCTGACTGGATACCATAGGTAAAAGTAATCTCTGGCTTTCCCAGTGATACTTACTTTGTGGTTTCCCTTAAAGTGACATGCACTCTATTTTTCTATATATATACAGTATATATATATATATATATATACACTCACTGGCCACTTTATTAGGTACACCTGTCCAACTGTGTGTTAAGACTTAATTTCTAATCAGCCAATCACATGGCGGCAACTCAGTGCATTTAGGCATGTAGACATGGTCAAGACAATCTCCTGCAGTTCAAACCGAGCATCAGTATGGGGAAGAAAGGTGATTCGAGTCCCTTTGAACGTGGCATGATTGTTGGTGCCAGAAGGGCTGGTCTGAGAATTTCAGAAACTGCTGATCTACTGGGATTTTCACGCACAACCATCTCTAGGGTTTACAGAGAATGGTCCGAAAAAGAAAAAAAATCCAGTGAGCGGCAGTTCTGTGGCCGGAAATGCCATGTTGATGCCAGAGGTCAGAGGAGAATGGGCAGACTGGTTCGAGCTGATAGAAAGGCAACAGTGACTCAAATTGCCACCCGTTACAACCAAGGTAGGCAGAAGAGCATCTCTGAACGCACAGTGCGTCGAACTTTGAGGCAGATGGGCTACAGCAGCAGAAGACCACACTGGGTACCACTCCTCTCAGCTAAGAACAGGAAACTGAGGCTACAATTTGCACAAGCTCATCGAAATTGGACAGTAGAAGATTGGAAAAACGTTGCCTGGTCTGATGAGTCTCGATTTCTGCTGCGACATTCGGATGGTAGGGTCAGAATTTGGCGTAAACAACATGAAAGCATGGATCCATCCTGCCTTGTATCAACGGTTCAGGCTGGTGGTGGTGGTGTCATGGTGTGGGGAATTTTTTCTGGGCACTCTTTGGGCCCCTTGGTACCAATTGAGCATCGTTGCAACGCCACAGCCTACCTGAGTATTGTTGCTGACCATGTCCATCCCTTTATGACCACAATGTACCCAACATCTGATGGCTACTTTCAGCAGGATAATGCGCCATGTCATAAAGCTCGAATCATCTCAGATTGGTTTCTTGAACATGACAATGAGTTTACTGTACTCAAATGGCCTCCTCAGTCACCAGATCTCAATCCAATAGAGCATCTTTGGGATGTGGTGGAACGGGAGATTCGCATCAGGGATGTGCAGCCGACAAATCTGCGCCAACTGTGTGATGCCATCATGTCAATATGGTCCAAAATCTCTGAGGAATGCTTCCAGCACCTTGTTGAATCTCTGCCACGAAGAATTGAGGCAGTTCTGAAGGCAAAAGGGGGTCCAACCCGTTACTAGCATGGTGTACCTAATAAAGTGGCCAGTGAGTGTATATATATATATTGACTGACTTTTTGCTGGCTACACTGCTCTCTTTTGTGATGATTTGGTACCAGTCATGTTAATGAACTGGTTATATATTCTTTATTACTGAGTATTAGTTTTTGAGCAGGTGAGTTTTCAAATTTGTTCAGCCTTTTCATGGAACTTTTGATTTATTTATTGCACTGGCACCTTTCTATTTTCTAAACTTTTTGCCACAGTTTACCCCCCATCCATTGAACTAAAGGCGGACCCAGTATGCTACATCTGTGTCATAAATTATTTAACTTTGTCTGTAAATTAATTGCTACTACAATTTCTTATCTGTTTTACATGTGTTTTGAAAAAATTATATATATATGATTTTTACCTGGGACTTTTGTGCTCTCTTTTTTCTTTGTTTTCAATCAGTATCAACACTGTTGCTCTTGGGTGCAGAGCACTTATCAAACTGGTTATGTAACTTGCTGTGAGCCAACAGGAGGTTGTCCATACAATGCATAACCTCTCAGCCTGTATACAGTAGATGCACTCCCTCAAACTCCAGCTCTACTCCTCCGGCTCCTCAACAGCTGACACAGACATCTCTGAATTTGAAACATTCTTCTTGGGGGATGTCCCCACATTTGCATACTCCTGCTCATTTTTATGGAGATCCTAATGTCTGCCAGAATATAGTGAGAAAACGCACCATACATTTTAAACTTTGTGCCCAATAATTTTGTAAGGGCTCACTAGGTGAGATGAATCCACTTAGCCTAAGCCTCTGGTCCGGGTGAGCACACGGATACCAAGCCTTGGCTGCAGCTTTCAAAGGACATATGGAATTGTGGTGACTATGACTAACTGAAATCTCAGGAGCCAACAGACAGATGGAGTGGAACCCAGCAGGGATGGCTGCAAGTGGAAACACAGTAGTACAGATAATGGAGCATACCAAACAAGGAACACTAAAGTCTCCAAAGTCACACAGATGTGTGTGTCAATAAACCTTAAATAAGTCTAGAGAGATGATGTAATTGATCTACACTGAGCAACCTGTAAAATCTAACGTGGAGTACAATATAGGGCAGAGGGCCCAGGGGATTGGAGCGGAGCCCAGGATACCCACCCTCTTAGGGCTCCCCTATACGAGTCAGTGATGGCAGATAGAGGATGCTGAGTATGATTTTTTTAGGTACCCATCATCTCTCCTCAGGACCATGAGTCATTTCATAGTCCAGAACTTGCTTCATTTCTAGAGTTGAGCGAAACGGGTCGGTCAGATTCAAAAGTCGGCGACTTTCACTGAAGTAGGGTTTCATGAAACGAAACCCGACCATAGCGTGAGGTCGACCACGAGGTCGACGACCAGAGTGCCAAAGTCACGTTTCAAAAGATGCTTCCAGCGCCCTTTTTCAGCCAATGATGGAGGACACACACTGTGGGCAACGCGATGACATAGGCATCGGTCACCACCATCTTTGAGAAGGGCATGCAAGTGATTGGCTTTGTGTGGCGTCACAGGGGCTATAAAAGGGCGTGCACACCGACCGCCATCTTACTTCTGCCGATCTTAGCATTAGGGAGAGGTTGCTGCTGCTGATTCAGAAGAAGGGAGAGCGTTAGGCAGGGAAGAAGAACAAAAAAACTGCTTCTGCTGTTAGCGATTTCCACTTACAACACACAACACTTTGTGTGCAGTGACAGGGGAGGCTCTATTTTTGTGCATCAGCTCTGTTGTTTATTGGGCTGCTTTGTAAGGCTCCCTGATAGCTGCATTGCTGTTTGCACACTGCTGTGCAAACTGCTTTTTTAAAAGCAAAAATACTTTTCTTCCTCTTTTCTGCACAGTTACCATACCAAGCGTTCATTTTTCCACCCTTTTGTGTGTGCAGCAGTCCTCCATATTAGTCTGCCTGCTGGCATACTTGGACTGAGAGCATCATTGTCAGCCTCCTAAAATCTCTAGTGAGATCCAAATTCTCACCAATACTGTATACAGCCTTCACCTTGTCATACACCAGCCAAATTCAGCCTGTTACATTGAGGTGTAATCTCTACTGGGCCTGAGACAATAGTTCAGCGTCTTGAAATCTATAGTGAGATTCAAATTCTCACCAATCCTATAGACACCCTATTCCTTGTCATACACCATCCAATTTCAGCCTGCTACATTGAGGTGTAATCTCTACTGGGCCTGAGACAATAGTTCAGAGTCCTCAAATCTCTAGTGTGATCAAAATTCTCACCTATACTATATACATCCTCCACCTTGTCATACATCATCCATTTTCAGCCTGTTACATTGAGGTTTAATCTCTCCTGGGCCTGAGACAATAGTTCAGCGTCCTCAAATCTATAGTGAGATTCAAATTCTCACCAATCCTAGAGAAACCCTACTCCTTGTCATACACCATCCAATTTCAGCCTGTTACATTGAGGTGTAATCTCTCCTGTGCCTGAGACAATAGTTCAGCGTCCTCAAATCTATAGTGAGATTCAAATTCTCACCAATACTACATACACCCTTCACCTTGTCATACACCATCCAATTTCAGCCTGTTACATTGAAGTGTAATCTCTACTGGGCCTGAGACAAAAGTTCAGCGTTCTCTAATCTATAGTGAGATTCAAATTCTCACCAATCCTATATACACTCTCCACCTTGTCAAACACCATCCAATTTCAGCCTGTTACATTGAAGTGTAATCTCTACTGGGCCTGAGACAAAAGTTCAGCGTTCTCTAATCTATAGTGAGATTCAAATACTCACCAATAGTAGATACACCTTCTACCTTGTTTTACAGTACCATATAGCTGGTGGTATTTTGGGTACATTTTCACAAAAATGAGGAAGTGTGGTGGAAGACGCCATGGAAGTGGGCGGGGGTTGCCAGCTGGTCCCGATGATAGTGGTTGTGGTGGTGGTGTATCTGCTGGTAGTGGCAAAAGCACAATAACACCTAAGGCAGGAGGTGTTGAGCCTGCGTCATCGTCTGGCTCCACAAGGCCTCAAAGGCTCTCTTTTCTGGGAGTAGGTAAACCACTTTTAAAGCCGGAACTTCAGGAACAAGTTTTGTTTTACATTGCTGACACAGCTTCCAGCTCTGTCGCCTCCTCTTCTGAAGTTTCAAAAAACAAAAGCACTGAGTTGTCAGTGGAGGCTCCTGGTCAGGATCAACACCTTTCCTTGTGTCCTTCACCCCTACCAAAAGTGAAGGATGTGGCAGGCAACACTACCGATTACTCCATGGAGCTCTTTTCACATACCATGCCTGGGTTAGCAAGTCAAATCGTGAACTCCCCAGTCCAAGATGAATCTGACATGGAGTGCACTGATGCACAGCCACTGCTAGATTTTTCTGCTGGTACATTCACTCAGAGCACTACATTGTCCTCACAGTGTACTGAGGCAGAAGTAGACACAGATGAAACTCAGGTGCCCCTTCCCCCATACTATACCACCTTACACGGTGACACAGTGGAAGGTGCACATGAAATTGAAGAGGAGTTGATGGATGACCCAGTTATTGACCCAGATTGGCATCCATTGGGGGAAGAGGGTGCCGCTGCCAATAGCTCAGAAGAGGAGGAGGAGGATCCGCAGCAGGCAACGACATCGCAACAGCTGCTATCTGGCAGGACCGTAGCAGTCCAAAAACGGGTTACAAAAACCAAAAGAGTTGCAGGACAGCTTGGCCACACGGTCAAATTAGCACAGCGTGCAAGGTCTCAAAATGTCTTCAATAGTAGGAAGAGTGCAGTGTGGCACTTTTTTGAACAAAATCCTAATGATCAGGCAAATGTTATCTGTAAGAAGTGCGCAAAGACCTTTGGCCGAGGGAAAAATCTGAGAAATTTGAATACCAGCTGCTTGCTTAGACATTTAACCACCATGCACTTGCAAGCGTGGACGGACTACCAAACCTCACGTACCACATGTGCACCTGCTCCGAATGAAGGTAGTCAGCAACGCTACATCGCTTCCCCAACTGTAAGACCATCGGTTAGCACACCACCAGCAGCAAATGTCGAGGTGTCGTCACAAGGGCAAATCAGTCATGGAATCACAATGTTATTGCTACGAAAGACTGAATCTAGGCCATCAGCAACACCACCAACAACACCATCACCATCACCAACCCTCTCTCAGTCCGCCATGTCCACCGCTAGTTCCACCATATGCAGCTCTCAAGTCCAGCTCACCCTACCAGAGACTCTGAGTAGGACAAGAAAGTACTCATCCTCTCATCCGCGTACACTGGCTTTGAACGCCCACATTGCCAAACTAATCTCGTTAGAGATGATGCCCTACCGGTTGGTTGAAAGCAAAGCTTTCTGCGAGCTCATGGCCTACGCATTACCACGCTATGACCTACCCAGTCGGCACTTATTTTCGCGAAAAGCCATCCCAGCCCTCCACGTGCATGTGAAAGACCGCATTGTCCATGCACTCAAGCAATCAGTGAGTGGAAAGGTGCACCTCACAACGGATGTATGGTCCAGTAGGCATGGCCAGGGCCATTACTTGTCCATCACTGCGCACTGGGTTAATGTGGAGGATGCAGGGTCCACAGGGGACAGCGGTGGTGGGACAGTGCTGCCTAGCCCACGGTATAGGAAACAGTTGACTGTAGGCGTTCGACCCTCCTCCTCCTCCTTCAGAAGCGAAGGCTCGTCCACAGAGTGCAGTCGCACAAGCACTCCATCCGCAGCTGCCACTGTTGCACGTGAGTTGTCCCAATATCGAACAGCTAGTGGTAAGCGTCAGCAGGCTGTGTTGAAGATGATGTGTTTGGGCGACAACAGACACACCGCGGAGGTACTGGCCGACTACTTGCAGCGACAAACTGAGTCATGGCTGGGCAGTCTACATCTTGAGGCAGGCAAGGTAGTTAGTGATAACGGCCGGAATTTTGTGGCAGCCATAGCCCTTTCAAAACTCAGACACATACCTTTCCTGGCTCACATCTTGAACCTGGTGGTGCAGTGCTACCTCAATAATTATCCGGAGTTAACAGCCCTGATCTATAAGGTGCGAAGACTGTGCTCGCACATCCGCCGGTCGCCCGTACACTCCAGTCGTATGCAGAAGCTGCAGTGATTGCTCCACCTTCCCAAGCACCGCCTAATTATCGACGTAGCAACAAGATGGAACTCCACCCCTGCACATGGTTCAGAGGCTGAGCGAACAGAGGCAGGCTGTAATTCATTTGTGGGAGGATACACGGGCAGGCAGTTTGCAGGCAGACATGGAGTTGTCTGTTGTGCAGTGGTCGAAGCTGAAAGACCTCTGCAAAGTCCTTCAGTGTTTTGAGAAATGCACACGGCTGGTAAGCGCAGACGACGCCATCGTAAGCATGAGCATCCCACTTATGCGTCTGCTCATGTAAACTTTGACGCGCATTAAGGAGCCGGCGTCTGCAGCCGAGGAGGAAGAGGAGGAGGGAAGCCTTGATGACAGTCAGCCATTGTCTGCTCAGGGAAGTCTCGTGGACGAGGTGGAGGAAAAAGAGGAAGAGGAGGAGGAGGATGATGGGGATGATTATTTTGGGGAGGAGGATGCTTCTCAGGGGGGAAGAAAAAATGTTGGCGTGCCAAGGTTAAATACAGGGTTTGTGCGTGACTGGAGGGATGTTGATTTGCCAGAAAGTGCTCCTCCACTGTTATGAATGAGTCACCGAGGAGGAAAAACAAAAACAAGCTAAGCCACAGAAAACCAGAGAGGTTGGTAACTAAGCGGATTGCCGACCCCTGATCCTATCCACACAACTAGCAGTAGCCGTGGAGCGTACCTACGATGATCCTAGACGCCTCGTCACAGCCGGAGAACTAAATAAGCCTAAAGCAAGAAAAGGGGAAATCTAAACTGTCCCAAAGCAGACCCCAAAGCAATAGACAACCCCCAAACATGTATTGTCGGTGAGACAAGATGAAAACACAAACACAGATAGAAAAATAGGCTGAGCAAACGATGGGGCCCAAACTAACTAGAAAGGACAGGAAAGGAAAGATGCTGTCTGCAATCACGCACAAAACCCTGCCAAAAAATGTCCAACACTTTCTGATAACAAAAACCCTGAAGTCGCTAGACTTCAATTCCCTATATCAGCACTCTGGTATATTCTGAAGACAGAGTAAAAAGAGACCAATCTGATCAGGGACAAAAAGCAAACAGGCATAAACAGAGACATAAGAATGGAAATTCAGCACAGCCCCAGTAGGGGCTGGCTGACCACAAAAACTGAGAAAACCAGACCGAATCTCATGTGAAAAAATAGCAGAGCACACTTAGCTTGAGAAGGCAGGAACAGAACTATAAACCAGAACCTCAGGGTAGGAAAAAATCACCAGCCCAAAATTAGGGAGTCGGCTGTCTTAAATCCAGTCAGAGTCTCCTGATGTCCACTTACAGTCCTCCACCTCAGGTGGCAGGTCTCTGCCATTTAGATCAGCTTCATTACCAACTGTCACCACTAGAGGGAGCCCAGATGGAGAACTCACGACTCCTCTGTCAACACAGCCAGCTCCACCACCCTCACCAGAAGCCAGAGGTAAACCAGAAAATGAGTTCACAACACTCCACCCAGCACTCGCAGTGCATCATTGACACCTGGAACATTGGCCCACATGTCTGATTATGCCTTGCAGATCCTAAAAAAGGACCCCCGCATTGCCAAAATGATGAACGATGATGACTACTGGTTGGTCAGCATCCTGGATCCACGCTATGAAGGCAAATTCCAAAACATCATGCCACAGGAGAACCTAGAGCTAATATTGGCTAACAAGCAAGCAAGTCTGGTAAACCGTTTGAGGTATTCCCAGCACACAGCGGCGGTGATGTTTTTCAAAGCCGTAGGGGGCAACATGGAAGAGGTGTTCGTGGTGCACACAGCCAAAGTGGCGTTGGACACAGGGGTTTCATGACCATGTTGTGGACTGATTTTTCAAGTACAGCTCACACGACTGGAAATACTGCATCGATCGAAAGTGACAGGAGACAGCAGTTGTCAACTATGGTAACAAACTACTTCTCCTCCCATATCGATGTACTCCCTCACCGGTCATTCCCCTTTGACTATAGTAAACTTGACACCTGGCCTGAATTTCCACAATATGCCTTACAGGAGCTCGCTTGCCCTGCTGCTAGTGTGTTATCTGAACAAGTCTTCAGTGCTGGTGGATCGATCCTGTCAGAAAAAAAGGACCCATCTGTTGACCCAAAATGTTGATGATTAGTGTTGAGCGATACCTTCCGATATCGGGAAATATCGGATTGGATTGGATCGGACCGATTCCCCAAAAACATTGGGTATCGCTGATTTCGATACCGGAAACCAATGCAAGTCAATGGGACACAAATATCGGAATGAAAATAAACCCTTTCTTTCCTTGCACATCCAGTTCGGGAGGGGGGAAGAGTGTGGGTGATGCGTGGGCGGAGACTGTGCGTGTCTGTGTGTGCAGGCGGGGTCTGTACGGGCCTGCCAGGAGTCTGTGCGGGCCTGCCGGGGGTCTGTGCGGGCCTGCCGGGGGTCTGTGCGGGCTGCTAGGGGTCTATTCGGGCCTGCCGGGGGTCTGTGCGGGCTGCCGGGGGTCTGTGTGGGCCTGCCGGGGGTCTGTGCGGGCTGCCAGGGGTCTGTCGGGGGTTGTGTGTGTGTGCAGGCATCGTCTGATGGGGCTACAAGTCCCATCTGGCTATGCCTGCTACAATGACAGTGATTGACACATTAGCCAATGATGGGACAGTAGTAGTCCCATCATCCGGCTAATGTGTTGAATGTAAAAAAAACACAAACATACATACTACATACATACTACATACAATACATTTATACAATACATACATACAGACATACAGTACATGTAACAGAGTACATACTCACCATCACTTGCCATTTTGATCCCCGAAGCCAGTGTCACCTGTAAAAAATATTAAAATAACAGGCCTGCACAGACCCCCCACGGTCACGCACAGTCTCCGTCCATGCACCGCCCACACTCCATTATAACGCATCATGATGACATCATTTCAGCATGCCTAACAGGGTGTGCCCGCACTTCTTAGGATCCTCAACTGGCTCATTGCATTATGGGAACTTCCGATTCCGGTATTCGATATTGTAAAAATATCGGAACTCAGTATCGGAACTCCAATACCGCGAATTTTGGCCGATACCCGATATCTGCGGTATCGGAATGGTCAACACTATTGATGATCTAACCTTCATTAAAATGAGCCATGCATGGGTTTCAAAGGATTTTGTCTCACCCTCCCCTGCTGACACGTAGGTTGCCAGAAAAATGGCTTGCTTTTGTCCTCCTCTTCCGCGGACTTCTCCAATTACTCCATTTGCAGCTGCCGAATGTCCAACATCAACATAGGCCATTTTTCCACTTCCCTAACTGGGCTGCCTCCCCCCACAGGGCCGGGGTCACCACCTGGTGCACGCACCCGTGCGAGTGCCGTTGCCCTGGACAGGTGGGTGGGCACACTCTTTGGCAACGGCACTGGCACAAGGTTCCTCATAGTAGAATCAAGTGTCTCTGATGGTGGGGGTGCACACCCACCGTCAGACACACCAGCGTACTATGAGGGGCCCTGTGCCAGTACTGCTGCCCACAAGTGGCCCCCCCCTGCTTGCTGAGGGCACCAGCACTTGCAATGCTTACCTCTCCCTGCTCCACCACTGTGTAGTCTGGCCTGTTAAATACTTCACTGGGACTGCCAATACAAATTTGGTTCAATAAGGAATAAATTCTTGGACTTTAAGTGCGCTGCCAGACAGATTTGAGAAGCTGACTTACTATGCAGGCTTTACTTTCTCTTTGAGAAGGTGAGTATAATACTTTCAGTATTTGTACATTTTACCCGGATAAGACCCTATTGCGCTTTTGTTTCAACCCTTTAGTGAATATAATACAAATTTGGTGAAATGATAGATGATAGTTAAGACGTAGCTATGCCCTCTCCTGCTGGGCTCTATCTTCAGCTGATCAATGGCTTCCATTTGTTATGGACGTCGACTCACAATGAGATGCAGTGGTGGTTTATCATCAGCTTTCATTATTTTCCGACTCACAGACGTGTGACATTCCTGCCCACATTTTTAAATGTGTCCTCTCATGCCAATCCAATAGAATCACCTACGGCCTGTGGCTCGTGTCTTTTGCACTCCAAAGTTACCTGACAGATCATGATAGGCAGTGAGGACAATGTCTACATCTGTCCCTGTGATCACAATTTGATGGAGATGAGTAACGGTGATGGGTTCTACGGTACTGCGATACAGCAAACCTTTCTTCACAAGAACTGTTTTCGCTGTCTCCACAGACAAAGTAATTGAGGGTCAGCATCGCCTCTGAGAATTCTCCCGGGAGTTTTTACCGTGATGAGTAATTCTAAAGCTTCGGCAATCAGTCGACTTTCCTTCTGTACTTGTATCCATCTCGTTTCCTCTTGCGGAGAGTCTGGACTGTCTTACTGAGACTGAAATATATATGAAGATTGAAAAATACCCCAACAGTGTATACTGGTGTATGCTTCGAATACATAACCCTTTTTCTACTTTTTAGATTCTTGTCTAATCCATACTGAGGCTGTGAGTGTCTTTGTCGGACTCCGGAAATATACACGCAGATGTTTAATGTTTAAACTATGCTATATATACCTGCAATTCAGTGATACTGTACCCTATCTGAAATTTTGACAATTGAGTAAGAAACAATACAGGGCCTGAGACTGTCTGAGTCTGCCTCCTGATATATAGACATAGGTTTTTCAGGTGTACACTATGCTACATATATACCTGTTATCCGGTGATACTGTACCCTTTCTCAACTTTGTACAATCTTGATGAATCCACGCTGGCCCTGAGAACGTCTGAGTCTTCCTCCTGATTAGAGATGAGCGGTGTTTGAGTCGACCTGTTCGCCAAGTTAAAATTCCAGCTCTTTTGGGCGGTGTTCGAGCCATTCGTCAAACTCGAACACTTTGCTTAAAATTCGGCTGTTCGAGGTTCCGTTCGAGAGCGGTTCGTTCACCAAAAGCGTAACTTCATTTTCACATCAATAATGGTTTTCAATGTTAATAGACAGTTTCATGTCATAGTAGTGGTGTGTGGTAGCAAGCGGTGTAGTACACCTGTCAAGGAGCTACACCGTGTGTGTTTCTAATTATTTTTTACTGCATCTTGTCCAGAAAATCCATTTGGGCCTTGTAGCACTGTCTGCTTGTCTGCTACTCAGCAGAGGAGCCCATCAGTGAACCGAGCTATGTCGCCTGTTTAGGTAAGAACTGCATGCTACTCCGCATAGGAGCCCAGCTGTTAAGCAAGCTACAACACCTGTGGTTTGGACACTTAATTTTTTCATTTTTTCTGGAATGCCGGTTAGGCCTAATGCCGGAATTCCGGTTGACCTGCACTTACTGGGAAATCCTGGTTCGCGGGGAAGAATTGTAATCCCAGATCCCCATCACCAACGGGGTTCAGCGGGTTATCTGCACCTGTAAGCGACACACGCTGCACCTTTCAGTGTAGCGCGCATGCAGCCCCGGACATGTAAGGGCATGACAGACCTGTTACTGATCAATCTCGCGTGCCAGGGCCTCGTGTGTCACTCTAGTAAGCTTGACGCGTACCGCGAGGGCATGCTGGAGTCTCGTTCATTAACGAAATTAAGATGACAAATCGCTAGCACAACTAAAAACGGACATCCACCACCACCCACAGAATCACCAAAGCTTGCAATCTGTCAATCTTTTCTGTAGCTGGCATGGTTGAGGTTTCCCAGGTGGAGTCGAATTAAGCCGCAGGCTCCACTCCTGGTGGTGCCCTTCTGGACATTCCTTTAAGGTTCAGCTTTGCAACCATACTGCCCCCGGAAACCAAACACTTTGCCTTCATGGACGCTGTTCGGAAGTTCGTTGGGAATAACGCCGCCCGTTCAGCAGTTGGCCTAATTTATGGTGGGAAGTCCGACGGTATATGATCGTCTTCAATTTCACATTTTTACTGTTTTTTGGCATTTTACATTTTTATTCCAGCCTTTCTTGACTTCATAAGGGCATGACATGCCTATATCTGTGTCTCCTCCTCCTCCTTTTACTCCTCCACCTCTTTTCTGTATGTAGTTGCCCTTTTCAATATGTTAGTTGTGTCTTCTGAGCATTTTGTCTGCTTTGGGACACCTTTTAAGGTGTTTTGTAAATGTTTTCTATGTGTTTGAATGTGTTTGTGTTTGCCTGCCATTGTTTTCAATGGCGTTCGACAAACATTCGACGAACTTGCCTCGTGTTTGGCGAATCAAAACGAACTGGAACACTAGTGGGGTGGCTTAACACTACTCCTGAATATATAGACTTACATTTTTAATGTTTAAACTATGCTATATATATCTGGCATCTGGTGATACTGTACCCTTTCTGCCAGGAAGTCCTCCTCCACCCACCACTCTAAATGTATTATTGACACCTGGAACATTGTCCCACATGTGTGATTATTTCTTGCGGATCTTCTTGTTATATTGTGGTGTGATCCATCCTGAGCGTGTGACAGTCTGTGGGTTACTCTTGCAATTTAGATGTACATTTAAAAATTACCCCAACACTAGTGTATACAGTTCTACGCTTGTGATACATTACCCATTTACTGCTTTTTATTTTCTGGTCTAATCCAAACTGACCAAGTGAGAGTTATTTTCTGACTGTGGAAATAAATACTGAGATTGACAACAATGACCCATACACTGTGTACAGCTGTACTCTTCACATCCATTACCGTTTTACGGCTTTTTATATTGTTTTATATATTATTTTTATATCTCCATACTGAGCAGGAGAGCGTCTATGTCTGCCTCCTGAAATATCTACGGAGATTTAGAATGTTTAAACTATACTATATATACCTGCTATCTGATGATACTGTACACTTTTTCTACTTTTTATATTCTTGTCTAATCCATACTGAGCCTGTGAGCGTCTCTGTGTGACTGATGGTATATATAGGGAGATTTACAATCATCCTTTGACTGAATAGAGCTGTACGCTTCTGATACAGTACCATATATCTGATGTTATTTTGGGTTCATGTTCTGCAACATTTTGAAGTTTGGTGGAAGAGGCCGCGGACGTGGGCATGGGGGGGCTAGCTGGTGCTGATGGTGGTAGTGCATCTGCTGGTAGTGGCAAAAGCACAATAGCAGCTAAGGCAGGAGGTGTTGAGCCTGCGTCATGGTCTGGCTCCGGAAGGCCTGGAAGGCTACCTTTTCAGGGAGTAGGTAAACCGCTTTTAAAGCCGGAGCATCAGGAACTGGTTTTGGCTTACATTGCTGAAACAGACTCCACCAAATATGCCCTCCTCTTCTGAAGTTTCAAAAAATGCAAGCACTGAGTCGTCAAGTGCTGAGCTGGCTCCTGGTCAGGAAGAACCCCTTTCCTTGTGTCCTTCACCCCCACCAAAAGTAAATGATGCAGCAGGCCACACTTCACGTTAGTCCATGTAGCTCTTTCTATCATACCATGCCTGGGTTATCAAGTCAATTCGTGAATTCCCCAGTCCAAGATGAATCTGACATGGTGTGTGGGTGGCCAGCCAGGGCAGTGAGGTTAATCGGTACCGGGCCGGTGTCTCAGAGGGATGTGTCACGTTGGTGGTGATGACCCGTTCCGTGGCCCTGGGTGTCCATGCAAAGGGGTGAATAACGTTTATAGGTGAATGATATGTGACACCACCTGTGGTTTCTGATCAGATTGACCTGCGCTGCATTGTCGCTTCTCTGGGACAGATGTTGTGGTGCAGCTAAGATGTAGAAGCCCTGCACAGGTAGGGCCGTAGTCGCAGGGCTGATGAAAGAGTTGGTAGATGGTGTGCAGTGCAGGATATAGCAGAGCCGTGCGCCAGGCGCAGGAGAAAGATGACAGACACAGTCATGCAGTTCCTTTACCTTTACTTGGTAAGTGCCGTCCAGGACCCAGAGTACAGATGGAGAAGGAGTTGGTCAGTCTGGAAGCAAATTTGGAATTCTCTCTCTCCAAATAGGTAGTGTGGCCTCTGTTCTAGCGCTTATCTGAGGTACTCGCAGTACTGAGTTCACTGAAGTTCCCCCTGTTGACTCTCTTTTGGAACTTTCTGGTATGGCAGGCAGCCATAGCCTTTTCCTTCTGGCTCACACACGTCGCTGTTGGGGCCTCCGAGTGTTATGATTGAGTCACCGTAGGAGGCAAAAACAGAAATGCTAGCTAAGTCCAGAAAACCAGAGCAGTTGGCAGCTATCGGATTGCAGACCCCTGATCCTATCACAACAACTAACAGTAGCCGTGGGGGGTTCCTACGATGCCCTAGACCCCTCGATCACAGCCGGAGAATTAAATAGGCCTACAGAAAGAAAGGGGAAATCTAAACTGCCCCAGAGCAGACCCCAAAGCAATAGGCAGCCCCCAACATATAATGACGGTGAAGCAAGATGAAAACACTTACACAGACAGAAAGATAGACTGAGCAAAGACGGGGTCCAAACTACCTAGATAGGAAAGGACACGAAGGCTGCTGTCTGCAATCCGTGAAAAACCCTATGAAAATAAGAGCCAACAGACTAACAGTGAAAAAGGCCCTGAAGACGCAAGGCTTCAAAAAGCTATGTCAGTACTCAGGAATATTCTGAAGACAGAGCAACAGGCAAAAGGAGATTCAGCTCACCCCAGCAGGGAATGGCAGAATCCAGAAAAGCAAGGAAAACAAAAACAAAACATAAATGCAAACAGGCAAAGCAGAAAACTTAGCTTTAGGGAAGCAGGAATCAGACTGGTGTCCTAGAAGTCCACAGAGAAAACACCCGCAGGGCAGAAGGGTGTCGGCAGCCTTATATCCAGTCAGTGACTCCACTCAGCCAGTCATCCTCATTAGTCTCAGGTGCCTGATAATCAGGCTCATTACCTTCCTTTACCAGAATAGGGAGTTCATCAGACCACAGTGACGAAGGGGAAAATGAACACACAACATCCGAGCCTTAGTTGGGAACAGAGCATTTACAGCTGCTACTTCCTCCGGTTTCTGCTGCAGGAACGTCAGTGTCCCTATAAACTCGGAGAACGGAATCCGGACCTTGCGCTCCAGCTAGGAGTGAGCCTTAACTCTGCTCATCCTCCAGCTCCCCTTCTCACGTCCACACACTTCCCCTTCCCTTCACAGACTGCCCTAACTTCCCAACTCCCGACCACAGAGAGCAGCTCCTCAACAGTCAGGTTCAGACCTCTCCCTGCTGGCCTGGAGTGGGAACTGTGTTGTGTGTTGGTGTAACTGCTAGAGAGATCCTTCGTTGCTCCCAAGCATGACATCACACTCCCTAGGAGGAAGGTAATGCCACTGTGGCGACCGTACGCCTGGGGGCGCCACAAGTGCACCGATGCCCAGCCACTGCTAGATGATTCTGCTGGTACATTCCCCTCGCACTCTACACAGCCAGAATCTGACCCTGATGAAACTCAGGTTCCCCTTCCCGCATACTATACCACCTTACACGGTGAGAAAGAGGAAGGTGCAGATGAAAGTGCAGGTTCCTTGAGCAGGTGGGGGTGCATACTCATGGGCAACGGAACTGGCACAGGGCCCCTCATATTATGCAAAAGTGTCTCTGCCGGTTGGAGGGCAATCCACCTGCCGTCTGACACACCGCCGTACTAAGAGGGGCCCTGTGCCAGTGCCGTCGCCATCGAGTGGGCCCTCCCTGCTTGCTCAGGATCACAGCACTTGCAAAGTTGAAATACTTAACTCTCCCTGCTCCACCGCCGTGACGTCTTCCGCATTTCCTGACAGTGACATTCTGGTCAGAGAGCGCGATGACATCACGTCTGTACGCCCTCTGCCTAAACAGCCCAAGTGCAGTGAGATGAAAGCTGGGGACGACGAGGAGTCCAGACTAGAACAGGGATTCCCTAGCGAGGAGACTTATTTAATTGTTTTCAATGTTGGGACAGCTGTTTTTGGGGAGCACTATACTCTGGAGAATGATATATGAGGCCCACCATATACTGGAGCATTCCAAAGGTGGACATCAGACACTGGAGCAGCATTTACAGGGCCCATTATGCACTGGAGCATTAGAAATGGGGCCCATTATATATGGAGCATTATTTGGGCCCATAAGACAGTGGAGCTTCATCCATGGGGACCAACATATACTGTAGCATTATGTGGAGCTCATCATATACTGTATGGAACATTACATGGGACCAATGATTCTGTATGGAGAAATATATGGGCCTCATTACTCTGTATAGCGCACTATGCGGTGGCCATAATACTGTATGGAGTAATATACTGTCCGTTTTTGGAGCTATTGGAGAATTTAAAATGAATATCAGTCATGAAATGTAAGAAGTGAAGTATTTTTCATTGTACTATACCGCTATTTCTCTGCCGTATCAGAGGATCATGAATTGTGGCATGTGTTAAAAGAGCCCAGTGACACTCTTCGACCCAGGGCCCACGAAAATCTGGAGCCAGCCCTACCCCCCCCCACAACTTTAGCCAAATAACCCCCAGTTTTCAATGCCTAACTATTATTATAAAGTAAATTAAGGTTGACAAGCTTAAGTAATAAAAATAGATGTTTTTGGCATTAAAATGGGCACTGTAGGTGTGTTTCCTGTACTCCACTCCCTGCCGACCTTGGTTCCCCATTGACTTGCATTGGGTTTCGCGTTTCAGTCAGCCTTCGACTTTCACGATATTCGGCCGATTTCGTTCGACCCGACTTTTGAGAAAGTCGGATTTCATGAAACCCGACTCGTCCCGAAAAAAGGCAAAGTCGCTCATCTCTATTCATTTCATATTCTGTGATTGGAGCAGAAGCAGGAACTGTTTTGACTGTGGAAGAGGATCTGCTAAGGACCAGAGAATGACCTGCAGATGTAGAGATGGAAAGCGAAGAGGCAGAAGCAAGGATATACTCAGGCCAAGTAATGTTTCCCTGAGGTTCTTTTTGGCTCCATGCTTGGAGAAGACATCTGCAAAGTCCATATAGCAGGCAGGGATATTAAGCTGCTTTCACATTTGCGTCTGTTTGTGCAGCGTTTCATCCACATCAATCCGTATGTGTCATGTATCCCTATCTTTAATATGGTGTACGCAGGGGTATGCGTTTGCATGAGTTCGCATGCATCAGCATACGCATGCGCTGTTTTTCAGGGTGCGGCAGGGTCCGGCGAACGCAACATGTTGGATTTTTGGAACCAGCAAAAATCCGTCAAATATGCAAATTCATGCAGATGCGGATGAGTGCATCAAATAAATGCATTACTGTCTTTGGGAACGCATGCGTAAGCACATGCATTCTATACGCATGCGTTTTTTAATGAGTTGGTCCAAGAAGTGATTCAACCACCTGCTATTTGAGAGCTCTATAAAAGGAAGTGTGGACACAGCAAGGCCATAACTCTCTGGACGATATCACAACCCTGGCTATGTAAGTATAGAACCTTAGAAAATGTCCTCCTCCTTCACTGCTGTTTGTACTTTGTACTAAATTTTTTTTCTGCTTACTTTTAGACGTGTCAACTGGCCTGGTACAGTGTTTGGCTCCTGGTGCAGCGGGTTTCTCCAGTTCGTCTCCTGGTCCTGCTTTCTGCTGTGGTGAGGACAACACTGTCTATGTAAGTAACTATGTAAGGAGATTCTGATTTGGCTTGTATCCTAAGTCATACTACAAGACTCGTTAAAGGGTTGATTGTGACTTGTAGGATCGCTACTACCAATAGGTGGCGCTGTAGAGTAAAAGTCCTCTTTCTTTCTGAAGAGGCAATTTGCATATGTAAGTATAGAAACTTAGGAAATGTCTGTCTCTCTGAATGCTTTTTCTGTTCCTTGTAGACTGGCCGATTCTCTCTGGCGCAGTGGGTGTCTCCTGGTGCAGCGGTTTCCTTCTGGTCATCTCCTGGTGTTGTGGTTGTCTCCTGTTGCTGCCATCTGTCCCTGGCCTGTGCTGACTGCTTTGGTGTTGGACTACTGCATGTAATGTAAGTATTTTTGTTGGGTTTTTTTTTGGTTTTCATTGTTTTTGGATCTTTACAAGTTTAATTTTTCTTCTGTTCTTTTCTGTTGTGTTTCACTTGACTGCTGCCTGCTCTTCAAAATGTACTCAAGTGAAGAACAGACTTCTTCCCAGGGTGGACCCAACAAAGATTATGTAATCACATTTGCTATACTGATTGGTATGTATTGACTGGCAATACTCCACATGTGTTAAATAATTTAATTTCTTTACAGGTAGCTGGCAGTGATGAAGAGCAGGAGCTGTCCAGTGGAGAGGATTCTTCCCAGGGTCGTCGGACTCATGTGTCTCAGCAGCAAAGTATTCTTTTCATCAGAGTTGTAATACAATTTTTTTTCAGTTACTTAAATTCTTTTTTCTATTTTATCTATAGGTTTCACAATGTGAAGAAGCCACACTGGATATAGACATTGAACAACTAATCTACCTTGTGCAAGAGCAAGTACCGCAGTGGGACATCCATGACCATCAGCACTCAGTGATTCGATGGCTCTGGGAAGAAGTGGAAACAACGCTGCTGCCTGGTTGGAACCGTGCCATGCCGCGAGCCAGAACTGAATTTGGTAAGTATTGCAATGTGGTCTGGACCGGCAGTGAACCTGTGAATGGATGTGCATTGTTTTCTATCTTTTTTTTCACTTTCACAGTGAAGTGAATCAAAATCCGTTGGCGCTCAATGAAGAACCGCTTCACCAAGGACATGGGAGAGGAGGTTCGGGTTCAAAGTGGTTCTGCTGCAAGGTTCCGCAAATACAAGTACAATTTTTTTTTTTTTTTTTTACTAATGTTTAATTTTTTCCACACACAGATTCAGGAGCAGCACAACACAACCTTAATTTTTGCACTAATGTTTTTCTCTTTTCCACACAGAACCTGGTGCAGCAACACACAACCTGGATCATCCTCGGTTGAAGCTGCCCCTCATCTATCAGCCACTGAACATATGCAGTCCCTGTCATCCACCAGCGATGGAGCAACCTTGCAGTCTTCACAGGCTAGGGAAGAGGCAGCCGGTCCATCAGGTTTTCCCCTCTCCCAGCCCTCTGCCTCTGCTTTTGCTGGGTCTTCTCGTCAGCGGCAGAGGGCCTGGGAGAGGTCAGGCATGCCTGAGTTTCTGCAATTAAGCTCTGTCTTCCAGAATGGGATTAGGTTGATTGCTGACAGAGTGAAGAGTGGGTTCACTGCCTGGAAGCCGACCTTGAGAGACCGGCGCAACATTTTTTTTCTACAATTAAGCGGAGCATGTCAGAAAACCTTAAGCCTGAGCTCCAGCTGAACATCATGCAGGACTGCCAGGTGGATTACAGTCAGCCACGCATTACAGCAGCAGCAGTCCCACCAGCAGTCACAATCCTACAATCAACAGGCCGGAGGATATTAGCAGCAGCCAATCTACTTTGCAGCTCCTATAGCACCAAACTATTCACTACCACCACCGACTCCAGTTCACCGAGCGACCACGCTGCCAAGTCCATCAACCCTGCAGCCGGCAGCATCCACCATGCTCCAGAGTCCAGCACCCATGCAGCCAGCAGTATCAACGATGATGTCCAGTCCCCCTTCCCGGCCCAATCCACCACCCCTGCCCACTACAGCACCCCTGCCCACTAAAGCACCCCTGCAGCCAGCAGTATCCACAATGCGGCCCAGTCCAGCACCATGCCAGATGACTGCTACAGTTCCCAGTACTCCCACTCGGCCAAGAAAAGCGAGGTCCAAAAAAAAATCTTGGCATCAGGACCAAAACCTGGAGCCAAAAACTATGCCAACATTGAACCCACCATCGCCACCCTCACCTACCAATTTGCCACTGTCTTGCCTTGTCTCTGTCTGTTCCTTCAAGTTTGTCTATTGATTCCCATGTTTCCACTTTGTCATCTATCCACAATGTCTCCACTGCCATCACTGATCCAATCCTTCAATTTGTTGCCCCTTCCCCTGTAGATCCTTCCCTTGTAACCCCTCCCTCATCAACTACCACCCAATCCTCACAGCTCCACACCCACAAGGTCCTCCCCATTTCATCCTCACATAGACCCCAAAGAAAAAACAAATCACCCCAACCTTAACCATTTTTTTTATAAAAGTATAGAAAATAAAAATTGTAAAAGTGTTGAAAATAAAAGTTGTATTTTGTTAGCACTATATTTTGTCTTATTTATATCCTTATGCGTCGCCTCCGACACAGACACAATTTAATTCTTAGGTAAGGTACAACACAAACACACTTTATTTTTGAGGGAAGGTAGGTAGTTTATATTTAACTCAGCAAACATTAGGGGTAAATGTTTACATTACATGTACATTTTAACATCACAGGTACATTTAAACATAACAGGTATGTAATATTTGACATTACAGGTATGTTTTAAATATAACAGGTACAAAACATAGGTACATTTAACTTAGTGGTTTAAATCATTTCATCTTGCCATGCCACATGTCCATTATTTGAAGCAAAGTAAGCGGCAAACTTATCCCTCATCTGGGCAACTTCCACTGTGGTTCTCAGAGGGTGAAATTGGTAATCATGCAATGTAACAGGTTCCTCAGATTGTAAGCTTGGTCACTCTTTTACCATGATGTAGTTGTGCAGAACAACGCATGCTTTCACAACCTCATCAATAGTGTCAATTTTTAGATTAATGGATGTGCACAAAATGTGCCATTTCGATACCAGCAATCCAAATGCACACTCCATGGTACCCTTGTCAGTCTGTAGTTGAAAATTTTTTTTGTGTGATTTAAGTTCCAACTTGAGTATGGTTTAATGAGGTTGGCACACATTTGGAACACCTCATCACCCACAACAACAAAAGGCATTAGTGGTCCATCAGTGTTTGGAAGAGGTCGTGGTGGCGGAAAATTAAAATCATTCCCATGCAGACGTTGGCCCATGTCAGAGTTTTTGAACGTCTGAGAGTCATTTTCTCATCCAAATGAGTCAATGTCCACAGCAGCAAATCTACAATTGGCATCCGCAATAGTCAGTAGAACAATGGAAAAATATTTTTTATAATTGAAATACTCTGTTCCACTTCTAGCTGGATTGATAATCCTAATGTGTTTGCCATCCACAACCCCCACACAGTTAGGAAAATTACAAATTTCCTGGAATTTGGAAGCATTTTAAATCCAGAGTTCACTTGTGGGTTGGGGGAGGAATTCTTGTCTCAGAATGCCAACTAAAGCACGACAAGTATCTACAATAAGCCCAGACAGGGTGGATACTCCAATCCGGAATTGGAAATGTAATGATGACAATGTCTCTCCAGTAGCCAGGAATCTGTGAAAAAGAAAATCAAAAACAAAAATCAGTACACTGCTTAGGGTTAGGGTTATTTGTGACAGGAGTTTCTTTTTCAAAACTACTTACCTCAGGGTGACCAAGAGACGTTCCTCAGCAGGAATTGCTCGACAGAGCTGTGTGTCCTGCCTGGCGATGGATCCATAGACACGTAGCAGCAAGTCATGGAAGTTCTGTTGTGACATCCTCATGTAGTCAAAAAACTTCTCCGGGTTTTGCTGCAGCTCCCTGTACAAAGAGTGGTAGGCTCCACGGCACTCTCGGAATTGAAGGATGAGGTGTTGCCAATAGTGACGACGACATCTTCTCCATCTTTCTCTTCTTCTGTGTTCTTAACAACCAAAAGCAAAGGCAGCAGCCAACTTCAGGTGTAAATCCAGATCTTCTAGGAAGCTGTCCAGGTCAAGAACCATCTTGCAGCTAGATACAGCAGCCAAAGATGAGGATTTCCTCTGTGCAGTGTGTCTATATATATATAGAAATCCCCTGAGCCACGCCTACTGGGTGTCTGATGTCAAGGAAAAGCTAAGGTAAAAAATTGGAAATTTATAAAGCATGCACATAAAAAACGCAAAAGCATGCAAAAACGCATACACACTCATGCAAACTCTGCATTTTTTTGGCGCCATGCGTAAGATGATGCGAATAAAAAACGCTGCGTTAACATGTGTTTGCATGTGGTTTTGCATGCGTTTGGGAATGCGGATGATACGCTGTGGACTCAAACGCAAATGTGAACCTAGCCTTAGAGGCAGCTGATGCAGTGCAGTGTTTTGAGAAGGTGATTGAGGCAGAATTTTGAAGCAGTTATAAAAACAAGATGGTCTCCACTGGTCAATCTGGTCGGATGGTCAGTTAATGATGGGAGCATGTGGTCATAGCCAGAAAGTGGAAAAACTAAAAAAGAAATGTCCTCAATGTGTACTGCACCAATCTGAAGGGTTAGATTCACCATCCAGAATTGGATACCACCTCCAGGAATTATTGAGTCATTTACAGGAGTTAGCTTCAGTGGCTTCTGCAAATAACCTTTAGGGATTTTCAGCCTTTTGGCCTCAGAGAAGTCCATAAAATCCTCTGCTACTCCGGAAACAATTAGCGGTTGTTCTGTGAACACAGAGGAACTATAGGAAACAGACATAGACACAAGTAATTTATATCTAGTGGAGGATAGAATTAATCCTAGGGCGATACCTCCCACTTTGCCTAGGGTCTGAAATTCTCCCTCTTTGGCCTTCAGTTTTGAACAATATGTGCGATATTTATCCCATTCATCACAATACAAAATGAGTCTGCCAGTAAGGCGAAAGGATATTTCACCTGAAAATTATCTGTTCCAGCCAGTCTCCATGGTTTCCAGTATAGTCATTCTGGGAAGAGATTGTGAAGATGTTTTGGAATGTGAGACACAAAAATCAGGCTTTATTTACTTATAACTCCTTATATTTGTCAAGAACCCCGCACTGCACTTGCTCACTGAGCCAGTGCGTGTGTCCTGAGTACAAAAACAGTGCTCAAAGATACCTGTGGAGCAGAGCAGCAGCGGTGATGATGCGTGCTTCAGAGTATCAGGACCTGAAGCACGTGACTGCTGGGGGTATGGCCTAAGCTCCACAGAGCTAGGAGCTGCAGGGAAACTCCTAGAAAGGTAACTACAGGACAATGTTACCAAGGGGCATAGACAGAGACAGAAACCAGATGAAGCCGGGGTCAAAGCACAAGATAGCAATACAGCACCAAAGGGTTAGACAGAATGGATAGTCAGGATGTAGCAAAAGATCAGAAAACCAGAACAGACAATAGACGGTACAATAGGGACAAACTGTAACGGAGTAACGATAGCCAAGCCAGGAGGTCAGAACCAGAAAAGACAATAGTACCAAAACGAGAGACAGAGTACAGAGTGAGGGAACAGACCGGGTCATACACGGGAAGCAAACAAGCAACGCAGAATACACGCACACCAGGGGTCAGACACACCAGAACAACAGTATAGCTGACAGAGAACCCTGGTAAAGAGTGAGTATAAATACCCCTCCCAGATCCAGAAAGAGGCCACGAACACTTAACCCTGTGAGCGCAGGGCAAGAACCCTGTTCAAACCATGACAATATTATTTCCTGGCAATTGAAATCAAGTCATAATGGGAGGACGGTAAAAACAGATAATGGTGCATTCCAAACAAGGGACACAAGGAAATAAGTCTTAATCCCCAAGACACAGGGGTGTGTCAATGAGCCTTAAAATGGTCTAGGGAGATTATCTTATTAATCCATGCTGGACAACCTGCAAACCCCAACAAGGTGTGCAATGGAGGGCAGCGGACCAAGCAGAAGGGTGTGGAGCTCGGGATACCTGGAAAAGTTGTGTCACAAATTTTTTCTGACTAGTTGAAAGTGGCATATATTTTTTCTTTTTTACCTGGGTACAGCTTGTCTTGGACCACACTACTAAGGAAGCGAGATGATCCTATGATATATTCTCTACAATCCTTTCTGATAGTCTTTCATAGAGCGTTTGATGAACCACATTGTGTCTATTCAGCTGCTGATTCTATACTCCAGCTTAGACAAGGGACTAATTCTGAGGGACATTATGCCCTCCAGTTCCAGAACAAAGACACTCTTCTGTTTATCTTCTATACCAAGTTATCCAGTTAGTTCACGGACAAGCTTTTTGGTAGGGATTTTAGTGACTGCGACCTCTTTTTGGAATAACTAAATTCCTGATGATCATCTACATGGACCATAAAAATCTGGAGTATCTTCAATGAGCACATAGTCTGAATCTCTGTCATGCTTCTTCTCACGGATGGACTTCATCTTCACCTACTGTCCTGTAATAACAAAATACAGAGCTGATGCTCTATCCAGGTCCTTTTATGTTAGAAATACCTTTGAAGATGAGTCCTCACATGTAATTGAACCTGAACTTATTCTTGCTTCAGTACATAACATCAAACACCTCAAATACCTATTCAGCCTCTTCCTATACCATAAGAACCTTGGACTGAAAGTTCTGTGGACTTTGTGGTAGATCTTCTTGAGGCTCAAAGATTCAACACCATCTGGGTCATTGTGGACTGTTTCTCCAAAGTGTCTCATTTGTTCCATTACCAGCATTTCCATCTGTTCCACAGATGGTACTTGCTCTTCAAGAAATTTTCTGGATCCATAGTCTTCTGCTCGTATAATGTCTGACCGTGTTGTGCAATTAGTTTTCAGGTTCTAGAGGGCACTCTGCAAGGATATAAAAATATGAACTTGGACTTCTTGTCTGCTTATCACCATCGAAGTAATGGACAAACTGAAGAGAAAATCAATCAGACTATATAATAATACTTATTAACTTTCTCTAACTTACTCCCATCAAGATAGTTGGCTGTATTTGCTTTCTTGGGCCCAATTTAAGCTAATAATTCAATTTCTGAGTCTTTAGGAAAATATCTTATTGTCACAGTGAAAGCTTGAGAGCCTCGTCTTGCTGTGAACAGTGTCATGGCCTTCATGACACCTTGGACTGAGGTGCAATTCAGTTTGTTCAACTGCAAATAAAGTGAAGAAGACCGCTGAGACAAAATTGCCTTTTTCCTAACATAAGGTTTTGCTTTCTACCAAAAACATTTTTTGAACACTTGTTGCAAGCTACTGGCCCCTAATTTTATTGGTTTATTTTAGATTATTCAGCAAATCAATCTAGTCACCTTCACACTGAAAATACCCTTGATAGTAAAAGTTCTGCTAGTTTCACATTTGCGATTTAATCCACAGTGTATCGTCCACAACCTCAAACGCACAAAAATCCGCATGCAAACGTGTTATGAATGAGTCACCGTAGGAGGCAAAAACAGAAATGCTAGCTAAGTCCAGAAAACCAGAGAAGTTGGCAGCTATCGGATTGCAGACCCCTGAACCTATCAACAACAACTAGCAGTAGCTGTGGGGGGTTCCTACGATGCCCTAGACCCCTCGATCACAGCCGGAGAACTGCCTAGCCTAAAGACAGAAAGGGAAATCTAAACTGCCCCAGAGCAGACCCCAAAGCAATAGGCAGCCCCCAACATATAATGACGGTGAAGCAAGAAGAAAAAACACTAACACAGATAGAAAGATAGACTGAGCAAATGATGGGGCCCAAGCTAACTAGATAGGACAGGATAGGAAGGCTGCTGTCTGCAATCCGCGAAAAACCCTATCAAAATAAGAGCCAACAGACTGACAGGGAAAAAGGCCCTGAAGACGATAGGCTTCAAAAAGACTATGTCAGTACTCAGGTATTTTCTGAAGACAGAGCAAACCGACAAAAAGGAATTCAGCTCACCCCAGCAGGGAATGGCAGAATCCAGAAAAGCAAGGCAAACTAAAACCAAAACACAAATGCAAAAAGGCAAAGCAGAAAACTTAGCTTTTGAGGAGCAGGAATCAGACTGGTCTCCTAGAATTCCACAGAGAAATCACCAGCGAGGCAGAAAGGCGTCGGCTGCCTTATATCCAGTCAGAGATCCCCGTCGCCCAGTCATCCTTTCCCAGCTCAGGTGCTTGGTAATCAGCCTCACTACCTTCCTTCACCAGAAGAGGGAGTTCATCAGACCTCAATAGTGAAGGGGAAAATGAACTCATAACAGTTCCTCCCCCTTGAGGAGGGGTCACCGAACCCTCATCCATGCCACCAGGGCGATCAGGGTGAGCCCGATGAAAGGCACGCACCAATCTTTTGGCATGAATATCAGAGGCAGAGACCCAGGAGTTATCCTCCTGACCATAACCCTTCCACTTAACCAAATACTGGAGTCTCCGTCTAGCTAGACGGGAATCCAGTATCTTCTCTAGCTCATATTCCATGTTACCTTCAACCAATACAGGGTCCGGAGGTGCCACCCCAGGAACTATTGGTTCAACAAACCTCTTCAACAAGGACTTATGAAACACATTATGGATTTTAAATGTGACAGGAAGAGCCAACCGAAAAGAGACCGGATTAATGATCTCCAAAATCTTGTAAGGCCCAATAAATCTAGGCTTAAACTTAGGAGAAGCTACCTTCATAGCGATATTTTTTGATGATAACCAAACCATATCACCCACCTTAAACTGGGGACCAACGGTCCTATGTCGGTTGAAAAACCGCTGGGCCTTTTCCTGGGAGAGAGATAACTTATCCACCACTTGGTCCCAGATCTGGTGCATTCTCTCCACCACAGTGTCAACACCTGGGCAGGCAGAAGTCTCCCCCTGCCCAGAAGAAAATCGAGGATGAAACCCAAAGTTACAAAAAAAGGTGACATCAAAGTGGCAGAACTAGCTCTATTATTTAAAGCAAATTCGACCAAGGGCAAAAATGAAACCCAATCATCCTGATCAGCGGAAATAAAACATCTCAAATACGACTCCAAAGTCTGGTTTGTTCTCTCTGTCTGCCCATTGGTCTGAGGGTGAAATGTAGAGGAGAAGGACAACTGAATTCCCAGCTTGGAACAGAACGTCCTCCAAAATCTAGACACAAACTGAACTCCTCTGTCAGATACAATGTTCTCAGGAATCCCATGCAAGCGAACCACCTGTTGCAAAAACAGGGGCACCAACTCAGAAGAAGATGGCAACTTAGGGAGTGGTACAAGATGAACCATCTTAGAGAACCTATCACAAATCACCCAAATAACAGTCATTCTCTGAGAGACAGGCATATCAGAGATGAAATCCATTGAAATATGGGTCCATGGCCTCCTGGGGACCGGCAAAGGCATCAACAACCCACTAGAGCGAGAACAAGGTTTAGACCGGGAGCAAGTCCCACAGGACTGCACAAAATTCCTGACATCACGAGACAAGGCGGGCCACCAAAAAGACCAACTCACGAGATCTCTAGTACCAAAAATACCTGGATGACCAGCCAATGAAGAGCAATGAACTTCAGACACCACTCTCTTCTTCCACTGGTTAGGAACATACAACTTTCCACTGGGACAACGCTCAGGTTTGTCCTCCTGGAACTCTTCCAGAGCACGTCTCAAATTGGGTGAGATGGCAGAAAGAACTACCCCTTCGCCTAAGATGGTAGCAGGCTTGGTCACCACAGGAGAATCAGCAAAGAAGCTCCTAGAAAGAGCGTCAGCCTTGACATTCTTAGTGCCAGGAAGAAAAGAGACCACAAAATCAAAACGTGTAAAAAACAAGGCCCATCTAGACTGTTCAAGCGTTTGGCCGACTCCAGGTAAATCAAATTCTTGTGGTCAGTGAGGACCACGACTTGATGTTTAGCTCCCTCCAACCAATGTCTCCACTCCTCAAATGCCCATTTCAAGGCCAACAGTTCCCGATTCCCCACATCATAGTTACGTTCAGATGGGGAGAACTTTCGGGAAAAGAAAGCACAGGGATTCATTTTAGATGTTACAGGATTCTTTTGGGGCAAAACAGCTCCTGCACCAATCTCAGAAGCGTCCACCTCTACCTGGAACGGGAGTGAGACATCAGGTTGCCGCAAAACTGGGGCAGAAGTGAATCTTCGCTTCAGCTCCTGAAAGGAAGAAACAGCCTCCGGAGACCAATTCAACACATCAGCACCCTTCTTAGTCAGATCAGTCAATGGCTTGGCAATACTAGAAAATTTTGCTATAAATTTACGATAAAAATTAGCAAAACCCAAAAACTTCTGAAGGGCCTTCAAAGAAGTGGTCTGAACCCAATCATAAATGGCCTGTACCTTGGCCGTATCCATTTCAATAGTTGACGGAGACAAAATAAATCCCAAAAATGAAATCCTCTGTACCCCAAAAAGGTATTTCGATCCTTTGACATACAGGGAATCCTCCCTCAAGATCCGGAACACCGTCCGAACATGTTCCACTTGAGAAGCCCAATCCTTGGAGAAGATCAAAATATCATCCAGATAGATAATCAAAAATTTATCCACAAAGTCTCGGAAAATGTCGTTCATGAAGCACTGGAAGACAGAAGGGGCATTAGTGAGCCTAAAAGGCATCACCAGGTACTCAAAATGTCCCTCTGGAGTATTAAACGCCGTCTTCCATTCATCCCCATGCTTAATGCGGATAAGATTATACGCCCCCTGAGGTCAAGCTTGGTAAACCAGCAAGCACCTTTAACTCTGGAGAATAGATCCGAAATCAGGGGTAACGGATACTGATATTTAATAGTAATTTTGTTGAGGGCACGATAATCAATACAAGGCCTTAATGAACCATCCTTTTTGGCCACGAAAAAAAACCCAGCACCTAATGGTGAAGAGGATGGTCTAATATGACCCTTCTCCAACGCCTCCTTAACATAGGATCGCATAGCCTCGTGCTCGGGTACAAATAAATTGAAGAGCCGACCCTTGGGAAATTTACACCCCGGGCTCAGTTCAATTGCACAGTCATAACTCCTATGAGGAGGCAAAGATGCAGACTCATTCTCACTAAATACATCATAAAAGTCCGCCAAATAGTCAGGAACATCATGCGACTGAGGAGAGGTGGAAAAAACCGGAGCCTCACTAAGGGCACACCGACAACCCCAACTCACCACAGACACAGATTTCCAGTCCAAAACTGGATTATGAATTTGCAACCAGGGAAACCCCAGAACAATGGTATCATGCAAATTATGCAACACCAAAAATCTGCAATTTTCTTGATGGTCTGGGGCGACCCGCATTACCACCTGGGTCCAAAACTGAGGTTTATTTTTCGCCAAAGGAGTAGCATCAATCCCCCTCAAAGGGATAGGCGTCCGCAGAGGTGTCATAGGAAATCCACAACGTTTAGCAAAATCCAAGTCCATTAGGTTCAGGGCTGCTCCTGAATCCACAAAAGCCTTGGCAGAAAATGTGGACAGGGAGCAGATCAGAGTAATTGCCAGAAGAAACTTAGGTTGAACACCACCCACAGAAAACGTGTGTGCAAAACGTTTCTCTCGTTTAGGACAGACAGAAATAATATGCGAGGCATCTCCACACAAAAAACACAGCTTATTACGCTTTCTGAACTCCTGACGTTGCTCCCTGGACAAAACTCTATCACATTGCATAGGTTCAGACACTTGTTCAACAGGTGGCCACACCTCTCTTGCAGTCCTGCGTTCACGTAAACGCCGATCAACCTGAATGGCTAATGACATAGAATCGTCCAGACCAGAGGGAACAGGAAATCCCACCATAGTATCTTTTACGGCTTCTGACAAACCCTTCCGAAAGAGAGCTGCCAAGGCATTATCATTCCAGGCAGTAAGGACCACCCACTTTCTGAATTTTTGACAGTAAAATTCTGCAGAATCTCGACGCTGGCTCAATGCCAACAGGGTCTTTTCAGCCTGATCAATAGCATTAGGTTCGTCATACAACAACCCCAAGGCTTGAAAAAATACATTAGTCAGACTAGGATCATCAGGTTTCAAAGAAAACGCCCAATCCTGGGGATCGCCACGCAGCAAAGAGATGACAATTTTAACCTGCTGCGCGGAGCTCCCTGACGAGTTAGGCTTCAAGGCAAAAAATAATTTGCAATTATTTTTGAAATTCAAAAATTTAGACCGATCCCCAAAAAACACATCAGGAGTAGGGATCTTTGGTTCAGCAGCATGTGAATGAGCAAGGTAGGTGGAAATTCCCCACACTTCCGCAGCGAGCTGCTCCACACGATCAGACAATTGCTTTATCTCCATTGAGAGAAAAAAAATTCCCCCTACGGCCTCAGAGATATAGAGGAAAAAATATACACACTTTTTTTTTTTTTTTTAAATTCTTTCCTGCTATTGAGTACCCTAGCATCTGTGTAAGGCTGGTGATTCTGTTATGAATGAGTCACCATAGGAGGCAAAAACAGAAATGCTAGCTAAGTCCAGAAAACCAGAGAAGTTGGCAGCTATCGGATTGCAGACCCCTGAACCTATCAACAAGAACTAGCAGTAGCCGTGGGGGGTTCCTACGATGCCCTAGACCCCTCGATCACAGCCAGAGAACTGCCTAGCCTAAAGACAGAAAGGGAAATCTAAACTGCCCCAGAGCAGACCCCAAAGCAATAGGCAGCCCCCAACATATAATGATGGTGAAGCAAGAAGAAAAAACACTAACACAGATAGAAAGATAGACTGAGCAAATGATGGGGCCCAAGCTAACTAGATAGGACAGGATAGGAAGGCTGCTGTCTGCAATCCGCGAAAAACCCTATCAAAATAAGAGCCAACAGACTGACAGGGAAAAAGGCCCTGAAGACGATAGGCTTCAAAAAGACTATGTCAGTACTCAGGTATTTTCTGAAGACAGAGTAAACCGACAAAAAGGAATTCAGCTCACCCCAGCAGGGAATGGCAGAATCCAGAAAAGCAAGGCAAACTAAAACCAAAACACAAATGCAAAAAGGCAAAGCAGAAAACTTAGCTTTTGAGAAGCAGGAATCAGACTGGTCTCCTAGAATTCCACAGAGAAATCACCAGCGAGGCAGAAAGGCGTCGGCTGCCTTATATCCAGTCAGAGATCCCTGTCGCCCAGTCATCCTCTCCCAGCTCAGGTGCTTGGTAATCAGCCTCACTACCTTCCTTCACCAGAAGAGGGAGTTCATCAGACCTCAATGGTGAAGGGGAAAATGAACTCATAACACAAACGCGTGCAAACGCAACCGTTTTTTATTACCGTCAGTTTACGCCTGTGGTAAAAAATGCAGCGTTTGCATGCGCTCGCGCTTTTTATGCGCATGAGTTCTAAAGGTGAAAAATTTTCCAACAGAAAAATCTAGATAAACAGATACCACCAATGGGACACCAATGGGCGTGTGTTATGGGATTTCTTTATATAGACCCTTGTACAGCTGAAATCTTCAGATTTTGCTCCTGTATCCTGTGTCACGATGGATCTTCGCATGGAGAGCTTTTATTTCAACCTGGATTTGGATATAAAGGTGTTTCTTGCCTTTGCATTTGCTTGTGAGCAACAAAGAAACAGAGAAAGACAGAGAAGACGGCATCAGCGTTTTTGGAGACACCCCATTATCAAAGTCCGGGAGAGCCATGCAGCCTACCATACCCTATACAGCGAGCTCCATGCCAACCCGGAGAAATTTGCGGAATATACCTGGATGTCTCAAGAGACCTTCCGGGATTTGCTTGGTCGTGTCCAAGGAGCCATCAGGAGACAGGACACCAAGCTCCATACGTCTCCTGGTCACATTAAGGTACGTAATATTTCAAAACAAACGCCTGACATAATTATTATTGCTCTGCCTTGTATTAATTGTTTTTTCCTTTATGTGTTTTGTAAAATCCCATCATAAATATTATTGTTCGTAATTTCTTTCTTTCTCTGTTTGGCAGATTCCTGGCTATTGGAGACAGCTTATCATTGCTCCATTTACAGTACCGGCTAGGAATTTCATTCCTGTCTGGAATAGTTGTGGACACCTATCGTGCTTTGTGGAATGTTCTCTGGGATGAATTTATCCCCCTACCCACCGCAGAAATGTGGCTGGAAATTGCCGAAAAATTCTGGCGAGTGTGTAATTTCCCCAACTGTTTGGGAGCAGTGGATGGAAAACACATTTAGATTACCAAACCCGCTATAACTGGATCTGAGTACTTCAACTATAAAAAATATTTTTCTGTAGTGCTCATGGCAATTGCAGATGCTGACTGTTGCTTTGTCACCGTGGCCATAGGAGCTTTTGGCCGTGGCAATGACTCCTAGACATGGGCCAATGCATGTATAGAAAAAATTAATTTCCCCCTGCCACGACCTCTTCCTAACACTCAAGGCCCGCCAATGCCATTTGTTATGGTTGGTGATGAGGCTTTTCAGATCTGTGAAAACCTACTGAAACCATACTCCAGTCGGGACTTGAACCACACAAAAAAAATTTTTAATTACAGACTGACCAGGGAACGAAGAACTATTGAGTGCTCTTTTGGGATTCTTGTTGCCAACTGGCGCATTCTTGGAACAGCCATTAATCTAAAAATGGAGACAGTCGATGAGGTTGTCAAAGCCTGTGTGGTTTTGCATAACTACATAATGGCTAAAGAGCGACCCAACATTGAACTTGATGAACCTGTTTCAAACCCATTGCCAGATTACCATCATCACCCTCTGCGGTCAACAGTAGAAGTTGCCCAAATTTGCTGCCTACTTTGTTTCTGATATCGGACGTGTGGCATGGCAAGATGAAATGGTTTAATAAAATGTTCTGTTGTGTTTGTGTATGTACCTGTACTGTTACATTGTTCCTGTAATGTTTGATGTAAATAAAACACCTGTATTGATACCTGTACCGAGTGCCCTCTGTCTTTCCACTCAAATCCACGTATGATGTCAGTGCTATGGTAGGTGAAGTCTGATTCGATCCAGCGTCTGCAGTATCTTCTGAAGTATCTATTGGCCGCAGACTGAAGAGATGATGGAGGTAATACATGGCATATCTATACTCACCAGGCCATGTGTCAGAAATAGTGAATTCAGGATGCTGGGTTTTGTGCATCCTGAATTCACTATTTCTGACACCTGGCCAGGTGAGTATAGATATGACTTGTATTACCTCCATCGTCTCTTCATTCTGCGACCAATAGATTATGCAGACTGAAGAGATGCTGGAGAAAATACAAGTCATATTTGCTTTTGACAACTCATAGCTCCATGACAAACACAAGAAGCAAAGCTGCAGTGTTCAAGTTATCTCACTCCTGGAGCTATGAGGTGGCAAAAACAAAAAGTGTACGGCGCAGTGTGTTTAGTCGGTGCCCGGTGTGTGTTGCTGGTGACAAAATACACAAAGAACCAAACAGTAGTAGGGGCAAAAAATTCAAATTTATTTACAAAAAAAAAAATAATTAACTGCGGCAACTTGGGGTAAAGTGACGGAACTGGGGGGTGTGGAGCTGAGACAACTGACTGGGTAAAGACGACAAAGTGGTTTCAGGGGAAAGGGCGATCAAACTAGTGGGGTCAGGGGGGTCAGAGATGGGAGAGGAGGCATGGGACGGGACAGACACACTGGAAGGGAGAGACAAACCGGACATCACAGACACATTGGGAAGTGAGAGGGGAGGCAGTGCGAGTTTTTTTTTCTTTCTTGTCCCTGTCCTTTGATCTGCGGTGCTGTTCACTGGGGAGCATTAGTGTGGTGTCTTCTTGCCGCATGGTGCTGGTGAACGGACTGACAGGATCCTGGTGCTGCTGCTGTGGCCGGGTGCTGGTGGACAGCCTGCCAGGGTCCAGTTGCTGCTGCTGCATGCTGGTGGTGGTGGATGTCCTGCCAGGGTTCGGTTGCTGCGGCATGTTGGTGGTGGTGGTGGTGGAGGAGGTCCAAGCAAGAGCAGCACTCGGCATGGTGGTGGCTGTGGACTGTGCAGCAGCACTTGGCATGGTGGTGGTGCTGTAGTGTTGTCCGGCAGGGTTTGGAATGGTGGTGGCCTTGCAGTGGTATGCAGCAGAACTCGTATTGAGGTCAAGCATGTCCGTGTTGGCACAGGTGGAAATGCCACCACTGACTGCTGCAAGTACCGAGTCTGCTGCATAGCCTGCATGTAAGCGGCATTACAGGTCTGCATTACAGCTGGAGATCAGGAGTAAGGTGTTCCGACATGCCCTGTTGTATTTGATTTAAAAAAATAATGTACTGGTCTCTGGAGGTCGGCTTTCAGATGTTCAAGGTGTTGGTTGACATCCTGGAAAAAGTGCATTAATATGGTTGAAAACACTTTCCAGTCTGTCTCCCTGCGCCTTGAGAAGATCGAGCTCAAGTGAATAAACTCGGGCATGAGTGTCCTGTCCGAGGCCTTCAGCCGGTGGCGGGAATACCCCGAAAAAACAGTGGCAGAGGACTGTGACAGGGGAACACCTGATGGGCCAGCTTCCTGGTCTCCAGTCTGTGTTGCCGGCCCACTTGCTGCTTCGCTGGTGGATGGCTGGGACGGGTCCATGGCTGTTCGATGAAGAACCACTCCAGATCCAGGTTCGAGGGTGTTGCTCCAGGTTCTGTGAAAAGAAAAGGAAAACATTAGTATCAAAAATTAACTATAGCAAAAGCGCCAACTCCTGAGGAATAGAAAAATACAGATTAGGGAACACAACACAACACAATACACCACAGAAATACTTACATTCTCTGGGCAAAGACCGGTCTCAAAAACGACAGCATGTGGTGATATTTATATTTTCTCATCCTTGCACCAGCACCACTGCAAACCTGGCTCTCCTGACGAAGGTCCTTGTTGAAGCGATTCTTTATCGAACGCCAATGGGTTCTGACTTTGTTCACTGTGAAAAAAAGAAAAAATTGTAAGACAATGCACTTTCGGCCAGGATCACGCAACTGTGTGTGATGCGAGAAACTCGCAGGAGTTTATCGCATCACACACAGTTGTGTGATCCCGGCCAAGGTCACTGCCGCATCACACAACATTGAAATACTTACAAAATGTCTTGCGAACCCATGGCGGGGCATTGTCCCAGCCATCCATCATCGCTCGAGCCACCTCATTCCACAGCAGCTGGATCACCACGTTGTCCAAGTGCTGCTGAACCCGGGTGTCCCACAACGGGACTCGCTCCTTGACCAAGGAAATTAGGAGGTCATTATCAATAAGGTCTTCATCCCGTTCTGGAATCTAGAAAAGAAAGAAAGACTTTAATGTTGTGAAGATAAAAAAATGAAAAAGGAAGAAAAGAAGAGATCCAGAAAACAGGTAAGATTAAGTAAAGTCAAGAAAAAAAATTAGTAGTCAAGACCAAAAAGGGAAGAAAGAAACAAAGTGAAGAAATAAAAAACAGGCAAGAATAGTACAGTCAGGAAAAAAAAGTCAGACAAAATTGTAAGACAATGCACTTTCGGCCGGGATCACGCAACTGTGTGTGATGCGAGAAACTCGCAGGAGTTTATCGCATCACACACAGTTGTGTGATCCCGGCCAAGGTCACTGCCGCATCACACAACATTGAAATACTTACAAAATGTCTTGAGAACCCATGGTGGGGCATTGTCCCAGCCATCCATCATCGCTCGAGCCACCTCATTCCACAGCAGCTGGATCACCACGTTGTCCAAGTGCTGCTGAACCCGGGTGTCCCACAACGGGACTCGCTCCTTGACCAAGGAAATTAGGAGGTCATTATCAATAAGGTCTTCATCCCGTTCTGGAACCTAGAAAAGAAAGAAAGACTTTAATGTTGTGAAGATAAAAAAATGAAAAAGGAAGAAAAGAAGAGATCCAGAAAACAGGTAAGATTAAGTAAAGTCAAGAAAAAAAAAATAGTAGTCAAGACCAAAAAGGGAAGAAAGAAACAAAGTGAAGAAATAAAAAACAGGCAAGAATAGTACAGTCAGGAAAAAAAAGTCAGAGTATAATCAGTCAAGTATACTTATACGCCGTCTTGCCACCCGAACTTGTGCTGGCTGCTTCTGCTCTGCCTCCGCTGCAGTGGAAGAACTGTTCTGAAAAAGATAAAAAAATTATAATTATCCAAGTCCCCCCTCTAACTTTTGGTTTGACCAATTCAATCATACTAAAGGTGATGTCAGCCAATCGCCCTCCATGGATATTATTCATATGACGAGCAACTGGCATGTAATGTTTATTCTTGATGTCAGCCAGCTTCTCACCCACTCTCACCCTTAGTTCTCTTATGGTCTTACCAATGTAGTTCATGGGGCAGGTACATGTTGCCTTGTAAACCAACCCCATGGATCTACAGTTACCAAAATCTTTAATACAATAGATCTTGCCATTTGCTGAGCTACTGAAGGTATTGCCTTGGCTCATATAGTCACATCTTGAACAGTTTCCACATCTAAAGAAACCCAAAGGTTTCCTATCCAACCAGGTACCCGCTTTCTTTGTCCTCTGATAAAGGCTATGCACCAGTCTATCTCCAATAGATCTACTCCTTCTGTATGTGATGCTCGGTTTTGGGGACACAGAATTTTTTAAATTTGGATCCGCTAAGAGTATCCCCCAATGCTTCTTAAAAATTTGGTAGACTCTATCCACTTGTCTATCAAATGTTCCCACGAGCCTAACCAGATCCCTATTAGCATCAGCATGGATGTCTTTAGTTGTCAAAAGGGACTGTCTATCCCTGGATAGAGCCTCATTATAAGATCCATCCAGCACATTACATAGGTAACCACTTGATCTAAACCTGTGGTACAGATCTTCCGCTTGTCTTCTAAAGGTACCCATGTCTGAGCAGTTCCTCCTGATACGGAGAAACAGCCCCTTGGGGATCCCTTTCTTAAAAGGGACTGGGTGATTACTTGTCCACCTCAACAAGTTGTTTGTCGCCGTAGGTTTACTGTTATGAATGGGTCACCGAGGAGGATAGCAGGTCAGGCTAATCCACAGAAACCAGAGAGGTTGGTAACTAAGCGGATTGCAGACCCCTGATCCTGTCCACACAACTAGCAGTAGCCGTGGAGCGTACCTACGATGATCCTAGATGCCTCGGCACAGCCGGAGTGCTATCTAAGCCTAAAGCAAGAAAGGGGAAATCTAAACTGCCCTGGAGCAGACCCCAAAGGAATAGATAGACCCCAAACATATATTGTCGGTGAGACAAGATGAAAACACAAACGCAGGCATAAAAATAGACTGAGCAAATGATGGGGCCCACACTGACTCGACAAGACAGGAAAGGAAAGACACTGTCTGCAATCACGCAAAAAACCCTGCAAAAATCCAACACGTCTGATGCACAAAAAACACTGAAGTCACACGACTTCACCCCCACTATATCAGCACTCTGGTATATTCTGAATGCAAAGCAAAAAGAGACCAATATAACAGGGGACAAAGCAAACTGGCACAACAATAACATATGGCCGGTGAAACAGTACAGCCCCAGCCGGAGCTGGCTGACCCTCACAAAGCAGAGATAGACAAAACCAGATCAAATGCAAACACAGTAGCAAATGAACCACTTAGCTGAATATGCAGGGACAGAGCAGGAGACATCAGACCTCAGGAGGCACAGGAAGAAAATCACCAGCAGGGATAGAGGGAGTCGGCTGTCTTAAATCCCAATCAGAAACCCCAGATCTCCAATCGTCTTCCTCATTATTAGGTGGCAATCCTCTGTCAATCAGATCAGATCCACTACCTCTAGTAACCACCAGAGGGAGCCCAAAAAGCGAACTCGCAACCCCTCTGTCAATCTTACCAGCTCCACTACCTTCAGTAATCACCAGAGGGAAGCCAGAGAGAGAATTCACAACAGTATCCCCCCTTGAGGAGGGGTCACCGAACCTTCATCCATGCCACCAGGCCAGTCAGGATGGGCCCGGTGAAAGGCACAAATCAATCATTCGGCATGAATGTCAGAACCAGAGATCCAATAATTATCCTACTGGCCATATCCCTTCCATTTGACAAAGCACTGGAGTCTCCGTCTAGCCAAACGAGAATCCAATATTTTCTCTACCTCATACTCCAAATTGCCTTTAACCAATAGAGGGTCAGGAGGCACCGCAATGGGAACTACTGGCTCTACAAACCTCTTTAACAAGGATTTATGGAACACGATATGAATCTTAAACGTAACTGGAAGAGCCAAACGGAATGAAACGGGATTAAGGATTTCCAAAATCTTATAAAGTCCAATGAATCTTGGTTTGAATTTTAGAGACGCAACCTTCATAGGAATATTCTTTGAAGACAACCAAACCATATCACCAACCTTAAACTGGGGACCAATGGTCCTATGCCGGTTGGAAAACCGTTGGGCTTTTTCCTAAGAGTGGGACAACTTATCCACCACTTGGTCCCAAATCTGCTGCATTCTCTCTACCACAGAATCCACACTTGGGCAGGCCAAAGATTCTTTCCTGAAGAAAATCGAGGATGAAACCCAAAGTTCCCGAAAAAAGGCGACAACAAAGTGGCAGAACTAGCCCTATTGTTTAGCGCAAATTAGGCCAAGCGCAAAAATGAGACCCAGTCATCCTGATCAGCAGATATGAAACATCTCAAATAGGATTCCAAAGTCTGGTTTGTTCTCTCAGTCTGCCCATTGGTCTGAGGATGAAATGCAGAGGAGAAAGATAACTGAATTCCCAGTTTGGAACAAAAAGCTCTCCCAAATCTGGAAGCAAACTGGACTCCTCTGTCCGACACAATGTTCTCAGAAATCCCGTGCAACCAAACCACCTGTTGTAAAAACAAGGGCACCAACTCAGAAGAAGATGACAACTTTGGGAGTAGTACAAGATTGACCATCTAAGAAAATCTATCACAGATCACCCAGATACCAGTCATCCTCTGAGAGACAGGAAGATCAGAAATAAAATCCATTGAGATATGAGTCCATGGCCTCCGGCAGGGGCATCAACAACCCACTAAAATGAGAACAGGGCTTGGACCGAGAACAAATCCCACAGGACTGCACAAAATTCCTGACATCACGAGATAAGGCAGGCCACCAAAAAGACCGACTCACCAAATCTCTGGTATCAAAAATACCTGGATGACCAGCCAACAGAGAGCAATGAATTTCAGACATTACTCTTTTCCTCCACTGGTCAGGGACATACAATTTTCCCATAGGGCAACGTTCAGGTTTGTCTTCCTGAAATTCCTCCAGGGCACGTCTCAAATCGGGTGAGATGGCGGAAAGAACTACACCCTCATTTAGAATGGTAGTAGGCTCAGTCACATCAAGAGAATCTGCAAAGAAACTCCTAGAAAGGGCGTCCGCCTTAACATTCTTAGTGCCCGGAAGAAAAGAGACCACAAAATTAAAACGCGTGGAAAAACAAGGCCCACCTAGCCTGTCTAGGATTCAAGCGTTTGGCTGATTCAAGATAAATCAAATTCTTGTGGTTGGTGAGGACCACAACTTGATGTCTAGCTCCCTCCAACCAATGTCTCCACTCTTCAAATGCCTATTTCATGGCCAACAATTCCCGATTCCCCACGTCATAGTTATGTTCAGATGGGGAGAATTTTCGAGAAAAGAAGGCACAGGGATTCATCTTAGAAGTCACTGGATCTCTTTGGGACAAAACGGCTCCTGCACCAATCTCAGAAGCATCTACCTCCACCTGAAATGGGAGTGAGGCATCAGGTTGCTGTAGAACCAGAGCAGAAGTGAATCTCCGCTTAAGCTCCTGGAATGCTGAAACTCCCTCTGGAGACCAATTCACCACATCAGCGCCCTTTTTGGTCAAATCAGTCAGTGGTTTAACAATACCAGAAAAATTACTTATAAATTTACGGTAGAAATTAGCAAAACCCAAAAACTTCTGGAGAGCCTTCAAAGAAGTGGGCTGAACCCAATCATAAATGGCCTGTATATTGGCCAGGTCCATTTCAATAGCAGACGGGGACAAAATGAATCCCAAAAATGAAATCCTCTGTACACCTAAGAGGCACTTCGATCCCTTAGCAAACAGATAATTTTCCCTCAAATCCGGAACATAGTCCGGACATGTTCCACATGAGAATCCCAATCACTGGAAAAGATCAAAATATCATCCAGATAAATGATCAAAAACAGAAGGGGCATTAGTGAGCCCAAAAGGCATCACCAGGTACTCAAAATGTCCCTCCGGAGTATTAAACGCCATCTTCCATTCATCCCCGTGCTTGATGCGAATAAGATTATATGCCCCCCCCCCGAGGTCATGCTTGGTTAACCAGCAAGCACTTTTACCTCTGGAAAATAAATCAGAAATCAGGGGCATTGGGTACTGATATTTATCAGTGATTTTGTTAAGGGAACGATAGTCAATAAATGGCCTTAAAGAACCATCTTTCTTGGCCACAAAAAAAAAACCCAGCACCTAAAGGTGAAGAGGATGGTCTAATATGACCCTTCTCCAACGAATCCTTCATATAAGATCGCATAGCATCATGTTCGTGTACCGATAAGTTGAAAAGCCGACCCTTGGGAAATTTACATCCGGGCATCAACTCAATTGCACTGTCATAACTCCTATGAGGAGGCAAAGACGCAGACTTACTCTCAATGAATACATCAGAAAAATCAGCCAAATAGTCAGGAATATCATGAGACTGGGGAGAGGTGTAGAAAACAGGAGCGTCACTAAGAACACATTGACAACCCCAACTCACCACAGACACAGATTTCCAATCTAAAACAGGATTATGAGTTTGCAACCAAGGGAAACAGAGATCAATAGTCTGCCGCAAAAACGAGCCACAAAAATCTTCTCGGATCGTCATTTTTCTGGTTTGGAATCGCTTGTGAAAAGTTGGGAAAAAAAAGAAGTTGTCAAAATAGAAAAAAAAAACAGGAAATTGTCACTGAACAAAAGAATCCGCCCTTTCTCCGGTGCCATTTTCTTCTGGTCTTCACAGTGTGCAGAGTTCTGTGTCCTTTGTTTGTCGCAAACTTTGGATTTCAGTTTTCTGAACATGTCGAGGCATTTTGAAGATGATGAGATTCTTTGTTGGTTGCTTAACCAGCATTTAGAGCATGAGCGGAGAGCAGCAGCTGCCCTTTCACCAAGAAGGCTGTTGGTGCCCCCAATTCTGTTGCAGCGAATGTGGAAGGGTCATTTCCATATGCTGTACAGTACAGTGACCTGCGTCAGCACCAGGAGAAATTCTTTAAATACTGCCGTATGTCCGTGGCAACCTTTGATTTGCTGTTGGCAGAGGTGCGGCCCTGGATTACATTCAAGGATACCAGAATGCTTTGCTGCTTTTCTCCAGAACAGCAGCTTTTTGTGACATTAAGGTAAGGCCAACCTTATGTTAAATATCAAATTTAGACTTATAATGTTTCAGAATAGATTACTAATATGTACTTCCCCCTTTTTTTAAATTACAGATTCCTTGCAACAGGCAACTCTTTTTTAGCACTTCATTTTGAGCTCCTGTTAGGTATTAATACAGTGTCCAAGATAGTTGCACATACCTGTTTGGTATTATGGGAGCGCCTAAAGGAAATTGTCTTAGCTCCACCAAAGCAGGAAGACTGGCTAGCTATAGCAGCGGACTTCCAAAAAACCCACACTTTCCACACTATATCAGTGCGCTGGATGGGAAGTATATCCGGGTCAAAAAAACAGCTGGCTCCAAATTTTTCAATTACAAACATTATTTTTCTATTGTTCTATTGGCTATTGCTGACAGCAATTACAATTTTGTAATGGTCAGCATTGGGGCTTATGGGAGCACATCTGATGAAAGGATCTGGAGTTGCTCTCGAATTGAGCATAAATTGAAGAACAACCAATTAAATGTCCCTGAACCTTCTGCATTACCGGATTACACCAACCGCCAATTTCCATATGTCCTGGTTGCTGATGAGGGATTTGGACTCTCCCCAAATGTCATGCGGCCTTTCCCCCGAGGATCTTTAGATTCACACAAGAAGATCTTTAATTATAGACTCACAAGAGCATGAAGGTACATTGAGTGTGCCTTTGGGATCCTGTCGGGAAAGTGGCGTGTACTAGAGTTGAGCGAAACGGGTCGAAAAAATTCAAAAGTCGCCGACTTTCGCCAAAGTCGGGTTTCATGAAACGAAACCCGACCTCAGCGTGAGGTCGGCCATGAGGTCGGCGACTTTAGCACCAAAGTCGAGTTTCAAAACATGCTTCAGCGCCCTTTTTCAGCCAATGAGAAAGAACGGACACTGTGGGCAATGTGATGACATAGGCAGCGGTCCCCACCATCTTTGAGAAGGGCATGCAAGTGATTGGCTTGCTTTGGGGGCGTCACAGGGGGTATAAAAGGGCGTGCACGCCGACCGCCATCTTACTTCTGCTGATCTCAGTATAGGGAGAGATGCTGCTGCTGCAGATTCTGTTGGGAGAGCGTTAGGCAGGGAAGAAGAAAAAAAATCAGCTGTATTTTGCCTGTACAACACACCAGTCACTGTGCAGTGCAAGGGGAGGCTATATTTTGGTGGATCAGCTCTGTTGGTTGTTAGGCTGCCTTATAAGGCTACCTGATAGCTGCATTGCTGGTTTCACACTGCTTTGCAAACTGCTTTTTTAAAAGAAATCCTTTTTTTTTGTCCAGGTGAGATACTGAGCGTGCATTTTTTCACACCGTAAAGCGATGTACGCTGCTCTCTCAGTACCATGTAACGGCTGTTATCACGGCCACAGTGAAGCTAAGGGTGTGACTCTGTAAGGATAAGTCGAGGAGTTGTTCCGTTCTTACAGACCTCCACCTTATAGTTTTGTCTGTTTTTCAAACAGTCTAGTCTATTTGCTGTTTGATTACATTCAAAACTATAGCGAGACAGCGTGTGTCAGTCCGTATACTAAAAAAACACGGAGCTTGACAATTTAACATACACCGGACAGCGGTGTACGTGCATGCTGCTCTCTCAGTACCGTGTAACGGCTGTTATCATGGCCACAGTTAAGCTAAGGGTGTGACTCTGTAAGGATAAGTCGAGGAGTTGTTCCGTTCTTACAGACCTCCACCTTATAGTTTTGTCTGTTTTTCAAACAGTCTAGTCTATTTGCTGTTTGATTACATTCAAAACTATAGAGAGACAGCGTGTGTCAGTCCGCATACTAAAAAAACACGGAGCTTGACAATTTAACATACACCGGACAGTGGTGTACGTGCACGCTGCTCTCTCAGTACCGTGTAAGGGCTGTTATCACGGCCACAGTGAAGCTAAGGGTGTGACTCTGTAAGGATAAGTCGAGGAGTTGTTCCGTTCTTACAGACCTCCACCTTATAGTTTTGTCTGTTTTTCAAACAGTCTAGTCTATTTGCTGTTTGATTACATTCAAAACTATAGAGAAACAGCGTGTGTCAGTCCGTATAGTAAAAAAACACGGAGCTTGACAATTTAACATACACCGGACAGCGGTGTATGTGCACGCTGCTCTCTCAGTACCGTGTAACGGCTGTTATCATGGCCACAGTGAAGCTAAGGGTGTGACTCTGTAAGGATAAGTCGAGGAGTTGTTCCGTTCTTACAGACCTACAATCTAGGGAGATTCCAATCCTGCCCTGTCCTATATAACATTTTTCACACCTGCCAAATTCATCCAGTGATACAGCGGTGTGATATACACTGGGCCTGACACAATACATCAGTGTCCAGAAGTGTGTAAGGACATTCCATTTCTCCCATCCTATATAACATTTTTCACACCTGCCAAATTCATCCTTTCATACAGCGGTGTGATATACACTGGGCCTGACACAATACATCAGTGTCCAGAAGTGTGTAAGGACATTCCATTTCTCCTGTCCTATATAACATTTTTCACACCTGCCAAATTCAGCCTGTCATACAGCGGTGTGATATACACTGGCCTGACACAATACATCAGTGTCCAGAAGTGTGTAAGGATAATCCATTTCTGCCGTCCTATGTCACATTTTTCACACCAGCCAAATTCAGCCTGTCATACAGCGGTGTGATATACATTGGGCCTCACACAATACATCAGTTTCCAGAAGTGTGTAAGGACAATCCATTTCTGCCGTCCTATGTCACATTTTTCACACCAGCCAAATTCAGCCTGTCATACAGCGGTGTGATATACATTGGGCCTCACACAATACATCAGTGTCCTGAAGTGTGTAAGGACAATCCATTTCTGCCGTCCTAAGTCACATTTTACACACCAGCCAAATTCAGCCTGTCATACAGCGGTGTGATATACACTGGCCTGACACAATACATCAGTGTCCAGAAGTGTGTAAGGACAATCCATTTCTGCCGTCCTATGTCACATTTTTCACACCAGCCAAATTCAGCCTGTCATACAGCGGTGTGATATACATTGGGCCTCACACAATACATCAGTGTCCAGAAGTGTGTAAGGACAATCCATTTCTGCTGTCCTATGTCACATTTTTCACACCAGCCTAATTCAGTCTGTCATACAGCGGTGTGTTATACATTGGGCCTCACACAATACATCAGTGTCCAGAAGTGTGTAAGGACATTCCATTTCTCCCGTCATATATCACATTTTGCACACCAGCCAAATTCAGCCTGTCATACAGCGGTGTGATATACACTGGCCTGACACAATACATCAGTGTCCAGAAGTGGTAGGAGAATTAAATTCTCCCCTGTCCTATATACACCTTGTACCTTGTTTTACAGTTCCATATCGTTGCTGGAATTGTGGGTACATTTTTCCAAAAAATGAGGAAGTGTTGCATAAGAGGCCGTGCTAGTGGGCGGGTGTTGCCAGCTGTTAACGATGGTGTTGGTGTTGGATCTGCTGGTAGTGGCAAAAGCAAAATAACACCTAATGCAGGAGGCGTTAAGCCTGTGTCATCGTCTGGCTCCACAAGGCCTCGAAGGCTCCCTTTTCTGGAAGTAGGTAAACCGCTTTTAAAGCTGGAGCTTCAGGAACAAGTTTTGGCCTACATAGCTGACTCGGCCTCCAGCTCTATCGCCTCCTCTTCTGAACTTGTTAAAAATAAAAGCACTGAGTCGTCTTTGGAGGCTCATGGTCATGAACCACACCTTTCTTTGTGTCCTTCACCCCAACCAAAATCGAAGGATGCGGCAGGCCACACAACAGATTACTCCATGGAGCTGTTTTCACATACCATACCTGGGTTATCAAGTGAAATGGTGAATTACCCAGGCCAAGATGAATCTGACATGGAGTGCACTGATGCACAGCCACTGATAGATGATTCTGCTGGTACATTCACTCAGAGCACGACATTGTCCTCGCAGTGTACTGAGCCAGATTCTGACCCTGATGAAACTCAGGTGCCCCTTCCCGCATACTATACCACCATACACGGTGACACAGAGGAAGGTGAACATGACATTGAAGAGGAGGTGATGGATGACCCAGTTGTTGACCCAGATTGGCATCCATTGGGGGAAGAGGGTGCTGCTGCCAATAGCTCCGAATAGGAGGAGGAGCATCCGCAGCAGGCATCGACATCGCAACAGCTGTTATCTGGCAGGCACGGAGCAGTCCAAAAACGGGTTGCAAAAAGCCAAAAAGTAGCTGGACTGCTTGGCCAGACGGTCAAAATAGCACAGCGTGCAAGGACGCAAAATGTCTTCCATAGTAGGAAGAGTGCAGTGTGGCACTTTTTTGAACAAAATCCTAATGATCAGGCCAAGGTTATCTGTAAGAAGTGCGCAAAGACCTTTAGCCAAGGGAAAAATCTGAAAAATTTGAATACCAGTTGCATGCTTAGACATTTAACCACCATGCACTTGCAAGCATGGACGGAACACCAAACCTCAAGTACCACATGTGCAAATGCTCCCAAAGAAGGTAGTCAGCAACGCTACATTGTTTCCCCCACTGTAAGCCCACCGTTTAGCACAGCAGCAAATGTTGAGGTGTCGTTGCAAGGCCAAAGCTGTCAGGGAATCACAATGTTATATCAACGAAAGACTGAATCTAGGCCATCAGAAGGAACACCAACTCCATCACCATCATCAACCCCCTCTCAGTCTGCCCTGTCCACCGCTAGTTCCACCAAAGGCATCTCTCAAGTACAGCTCACCCTGCCAGAGACTATGAGTAGGACAAGAAAGTACTCATCCTCTCATCTGCGTACACTGGGTTTGAACGCCCACATTGCCAAACTAATCTTGTAAGAGATGATGCCCTATAGGTTGGTGGAAAGCGCAGCTTTCATCGAACTCATGGCCTGCGCAGTACCACGCTATGAACTACCCAGTCGCCACTTCTTTTCTCGCAAAGCCATCCCAGCCCTCCACCTTCATGTGAAGGACCGCATTGTCCATGCACTCAAGCAATCAGTGAGTGGAAAGGTGCACCTCACAACTGATGCATGGTCCAGTAGGCATGGCCAGGGCCGTTACGTGTCCATCACTGCGCACTGGGTTAATGTGGTGGATGCAGGGTCCACAGGGGACAGCGGTGGTGGGACTGTGCTACCTAGCCCACGGTATAGGAAAGAGTTGGCTGTAGGCGTTCGACCCTCCTCCTACTCCTCTAGAAGCAAAAGCTCGTCCCCAGAGCGCAGTCGCAGCAGCACTCCATCCGCAGCTGCCAGTGTTGCACACGAGGTGTCCCCCTATCGATCAGCTAGTGGAAAGCGTCAGCAGGCTGTGTTGAAGATGATGTGTTTGGGCGACAGACACACCGCGGAGGTACTGGCCGACTACTTTCAGCAACAAACTGAGTCATGGCTGGGCAGTCTACATCTTGAGGCAGGCAAGGTAGTCTGCGATAACGGCCATAATTTTGTGGCTGCCATAGCCCTTTCAAAACTCAGACACATACCTTGCTTGGCTCATACCTTGAACCTGGTGGTGCAGTGCTTCATCAATAATTATCCAGAGTTAACAGGCCTGCTCCAGAAGGTTCGAAAACTGTGCTCGCACATCTGCCGGTCACCCGTACACTCCAGTCGTATGCAGAAGCTGCAGCGATTGCTACACCTTCCCAAGCACCGGCTAATTATCGACGTTGCAACAAGGTGGAACTCCACCCTGCACATGGTTGAGCGGCTGTGCAAAGAGGCAGGCCATAATGCATTTGTGGGAGGATACCCGGACAGGCACTTTGAGGGCAGACATGGAGTTGACAGGTGTGCAGTGGTCAAAGCTGAAAGACCTCTGTAAAGTCCTTCAGTGTTTTGAGGAATGCACACGGCTGGTAAGCGCAGACGACGCCATCATAAGCATGAGCATCCCACTTATGCGTCTGCTCATGCAAACTTTGACGCACATTAAGGAGCAAGCGTCTGCAGCCGAGGTAGACGAAGAGGAGGAGGAAATCCTTGATGACAGTCAGCCATTGTCTGCTCCGGGACCTCTCCTGGACGAGGTGGAGGTAGAAGAGGAAGAGGAGGAGGAGGGTGATGATGGGGATGATTATTTAGGGGAGGAGGATGCTTCTCGTGTGTCCAGAGAAAATGTTGGTGTGGCAAGGTCTGGTACAGGGTTTGTGCGTGACTGGAGGGATGTGGATTTGCCAGAAAGTGCTCCTCCACCAAGCAGTCGCACTGCATCATTGACACCGGGAACATCGGCCCACATGTCAGATTATGCCTTGCAGATCCTAAAAAGGGACCCCCGCATTGCCAAAATGATGAACGATGACGACTACTGGTTGGCCAGCATCCTGGATCAACGCTATAAAGGCAAATTCCAAAACATCATGCCACAGGAGAACCTTGACCTAATATTGGCTAACAAACAAGCTACTCTGGTAAACCGGTTGGTTGAGGCATTCCCAACACACAGCAGCGGTGATGGTTCTCACACGAGCCGTAGGGGCCAGGGGCAGCTTGGAAGAGGTGTTTGTGGTGCACACATCAGAAGTGGCGTTGGAGACAGGGATTTCATGACCATGTTGTGGACTGATTTTTCAAGTCCCGCTCACACGACTGGTAATACTGCATCGATGGAAAGTGACAGTAGACAGCACTTGTCAACTATGGTTACAAACTACTTTTCCTCCCATGTCGATGTTCTCCCTCACAGGTCATTCCCCTTTGACTATTGGGCCGCTAAACTGGACACCTGGCCTGAATTGTCACAATATGCGCTACAGGAGCTCGCTTGCCCAGCTGCAAGTGTGCTATCGGAAAGAGTCTTGAGTGCTGCTGGATCAATCCTGACAGAAAAAAGGACCCGTCTGTCAACCCAAAATGTGGATGATCTAACCTTCATTAAAATGAACCATGCATGGGTTTCCAAGGATTTTGTCCCACCTTCCCCTGATGACACATAGGTTGACAGAAAAATGGCTTGCTTTGGTCCTCCTCTTCCTGGGACTTGAACAATTTCGCCTTTTGCATCAGCTGAATGTCCAACATCAACATATGCCACTTTCTAAAACTCCCTAACTGTGCTGCCTCCCCCCCATGGCCGGGGTCACCACCTAGCGCACGAAACCGTGCGAGTGCCGTTGCCCTGGACAGGTGGGTAGGCCGGCTCTTGGGCGCGGGCACTGGCACAGGGTCCCTCATAGTGCAATCAAGTGTCTCTGACGGTGGTGGTGCACACCCGCCGTCAGACACACCGCCGTACTATGAGGGGCCCAGTGCCAGTACCAACGCCCACGAGTGGGCCCCCCTTGCTTGGGCAGGGTCCCAGCATTTGCAATCTTTACCTCTCCCTGCTCCTCCGCTGTGTAGTCTGGGCCGTCAAATCCATACTGGGCCTGACACCATCTCAGCCTGCCTCCTGATCTATAGACATATATTTTGAATGTGTACACTATGCTATCCATACATGTTATCCGGTGATACGGTACCCTTTCTCACCTTTGTGCAATCACGTGTAATCCATACTGGGCCTGACACCGTCTGAGCCTGCCTCCTGATCTATAGACATATATTTTGAATGTGTACACTATGCTATCAATACATGTTATCCGGTGATACGGTACTCTTTCTCACCTTTGTGCAATCACGTGTAATCCATACGAGGCCTGAGAACGGCTGGCGAGCTGTTAAGCAAGCTACAGCACCTGTGGTTTGCACACGTAAGTTTTTCATTTTTTCAGGAATGATGGTTAGGCCTAATTCCGGAACTGCGGTTGACCTGCACTTACTGGGAAATCATCGTTCGCGGCCACGGACATGTAAGGGCATGACACACCAGTTATTGGCCAATCTCACGTGCCAGAGCCTCGCGTGTCCCTCTAGTAAGCCGGACTCGGACCGCGGGGCATGACGGAGTCTCGTTCGTTAACGGAATTAAGCTTGCAATGTGTGCATCTTTTTTGTTGCTGGATGGTTGAGGTTGCCCGTGTTGAGTCAAATTACGCCACAGGCTCCACTCCTGGTGGTGCCCTTCTGGACATTCCTTTAAGGTTCAGCTTTGTAACCATACTGCCCACGTAAAAAAAAAAAAAACTTTGCCTTCATGAACGCTGTTTGGAGGGTCGTGACTCGTGGGAATAATGCCGCCCAATCAGTTAACCTGCTAGAGAGATCCTTCGTTGCTCCCAAGCATGACATCACACTCCCTAGGAGGAAGGTAATGCCACTGTGGTGACCGTACTCCTGGGGGCGACACAAGTGCACTGATGCCCAGCCACTGCTCGATGAATCTGCTGGTACATTGACCCAGACCACTACATTCCCCTCGCACTCTACACGGCCTGAATCTGACCCTGATGAAACTCAGGTTACCCTTTCCATATACTGTTCCATCTTACACGGTGACAAAGAGGAAGCTGCAGATGAAAGTGCAGGTTCGGCCCACCCGCCGTCAGACACACCACCGTACTATCAGGAGCCCTGTGCCAGTGCCGTCGCCAACGAGTGGGCCCCCCCTGCTTGCTCAGGATCACAGCACTTGCAAGGTTGAAATACTGTGCAGTGAGATGGAAGATGGGGACGACGAGGAGTCCAGACTAGCACAGGGATTCCCTAGCGAGGAGACTTATTTCATTGTTTTCAATGTTGGGACAGCAATTTTTGGGGAGCACTATACTCTGGAGAATGATAGATGGGGCCCACCATACACTGGAACATTCCAAAGGTGGACATTAGACACTGGAGCAGCATTTACAGGGCCCATTATACACTAGAGCATTAGAAATGGGGCCCATTATGTATGGAGCATTATTTGGGCCCATAAGCCAGTAGAGCTTCATCCATGGGAACCAACATATACTGTAGCATTATGTGGACCTCATCATATACTGTTTCAAACATTATATAGGACCAATGATTCTGTATGGAGAAATAGATGGGCCTCGTCATGAGATGTAAAAAGTGAAGTATTTTTCTTTGTACTACTGTATACCACTATTTCTCTGCCGTATCGGAGCATGATGAGTTGTGGTATGTGTTAAAGGGGCACTCTTTCGCCCAGGGCACATGAAAACATGGAGCCAGCCCTACCCCCCCACAAATTTAGCCAAATAACCCCCATTTTTCAGTGCGTAACTAGTATTATGAAGTAAATAAAGGGTGACAAGCTTCAGTAATAAGAATTTATGCTTTTGGCATTCAAATGGGCACTGTAAGTGTGTTTCCTGTCCTCCTCTCACTGCCGACTTTTCTTCCCCATTGACTTACATTGGGTTTCTTGTTTCAGTCGGACCCCCGACTTTTCCCTATAGTCGGCCGATTTCGTTCGACCCGACTTTTGCAAAAGTCGGGTTTCGCGAAACCCAACTCGACCCGAAAAAAGGCAAAGTCGCTCATCTCTAGCGTGTACTCATGAGCTGCATGGAAGTGGGACCACAGAGTGCAACTAATATTGGAAAGGCATGTGTGGTGTTACACAACTTTGTTCGGCATCATGAAGTTAACCAAGAACACTTGCTTTCTGAAGACAACTTGATTTCTGTTGAAACTCCGTTGGACAACACAGTCAACACCTCGGATCAGCAAGCCAATTGTGGACGCCCTTCTGCAGCTGCAATTGCAATTCGAGAGGATTTTGCAAATTATTTTGTGTCTTCCCAGGGAGTCATCACATGGTCCCACTCTGACCCTGGTAAGCTCCAGGAACCTCTTTTACCTTATACCTTTGCCTTATTACATTGTGGGACGATCACTTAACGTATGATATTTCCCACAGATTTCTCATATCCTGAAAGTGGCGTTCCACTTCACCACTATATTGCTTAATCTGGTAGGCGGCTTTTCCTCCACATTATTTTATACTGCCCATACGTTCTTCATTTGATACTGTTTCTCTACCATAAATCACTGAATTTTTATTCTCTAATTACAGATCACCATCACGGCGCATGTGTCTGTACACTCCTTACCATTAGTTCATTTAGGTAGGTCTGGATCTCGCAGTCTGATCCTTCTCCCTTACTGCTACTCCATCTCTTGGCATTGGATCTTTTTCAGTACCTCTCTCCATTTGTAATATTTGACCATTTTGGTGGTTTGAATCCACTGGTTTTACTGCATTTTCTTGTGACCCTAGTTCATGTACTTACTTATTTTTGTATATACCTTGGTTTCGTTTTATTTTTTTGTTTTCATTATTGTCATATATTTTTATGTAGTGCACTGATGAAGGTCTTGAATGACTGAAACGTTTGTGACTACTGTATGTACTGCACATTATGTTATCCTTTTTCACCACAATAACATACCTCCCAACTTTTGAAGAAGGGAAAGAGGGACAAAGGCTGTGGAAAATGTTAGGCCATGCCCCCGACCACACCCATTTAGCACTGCTGATCACACTGACTGGTACTGGGGGCATAGTGGCTGGCATTATGGTAACAGTGGCTGGTACTAAGGAAAAGAAAGAACGAAAACAGAGCGAGAGAGAGAAAGGAGAGCAAGAGAGAAAGAACAGAGAGAGAAAGAAAGAGGGGAAAGAAAGAACAGAGAGCGAAAGAAAGAACAGAGAGAGAAAGAAAGAAAAAACAGAGAGAGAAAGAAAGGAGAAAAATAAAGAGGGGAAATAAAGAACAGAGAAAAAGAAAGAAAGAACACAGAGAGAAAGGGGACAGAAAAAAAGAACAGGGAGAGAGAAAGAAAGAGGGGAAAGAAAGAAAGTAAGAAAGAGGGGAAAGAAAGAACAGAGAGAGAACAGAAAGAGAGGAAAGAAAGAAAGAAAGAAAGAAAGAAAGAAAGAAAGAAAGAAAGAAAGAAAGAAAAAGAAAGGAAAGAAAGAACAGAGAAAGAAAGACAGAACAAAGAGAGAGAAATGAAAAAAGAAAGATTAGAGAGAGAAAGAACAGAGAGAGAAAGACAGAACAGAGAATGAGAAAGAAACAGAGAGAAAGAACAGAGAAAGAAACAGAGAGATAGAGAAAGAAAGAAATAAAGAAAGATTCTATAAAGATACTATAGCAGCCCGGCTCCCATTGTATTGCCCACCTGAGCCTCCTGGTGCAGGACATATCATGATCCGCTCACATGGCCGGCATCCCTGATTCCATGGCGATCCTGCTGTCCGCGCTGTCGGAGGAGGAAATGATGATGGATCTGAAGTATTCCTGGTTCCCTCACAATCTCCTCATGAAAGTACCTAATTTCCGGTCAGCTTCCAGCACATCACTTCCAGTGGAACGCCATGTGTGAGTTTTAAAGTGCTCCTTGGGGCTCCGCTGTGTATTCCTGTATCTGTGGGAAAAGCCCACTTTGTATGCCTCATACACACTTGGCTCTGCTCTGTAAATCCAGTACACACATGGCTCCACTCCGTACACACACGGTTCCGCTCCGTACACTTCTTACACGTGTGGCTCCGTTTCACACACCTCGTGCACACGCGATTCCGCTCAGTGCACACACGGCTCCGCGCCATACACCTCGTACACGCGTGGCTCCGCTTCACACACCTCGTACACATGCTAATCCTCTCAGTACACACGCGGCTCCGCTCCATACACCTCATACACACGTGGCTCCGGAAACCTTGTACACCTCGTACACGCGTGGCTCCGCTCCATGCACCTCATACACATGTGGCTCCGTACACATGCGGCTCTGCTCCGTACACCTTGTGCACGCTCAGCTCCGCTCCATACACCTTGTACACACGTGGCTCTGCTCCTTACACCTCGTACACACATGGCTCTGCTCCTTACGCCTCGTACACACACGGTTCTGTTACATCCACACTGTAACCCCCTCCTGACCCCACACAGAAACTTTACCTCATCCAACACCATGGCAACCAGCATAGCAGAGTCCTGCAGAGTGCAGACAGATACGGAGGCCCCGATCATGTGACCCTCTCACAAGTCCTGTGCGCCCAAAACACAGCCCAGACACATCATTGCAGGCTGCAATGGGTCTATCTGGGACTGCAAGGGTGGCGTTGGTGGATGGGGGGGCGTGGCGGCTCAGTGCAATGTGGGAAAAATAGCATCCCAGGCGGGACGTGGGAGGGGGGTGTCAAAAACGGGACTGTCCCGCGGGAATCGGTACAGTTGAGACCTATGCAATAATCTGAGTGTGCCCAGTCTTCTATACTATGGTTGAACTTCTGTCTGTGACTAATTCTGCCTAGATTGCATCACAGAGGGGGTCTGTCACAATCCTGAAGTAAATGCTGTAGTATCTTTTGACGTTGGTGGTGTCCTCCCGTGGTCCTGACGATAGCGGCGAATCCTCGGGATCCTGATGCGGTTCTTGGGTCCAGCGGATGAGGTGATAAAGAGGGATACATCCTTATCCTCAGCGGTGAGTGTCCCAACACTATGGAAATTTGCAACACTGCCACCCACAGTTTACAATGGGCAGCCCGATTCATTGTGCCAAATCGACACAAGCCTAAGTCCCGTTCACAGACCTTGTCTCTCACAGTCAGTACTGTCAGGGGGGCAGATGTGGCAGTGTTTTCAGCTGTGTCAGCAGTCTCAGCAAGAGCAGTGATGTCGGCTGGGACAGCGGTGTCTGAGCGGTACTCAGTCGACGGTCTCCTGTCAAAGCGCTCTGCCGTCCCTGGCTCTGCTCTGCCCAGACACCTCTCAGCTGATTTTACCTCACAGGCGTCTTGTGCTCACGAAGTTCCCGCCCAAACTGTCTGGTCACTCACGTGTTACAGCTCTGTCCGCTTAGCCACGCCTCTTTTCTCAAACAGAGAGTACGGTCTGGAGTCTCAAGCTTTTTACCCCTCAATATAGGTGACAGCCCCGATGGTTCCAGACCCTTCATGGAGGAGACATGCCTAGTTAGTTCCTTCCCCTTACACAAGCACACTGCATGTTACACACATTAGATGTTAAGCACATACACACTACATGTTAAACACATACTGCATGTCACACACTGCATCTAAAACACTCCGCATGTGATGTCACACAGAATCACACTGCATGTTGAACACACACACGGCATGGTGCACTCACTGCATGTTTAAAACACTCCATGCCACAGACACTGCAAACTACACTCACACTGCATGTGACACATATGCACTAAATATTACACACACAATATTGCACACATATACACGCAGACACCATGTAAAGGCTCTCTCCTCTTCAGCTCCTGCCACAGGATGAAGGATCTTTGGTCACATTACCAAGATGTCACTGTAATAAAGTGCAGGAATGAGTATGACACCACGGAACAGACAGACCAACAGTTAAAGGGGAGGTTTATTTACAGAGAATAATACAGGCAAAATAACGGTGCAGTATTGATATTATGAGAACAAACACTGGAAATAGTCAAAAAAAAGAATAAACAGGATTTGGCAATCTTATCAGGGGTTTTCCTATGAAGGCACTTATCAGTCTGAAGAGGTCTTGATTGAAGGGTCACTCTTCTCCCACGTTGACGCTGAATCACCAGCAGTGCTTGTCGTCTGTAGTCCTTCTGTACTCTGTGTCTTTACATTCCTCCACTGGGGTCTCAAGGGTTAATGCTGGAGGCAGAGGGGGTACTGGGCAAACGGGGTCCCCTCTGCTCTGAGTCCTTTATCTAAGCACAACAGCCTCTCCCAAGGGAAACAACACTTCGTCCCCCGTTAGATTTCTCATCAGGATCACTGTCTCTGCATGTGCTGCTGTCTCCACACTAGCTGCTGTCTTTGTACTAACTGCTGCCTTTGCACTGGACACAGACTTCACACAGGGGTCAGGACACACCTCATCTGTCACTGCAGATTCCAGCTTTACATAGTCACGGGCTACGGTCTCTGCTCTGGCTTCAGTCTCTATACAGGCCTGTTATGAATGAGTCACCGAAGGAGGAAAAAACAAAAATACAAGCTAAGTCCAGAAAACCGGAGAGGTTGGTAGCTATCGGATTGCAGACCCCTGATCCTATCCACAACAACTAACAGTAGCCGTGGGGGGTTTCTATGATGCCCTAGACCCCTCGATCACAGCTGGAGAACTAAATAGGCCTAAAGAAAGAAAGGGGAAACCTAAACTGCCCCAGAGCAGACCCCAAAGCAATAGGCAGCCCCCAACATATAATGACGGTGAAGCAAGATGAAAACACTAACACAGATAGAAAGATAGGTTGAGCAAACGATGGAGCCCAAGCTAACTAAAAAGGACAGGATAGAAAAGCTGCTGTCTGCAATCCGTAAAAAACCCTACCAAAAATGTCCCAACCGTCTGATAGGAAAAACAGGCCCTGAAGTCGCTAGGACTTCAAAATGACTATATCAGTACTCAGGTAAATGCTGAAGACAGAGCAAAGAGACAAACTGATCAGAGACAAAAATGAAACTCAGCACACCCCTGACCGGGGATGGCTGAACTCCAAAAAACAAGGTAACCAAAACAAAACCAATAAATTCAATAGCAGAGCAAAAACTTATCTTTGGGAAGCAGGAAAACAGATTGGTCTCCTAGAATCCAGCAGAGAAATCACCAGCGACTCAGAAGGGCGTCGGCTGCCTTATATCCAGTCAGAATTTCCTGTTACCCAGTCATCATCTACCAGATCAGGTGTTTGGTAATCAGCCTCACTACCTTCCTTCACCAGAAGAGGGAGTTCATCAGACATCGACGGTGAAGGGGAAAATGAACTCACAACAGTACCTCCCCCTTGAGGAGGGGTCACCGAACCCTCATCCATGCCACCAGGGCGATCAGGATGGGCTCAATGAAAGGCACGAACCAATCTTTCGGCATGAATATCGGATGCAGGGACCCAAGAATTATCCTCCTGGCCATAACCCTTCCATTTAACCAAATACTTGAGTCTCCGTCTAGCCAGGCGAGAATCCAGTATCTTCTCAACCTCATATTCTACATTACCTTCAACCAATACCGGGTCAGGAGGTGCCACCACAGGAACTACTGGCTCAACAGACCTCTTTAACAGAGACTTATGAAACACGTTATGGATCTTAAATGTAACAGGAAGACCCAATCGAAAAGAGACTGGATTAAGAATCTCCAAAATCTTGTAAGGTCCAATAAATCTAGGTTTAAACTTTGGAGAAGCCACCTTCATAGCGATATTCTTTGATGACAACCAAACCATATCACCCACCTTAAACTGGGGACCAATGGTCCTATGCCGGTTGGAAAACCGCTGGGCCTTTTCCTGGGAGAGAGACAACTTATCCACCACTTGGTCCCAGATCTGGTGCATTCTCTCCACCACAGTGTCAACACCTGGGCAGGCAGAAGGCTCCACCTGCCCTGAAGAGAATCGAGGATGAAACCCAAAGTTACAAAAAAAAAGGTGACATCAAAGTGGCAGAACTAGCTCTATTACTTAAGGCAAATTCGGCCAAGGGCAAAAATGAAACCCAATCATCCTGATCAGCAGAAATAAAACATCTCAAATATGACTCCAAAGTCTGGTTTGTTCTCTCCGTCTGCCCATTGGTCTGAGGGTGAAACGCAGAGGAGAAGGACAACTGAATTCCCAGCTTGGAACAGAAAGTCCTCCAAAATCTAGACACAAACTGAACTCCTCTGTCAGATACAATGTTCTCAGGAATCCCGTGCAAGCGAACCACCTGTTGCCAAAACAAGGGTACCAACTCTGAGGAAGATGGCAACTTAGGGAGTGGTACAAGATGGACCATCTTAGAGAATCTATCACAAATCACCCAAATAACAGTCATCCTCTGAGAGACAGGCATATCATAGATAAAATCCATTGAAATATGGGTCCATGGCCTCCTGGGCACCAGCAAAGGCATCAACAACCCACTAGAGCGAGAACAAGGTTTAGACCGAGAGCAAGTCCTACAGAACTGCACAAAATTCCTGACATCACGAGACAAGGCGGGCCACCAAAAAGACCGACTCACCAAATCTCTATTACCAAAAATACCTGGATGACCAGCCAATGCAGAGCAATGAACTTCAGACATCACTCACTTCCTCCACTGGTCAGGAACATACAATTTTCCAATGGGACAACGCTCAGGTTTGTCCTCCTGAAACTCTTCCTGAGCACGTCTCAAATCGGGCGAGATGGCAGAAAGAACTACCCCCTCACCTAAGATGGTAGCAGGCTTGGTCACAACAGGAGAATCAGCAAAGAAACTCCTAGAGAGGGCGTCTGCCTTGACATTCTTAGTGCCCGGAAGAAAAGAGACCACAAAATCAAAACGTGTGAAAAACAAGGCCCACCTAGCCTGTCTAGGATTCAAGCATTTGGCCGACTCCAGGTAAATCAAATTCTTGTGGTCAGTGAGGACCACGACTTGATGTTTAGCTCCCTCCAACCAATGTCTCCACTCCTCAAATGCCCATTTCATGGCTAACAATTCCCTATTCCCCACATCATAGTTACGTTCGGATGGGGAGAACTTTCGGGAAAAGAAAGCACAGGGATTCATTTTAGATGTTACAGAATCTTTTTGGGACAAAACAGCTCCTGCACCAATCTCAGAAGCGTCCACCTCTACCTGAAACGGGAGTGAGACAACAGGTTGCCGCAAAACCGGAGCAGAAGTGAACCTTCGCTTCAGCTCCTGAAAGGAAGAAACAGCCTCCGGAGACCAATTCAACACATCAGCACCCTTCTTAGTCAAATCAGTCAATGGTTTGGCAATACCAGAAAAATTAGCTATAAATTTACGATAAAAATTAGCAAAACCCAAAAATTTCTGGAGGGCCTTCAAAGAAGTGGGCTGAACCCAATCATAAATGGCCTGTACCTTGGCCGGGTCCATTTCAATAGTTGACGGAGACAAAATAAATCCCAAAAATGAAATCCTTTGTACACCAAAAAGGCATTTCATTCCCTTGACATACAGGGAATTCTCCCTCAAAATCCGGAACACAGTCCGAACATGTTCCACATGAGAGTCCCAATCCTTGGAAAAGATCAAAATATCATCCAGATAGATGATCAAAAATTTATCCACCAAGTCTCGGAAAATATCATTCATGAAGCACTGGAAGACAGAAGTGGCATTAGTGAGCCCAAAAGGCATCACCAGGTACTCAAAATGTCCCTCCAGAGTATTAAACGCCGTCTTCCATTCATCCCCATGCTTAATGCGAATAAGATTATACGCCCCCTGAGGTCAAGCTTTGTAAACCAGCAAGCACCTTTAACTCTGGAGAATAGATCAGAAATCAGGGGTAACGGATACTGATATTTAACAGTAATTTTGTTGAGGGAACGATAGTCAATACAAGGCCTTAATGACCCATCTTTCTTAGCCACGAAAAAAACCCCAGCACCTAAGGGTGAAGAGGATGGTCTAATATGACCCTTCTCCAACGACTCCTTAATATAGGATTGCATAGCCTCGTGTTCGGGTACAGATAAATTGAAAAGTTGACCCTTGGGAAATTTACACCCAGGGCTCAGCTCAATTGCACAGTCATAACTCCTATGAGGAGGCAAAGACGCAGACTCATTCTCACTAAATACATCATAATAATCAGCCAAATAGTCAGGAACATCATGCGACTGGGGAGAGGTGGAGAAAACAGGAGCATCACTAAGGGCACACCGACAACCCCAACTCACCACAGACACAGATTTCCAATCCAAGACAGGATTATGGATTTGCAACCAGGGAAACCCCAGAACGATGGTATCATGCAAATTATGCAACACCAAAAATCTGCAATTTTCTGGATGGTCTGGGGCGACCCGCATTACCACCTGGGTCCAAAACTGAGGTTTATTCTTCGCCAAAGGAGTAGCATCAATACCCCTCAAAGGGATAGGCGTCCGCAGAGGTGTCATAGGAAACCCACAACGTTTAGCAAAATCCAAGTTCATCAGGTTCAGACCTGCTCCCGAATCCACAAAAGCCTTCGCGGAAAATGTGGACAGGGAGCAGATCAGAGTAATTGCCAGAAGAAACTTAGGTTGAACACCACCCACAGCAAATGTGTGTGCAAAACGTTTCTCTCGTTTAGGGCAGACAGAAATAATATGCGAGGCATCACTACAGAAGAAACACAGCTTATTACGCCGTCTGAACTCCTGACGCTGCGCCCTAGACAAAACTCTATCAATTTGCATAGGTTCAGACATTTGTTCAACAGGTGGCAACACCTCTCGTGCGGTTTTGCATTCACGCAAACGCCGATCAACCTGAATGGCTAATGACATAGAATCGTCAAGACCAGAGGGAACAGGAAATCCCACCATAGTATCTTTTACGGTTTCTGACAAACCCTTCCGAAAGAGAGCTGCCAAGGTACCATCATTCCAGGTAGTAAGGAGTGCCCACTTTTGGAATTTTTGACAGTACAACTCTACAGAATCCCGACCCTCAATGCTAACAGGGCCTTTTCAGCCTGATCAATAGCATTAGGTTCATCATACAACAACCCCAAGGCCTGAAAAAATGCATTCACATCAGTCAGAATAGGATCATCAGGTTTCAAAGAAAACGCCCAATCCTGGGGATCGCCGTGCAGCAAAGAGATGACAATTTTAACCTGCTGCGCGGAGCTCCCTGACGAGTTAGGCTTCAAGGCAAAAAATAATTTACAATTATTCTTAAAATTCAAAAATTTAGACCGATCCCCAAAAAACACATCAGGAGTAGGGATCTTTGGTTCAGCAGCATGTGAATGAGCAAGATAGGCGGAAATTCCCCGCACTTCAACAGTGAGCTGCTCCACATGATCGGACAATTGCTTAATCTCCATTGAGAAAAAACTCCTCCTACGGCCTCAGAGGAATAGAGGAAAAAATATACACAAAAAAAAAAATTCTGACACTTTTTTTTTTTTGTTTTTTTACAATTCTTTCCTGCTATTGAGTACCCTAGAATCTTCGGTATGGCTGGTGATTCTGTAATGAATGAGTCACCAAAGGAGGAAAAAACAAAAACACAAGCTAAGTCCAGAAAACCGGAGAGGTTGGTAGCTATCGGATTGCAGACCCCTGATCCTATCCACAACAACTAACAGTAGCCGTGGGGGGTTCCTACAATGCCCTAGACCCCTCGATCACAGCCGGAGAACTAAATAGGCCTAAAGAAAGAAAGGGGAAATCTAAACTACCCTAGAGCAGACCCCAAAGCAATAGGCAGCCCCCAACATATAATGACGGTGAAGCAAGATGAAAACACTAATACAGATAGAAAGATAGGTTGAGCAAACGATGGGGCCCAAGCTAACTAAAAAGGACAGGATAGAAAAGCTGCTGTCTGCAATCCGTAAAAAACCCTACCAAAAATGTCCCAACCATCTGATAGGAAAAACAGGCCCTGAAGTCGCTAGGACTTCAAAAAAACTATATCAGCACTCAGGTAAATTCTGAAGACAGAGCAAAGAGACAAACTGATCAGAGACAAAAATGGAACTCAGCACACCCCTGACCGGGGATGGCTGAACTCCAAAAAACAGGGTAAACAAAACAAAACCAATAAGTTCAATAGCAGAGCATAAACTTATCTTTGGGAGGCAGGAAAACAGACTGGTCTCCAAGAATCCAGCAGAGAAATCTCCAGCGACTCAGAAGGGCGTCGGCTGCCTTATATCCAGTCAGAATTTTCTGTTACCCAGTCATCATCTACCAGATCAAGTGTTTGGTAATCAGCCTCACTATCTTCCTTCACCAGAAGAGGGAGTTCATCAGACATCGACGGTGAAGGGGAAAATGAACTCACAACACAGGCCTCCACTTCTCTGCGGGTCTCAGTCTGTCCACAGGGGTCAGGGCGCACATTTGCTGTCTCCGCAGTACACAGTCTCACGTTCTCATGGTCTGCCATCTGTGTGCGGTACCCCGGTCTTTAATCTGTGACCGGGAGCTCTGTCTCTCTCCCAGTCTGCGTCAGCATGCTCCCCCGTCTGCTGCCCAGGCTGCTCTGAGGAAAGTGCGCGCTGTTTTCCGGCTCTCTGCTCTGCTGGCTTCCTGTGCTCAGCCCCTTCTCTGTCCCCCGGGGAACCTGCTGCCCTGTTCAATGGTTCCAGGCATAGAGCACAGGAGGCAGCCATCCCCCGGCTCTTCCTGCACTTCACCACCTTACATCACCAAAAGTCCTTCTAATCTTGGAATTTGCATGGATAATGCAGGACTAGCATTATCAGTTCAGAACCTGACTGGTTAATGGCTTGGGAGGGTAATTTGTTGATAGGGACCCTGGGCAATTGCCCAGTTTTTAACTTACCTGCTGGGAGGGCAGGAAACAATATTGGAGGTGTTTATAACTGGGTCAGGAATGGACAGAGTCAGGGGCCTATCAAGGAATTCACTGGCTTCCTGGTCAGCCAGTTCGGGCCTGCATGCAATTAGATGAACATGACTACCCACAAAGATAGATGTGGTGTTTTTAGAAATGTTGTGTTTTTTTAAACAATTATTGCATTCACACAGGATGATAAAGAATGAAAGGTTCACCCAGATGAATGTTTTCATTATCCATTTGCTATCAAGTCAATTATCACATCTGTTTCATATTTTAGGAGATAATGGATCTAAAGAAGCTTACCAGCAACTAGAGGGTGCGGCCAAAAAGAAAATAAAATAAAGTGATGACACTTTGGCAGCTCCAACAGCAATTATCTTAGAACTCCACCCCCACAATGACACACCTAAAAAAGTTAAAAGACAATATATTGTACGCTACATATTGACTAGAAACATAGCTATCAACATGTGCACCCTTTCATCTGCTTGATGCTACACATCTGAGTTTATTATACTCTGTAAGCGGACTATTTAGTTGATATCAGAAATTAATGAAACACGAATTATATTCTATAAAAGCTGGGATGGACTGGAACTAAAATTCAACCTTGGGATTTCAAAGCACACATGCCCAAGCCGGGTCTGCCCCCTTCTCCATATTGGGGTCTCTAGTACTAATATTATCCTGAAATAAAAACCTGAAGAGATGAACTGGATTATAAGTTGGTATGCATGCAACATGTACTCTCATGTTCACAATGGCCACTAAACAGACAAAACCTAAGGTTTTATACTAATATTATCCAGCCTGGAGAAAATTTAGACTTACTACAAGACTTATCCAATAGTACCACTATAACACCACAATAATAATATTGCATTTTAAAAGATAAATGCCACCAGACAATATCAAAATATTACGTTAATATACTGAAGTGATAATACTGCCATAGTGATCATTAATCACAATCACTGTACTAGGTCTGATATTACCACCATACAGTGTCCATATAATGGTGACCTTATATATGTATATGTGCAGGTTTCTCACCAGTGACGTTCTCGCTGATTGTTGTCATTCGCTTTTCTTTTCCATTTGATCCAAACCACCATGACCTCTTCTTCAATCCATAACTGATCTCTGCAAAATGTAACAGAGACATTCTTGACTTACTACTTTTCTAGACTCTCTTCAAAAGGTGTGTGAACCTGAACAAGTAAAGTTCGGGGTCCGTACTGAGCACCTACTGTTCAGGTTCCGACACAGAGCATGAACTTAACTAGTATGTCCATGTTACTGTTCGGGTTCGGCCCACTGAGCACTTAGTGTTTGTCACGCTGTCATGTGCATCACAGCATGGCAAACACTGCTTCTGATCAGCGGTAAAATCATTACCGCCAATCAGAGAGCTACAGATCCCATGCTGTCAAATAATAGCGTGGGCTCTCAGCTATGATCAGAGGTATAAAATTCACCTCCGGTCACTGGCGTTAGCTGATGGGAATACCGCAAGTCATCAGCCGGTGTCAGCTCTAAATAACTAAAAAAAAAAATTAAAAAAACTGTGTGAGAGCCCCTATATTTTTGATAACCAGCCAGCAGCAAAATTGACAGCTGGGGGCTGTAACCCTCAGCTGTCAGCATTAGCAAGGTTGATTATCAAGAATAGAGGGTTCCCCATGCCGTATTTTTTAATTATTCAAATAAATAATATAAAAAATGGCATGGGGTCCCCTCCATTTTTGACTACCATCCTTGCTAAAGCACACAATTGGGGGCTGATATTCTCAGGCTGGTAAGGGGCCATTGATTTTAGCCCCCCAGCCTAAAAACAGCAGCCCGCAGCTGCCCAGAAAAAGCGCATCTATTCAATGTGCCAATTCTGGTGCTTTGCCTGGCTCTTCCCATTTTCCCTGTAGCAGTGGCAAGTGGGATTCATGGTTGTGGGGTTGATGTCACCTTTGCATTGTCAGGTGACATCAAGCCCACGGATTAGTAATGGAGAGGCGAATATAAGATGCCTCTCAATTAATAATACTATAGTTATATCTTAAATAAACAGCCAGAATAAAGTTCTTTAATTGAAAGAAAGACACAGACTCCTTTAATGATTTTAAATTAAACCATACTCACATCACTGCCCATTCCATGGAAGCCATCGTCTCCTGTAATAAAACAAAAATAAAAAGCAACAATTTTTCTAACCTTTCCGACGTTCTGTCCCATGCCGTAACCCATGACAGGGGATAAAACGTTTTCAACCTGGATGGTGCCAAGATTTGATCGTCCAGGCTGAGAACCACTGGGAGGATGAGCTGCTGCAAGTGCAGCATCAGAGACTAGTGATAACTTCATGAAGGTTACCACCAGTCACTGACGCTGCGTTCCCAGCTGGGCCCCTGAACTGTGGTGACCTTAGTGAGATCACAGCTCCCTTTCCCCACCATCTGTCTCCATCCTGCCCCATGATCCTGCACCATCTGTCTCCTTCCTGCCCCATGATCCTGCACCACCTGTCTCCATCCTGCCCCATTATCCTGCCCCATCTGTCTCCATCATCCATCCCGCCCCATCTGTCTCCATCCCGTACCATGTCTCCATCCTGCCCCGTGTCTCCAATCCTGCCCCCATGTCTTTCATCCTGCCCCCATGTCTCCAGTCCTGCCCCCTGTGTCTCCAATCCTGCCCCCATGTCTCCAATCCTGCCCCAGTGTCTCCAATCATGCCCCCAGTGTCTCCAAGCATGCCCCTTGTATCTGTAATCCTTCCCCCATGTCTTTCATCCTGCCCCCATGTCTCCAATCATACCCCCTGTGTCTCCAATACTGCCCCATGTCTCCAGTCATGCCCGTAGTGTCTCCAATCCTGCCCCCATGTCTCCAATCCTGCCCCCGTGTCTCCAATCATGCCCCTGTGTCTCCAGTCATGCCCCCGTGTCTCCAATCCTGCCCCCAGTGTCTCCAATCCTGAACCCAGTGTCTCCAATCCTGCCCTGTCTCCATCCTGCCAGCTTGCCGCTTTCAATAGTAATTTAAAAAAATAACACCTTTCTCCTTACCTTGCCCCGCTCCAGTGGCGAGCGATCTTCACCCCAACCTGAAAGCGCGCTCTTGCCGGCGACTGACAATGACATCAGACGCCGGCGACGTGCATGGCTGACATCAGCTGCCAGCCTCCAATTGGCTGGCGGCTTTAAGTATTAAGTATTGCACGGCAATAGAGTAACTGAAACTGCGTCCTGGATGCAGGTTCAGTTACTTGATCATCAGAATCCTGCCGCTGGGGGCGGGGAAGTGGGGTCCAATGGGTAGAGGTGACGGGGCCCGATGTGGGCCCCCTCTGCTGATTGGGCCCCATATGCCAGTCAGGGCAGTAATGCCCTGATGGTGGCCCTGGTCGCCACAGCCCCCCAAGATGATGACCACCACTGCCCCCCTGTATGATGTCCTCCCTAGTCCACCCCCCCACAGAGTATGATGGTTCCCTCAGTCACCACACAGTATGATGGTCCCCACACAACGTGTGATGGTCCCCACAGCCCCAATATTGTATGATGGTACTTCACAGCCCTCCATATAGTATGATATTCCCCCTACAGACTCCTACATAATATGTTGATTTCCACACACAGCATGATGGACCCAAAGCCCCAATATAGACTGATGGCCCACACGTCATCCCTATATAGTATGATGGTCCCCCTGCAGCCTTAAAAATATATTATGGTCCCCTCCACAGACCCTCATACAGTATGATGGCCTCCCTACAGCCTCCATATAAAATGTTGGTCCCCACATACAGTATTATGGACCCCAAAGCCCCAATACAGAATGATGGCACCTACAGCATCCCCATATAGTATGATGGTTCCCCACACAGTATGATGGTCCCCCACAAACCTAATAAAATATTATGGTCCCCTCCCAATACAGTATGATGGTTTGCCCATTACAGCATGATGACCCCCCCATTATTTTATTATGTTAAAAAATTAAAAACACATGAGACATGCACAAAAGTGAACAAGTCGGTAGGACAGTGTTCACACCACCCAAAGACTGAAACACAAAAAAAAACACAGTATAACAAACATGCAAAAATACTCTGTTGTAAAAAATATATATAACAGTAAACAGCGAGTGCTAGTAAAAAGATGATACCAAAAATAGGGTATTTAGATGATACATTTTTTGCAAAAAATGTATACTAAGGCACTCCACCAACGTCACGGTATACCCATCTCGGAGCAGTCCTATCTAATGTATTTAAAACCTGATCATGTGAACAGTACATACATGAGCAGGATTCAGAAAGGCGCTGTCCGATGTGGACACGCTGTGCAAGTCGGCTTTTTGTGTGCATGCCTCACAAGAGAAGGTTGGGAATCTCCCAAAACTTGCATAAGCAAGAAACTAAGGCTGGGTTCACATTAGATTAGGGTGAATCTGCTAGCGCTATCGGATAGCGCCGTTAATGCTATCTAATGGATACATTAGCACACCCATTGACCACAATGCAAATAACGCACAAAATCGGCATGTGTTAGCAAGTATGCGTTATTTCCTAACGCACCCTTGAACGCTGCTTGCAGTGTTTTTGGGTGCATTGGCAAGAACGCACAGTGAACAGACCCGTTCGCTGTGCATAGGATTGTATGGGCTAACGCATGGTAGCGCTTGGTACTATAGCGCTACCATACGTTAACGCATACCGTTAGTGCTATGGAGCTAAAGTGCACAAAAGTGACATTAGCGTTAGCACATCCATTTAACGGATCCGTTAAACGGATGCCCTAATGCAATGTGAACCTAGCCTAATAGATTAAAAACACATGAGACATGCACAAAAGTGAACAAGTCGGTAGGACAGTGTTCACACCACCCAAAGACTGCCTTTGTTTTTCTATGCTGCAGGCTGATAATCTCATTGTGCGGTGCGCGCCTCTGATGACTTCCTGGTGCTGGTGTCGTCAAAGCAACGCGTCTTTCTTGCCACCCGGTCCTTCTCCCTGCTCTGATGCGTCGGGCTGGGGGCGGACTGGGCGTCATCTGACGCTGAGCCGGGCTGACGTCACATTGTCTAACGGAAGCGCCATTACCCGACTGCTGTGATCGGCATGTAGGCGCTCTATAAATAGATCGTTCTAAGAGCATTCAGTACGCACATTCCCTTAGGCCTGTTTCACACATCCGTTTTTCTGCTCAGTCGAAATCCGCCAAAATGGCGGAAAACGGATCCATAGGCAGATTGAAAAAAATGGGTGGCACCGGACCGTTGTTTTGACGGATCCGTGTAAGGTAGAATTTTAAAGGAAGAGAGAGAGAGATTTTTTTTTCAGCTGCCAGAACCGGGTTTAGGGTTAAATTTCTACCAAAGGTAATTCTTCCGGGCATGCGCTGTGAAAAATGCAGATCCGGCGAGGCAAAAAAACGTTTCATTGTCCGTCCAGTCATGTCAGCGGACGCCAAAATTTTGGCGGATCCGTAAAAAAAAAAGGATCCAACGGATGACCATCCATCAAGATCCGCCGATAATGCAAGTCAATGGGAAAAAAAACGGATCCGCCAAGAAAAATGGCAGATCCGTTTTTTTTGCAAAATGGCAGATTTTGACTGATGGAGACAAACAGATGTGTGAAAGAGGCCTTAAGAAAAAGCTTCATTGCGAAACACGCGTCAGGGGTGCCACGGCCATCCAGGCATAGTTCCTGCCTTGCAGCAGTAATCTTTAACTCTTTCCTCTCCAGTTCTACTTTATCTAACGCCTTCTTATGTCCATAGCAATTCATGCGCTTTTTATGATTACACTATGTATCACTTTTCAGCATGTTTTTCTGGCACATTAAATTTAGGTTTGGCTTTAAACTCTATAATCAGGAGATTTTGTTCTGGAGATTTATAACTCTCTGCTGCATGTCACAGCTATATTTAATCTAGCACTCATTTGCTCTTATTTTGCATTATGCATTATCTGATTATATGCATATTATTGTCTCTATATGATTAAAGCTCATATTGGCTTCTTGATCCTTGGTATTTATCATTGATATATTTCAATTTAAAAAAAATTTTTTCACTACATCCTTGGATACTTCAATCCTATGGATTCTAGTTGGGTTACCACTGATATCTGTATGCGGGGTCTGTATGTGGGGGAGACAGGGCAAAAGCTTAGAACAAGGATGAATGCTCATCATCACACAATAAGAGAAAAAAGAATGGATCTACCTGTGGCCAAACATTTTTGTATGCCTGATCACAACAACACCATGGATATGAAATTACTGGTATTGAAAAGTAACTTCACATCTCAGAGAGACAGGAGGGTCTGGGAGTATAAATTTATGATGACCTTTGACACTCTTAGTGCTGGAATGAATGTGTCGCATGGATTTATGTCTTTTTACATCAATTAAGGAATTTGCTTATAAGACCTTTTGGGGGCATCACAACACATTAGGAGACCCCAATCAGAGGACAATAAAACATCCAGACTCCTTTCTGTGAACTAGTCCAATATTTATGTTTCTCCCTATCCCATAATGATAATTCTGCTTCACGTCACTTGTCTTATCTATTGCATTTTTTCTGTGCTGTGTTGTGCATATATATGTGATTCTTCAGATGTTGTATTAGTCAATGCCTGATGAAGAGACCTGAGTAGTCTCGAAAGCTTGCAATATGTTACCATCTTTTCAGTTAGCCATTAAAAGGTATCAACCACTGAGGACTCTCAATTCTGAATATTTCACTGATATATAATACACTTTAAAAAATAAACTATAGGATCCACACTTGTGCATAATAATTTTCACTTCAAGCCTTTTCATTAATGATGCATAATTAAAACTTAATTTATTTTATGGCATATGGTTTCCGTTTTCTTTTCCCTTTTTGATTTCTTAATGAAAGCAAGTCAGAAAAGGTCATCTTAACTAATGGTCACTGTTATGAATGAGTCACCGTAGGAGGCAAAAGCAGAAATACAAGCTAAGTCCAGAAAACCAGAGAAGTTGGCAACTATCAGATTGCAGACCCCTGAACCTATCAACACAACTAGCAGTAGCCGTGGGGGGTTCCTACGATGCCCTAGACCCCTTGATCACAGCCAGAGAATTACATAGGCCTAAAGAAAGAAAGGGGAAATCTAAACTGCCCCAGAGCAGACCCCAAAGCAATAGGCAGCCCCCAACATATAATGACGGTGAAGCAAGATGAAAATACTAACACAGACAGAAAGACAGACTGAGCAAAGATGGGGCCCAAAAACTACCTAGATAGGAAAGGACAGGAAGGCTGCTGTCTGCAATCTGCCAAAACCCTATCAAAGACATAAGCCAACAAGCTGATATGAAAAAGGCCCTGAAGCAGCTAGGCTTCAACAACTAAATCAGCACTCAGGTATTTTCAGAAGACAGAGCTAAATGAATTCAGCACACCCCAGCAGGGAATGGCAGAAATCCAGAAAAACAAAGCAAAACAAAGTCAAGCACCAAAGCAAAAGGCCAAGCAGCAAACTTAGCTTTAGAGGAGCAGGAATTCAGACTGGTCTCCAAGGATCCCACAGAGAAATCACCCGCAGGGCAGAATGGCGTCGGCAGCCTTATATCCAGTCAGTAACTCCACTCAGCCAGTCATCATCATCAGCCTCAGGTGTTTGATAATCAGGCTCACTACCTTTCTTTACCAGAAGAGGGAGTTCCTCGGGCCTCAGTAATGAAGGGGAAAATGAACTCACAACAGTACCTCCCCCTTGAGGAGGGGTCACCGAACCCTCAGCTACGCCACCAGGGCGATCAGGGTGAGCCCGATGAAAGGCACGCACCAATCTTTTGGCATGAATATCAGAGGCAGAGACCCAGGAATTATCCTCCTGACCATAACACTTCCACTTAACCAAATACTGGAGTCTCCGTCTAGCCAGACGGGAATCCAGTACTTTCTCTACCTCATATTCCATGTTACCTTCAACCAATACAGGGTCTGGAGGTGCCACCCCCGGAACAACAGGTTCAACTCTTCAACAAAGATTTATGGAACACATTATGGATTTTAAATGTGACAGGAAGAGCCAAACGAAAAGAGACCGGATTAATAATCTCCATAATCTTGTAAGGTCCAATAAATCTAGGCTTAAACTTAGGAGAAGCCACCTTCATAGCAATATTTTTTGATGATAACCACACCATATCACCAACCTTAAACTGGGGACCAATGGTCCTATGTTGGTTGGAAAACCGCTGGGCCTTTTCCTGGGAGAGAGATAACTTATCCACCACTTGGTCCCAGATCTGGTGCATTCTCTCCACCACAGTGTCAACACCTGGGCAGGCAGAGGGCTCCACCTGCCCTGAAGAAAATCGAGGATGAAACCCAAAGTTACAAAAAAAAGGTGACATCAAAGTGGCAGAACTAGCTCTATTATTTAAAGCAAATTCGGCCAAGGGCAAAAATGAAACCCAATCATCCTGATCAGCAGAAATAAAACATCTCAAATATGACTCCAAGGTCTGGTTTGTTCTCTCTGTCTGCTCATTGGTCTGAGGGTGAAAAGCAGAGGAGAAGGACAACTGAATTCCCAGCCTGGAACTGAAAGTTCTCCAAAATCTAGACACAAACTGGACTCCTCTGTCAGATACAATGTTCTCAGGAATCCCATGCAAACGAACCACCTGTTGTAAAAACAGGGGCACCAATTCAGAGGAAGACGGCAACTTAGGGAGTGGTACAAGATGAAACATCTTAGAGAACCTATCACAAATCACCCAAATAACAGTCATCCTCTGAGAGACAGGCATATCAGAGATGAAATCCATTGAAATATGGGTCCATGGCCTCTTGGGGACAGGCAAAGGCATCAACAACCCACTAGAGCGAGAACACGATTTAGACCGGGAGCACGTCCCACAGGACTGCACAAAATTCCTGACATCACGAGACAAGGAGGGCCACCAAAAAAACCGACTCACCAGATCTCTAGTACCAAAAATACCTGGATGACCAGCCAAAGCAGAACAATGAACTTCAGACATCACTCTCTTCTTCCACTGGTCAGGAACATACAACTTTCCACTGGGACAACGCTCAGGTTTGTCCTCCTGGAACTCTTCTAGAGCACGTCTCAAATCGGGCGAGATGGCAGAAAGAACTACCCCTTCGCCTAAGATGGTAGCAGGCTTGGTCACCACAGGAGAATCAGCAAAGAAGCTCCTAGAGAGGGCGTCTGCCTTGACATTCTTTGTTCCAGGAAGAAAAGAAACCACAAAATCAAAACGTGTAAAAAACAAGGCCCACCTAGCCTGTCTAGGGTTCAAGCGCTTAGCCGACTCTAGGTAAATCAAATTCTTGTGGTCAGTGAGGACCACAACTTGATGCTTAGCTCCCTCCAACCAATGTCTCCACTCCTCAAATGCCCATTTCATGGCCAACAGTTCCCTATTCCCCACATCATAGTTACGTTCAGATGGAGAGAACTTTCGGGAAAAGAAAGCACAGGGATTCATTTTAGATGTTACAGGATCCTTTTGGGACAAAACAGCTCCTGCACCAATCTCAGAAGCATCCACCTCTACCTGGAATGGAAGTGAGACATCAGGTTGCCGCAAAACCGGGGCGGAGGTGAATCTTCGCTTCATCTCCTGAAAGGAAGAAACAGCCTCCGGAGACCAATTTAACACATCAGCACCCTTTTTAGTCAAATCAGTCAATGGCTTGGCAATACTAGAAAATTTTGCTATAATTTTCCGATAAACATTAGCAAAACCCAAAAATTTCTGGAGGGCCTTCAAAGAAGTGGGCTGAACCCAATCGTGAATGGCCTGTACCTTGGCCGGGTCCATTTCAATAGTTGACGGGGACAAAATAAATCCCAAAAAAGAAATCCTCTGTACTCCAAAAAGGCATTTCGATCCTTTGACATACAAGGAATTCTCCCTCAAGATCCGGAACACAGTCCGAATATGTTCCACATGAGAATCCCAATCCTTGGAGAAGATCAAAATATCATCCAGATAGATAATCAAAAATTTATCGACAAAATCTCGGAAAATATCGTTCATGAAGCACTGGAAGACAGAAGGGGCATTAGTGAGCCCAAAAGGCATCACCAGGTACTCAAAATGTCCCTCCGGAGTATTAAACGCCGTCTTCCATTCATCCCCATGCTTAATGCGAATAAGATTATACGCCCCCCTGAGGTCAAGCTTGGTAAACCAGCAAGCACCTTTAACTCTGGAGAATAGATCAGAAATCAGGGGTAACGGATACTGATATTGAACAGTAATTTTGTTGAGGGCACGATAATCAATACAAGGTCTTAATGATCCATCCTTTTTGGCTACAAAAAAAAACCCGGCACCTAAGGGTGACGAGGATGGTCTAATATGACCCTTCTCCAACGCCTCCTTAATATAGGATCGCATAGCCTCGTGCTCGGGTACAGATAAATTGAAGAGCCGACCCTTGGGAAATTTACACCCCGGGCTCAGTTCAATTGCACAGTCATAACTCCTATGAGGAGGCAGAGGCGCAGACTCATTCTCACTAAATACATCATAAAAGTCCGCCAAATAATCAGGAACATCATGCGACTGAGGAGAGGTGGAAAACACCGGAGCCTCACTAAAGGCACACCGACAACCCCAACTCACCACAGACACAGATTTCCAATCCAAAACTGGATTATGAATCTGTAACCAGGGAAACCCCAGAACAATAGTATCATGCAGATTATGCAACACCAAAAATCTGCAATTTTCTTGATGGTCTGGGGCGACCCGCATTACCACCTGGGTCCAAAACTGGGGTTTATTTTTAGCCAAAGGAGTAGCATCAATCCCCCTCAAAGGGATAGGTGTCTGCAGAGGTGTCATCGGAAATCCACAACGTTTAGCAAAATCCAAGTCCATTAGGTTTAGGGCTGCTCCCGAATCCACAAAAGCCTTGGCGGAAAATGTGGACAGGGAGCAGATCAGAGTAATAGCCAGAAGAAACTTAGGTTGAACACCCCCAACAGAAAACGTGTGTGCAAGGCGTTTCTCTCGTTTAGGACAGACAGAAATAATATGCGAAGCATCTCCACAGAAAAAACACAACTTATTACGCCTTCTGAACTCCTGACGCTGCTCTCTGGAAAAAACTCTATCACATTGCATAGGTTCAGACATTTGTTCAACAGGTGGCCACACCTCTCGTGCAGCTTTGCGTTCGCGCAAACGCCGATCAACCTGAATGGCTAATGACATAGAATCGTCAAGACCAGAGGGAACAGGAAATCCCACCATAGTATCTTTTACGGCTTCTGACAACCCCTTCCGAAAGAGAGCAGCCAAGGCATTATCATTCCAGGTAGTAAGTACTGCCCACTTTCGGAAATTTTGACAGTACAATTCTGCAGAATCACGACCCTGGCTCAATGCCAGCAGGGTCTTTTCAGCCTGATCAATGGCATTAGGTTCGTCATACAACAACCCCAAAGCTTGAAAGAATGCGTTCACATTAGTCAGAATAGGATCATCTGGTTTCAAAGAAAACGCCCAATCCTGGGGATCGCCACGCAGCAAAGAGATGACAATTTTAACCTGCTGCGCGGAGCTCCCTGACGAGTTAGGCTTCAAGGCAAATAATAATTTACAATTATTTTTGAAATTCAAAAATTTAGAACGATCCCCAAAAAATACATCAGGTGTAGGAATCTTTGGTTCAGCAGCATGTGAATGAGCAAGGTAGGCGGAAATTCCCCGCACTTCCGCAGCGAGCTGCTCCACACGATCAGACAATTGCTTTATCTCCATTGAGAGAGAAAAAAAAAAATTCCCCCTACGGCCTCAGAGATATAGAGGAAAAAATATACACACCTTTTTTTTTTTTTTTTTACAATTCTTTCCTGCTATTGAGTACCCTAGGATCTGCGGTAGGGCGGGTGATTCTGTTATGAATGAGTCACTGTAGGAGGCAAAAGCAGAAATACAAGCTAAGTCCAGAAAACCAGAGAAGGTGGCAACTATCAGATTGCAGACCCCTGAACCTATCAACACAACTAGCAGTAGCCGTGGGGGGTTCCTACGATGCCCTAGACCCCTTGATCACAGCCGGAGAATTACATAGGCCTAAAGAAAGAAAGGGGAAATCTAAACTGCCCCAGAGCAGACCCCAAAGCAATAGGCAGCCCCCAACATATAATGACGGTGAAGCAAGATGAAAATACTAACACAGACAGAAAGACAGACTGAGCAAAGACGGGGCCCAAAAACTACCTAGATAGGAAAGGACAGGAAGGCTGCTGTCTGCAATCTGCCAAAACCCAATCAAAGACATAAGCCAACAAGCTGATATGAAAAAGGCCCTGAAGCAGCTAGGCTTCAACAACTATATCAGCACTCAGGTATTTTCAGAAGACAGAGCTAACTGAATTCAGCACACCCCAGCAGGGAATGGCAGAAATCCAGAAAAACAAAGCAAAACAAAGTCAGGCACCAAAGCAAAAGGCCAAGCAGCAAACTTAGCTTTAGAGGAGCAGGAATTCAGACTGGTCTCCAAGGATCCCACAGAGAAATCACCCGCAGGGCAGAAGGGCGTCGGCAGCCTTATATCCAGTCAGTAACTCCACTCAGCCAGTCATCATCATCAGCCTCAGGTGTTTAATAATCAGGCTCACTACCTTTCTTTACCAGAAGAGGGAGTTCCTCGGGCCTCAGTAATGAAGGGGAAAATGAACTCACAACAGGTCACTATATGACTTCAGCAGGAGTAGGAGACATCTACCTCCACTGCCCAGTTTCCTCAGCACAAAGCAGAAAGAACCCAATAAAGGATGTTCCCTATGTTTCCAGCCTTGAAAGCAATCTTCTGTCAGTAAAGAAGCTCACGCAAAAGGGGAATGTACAGTTGTGGCCAAAAGTATTGACACCCCTGCAATTCTGTCAGATAATACTCAGTTTCTTCCTGAAAATGATTGCAAACACAAATTCTTTGGTATTATTATCTTCATTTAATTTGTCTTAAATGAAAAAACACAAAAAGAATTGTCCTAAAGCCAACTTGGATATAATTCCACACCAAACATAAAAAGAGGGTGGACAAAAGTATTGGCACTGTTTGAAAAATCATCTGATGCTTCTCTAATTTGTGTAATTAACGGCACCTGTAACTTACCTGTGGCACCTAACAGGTGTTGGCAATAACTAAATCACACTTGCAGCCAGTTGACATGGATTAAAGCTGACTCAACCTCTGTCCTGTGTCCTTGTGTGTACCACATTGAGCATGGAGAAAAGAAAGAAGACCAAAGAACTGTCTGAGGACTTGAGAAACCAAATTGTGAGGAAGCATGAGCAATCTCAAGGCTACAAGTCCATCTCCAAAGACCTGAATGTTCCTGTGTCTACCGTGCGCAGTGTCATCAAGAAGTTTAAAGCCCATGGCACTGTGGCTAACCTCCCTAGATGTGGATGGAAAAGAAAAATTGACAAGAGATTTCAACGCAAGATTGTGCGGATGTTGAATAAAGAACCTCGACTAACATCCAAACAAGTTCAAGCTGCCCTGCAGTCCGAGAGTACAACAGTGTCAACCTGTACTATCCGTCGGCATCTGAATGAAAAGGGACTGTATAGTAGGAGACCCAGGAAGACCCCACTTCTTACCCCGAGACATAAAAAAGCCATCCTGGAGTTTGCCAAAACTTACCTGAAAAAGCCTAAAATGTTTTGGAAGAATGTTCTCTGGTCAAATGAGACAAAAGTAGAGCTTTTTGGGCAAAGGCATCAACATAGAGTTTACAGGAGTAAAAAGGCATTCAAAGAAAAGAACACGGTGCCTACAGTCAAACATGGTGGAGGTTCCCTGATGTTTTGGGGTTGCTTTGCTGCCTCTGGCACTGGACTGCTTGACCGTGTGCATGGCATTATGAAGTCAGAAGACTACCAACAAATTTTGCAGCATAATGTAGGGCCCAGTGTGAGAAAGCTGGGTCTCCCTCAGAGGTCATGGTCTTCCAGCAGGACAGTGACCCAAAACACACTTCAAAAAGCACTAGAAAATGGTTTGAGAGAAAGAAGGAAGACTTCTAAGGTGGCCAGCAATGAGTCCAGACCTGAATCCCATAGAACACCTGTGGAGAGGGCTGGGGGCTGGTTATTAGGTTCTCTAGAGGAAAACCCGAGAGTGGACCCTCTGGGTAGTGATTCCAGAGCCCCCAAGGGCGAGCGGACCAGATGTGGCCACCCCCTATACAGGGAGTGTTAGGTGCAGGCCCGAGGGAGATGGAACCATAACAGCTGGAGCAAAAGGGGTGACTCAGGGCAAGGCAGGGGATATAGTGAGGAGTATGGAGAGGTGAGGCATAGGTGTCACGTCGCCATCAGACTCGGGGCCTGCTGTCCCGACCTCGGCCACTAGGAGGCCCCGGACTGTCACGTTGCCATCTAACTCGGGGCTTGCTGTTCCTGCCTCTGCCACTGGGAGGCGCCGTGGTTCGCCCCCGAGTGATGTTGACGACAGAGAAGGGGCTCCTGCGCAGGCATCTGGTGGAAGCAGGCTCCGCTCTTCTGTCAGTCATGAAGGGGTTGGTGCATCACCATCTGACCTGGTCCTGGGGGCGGTCCTGATGACATCATCAGTCCGGGAACCTGTGAGGGATGACCTGATCCCTCAAATACCTTGGGACTTGTCTTGCAAGCCGCCGGATATATTCTTGGTTCCCCTGTGTGCTACGGTGTGATTTGCTATTGTTTGACTCTGACCTCAGCCTGGATTTCTGACCCCTCTACTGCCTGACGATTTTGTACCTCTGCTACTCTCCTGGTTTGTGACCTTGGCCTGACTGTCGACTCTGCCACTGCCTGCCAATTCTGTATCTCCGCTGCTCTCCCTATTTCTGTCTATGTTTTTGGTTCCCTGCCTTTTTCACTTGGCGACCATCCTGCTCTGGTCCACTGCTCCTCTAGACAGCCACCCCCTGGTCCTTGCTACAATTCCAGATCCCTGTATAGGGGTTAAGGGTCTCGGGGTTTCTCGGGGTGCTGTCCCTACTGTAGCCCAGATTCGTGGATGGACGTCACATTATATCTGGCCATAAAAACTGCTTCTTGTGTATATATCTCCCTGAACTTTTCTTTTTCCTTCTTCTCCTGCCTGAGCTGATTTTTGGCCTAAACACCTGTTACTTGCTTCAGTGCACAGCCTGGAGGATCACTCCCATCTTCCTGCACAAGCATGCTGCAGTCTGGAGACTTCAGGAAGAAAGCTGAACGTTAGAGATCCACACTCCTGGGACATCGGCCCCTGGGCAGCTCTGGCCAGGGTTGCCCAGGGGCTCAGGTACTGCCCGCAGATGCGGCTAAAGTCTAATTACCATCTCCCTTTCATTTGGTCAGAAATCTCTGTGTTTAAAAGCTTATGTGGATTGTGGATCTGAAGGAAATTTTATGGATTCTTTCGCTGCTAGGAATCTTGGTGTACCACTGCTAAGGCTTAATGCCCCTATTAAAACCACGGCTATTAATGGCACATCTATTATTCAGGATGGGGTTAAATTTGTTACGGCCAAAATTGCTATGTCTGTGGGAACATTACATACCAAACTTATGTCATTTTTTGTGATGGATAATTTATCTGCTGCAGTTATTTTGGGTATGCCATGGCTGCGCCAGCACAATCCTGTCATTGACTGGCACCTGGGTGATGTTGTGCGCTGGAGTTCGCAGTGTCAGGATAACTGCATATCATTAGTAGTAAACCAAGTTAAGGTTAAAAAACCCCTCATACCGTTTGCTTTCAGAGACTATGAGGATGTTTTTTCTATTGTAGAATCTGAGACTTTACCCCCACACAGAGAGTATGATTGCCCTATAGACCTGATTCCGGATGCCCGTCTCCCAAAAGGGAGAATATTTAATCTCTCCGGTCCAGAGCGTCAGGCCATGAAAGACTATATAGTGGACAGTATAAAAAAGGGGTTTATTAGACCATCCATTTCACCAGTTGGGGCCGGGTTCTTCTTTTTGGAGAAGAAAGATGGGGGTCTCAGACCTTGCATTGATTGCCGGGAATTAAACGCAATCACTATAAAGAACCAGTATCTGCTTCCACTCATCCCTGATCTTTTTAATCAGCTAATGGGAACCCATTGGTTTACTAAACTTGACCTCCGGGGGGCATATAATCTGGTCCGCATAAGAGAGGGGGATGAGTGGAAAACCATATTTAATACACGCCTTGGCCACTTTGAGTACCTTGTAATGCCGTTCTGACTCAGTAACGCACCTGCCGTGTTTCAGAACTTCGTTAATGATATTTTCAGAGACATTTGTGGGGTATATGTCGTCGTGTATCTGGATGACATTCTGATTTATTCTGCTGACCCTGTGACACACGCTCAACACGTCTGTTCTGTGCTGCGGAGACTGCGAGAACACTCCTTGTTTGCTAAACTAGAGAAATGTGTTTTTTTTGCTGAGAAGGTACAGTTTTTAGGGTACATGGTATCAGGCAAAGGGTTCCGCATAGATCCTGCCAATATCCAACCTATTAAAGCTTGGGTACAACCCAAATCGCTAAAAGCGCTGCAGCGATTGTTAGGGTTTACTAATTACTACCGCAAGTTCATCAGGGGTTTCTCAGAAATTGCCAAACTCACAGATTTGACCCGAAAAGGGGCAGACATGGCCAATTGGAACCCTGAAGCAATTCAGGCATTTGCTACGCTAAAGGAGTGCTTTGTGGCCAACCCGGTTTTGGTTCAGCCTGATCTGGACCGCCCATTTATTGTAGAAGTAGATGCCTCTGAAGTCGGAGTCTTTATGGATATAATGTTATTCTCGGGCTTATTGTGCGCTGCTTGACCAGGATAAAGTCACCACAACATGAGACATTTTAACCGTTTAATTCCCAACGCGTTTCAAAGTGTGAACCACTTCTTCCTCAGGGGAGGACATCGCACAATAAGCCCGAGAATAACATTATATCCATAAGGATTCATATTGGCAGTCACACAGTGGACCTTCGGACGTGCAGCAGGCTGACGGCGAGTCTATATGCTTATACTTTTCCTGGAAAGGGTGAGTATACTCTTGCTATATCTAATCAATTGTCCGCCAGATAAGACCCTATTGCGCTTTTCTGTTTCCTAGTTTTATTATATCTGAAGTCAGAGTGGGAGCAGTGATATCGCAAGGCACTGCATCCCTCACTCAGCTTCGTCCATGTGCTTTTTTTTCCCGCAAATTCTCTTCCACTGAGAAAAACTATGATATAGGTAATCGGGAACTATTGGCAATTAAATGGGCCTTCGAGGAATGGCGCCACTTCCTCAAGGGCCCAAACATAAGATCACTGTAATTACTGATCACAAGAACCTGACCTACCTGGAGTCAGCTAAAAGACTAAATCCTAGACAAGCAAGGTGGGTCTTATTCTTCTCTAGGTTTGATTTTATAATCACCTTCCGCCCTGGTACTAAAAATGTGAGGGCCGATGCCCTCTCTCACTGTTTTTGCCCCTCACAAGCCGAGGACTGTGAACCAGTCCCAATATTGGCCAATGGGATCATTGTGTCGGCAGTGTCTTTGGACCTTCTGGAGGAGATCCGTAGGTCCCCAGAACAAGCTCCTGACACTACTTCCCCCAAAAAATTGTTCCTTCTGGCTGCGTTTCGCCTGCAAATTCTTAAAGAATGGCATGACTCTGTTCTGGCAGGCCATCCTGGTCTCAATAATACCACCAGACTGGTAACTAGGAATTTTTGGTGGCCGACGGTGGTTAAGGACTGTAAAGACTATGTTTTAGCGTGTGAAGTCTGTGCCCGCGCCAAGTCCCCCCATAATCGCTCTGCCGGCTGGCTCCAGTCCTTGCCCACCCCTGAGAGTCCATGGACCCACATCTCCATGGACTTCATTACGGACCTGCCGTCCTCAGATGGAAAAATGTGTATCTGGGTGGTGGTGGACAGGCTCAGCAAACAGTGTCATTTTGTCCCCCTGTCGGGGTTACCTAACTCCGAAACTTTGAGTAAACTGTTCACTGTGCATGTCGTACATCTGCAGGGTGCTCCAGTGAATATTGTGTCCGACAGGGGTACCCAGTTCGTTTCAAAGTTCTGGAGGGCGTTCTGCAAAAGCATTGGTATCGAGTTGTCCTTCTCCTCGGCCTACCACCCCGAAACCAATGGTCAAACTGAGCGTACCAACCAGGCTCTGGAGAAATACCTTTGCTGTTATGTGTCAGAACATCAGTCTGATTGGGTGGAACATCTGTCATTAGCTGAGTTTGCCCTAAATAATCGATACCAGGACTCCATTAAGACTACCCCCTTTTTCTGCAACCATGGACTGCATCCGCGCTTTGGTTCATTCTCAGCTAGGATGTCGGAGCTCCCGGGGGTAGAGAAAAATATACATCGCTTAAAAACAATTTGGTCTGAGGTAAACTCGAACTTGAAAGGGGCCCAGGTTAGACAGGCTTCGGCTGCGAACAGACGGCGATCTAAGGGGCCGCACCCAGGAGTTGGAGACAAGGTCTGGCTCTCCACCAAAAACATCAAGCTTAAAGTGCCGTCTGCCAGACTGGGTCCCAGATTTATTGGTCCATACGACTTTATAGAAGTGATTAACCCGGTAGCCTTCCGTTTAAAACTCCCTCAGTCATTCAAATTGCCCAACGTGTTCCATAAATCCCTCCTCAAGCTGTATCGCTCCCCAATTCATCCTGTCCAGTCCCCTCCTCCTCCTGTTTCGGTCAGGGGTACCTTGGAGTATGAAGTCCAGAGTGTCCTTGACCCCCGCCTTGTGAGAGGGTCCGTACAGTATCTTGTTCACTGGAAGGGCTACGGCCCAGTGGAGAGGTCCTGGGTCCCTGCGGGGGACATCCATGCCAAAGCATTAATTAGGAGATTTCATCTCCTTCACCCTGACAAACCGGGTTTTGAGGGCCAGAGGCCCCTCTTAGAGGGGGGTACTGTCACGTCGCCATCAGACTTGGGGCCTGCTGTCCCGGCCTCGGCCACTAGGAGGCGCCGAACTGTCACATCGCCGTCAGACTCGAGGCCTGCTGTCCCGACCTCGGCCACCAGGAGGCCCCGGACTGTCACGTCGCCGTCTGACTCGGGGCCTGCTGTTCCTGCCTCTGCCACTGGGAGGCACCGTGGTTCGCCCCCGAGTGATGGCGGCAACAGAGAAGGGTCTCCTGCGCTGGCATCTGGTGGACGCAGGCTCCGCTCTACTGTCAGTCATGAAGGGGTTGGTGCATCACCATCTGGCCTGGTCCTGGGGGCGGTCCTGATGACATCATCAGTCCGGGAACCTGTGAGGGATGACCTGATCCCTCAAATACCTTGGGACTGGTCTTGCAAGCCGCCAGATATATTCTTGGTTCCCCTGTGTGCTACGGTGTGATTTGCTATTGTTTGACTCTGACCTCAGCCTGGATTTCTGACCCCTCTACTGCCTGACATTTTGTACCTCTGCTACTCTCCTGGTTTGTGACCTTGGCCTGGATATTCGACTCTGCTGCTGCCTGCCATTTTTGTACCTTTGCCACTCTCCCGTTTTGTGACCTTGGCCTGGACTGTCGACTCTGCCACTGCCTGCCAATTCTGTATCTCCGCTGCTCTCCCGATTTCTGTCTACGTTTTTGGTTCCCTGCCTTTTTCCGTTGGTGACCGTCCTGCTCTGGTCCACTGCTCCTCTAGACAGCCACCCCCTGGGCCTTGCTACAATTCCAGATCCCTGTATAAGGGTTAAGGGTCTCAGGGTTTCTCGGGGTGCTGTCCCTACTGCAGCCCAGATTTGCGGACGGACGTCACAGTAGGACTCTGAGGAAAGGCAGGAACAGACAAACCAGGGACCAGCGGAAGCTTGACACTGCAAGAGAGTGGAACAAGTAAGGTAGGTGAGTGGGAACAGATCCAGGATAGAGACTGAATGGCAGAGGATGCACAGGGGAACACAAGGGACAAAAAGACAGGGATCAGAGGCAGACACAGGAGACAAAGAGGATGGATTAGCGACCTAAGTGGCCTGAAGACACAGGAGGGCGCCAGGCGCACAGACGCTGGCGCTGACCAAGAAGAAAATCAGTTGCCTTACCTGTCCCGAGGCCATGCAGAAATACCCAGTGGGCCCTGCCATGACTGGGCAGAGTCATTGGGTCACGACCTCCCAGAGACACCCGCAGCAGAATGAGCACGGCTGCGCATGAGCAGAACGTTGACTCGCCGAGATCCAGAGAAGGCAGGCGAGCGGCGGCGTGGGACATTAGTGGGCCCCCACACAGCAGCAGAGTGGCACCGGTGAGAACCCCTCTCTTAGCCCCTTCTTTTCAAGGCTGGAGAGAAATTGCCTCATGGTATGAGGAGCATTGATGTTCTCTCAGGGCTCCCACAATCTCTCCTCAGGACTGAAAGCCTCCCAATCAATTAGGAAAAAGGTCTTGTCCTTACATCGAAGATATCATCAGAACTGCTTGGTTGGGAAGCATGAGAGGGAGAAGAATGAAAGCGATTAAACACTGCAGGTTTGAGGAGAGACACATGGAAGGCATTAGGGATTCGCAGGGTGGCAGGTAACTTTAACTTGTAAGCCACATCATTGATGCGACTCAAAATTTCAAAAGGACTAATGTAGTGTGGACCAGCTTATGGGAGGAAATGTTAAGCCTAATATATCACGAAGATAGCCAGACCTTATCGCCCAAAAGGTATGGAGGGGAGTCCAGGCATCTCTTGTCAGCGTACCTCTTCATTCTAGCGCTAGCGTTCTCAAGTGCCTCTTTAGTCTCCTCAGAAAATTCTAGAGAATTTTAAGGACAAGGTGTCCGCTGCCGGTACACCCGAGGCGGGGGAAACGGGAAGGGGGATGCCGGGATGTTGCCCAAAGACCACAAAAAAGGGAGACTTGGAAGAGGATTCACTTGGATGGTTATTATAGGCAAACTTCACCCAGGGAAGAAGAGTGACCCAATTGTTCTGATGAGCATTGGAGAAATGTCGAAGGTAGGAAGTTAGAACTTGATTGACATGCTCCACTTGCCCGTTGGACTGTGGATGATAAGCTGAGGAGAAGTCCAGGGTTACCTTTATTAAGCCGCACAGGGCTCTCCAGAAGCGGGAGGTGAATTGAACCCCTCGGTCGGACACGATATGTTGCGGGAATCAGTGAAGTTGAAAGATATGGTGCAAGAAAATCTTCGACAATTCCGGGGCAGAAGGCAGTCCAGGCAATGGAACAAACTGACCCACTTTAGAAAAACGATCTACGGCCACTAAGATAACGGTACTGTTCGAGGAACGATGGATATCAGTGATAAAATCCATAGCAATATGGCTCCAAGGGACTTACGGCACAGACAGCATATGCAGGAGTCCGGGGGGTAGCTGTCTTGGGACCTTGTTACTGGCACAGGATGAACAGGAAGAAGTGAATTCCAAGACGTCCACCAATAATGGCAGGAAATAAGAGAGAGAGTCTTTTTGACTCCGGCGTGTCCAGCAGTTTTGGAGGAATGTCCCCAACGCAATACTCTCACTTTGTCACGCTCCGAGACAATGGTCTTGCCTGGTGGTGGAGTAATGATCTTTAGAGGAGTCACGGTGACAATCCTAGCTGGATCGATGATGTGTGCCAGTTTCCCCTCTACGTCCACTGGCTGGAAGGACCTTGATAGGACATCGACCTTAATGTTCTTATTACCAGGACGAAAATGAAGCTCAAAATCAAAGCGTCCAAAGAACAAGGACCATCTGTCTTGCCGAGGATTTAACCTTTGGGCTGACTGTAAGTAGGCCAGATTCTTGTGGTATGTAAATATGACAAAAGGATGAACAGCGCCCTCAAGGAGATAGCGCCACTCCTCCAAATCAAACTTAATGGCCTGTAGTTCTCTGTCACCAATGGAATAATTGTGTTCAGAGGAGAAAAAAGCTTTAGAGAAGAACCCACAGGTGACCAACCACCCGGAAGCGGACTTTTTCAAGGACAAAAGGCTTATTGGCATCCAGACGATGGAGCACAGAGGCTGTAGCAAAATTCTTGTTTCAGAGTCTGGAAGGCGTTTTCAGCCTCAGAGGACCAGAGATGAGGGTTGGCCCCTTTTGCGAACAAGAGCGGAGATTGATTTATTCAGAGAGGAGAAATGCAGGATAAACTGCCTATAATAATTGGCAAAGCTGAGGAAACTGATTGCCTTTACTCCAAGAGGGCATGGCCACTTAAGAACTGCAGATACTTTCTCCAGATCCATCTTTAGACCAGAATTTGAGACAATATACCCCAGAAAAGGCAAAGAGGTCTGCTCGGAGACACACTTTTCCAGCTTAGCGAAAAGATGATTCTCTCTCAGATGTTGCAAAACTTGACTAACGTCTCGTCTGTCTGTGGATAGGTCCGGAGAGAAGACAAGGATGTCATCTAGGTAGACCACGACACAAGAGTAGAGAAGGTCCCGAAAAATGTTGATCACAAATTCTAGAAAGACCGCAGGAACATTGCAAAGGCCAAACGGCGTGATCAAATACTCACATTGGCCTTCTCGTGTGTTGAATGCGGTCTTCCACTCGTCCCCAGCGCGAATTCGAACCAATTATATGCTCCACGAACGTCAATTTTGGTGAATACTCGCGCTCCTGTCAGATGGTCAAAGAGCTCAGGGATCAGAGGCAGCTGGTATTTGTTCTTGACCGTAATGTTGTTCAAATCTCTGTAGTCAATACATGGACGAAGGGAGCCATCTTTCTTCTTTACAAAGAAAAAAACAGCTCCAGCAGGAGAGGAGGACTTCCGAATGAATCCTCTGGCCAGATTTTCTTGATTGTACTCTGACATGGCTTGAGTCTCCGCAGGCGAAAGTGGGTAGATTCTGTCTCTAGGCAGAACGGCACCAGGGATGAGGTCAAAGGGGCAGGTGTAGGGACGGTGCAGAGGAAGGTTCTCGGCCTCCTTCTTGTGGAAGACATCCGCGAAAGAAGCATAAACGGAGGGCAACCTGGAAAGGACGGGAAGGGAACGGGGGACACCTATGGGATGCACTGGCAGCAGAGACCTACCCTGGCAGGACACTCCCCAGCACAATATGCCATTATGCCAATCCAAGGTGGGATCATGAGTCCGCAACCAGGGAAGGCCGAGAAGAACCGGATGAGAGATGCCATGTAGAACGTAGAAAGCCATTCTCTCTTTGTGCAGAGCTCCTACCTGAAGCTCCACCTCCTGCATGACCTCAGTAACAGTCTCCTGCAGGTGTTTGCCATCCACGGATGCGAGTATCTGGGGATTTTTTAGGGTCCTCACCGGAATTGAAAATTTAATAGCCTCCTCAAGCCTAATAAAATTCCCAGCCGCGCCCGAATCCACATAGGCTGCCACCGAAAAACGTTTATCATCAACATGCAATTGGATGGACAGAGTGAGGGGTAGAGAGGAGTCACATGCACCTAGGGAGGCCCCTCTTACCTGGCCTAGGTGAAGGAGTTTTCCGGACATTCATGACAAGCGCGGAGTAAGTGGGACGCACTCCCGCATTAGAAGCAGAGACCCTGAGCGCATCTCTCCTTACGGGGTTGCTCGGACAACTTAAGTTGATCCACTTGCATCGACTCAGGTGTAGGACCTGAAGAGGACGTTCTGGGTCGAGGACTTGGTGGCTTACGAGTGAACGGACGGGGATGAGGAAGTCTTCTCTCCCGAACCGTCTCGTGAGTACGCTCCTGGAAACGAAGGTCGATACGAGTAGCGAGAGAGATTAAATTCTCTAAGGCAGTTGGAGTGTCCCGACCCGCTAACTCATCCTTTATACGCCCCGAGAGACCTCACCAGAAGGCTCCCACCAGTGCCTCCTTATTCCAGCCTAAATCAGAAGACAGGGTACGGAAGCGAATGGCGTATTGGCCCACAGTAAGAGACCCCTGGTGGAGGTTAAAGAGGGACTCTGTAGTAGAGGCCAGACGACCCAGCTCATCAAATACTCGACAAAATGTCTCCAGGAAGATCGATAGCTGGGAGACCACGGGATCATGACGCTCCCAGAGAGGCTTAATCCATGCTAAAGCCTCCCCCTCCAGATAGGAAATCACGAATGCCACCTTGGCCTGATCAGTGGAGTATTGCTGAGGCAGAAGCTCGAAATGTAAACGGCACTGATTAAGAAAACCCGGACACAGTTTGGGGTCACCATTGTACCAAGGTTTTTTAGCCAAACGGGGAGGGGGTGAGGAGTCGAGGTTTGTGCAGAAGTCAAAGCGGACGACTGTAAGGAGAGCAAATCATCATCCACAGAGGCCATATAACTAAGAATATGGGCCTGGGTGTCCCGCTGCTGGGCCAGCTTTTGTTGCAGTCCAACCAGCTGGCAGAAGTTCCCCAGATAGGAGGTCTGCAGCGTGGACAGTCGGGAGTCCATGGACTTCATACAGGACATAATACGCGTCGTGTTCTCCCGCAAATATACAAGCTCTTTTGGGCAGCCGAGGCACCAGCAGGGTCCAGGGCCTGATTATGCTATTAGGTTCTCTAGAGGAAAATCCGAGAGTGGACTCTCTGGGTTGTGATTCCAGAGCCCCGGATGGCGAGCGGACCAGGTGGGGCCACCCCTATACAGGGAACGTTAGGTGCAGGCCCAAGGGAGATGGAACCACAACAGCTGGAGCCAAAGGAGCAACTCAGGGCAAGGCAGGGGATATATGGAGGAGTACAGAGAGGCGAGGCGGAGGACTCTGAGGAAAGGCAGGAACAGACGAACCAGGGACCAGTGGAAGCTTGACACTGCAAGAGAGGGAGAGTGGAACAAGTGAGGTAGGTGAGCGGGAACAGATCCAGGAATAGAGACTGAATGGCAGAGGATATACAGGGGAACACAAGGGACAAGAAGACAGAGAGCAGAGGCAGACACAGGAGACAAAGAGGATGGATTAGCAAGCTAAGGGGCCCGAAGACACAGGAGGGTACCAAGAAGATAATCAGGCACCTTACCTGTCCTGAGGCTATGCAGAAATACCCAGTGGGCGCCGCCATGACTGGGCGGAGCCACTGGGTCGCGACCTCCCAGGGACACCCGTGGCAGAATGAGCGCAGTCGCGCATGCGCAGACCGCTGACTCACTGAGATCCAGAGAAGGCAGGCAAGCAGCGGAGCGGGACAGCAGCGGGGGTGCGCACAGCAGCGGGGCGCACACAGCAGCGGAGCGGCGCTGGTGATTAACGACAGGCATAACACTGGTATTCTTGGGCTGGTAAGGAACCATGGATATAGCCCCCAGCCTAAAATAAAAATAGCAGCCTGCAGCTGCCCATAAAAGGCACATCTATTAGATGCGTCAATTCTGGCGCTTTGCCTGACTCTTCCCACTTTCTCTGTAGCTGTGGCAAGTGGAGTTCATATTTGTGGGGTTGATGTCACCCTTGTATTGTCTGGTAACATCAAACCCATGGCTTAGCAATGGAGAGGCGTCAATAAGACACCTATCCATTACTAATCCAATAGTTGAATGGTAAATAAAGACACAGCCAGAATAAAGTCCTTTATTTGAAATAAGACTAAACACAGTTTTCTATCTTTATTTAAGCGCCTAATTTCAGCGAAGCCCTTGATCTCTTGTAACAAAAGTAAATTAAAAAAACAAAAATATACCATACCTGTCTGTCACGCCGTAACAGTTTTAAACCTGGACAGTGCCAAGATGTGACTGCCCAGGCTGAGAACCACTGGTGACTGAACTGCTGCGAGCGCAGCCTCAGAGATCGGTGGTGACGTCATCAAGGTTACGTCCGGTCATCGAGGTTCCGTTCCCAGCCTTGTTGAAATGCCGTGACCTTGGGGACATCCCCGCTAGCACCATGAGAAAATCTCTCACGGTGTGGTGTAGTATGTACAGGATCTGTCAGCTCTCCTGTGTGGTGTAGTATATAGTGGATCTGTCAGCTCTCCTATAGAAGATACTATAGATATCACTCATGTAATTTAAGAAGTGAATTCTTTGGCATTGTATACCACCCAGGGGTGGCCATATCATTGGTGCAGCCTGTGCAACTGCACAGGGGCCCCAGAGGTAAGGGGACCCACTACTTCCTGCAAACTAGCAAAGAACTTCTGTCATAGCAGAACTATTGGACTGCAAAGGCCCCCTATAATGTTCTTGCACAGGGGCCCTTTTCTGTCTGTCTGACACTGACAACACCTATACTTATAGTATCTGTGCATCATGAATTGTGGTTTGTGTTAAAGGGGCCCACTGAGACTCTTTAGCCCGGGGCTCATGAAAACCTGGAGCTGGCCCTTCCTGTTTGTTGGGTGTAAGGGCTCATGCAGACAAGTGCATAAATTGGATGTGTGCAATTTTTAATTGGATAGCATGTACAGCACGCTGACCCATGTTATTCAATATTGCAGTTCATATGAGGATTTTTTTCTCAGTCCAACTATCCATAATAAAGAAAATTTCAAAATAAACACCAGTTAATGTGGTCTGTCTGTTGTGTATATTACCATTGACATTTAGCAACAGTGGGGATGAAACTAAAATATCTAATCTAGCCACCCTGGCGTTAACATGGAATTTAGGATTTATATAGTGGAATACCGTTGTTCTCAATTTTATAATGCTTAAGCCATTACTTCCACATACTGCCAACCCTGGTACTTTGGTGACTTCAGTTCATTTGCTGGATATCAGCATTATAAGCCTCCTTCTGTTCAAGGAATTGTAACACAATTTGATTTAAAGTGGACCTATCACTTGCTCAAAAAATGGAGCAAAATACCTTCTAAAAATCCTCAAGCTCAACAGATTTTGCTTGTTATCCATTTTGAGCTAGTTCACTTCATTGCAGAGATATTCACATTTTTTGTTTTTGGAACGCAATATGTGAAATCTCTGCTTGCAGTTTAATTGAACTGGGTGTTTTTACAGTCTTTTCTGGGGGCGCGGACTTTCACCCGTCCCAGAGGCTGTCAATCAAGGCTCGGCAGCTGATGTAGCAGTCACTTTTTTTTGCTTATTTGTAGTGATGAGCGAACGTGCTCGCCACTACTCGTTACTCGCCTGAGTATCACGGTACTCGGTGTACTCGGCGAGCGCCGAGCATTTCTGGGATTACTTGGAGGGAACTTGGGTCTCCACCCAGCATTTTTGGTGAACTTTAGGGACCCAATCACGCTGCAGGGATTGTCTGCCAGGCAATGAAACGCCGCAGCCATCTTTGTTGTGGCAGTGCAGTGATTGGATGGCCGCACAGAATCATCAGGGGTAAAAGACTGGACGCCGCCCTGCTCGGCGCATTCAGCTCCGGATTGAGATAGTGTAGTGAGTGCAGCTGCCGATATAGGGTCAGAATTGGGGATTTATTAGTTAGTGTGGAGTCTACCATCCTAAACTAATCACATCCAGCTAAAGCAACAGTCCTTCTAAGGACTAATTCCAGAGCATATAGGTTCCAGTGTTAGGCAGGCAGGGGAGTGTACGTCGCTCAATACACATCAGTGCAAGGCCTGCAGGCACTGTATGTGTGTATCTAGATCATTGCATACATCAAGTGGGTCCAATCTCTTCCTGTGTTCTGGTGCTGCTGCTGCTACCTGTACTGTAGTATATATTAGCTGTATATAGATAGCCCCAAGGTGTAATTGGAATACAGGCCACACATTTTTGGTGTGGTATCTCCGTGCTAGCTCATAGTTTTCTTTTTTTGTCCTGGCTGTCACTGTACACATTTTTGGTGTTGTATCACTGTGCAGCTCATATCTGTGCTTGCTCAAAGTTTGGCCAGTTTATGGCCGTTTTCGTGTTTTGTTTTTTTTTTTGTCCTGGGTGAAACTGTACTTATATACAGCACTATTTAACCAAAAATGTAATTTTGTCCTAGTGGTATCTCTTTGCCAGCTCATATCTGTGCATGCTCAAAGTTTGGCCAGTTTACTGCAGTTTTCTTTTTTTGTCCTGGCTGTCATTGAACTTAAATACAGCAGTATTTAGCAAAAAAAAAATACAGCCTACATATTTGTCATAGTGGTATCTCCGTGGTAGCTCATATCTGTGTGTGCTCAAAGTTTGGCCAGTTTATGGCAGTTTTCTTTTATGTCCTGGGTGAAAGTGTACTTATATACAGCAAAAAAAAAACACTTATATACAGCAAAAAAAAAACATTTGTCGCAGTGGTATTGTCATGCAAGCTGATATCTGTGCGTGCTCAAAGTTTGGCCAGTTTAGGCCGGTTTTTCTTTTTTGGTTCTGGTTGTCACAGTACTGATATACAGCACTAGTTAACCCAAAAATAAAAAAGGCACACCTATGTCGTAGTGGTATCGCCGTGCTAGCTGATATCTGTGCGTGCTCAAATTTTCGCCAGTGATTTCAGGGGACATCTCCCCCAACCCTGGTCCACCACCCCCCAACCTCAACCCCTACCCTACCTCATATCGAAACCATGATAATCTTTTTAATATTAGTTGCACTCCCTCATCTTCATCCTTTAATTGTGCCCTCTGGAATCCACGGTCAGTTTGTAACAAGCTTCCTTTCCTGCACAACTACTTTCTGAACAACTCTCTTAATATGTTGGCCCTCACTGAAACCTGGATTCTGGATTCTGACACTGTCTCTCCTGCTGCTGCTCCTGATGACCTGGCCTCCCACTTTACAGAAAAAGGAGATATTATCCGTCAGGAAATCTGCTCCCAACCACCAATTACTGTGACTCCCATCCCTTCCTGCATCTCCCCTGGCTCACTCTCCACATTTGATCCCATCACAGAAGAAGTCTCCAGACTCCTCTCTTCCGACCACATGCACTACCGACCCCATTCCCTCATATCTCCTCCAGTCTCTCTCTCTCCAGTTGTCACAACTCACCTAACTGCATTCTTTAATCTCTCCCTCTCCTCGGGCATTTTCCCATCCTCCTTCAAACATGCCATCGTTACTCCATTACTAAAGAAACCCGCTCTCAACCCATCCTGCACAAACAACTACAGACCAGTCTCCAATCTCCCCTTCATCTCTAAACTTTTGGAGCGCCTAGTTTACTCCCGCCTTACCAGTTACCCCTCCCCTCACTTCCTTCTAGACCCTTCACAGTCCGGCTTCCGCGCCCTACATTCGACTGAAATTGCACTCATCAAAGTGACCAATGACCTTCTGACAGCAAAACATAACGGTGACCACTCTCTGCTCATTCTTCTCGACCTATCTGCAGCTTTCGACACTGTTGACCATCATCTCTTACTCTCTAGGCTCCAGTCACTAGGCATTAAGGACACTTCTCTCTCCTGGTTCTCTTCCTATCTTTCTGACTGCTCCTTCAGTGTTTTGTTCTCTGGCTTCACGTCATCTCCTCTTCCTCTCGCTGTCGGGGTACCTCAGGGCTCAGTCCTTGGCCCCCTTCTCTTCTCTCTCTACACAGCCCCAATTGGACAGACCATCAGCAGATTTGGCTTTCAGTATCATCTTTATGCTGATGACACACAACTATATACGTCATTTCCTGACCTTACCCCCACTGTACTACAGAACGCCAGTGACTGTCTGTCCGCAGTCTCCAACATCATGTCCGCTCTCTATCTTAAACTAAACCTCTCCAAAACTGAACTTCTTCTGCTCCCGCCATCTACTAACCTCCCTAAAACTGACATTTCCCTCTCCATGGGTGGCACCACAATAACACCCCAGCAGCAGGCACGCTGTCTGGGTGTTGTGTTTGATACCAATATCTCCTTCACATGCCATATACAATCTCTTGCCCACTCTTGCCACTTACACCTAAAGGACATCTCTAAAATCTGCCATTTTCTCACCATGGAAACAATAAAAACCCTCACTGTAGCATTGATCCACTCCCGCCTGGATTACTGCAATGCTCTAGTAATTGGCCTCCCCATTACTTGCCTATCCCCTCACCAGTCCTCACTTAATGCAGCAGCCAGGGTCATCTATCTGGCTAATCGGTACTCGGACACGTCTGCTATTCGCCAGTCCTTACATTGGCTGCCCATTCGTTATAGGATCCAATTCAAAGTACTTGTTCTCACCCACAAAGCTCTCCACAGTGCAGCACCCCCCTACATCTCCTCCCTCATTTCTGTCTATCGGCCTAACCGACCACTGCGCTCTGCAAACGACTTTCAACTAACCTCTGCACTAATCCGTACCTCCCACTCCCAACTCCAAGACTTCTCCCATGCTGCACCAATCCTATGGAATGCTCTACCCCAAGAAATTAGGACTATCCACAATTTGCATAGTTTCAGGCGCTCCCTCAAAACACATTTGTTCAGGGCGGCCTATCACGTTCACTAATCAAAGTCTTTATTAGTGTTGAGCATTCCGATACTGCAAATAACGGGTATCGGCCGATATTCGCTGTATCGGAATTCCGATACCGAGTACCGATATTTTTACAATATCGGATACCGGAATCAGAAGTTCCCATAATGCAATGAGCCACTGTTGTGGCTGTGATTGGCTGCTGAAATGATGTCATCATGATGCGCGATCTGTGCGGGCCTGCCGGGGGTCTGTACGGGCCTGCGGGGGGTCTGTACCGGCTGCCTGGGGTCTGTACGGACTGCCGGGGGTCTGTTCGGGCCTGCCGGGGGTCTGTGCCGGCTGCCGTGGGTCTGTGCGGGCCTGCCAGGGGTCTGTGCCGGCTGCCGGGGGTCTTTGCGTCTGTGTGCAGGCATCGTCCGATGGGACTACAAGTCCCATCGGGCTATGCCTGCTACAATGACAGTGACTGACACATTAGCCAATGATGGGACAGTAGTAGTCCCATCATCCGGCTAATGTGTTGAATGTAAAAAAAATATATATATACATACTACATACATACTACATATATACTACATTCATACAACATACATACATACATACTACATACATACTACATATACTACATTCATACAACATACATTACATACTACATACATACTACATATATACTACATTCATACAGCATACATACATACTACATACATACTACATATATACTACATTCATACAGCATACATACTGTACATACTACATACATACTACATATATACTACATTCATACAACATACATACATACATAGTACATACTACATACATACAACATACATGCAACATGCTACAGACATACAAAATACATACTACATACATACTACATACATACTACATACAATACATTCATACATTCATACAATACATACATATAGACATACAGTACATATAACATAGAGTACATACTCACCATCACTTGTCACTTTGATCCCCGAAGCCAGTGTCATCTGTGAGAAAAATTAGAAAATAACAAGCAAGCGATATACTCCCTGATCCGCAGAAATCCACGAGTGTCCCACGACGATCTGCTGCACTGCATCACTGAGAGGTTACTATCTTTCACTGGTCTCACTTTATGGCAAAAGCTGCGTGGGAACTTTCTCACACAGCAATGCCAAAAGTGTGACTAGGGACTATTTTATTACAGTGGTGGAGGAATACACTGCGGAAGGATACCTACCTCCCGTCATTGTATTCCTGGAGCCCCCTAGAGAGCGGTCGCATCAGCTGATGCTGCTGTTCTCCACGGGAGACCGTCGTGGGACACTCGTGGATTTCTGCGGATCAGGGAGTATATCGGTTGTTTGTTATTTTCTAATTTTTCTCACAGATGACACTGGCTTCGGGGATCAAAGTGACAAGTAATGGTGAGTATGTACTCTATGTTATATGTACTGTATGTCTATATGTATGTATTGTATGAATGTATGAATGTATTGTATGCAGTATGTATGTAGTATGTCTGTAGTATGTATTTTGTATGTCTGTAGCATGTTGTATGTATGTAGCATGTACTATGTATGTATGTATGTTGTATGAATGTAGTATATATGTAGCATGTATGTAGTATGTATGTATGTTGTATGAATGTACTATATATGAAGTATGTATGTAGCATGTATGTATGTTGTATGAATGTAGTATATATGAAGTATGTAGTATGTATGTATGTTGTATGAATGTAGTATATATGTAGTATGTATGTAGTATGTATGTTGTATGAATGCAGTATATATGTAGTATGTATGTATGCTGTATGAATGTAGTATATATGTAGTATGTATGCTGTATGAATGTAGTATATATGTAGTATCTCTATATGTTGTATGAATGTTGTATATATGTAGTATTTATGTAGTATTTATGTATGTGTGTTGTATGAATGTAGTATATATGTAGTATGTATGTAGTATGTATGTATGTTGTATGAATGTAGTATATATGAAGTATGTATGCAGTATGTATGTATGTTGTATGAATGTTGTATATATGTAGTATGTATGTATGTTGTATGAATGTTGTATATATGTAGTATGTATGTAGTATGTATATATATATATTTTTTTTACATTCAACACATTAGCCTGATGATGGGACTACTACTGTCCCATCATTGGCTAATGTGTCAATCACTGTCATTGTAGCAGGCATAGCCCGATGGGACTTGTAGTCCCATCGGACGATGCCTGCATACAGGCACAAAGACCCCCGGCAGCCCGCACAGACCCCCGGCAGCCCGCACAGACCCCCGGCAGGCCCGCACAGACCCCCGGCAGCCCGCACAGACCCCCGGCAGTCCGCACAGACCCCCAGCAGCCGGCACAGACCCCTGGCAGGCCCGTACAAACCACCGGCAGTCCACACAGACCTACGGCAGCCGGACAGACCCCCGGCAGGCCCGCACAGACCCCTGGCAGTCTGCACAGACCCCCGGCAACCGGCATAGACCCACGGCAGGCCCATACAGACCCCCGGCAGTCCGCACAGACCCCCGGCAGGCCCGTACAGACCCCCTGCAGTCCGCACAGACCCCCGGCAGTCTGCACAGACCCCCGGCAACCGGCATAGACCCACGGCAGGCCCGTACAGACCCCCGGCAGTCCGCACAGACCCCCGGCAGGTCCGCACAGACCCCCGGCAGGCCCGTACAGACCCCCCGGCAAGCCTGCACAGACCCCGCCCACACACAGACACGCACAGTGTCCGCCCACGCACCGCCCACACTATTCCCCCCTCCCGAACAGTATGTGCAAGTACAGAAAGGGTTTTTTTTAATTCCGATATTTCTGTCCCATTGACTTGAATGGGACTTCCGGTATCGGAATCGGCGATACCCGATACTTTTGGGTATCGGCCGATCCAGTCCGATCCGATATTTCTCAATATCGGGTGGTATCGCTCAACACTAGTCATTATATGTGTAAGTGTGCATGTGTAGCCCATTTACTATCTCCATCCATCCCTCATTCCCTCAAGATGGCTGAACCATTATTGTAAATACATAATTGTAAATACACACCTGTACTTTGTATCTCCCCCACCTCATTGTAGATTGTAAGCTCTCACGAGCAGGGTCATCTTATTTTGCTTTAATTATTGTATTGTTAACGTTGTTACTTATGACTTGTGTTTTGAAACTGTTAAACTGTAAAGCGCTGCGGAATATGTTTGCGCTATATAAATAAAGATTATTATTATTATTATTATGATGTACAGCACTCTTTAGCCCAAAAAAAACAAAAAACGCATTTCTCATAGTGGTATCTCCATGCCAGCTCATATCTGTGCGTGCTCAAAGTTTGGCCAGTTTACGACAGTTTTATTTTTTGTCCTGGGTGTCACAGTACTTATATACAGCACTATGCAGCATTATTTTAAAAAACATTAATCATTCCATGATTAAGCCCTTTCAGGGTGAAACGCGTAGGAAATTGCTCCCCTCCATACGCCTCTTTATGTCATTTTTACCTGATGGTATGAAGATTTTATATTCTCAATAAAGCAATTATTATTTTATCTCCAGGAGACGCTGGAAAAATCCTTCTTTATGTTGTGCATGCACTATACACCCGGGTCAGGGTGTTTCTGTGCGTCGGAGGTGTGATCAGGAGTGAAGAGGGGTGAGCTGAATACTTCTTGTTTGTGTATTTTAAAAAACAGGCCACATTTTACAGTGGGGTCTATCTGTGACACGCCTCCTACAGCCATGTGATAAAAATTTGTGGATTGTAGGCCAGTAATCCAGTGTTTTCCTGTCTGGCACTCAAGTTATATACAGCACTATGTTGCATTATTTTAAAAAACAGGCCACATTTTACAGTGGGGTCTATCTGTGACACGCCTCATACATCCATGTGTCAATAATTGAGGTATTTTAGGCCTAACTTCCCATTTTTGGGCAGTCTGTCATTCCTGTTAAATCCAGCAGTCTTTTTTATCCAAAAGATGAAAAAAAATTAATACAGTCTGTTATCTCAGGCTGATGCCTGGTGTATCTGTGGTGGAAAAATCTTTGCTTTGCAGGCATACTGATCACATATAATTTTTCTCCAAATAAATCCATTTGTATTGAGCTTTTCAAATATTTCAGTAGTCTATTTAAAATGGGCAAGGCAAGGGGCAAGGGACGGGGAAGTGGACGTGATGCTGATGGTGCATGCAGAGGACAAGGCCATTGCCAAGCTGAAAGAGGGCCACAGCAAAGACCCACATTTTCGCACTCATCCTTCCTGTCCCAGTTTCTAGGGGACCGCAGCACACCACTATTGAAGTCAGAGCAGTGTGAAACGGTTGTTGGTTGGATAGCGGATAATGCTTCCAGTCACTTAGCCACCACCACCAGCACCCTGTCTTCCACACGGTCAAGTCTGAGTAGCCGCGAGTGTGGACTGGATATTACTCACCCTGATCCTCCTTCCTCCCACCATGCCGAGTGCCCTGAGACAACTGATCCCACACTCGGACGCTCCGAAGGGCTGTTCAGTTTTCTATTTGGAGATTTGTGCCTCTTGCCCGGTTCACTTCAAGCGGGGCAAGATGATAGTCCATGCACAAATCAGAACGAGGACAGCAGCACACATGGGGAAGCAGGCATATCACCTCAACAGGCAGGAAGAAGCAGTGTGGTGGCCGCAGATAGAAGGTGTGCATCCGTTCCCCGTAACACCAGCAGGACAGAATTTGCCATTCCAACTGTTAGAGTTTCCGGAGTCTGCTTATTTTTTAAAGACTCTGCCGATAACCCCAAACAGGCCATTTGTAGCACTTGCTATGCCCGCATCAGCAGGGGTAGCAAAACTACCAGCCTGACCACCACCAGCATGATTAGGCACATGGTAGCAAAGCACCCGACTTTGTGGGCTGAACCGCAGGATCCAGGAACACTGTCTGCAGGTGACAACACTGCTTCTTCCACTGTTTTGCGAACAAGCCAATACCCAGTTCACCGTGCCTGTGAAGATGCCTCGAGACCTGCACCTGTTATTGCCCACAGTCAACCAGCCCCATTATCAAGCCCGTCCATGTCCTTGTCCCAGCCCAGCCTTCAGTTGTCTATACCCCAGTCACTGGAACGAAAGCGGAAATACCCAGCCAATGCCCCACAGGCCACAGTACTTAATTTGAACATTTCTCATCTGCTTGCACTCAAAATGTTGCCCCTTTGGCTCGTTGAGATGAAAGCTTACCACAACCTGATGGCAGTGGCTGTCCCAAGGTACTCGGTCCCCAGTCGCCACTATTTCTCCCGTTGTACCGTACCAGCATGTGTCCCACAACATTACCCGTGCCCTCAACAATGCTGTTATTGGGAAAGTTCACCTAACCACGGACACGTGGACAAGTGCCTGTGGGCAGGGACCGTACATCTCACTGATGGCACTCTGGGTTAACATAGTGGAAGCCGGGACCCAGTTGTACCTTGGGATTGAACACATCCTCCTCACGCTGAGGATTGCAGGCCCTACGTCAATCAGGGTTTCCCCACAGTCTACAGCTCCTGCACCTCCTCCTCCTCTTCTTCTTCAGCCTCCATCTCTGAAATGAACACATCAGTCAGAAGCTGGAAGCACTGCCTCAGCCAAGTGGCAACAGGCTGTGCTGAAGCTAATCTGCATAGGTGACAAACCACACAATGCAGAAGAGTTGTCGACAGCACTGAAAGAGCAGTCAGATATTTGGATGACACCACTGAACCTACAGCCAGGCATGGTCATGTGTGAAAATGGCCGAAACCTGGTGGCGGCTGTGAGGCAAGGTGAGCTCACACACGTACCTTGCCTGGTCCATGTGATTAACCTCGTGGTTCAACGTTTTCTCAAAAGCTACCTGGAGCTGTCGGATCTGCTAGTGAAAGTACGCCGTCTGGCTGCCCATTTTAGAAAGTCAGCTACAGCTACAGACGCCCTTACTGTGCTTGAGCAGCGTTTGCAGCTTCCGGCTCACCAACTGGTGTGTGATGTCCCCACACGTTGTAACTCTACACTGCATATTTTGGAAATGATTTGTGAGCAGAAGAGGGCAGTTGTTGACTACCAGTATCAACAAGGCCGTCGATACTCAGTTCAGACTTCACAAATAAGACCTCAGGAGTGGACATGGATGTCAGACATATGTACCATCCTTCAGAACTTTGAGGACTGCACCAAGATGGTGAGCGGCGATGACGCCATAATTAGCATCACAATCCCGCTTCTCAGCATTCTGAAAACTTCTCTGCTCACAATTAAAGATGATGCATTGCAGGCAGAGCATAAGGACATGGAGCAAGGAACCATACAGGGTGATTACACTCAGTCCAGCGTCATGTCGTCGCAACGTGGATTAGTAGACAATAAGGAGGAGGAGAAAGAACAGGAGCTACTTTCATGCGCTATAGACGGTACTATAAGCACAGCTGTCATACCGTCTGTTCAGCGGGAATGGCCTGAGGACAGGGAGGAGGAGGATGAGGAGGAGGAGGACAGTCAGTCATCCTGTTGGTGAGGATACGGAAGTCTTGCCTGTTAGTAGTCCGGCACACATGGCTGACTTTATGTTGCGCTGTGTTTCCCGTGACCCTTGCATTATAAAAATTTTTGGTGACACTCATTACTGGTTGGTGACACTTCTAGACCCACGCTACAAACAAAACTTTCAATCTCTTCTTCCAGAGGCAGACATGTTCAAGAAATGATGCTGTACCAGAGAGCCCTTGTAGCGGAATTGCTGAAAAAATTCCCATGTCAGAATGCTGGCAGCAGATGTCAGAGTTTGTTGTACAGCCAAGGGTCCAAGCGAGAGAGACAGAAGTACAATCCAGCTCAGGCAGGGGAACAATGGCAAAGTTCTGGGACAGTTTTCTCAGACCTTCCCATCTTGCCGCCACAGAGGCAAGGAGTGCTGTCACAAGAAGTGCAATGTTTGGGAAGATGGTGAGGGAGTACCTTGTAGATCGTACAAACGTCCTCTGGGATTCTTCTGTGCCTTTTAATTATTGGGTATCCAAGCTGGACACGTGGCATGAACTGGCTCTCTACGCCTTGGAGGTCATGGCCTGCCCTGCTGCTAGCGTTCTGTCAGAGCGGGTTTTTTGTGCCGCTGGTGGAATTATAACTAGTGTTGAGCGATACCACCCGATATTGAAAAATATCGGATCGGATTGGATCGGCCGATCTAAAAAAAAATCGGGTATTGCCGATTCCGATCCCGAAAGTCCCATTCAAGTCAATGAAACAGAAATATCGGAATTGAAAAAAACCCTTTCTTTCTTTGTAGGTTAATTCTACATGAAGAAAAACAACTAATAATAATGTAGAATGTATTGTGGGAGGTGTAGGAGACATTAAAGCCATAGAGGTTTAGCCCAATCAAATGGAATAGCAGGAATAATTTTTTTATTTTAAAGACGTTTGGAGTTACAAAGATATTGACTATGTTAACCTCTTTTATATTTTGTCAGATATGTATGTTTCACTACTTCCATGCTCTTCATCTTCTTTTTTACTTCTCCCACACTTTCTCCTTCATCATCCTCAGCAGCATCTTTTTCATCAACTTCTTCTTCACCTTATTCATCTTCTTATTCACCTTCTTCCTATTATTCTTTTTTTTACATTCTTCATATTCTTCTTATTCAACTATTATTCTTCTTCATATTCTACTTCTTCATCTTCGTCCTATTCTTCTTCTTCATCATATTCTTATTTGTGACAGGCATTCCTGTAGTTGTTATCTATAAAAGTTTGAAGATTACACCTTCCGGTCTGCCTGTCACAAAAGATTTACAACAGGATTTGTCTGCGTTCAGTTTGGCCTGCAGCAGCAGGCATTTTCCAGGGGCACCACGAGGAGGAACGGACTCACCCCCATACACTGCTTAGTCTTCTTCTGTTTATAATTTAGATAATATAATTTGCTCTTATTTTTAGTCTTATGCTTAATGTTCTTCTGCTTTTGGTTTTTCTGCTTCTTGGTCTTCTGTCTCTTGTTGTTCTGCATCTTCGTGGTTGTCTTCATGTTCTTTGTCCTCTTGGTCATCTTCTTGAGGGTCATCTTTTTGGTCTTCTTCGGTGTGGTCTTCAGGGTCGTCGTCTTCAGGGTCATCGTCAGGAGATCCAGAGTGAGAATCAAAAAACAATTCCACAAGCTTGAACTTGGAAAAGTAGCAGAAGGTACAAGAAGGCTGAGGAACTGCCAAGAACCAGCTGACGGTACTGGAACCCGGATGGGTAGCAGAAGGAACAATAGTAAATGGAACTAGCGAGGACCAGCTGACGGTGCTGGAACCCGGAGGGGCAGCAGAAGGAACAAGAGCCAATGGCACCACAGTGGACCAGCTGACGGTACTGGAACACGGTTACTAAGCAGGAGGTACCTGTGCGCCAAAGCACTACCAAGGACCAGCAGACGTTGCTGGAACTCGGATACCAAGAAGGAGGCACCTAGGCCAAAGGCACTGCCGAGAACCAGCTGACGGTGCTGGAACCCGGATGGGTAGCAGAAGCTGCAAGAGCAAATGAAACTAGCGAGGACCAGCTGACGGTGCTGGAACCCGGAGGGGCACCAGAAGGAACAAGAGCAAATGGCACAACCGTGGACCAGCTGACGTTGCTGGAACACGGTTACTAAGCAGGAGGTACCTGTGCTACAAAGCACTACCAAGGACAAGCAGACGTTGCTGGAACTCGGATACCGAGAAGGAGGCACCTAGGCCAAAGGCTCTGCCGAGAACCAGCTGACGGTGCTGGAACCCGTATGGGTAGCACAAGGTACCCATAATCAACAAAGTTGCAAGGCCGCGAGCAGGACGCAGTTACCGAAACCCACAGTCCAACAGGGGGTGCTTGTCCTATTGGCACTACGGAACCAGCCTTTATTACCAGAACCCGCAGCCCACATAGGAAGCCCCGAAATTGCAGGCACCATAGACTCGGCTAACCCGACCGCAACACGACAGGACAACGTATTGGTGGCAAAGTGACGTTGACACTACCCGGAAACAGCAGGCGTGCTGGAACCAGGCTGGGCAGGAGGGAGTGCCCGTGCCAAAGACACTTCCGAGAACTAGCTGACGGTGCTGGAACCCGGATGGGTAGCAGAAGCTACAAGAGTCAATGGAACTACCGAGAACCAGCTGACGGCGCTGGAACCCAGAGTGGCAGCAGAAGGAACAAGAGCCAATGGCACAACCGTGGAACAGCTGACGGTGCTGGAACTCGGTTACTAAGCAGGAGGTACCTGTGCTCCAAAGCACTACCAAGGACCAGCAGACGTTGCTGGAACTCGGATACCAAGAAGGAGGCACCTAGGCCAAAGGCTCTGCCGAGAACCAGCTGACGGTGCTGGAACCCGGATGGGTAGCAGAAGCTGCAAGAGCAAATGAAACTAGTGAGGACCAGCTGATGGTGCTGGAACCCGGAGGGGCAGCAGAAGGAACAAGAGCCAATGGCACAACCGTGGACCAGCTTAACGGTGCTGGAACACGGTTACTAAGCAGAAGGTACCTGTGCTCCAAAGCACTACCAAGGACCAGCAGACGTTGCTGGAACTTGGATACCAAGAAGGAGGCACCTAGGCCAAAGGCACTGCCGAGAACCAGCTGACGGTGCTGGAACCCGGATGGGTAGCAGAAGTTGCAAGAGCAAATGAAACTAGCGAGGACCAGCTGATGGTGCTGGAACCTGGAGTGGCAGGAGAAGGAACAAGAGCCAATGGCACAACCGTGGACCAGCTGACGGTGCTAGAACACGGTTACTAAGCAGGAGGTACCTGTGCTACAAAGCACTACCAAGGACAAGCAGAGGTTGCTGGAACTCTGATACCAAGAAGGAGGCACCTAGGCCAAAGGCTCTGCCGAGAACCAGCTGACGGTGCTGGAACCCGTATGGGTAGCACAAGGTACCCATAATCAACAAAGTTGCAAGGCCGCGAGCAGGACGCAGTTACCAAAACCCACAGTCCAACAGGGGTTGCTTGTCCTATTGGCACTACGGAACCAGCCTTTATTACCAGAACCCGCAGCCCACATAGGAAGCACAGAAACTGCAGGCACCATAGACTCGGCTAACCCGACCGCAACACGACAGGACAACGTATTGGTGGCAAAGTGACGTTGACACTACCCGGAAACAGCAGGCGTGCTGGAACCAGGATGGGCAGGAGGGAGTGCCCGTGCCAAAGACACTTCCGAGAACTAGCTGACGGTGCTGGAACCCGGATGGGTAGCAGAAGCTACAAGAGTCAATGGAACTACCGAGAACCAGCTGACAGTGCTGGAACCCAGAGTGGCAGCAGAAGGAACAAGAGCCAATGGCACAACTGTGGACCAGCTGACGGTGCTGGAACACGGTTACTAAGCAGGAGGTACCTGTGCTCCAAAGCACTACCAAGGACCAGCAGACGTTGCTGGAACTCGGATACCAAGAAGGAGGCACCGAGGCCAAAGGCACTGCCGAGAACCAGCTGACGGTGCTGGAACCCGGATGGGTAGCAGAAGCTGCAAGAGCAAATGAAACTAGCGAGGACCAGCTGACGGTGCTGGAACCCGGAGAGGCAGCAGAAGGAACAAGAGCCAATGGCACAACCGTGGACCAGCTGACGTTGCTGGAACACGGTTACTAAGCAGGAGGTACCTGTGCTCCAAAGCACTACCAAGGACCAGTGGACGTTGCTGGAACTCGGATACCAAGAAGGAGGCACCTAGGCCAAAGGCTCTGCCGAGAACCAGCTGACGGTGCTGGAACCTGTATGGGTAGCACAAGGTACCCATAATCAACAAAGTTGCAAGGCCGCGAGCAGGACGCAGTTACCAAAACCCACAGTCCAACAGGGGTTGCTTGTCCTATTGGCACTACGGAACCAGCCTTTATTACCAGAACCCGCAGCCCACATAGGAAGCACAGAAACTGCAGGCACCATAGACTCAGCTAACCCGACCGCAACACGACAGGACAACGTATTGGTGGCAAAGTGACGTTGACACTACCCGGAAACAGCAGGCGTGCTGGAACCAGGATGGGCAGGAGGGAGTGCCCGTGCCAAAGACACTTCCGAGAACCAGCTGACGATGCTGGAACCCGGATGGGTAGCAGAAGCTACAAGAGTCAATGGAACTACCGAGAACCAGCTGACAGTGCTGGAACCCAGAGTGGCAGCAGAAGGAACAAGAGCCAATGGCACAACAGTGGACCAGCTGACGGTGCTGGAACACGGTTACTAAGCAGGAGGTACCTGTGCTCCAAAGCACTACCAAGGACCAGCAGACGTTGCTGGAACTCGGATACCAAGAAGGAGGCACCGAGGCCAAAGGCACTGCCGAGAACCAGCTGACGGTGCTGGAACCCGGATGGGTAGCAGAAGCTGCAAGAGCAAATGAAACTAGCGAGGACCAGCTGACGGTGCTGGAACCCGGAGAGGCAGCAGAAGGAACAAGAGCCAATGGCACAACCGTGGACCAGCTGACGTTGCTGGAACACGGTTACTAAGCAGGAGGTACCTGTGCTCCAAAGCACTACCAAGGACCAGTGGACGTTGCTGGAACTCGGATACCAAGAAGGAGGCACCTAGGCCAAAGGCTCTGCCGAGAACCAGCTGACGGTGCTGGAACCCGTATGGGTAGCACAAGGTACCCATAATCAACAAAGTTGCAAGGCCGCGAGCAGGACGCAGTTACCGAAACCCACAGTCCAACAGAGGGTGCTTGTCCTATTGGCACTACGGAACGAGCCTTTATTACGAGAACCCGCAGCCCACATAGGAAGCACCGAAACTGCAGGCACCATAGACTCGGCTAACCCGACCACAACATGACAGGTCAACGTATTGGTGGCAAAGTGACGTTGACACTACCCGGAAACAGTAGGCGTGCTGGAACCAGGCTGGGTAGGAGGGAGTGCCCGTGCCAAAGACACTTCTGAGCAGCAACTGGCGATGTTGGAGCCCAGGATCAATCACGGAGCAGGCTGAGGCCTACTTGGAGCAAGTTTTAGATCGGTTGTACACTACTACTGATTGTAACCATGCTCCACTTAGGCCTCTGGCTCTACTGTCTCTAGTATTTCCCCTTGGCCTCCAACCCCGCCAGTTGCTACTCTGAAGTGGCGTCTGCACAATCCACACTTGTTCCTGGGTTACAGGGGCTCTGTCACGTCAGTGGATCACCTGATGTGTGTCCGGCAAGGTCTCCTGCTCTGTCCACATTCCCACTACTAGTAATGGGTATTCCTGCAGTTTACGCTCCCGGGTCAACGGTGGTATGAGGCTTTGTAAGTTGTCCCGGTAGCGAGGATCTAGGAGGGTGTACACCCAATAATCAGTTGTGTTGAGAATGTGGGCGATGCGGCGGTCGTTTCTCAGGCACTGCAGCATGAAATCAACCATGTGCTGCAGACTCCCAACTGCCAAAAAAATGCTGTCCCCTGCTTGATGCGTCATCTCTGCCTGCTCTGCATCACCCCACCCTCGCTGTACATACTGACTAGAGGATTGTGTACCTCACTCCTCTGGAGAGATGTCTTCCTCCTCCATCGACTCCTCCTCATCCTCCTCACAAAGTGTCCCCTGCCTAGGCCTTTGTGAGGAACCACGTAGCGCAGACTGTCCAGAAGCAGATGGCATTTGGGACTCCTCATCCTCCTCCTCTTCCAAAACCTCCTCCCTTAGTGCTTGCAGTGTTTTTTGAAGCAGGCAGATAAGGGGGACAGTCATGCTGACTAGTGCATCATCTGCACTCGCCATCTGCGTGGAATCATCGAAGGCACGCAAAACGTGGCAGATGTCCTTCATAGAGGCCCACTCAGTGGTGCTGAAGTGTGACCGGCGCACAGTGCGACTTGTTTGCACCTGATGCAGCTGGTACTCCATGACTGCTGCCTGCTGCTCACACAACCGTTCCAACATATGTAATGTTGAATTCCACCTGGTGGGTAGGTCACATATGATGCGATGTTCCGGAAGGCGCAATCGGCGCTGCAGAGCAGCAAGGCGCGATCTTGCCGTGCTGGAATGCCGCAAGTGAGCGCACTCTATGCGGACCTTGTGGAGCAGTGCATCAAGATCCGGATAGTCCCTCAGAAAGCTCTGCACGACCAAGTTCAGCACATGTGCCAGACATGGGATGTGAGTGAGGTTGCCTAGGCCCAGAGCTGCCACCAGATTTCGGCCATTGTCACACACTACCAAGCCCGGCTGCAGATTCGCTGGCAGAAACCACTCGTCGCTCTCCTGCTTGATCGCATTCCAGAGCTCATGCGCTGTGTGGCTTCGATTCCCCAAAGAAATTAATTTGAGTACGGCCTGTTGACATTTGGCCACGGCTGTGCTCATATCGGTCGTAACAGGCTCCTGCTGCGCTGTTTCTGAGGAACTTGAGTAGGAGGAGGAGTCAATGTGTACAGACTGGATTCCTGCAATCCGTGGAGTTGGCAGAACACGTACAGCGCCACTCTCCAGATCTGTACCCGGCTCCACAACATTGACCCAATGGGCAGTGAGGGAAAGGTATCGTTCCTGTCCATGGTTACTGGTCCACGCATCGGTGGTCAGGTGGACCTTACTACTGACGGCATTTAGTAGCGCATGTTGTATTTTTCCCTCCACATGTTTTTGCAGGGCAGGGATGGCTCGCCTGCTGAAATAAAAGCGGCTCAGCACGGTGTATTGTGGGACTGCCAATGCCATCAAGTCCCGGAAGGTGTCAGTCTCCACCAGCCTGAATGAGAGCATTTCAAGTGCCAGTAGTTTTGCAATGCCAGCATTCAGAGCCTGTGCTCGGGGATGGTTTGCCGAGTATGGCCGCCTTTTATCCCATGCCTGTGCTACCGATGGCTGTGATGGATGGGAACGTGCTGCTATGGGTGGAATCTGACATGCCTGTGCTACCGATGGCTGTAGAGTGGCCTGGGAGTGTGAGGAGGACTGGGAACGTGGTGCTGTGGGTGGAAGTTCACTGTGTCTCCGGACAACAGTGCCAGAGGGTCTTCCTTGGCGATCCTGTGAGGAAGCCGAACCAGCTGTGTGTGAGCTTGAGGACGAGGCCCCAACACGAGCTGAAGAGGTAGTAGGTGGTGCTGTACGTTGGCTTATGTCTTCAGTGTGTCTGTGTAACTCCACCTCGTGCTTGGTCTGCACATGTTTCCACATATTTGTGGTATTGAGGTTGCTGACATTTTTCCCTCTTTTGACTTTCTGATGACACAGCTTGCATTTGATAAAGCAAATGTCATCTGCAACTTTGTCAAAAAAGGACCACGCACTGCAAGTCTTGGGAGCGCCCGTTTTGCCTTTTGAAAGAGGAATGCCCCTACCGGGTGCCGAAGTGGAGGCTACAGGCAACCAAGTCTGCCCTTTCCCTCTCCCTCCTGTTTTGGCCATTCAGGGAATCTCTTCCTCAGAGCTGCTCCCACCACCTTCCTGTTCCTCACGCCATGATGGGTCAAGGACCTCATCATCATCACTCCCCTCTTCAAACACCTGCTTCTCCTAGCTTGTCTCGCCAGCACCGTACGCACCAGAAAGTGGTAACTGAGTCTCGTCATCATCTGATGCGTACTGAGGTGTGCTGACCATAGGCACTGGCCCTCCCGCCTCTTCAGATTCCGAGGGACAAAGAAGTTGCGCATCACTGCATACTCCCTCTTCTTCACATTCTTGAATGCTGCTTGGCTGGCCCCCTCTTTCCAAGCCAACAGATTCAGAGAACAGAAGTAGAGACTGTGATGGCTCCTGTCCAGGGCTCTCTGACTGCCTAGGCAGTTTGGCAGGTGGTGAAGAGACAGATGGTTGCTCTTCGGTGCTCTGGCCCAGAGAGGACGTGGAAGTCATTGAAGTCGATGCGTTAGCTGCCATCCATCCGACAACGGCTTCAATTTGTTCCTCCCGCAGCAATGGGGTACAGCGAGGTCCTACAAAGCTGCGCATAAAGGACTGTTGCCTGCTAAAACTGGGGGATGCTGACTCACTGGTGCCCGCAGCAGGCACAGAATCCCCACGTCCTCTCCCTGCAGAATCCCCACGTCCTCTCCCTGCTGAAACTCCACACCCACGTGCCTTACTCCCTGCCTTCTTCATCTTGCTAGACTGATAAAGATAGTCAGAAAAGTACAAAGGGGGGGCTTAGTGTGCTTATTCCTGAACAGCTGGTAACAGGTATAAGAAACACTAATTTTATGAAGTGTGTGTGTGGACTACACTTTAATAGGAGCTAATGTGGCCTACACAACTGTCAAATAAATAAAAAACAAATCTGAACTGAGAAAAGTAAGTTAATGTGTATGCACAATGTAAGTGCATATTAACACATGACCATTAATCAGAGAAAACAAAAAACACAAATATCCTGAACTAAAAAGTAAAAAATATACTGCAAATAATGCATAAAGGTAATAATAATAATAAGGGTATTTAGTAAACATAATTTTGATCAAAATAATGTACAAGCCATCCCGCCACGTCACGGCAACCCTTGTGGGACAGTCCCTACTCTAGTATTTAAAACCTTTTCACTTGCCAAGTGGCGTGAATGTGAATAAGGGTCGAGCGGCTGGACCACTAGTAACAGCTTAGGCCAGACTGGATGGCTTTCCCAGCTCAGAAAGAGGGCGGTCACACCCATATATGCACTGAATTCACAATGAAATGAATAAAAAACAAATCTGAACTGAGAAAAGTAAGCTAATGTGTATGCACAATGTAAGTGCATATTAGCACATGACCATTAATCAGAGAAAACAAAAAACACAAATATCCTGAACTAAAAAGTAAAAAATATACTGCAAATAATGCATAAAGGTAATAATAATAATAAGGGTATTTAGTAAACATAATTTTGATCAAAATAATGTACAAGCCATCCCGCCACGTCACGGCAACCCTTGTGGGACAGTCCCTACTCTAGTATTTAAAACCTTTTCACTTGCCAAGTGGCGTGAATGTGAATAAGGGTCGAGCGGCTGAACCACTAGTAACAGCTTAGGCCAGACTGGATGGCTTTCCCAGTATATTTTTTACTTTTTAGTTCAGGATATTTGTGTTTTTTGTTACAACTGTCAAATGTAGTGTTTCGTGAACTTTATTTTGTTTTTTTGTTTTTTTAAAAAAACTAAAAGGATGTGACCAAAGATTTGAAAGTGATAGTATCACAAACTTTTTGGAGCTATTACAATGCAGGCAAGTAACCTACAATGCAAAGATGAGGCTCCAAAAAAATTGGGTAATACTAATCTGGCTGCAGCTGAAGGGCACAAGCCAGAAAAAAGGCTCCTCTATCTACTCCTATATAGTGTTTGCAACCAACCAATGTAGATGGATATGGATGGATGCACACTAATAGGAGAAAAAAAAGGAGCTGCAATAAAAGAAAAATGTGTGAGGCAGTGACGCACGCTGAGCGGCCTACAACCAGACGTAGCTGCAGGACACACTACTCAGCGTGATCTGCACTCACACACAGTCAGAGACCTCTCAGACAGCCGTGAACAGTGCAGAGAAGTGGGCACTAGTACTGAAAGGCAGCAGAAAGGCTCCGCTATCTACTCCTATCGTGTTTGCAACCACCGTATATGGATACGGATGGATGCACACTAATAGGAGAATAAAAAATGAGCTGATATAAAAGAAAAATATGTGTGAGGCAGTGGCGCATGCTGAGCGGCCTACAACCAGACGTAGCTGCAGGACACACTGCTCAGCGTGAGCTGCACTCACACACAGTCAAAGACCTCTTAGACAGCCGTGAGCAGTGCAGAGAAGTGGGCACTAGCACTGAAAGGCTGCAGAAAGGCTCCACTGTCTGCTCCTCTAGTGTTTGCAACCAACGTATATGGATACGGATGGAAGCTCACTAGATAGAATTTATGAAATTAAGCAGCTAGAAAAGAAAAATATGTATGAGGCAGCAGTGAGGCACGCTGGGCGGCCTACAACCAGACGTGGCTGAAGGACCCACTACACAGCGTGAGCTGCACTCACACAGCTCTTGCAGACAGCTGTGAACACTGCTGCTAGTCAAAAGAAAGCTACAGTGGTGGTCTATGTAGCCTGGGTAAAGCACAATATTTTTTTGAGAATCGCTATTTCTAACTGTCCCTCACAGTCTTCAACAGCAGCCTGTCCCTATCTGAATTCACAGCAGAGTGAACAGAAATGGCGGCGGCAGCGGCTTTTATAGTGCATCATGACATCATTTCAGCAGCCAATCACAGCCATGCCAATAGTTAACATGCCTACATGCCTAACAGGATGTGCCCACACTTCTGAGGATTCCCATTGGCTGAATCAAATCGAGCGGGCTCATAGCATTATGGGAACTTCCAATTCCGGTATTCGATATGAAAATAGTATCGGAACTAAGTATCGGAATTCCGATACAGCGAATATCGGCCGACACCCGATACTTGCGGTATCGGAATGCTCAACACTAATTATAACAGATTTGCTCATCCGCCTGTCAACTGACAATGCTGACAAGCTGACTATTATAAAAATGAACAAGGGCTGGATTGGGCAAGACTTCTGTACACCACCGAATGAAAACAACGAAACATAACCTCAAATACATTGTCTTTTTTGGAGGTGTGTTCTCATGCACCTCTTCACAACCACCAGTAGCGTAGCTACCGGGGGGGCAGAGGGGGCGGTGGCCCCGGGCCCCACACGCTCAGGGGGCCCATCCGGTGCTATGCTACAGTTAAATTGTGCGGCAGAGCAGAGTGAAACACTATTATATTATATTTTAATTTATATCCCTGTCTCTGAGCTGTTGCTAGGGACAAACATATCTCGTTGAACACATTCTGGCTTCATATCAATGAACATGTGTTCGCCACTCCCTTTTGTTATTTTCTTTCATAGTTGGATTCAAATTTTGTATTTATTTGTTTGATTTCAGTAGGATTTCTCATTATGTCTCCTCATTATTCACCACTAGATCACCAGGGTTAATGGGTTCAGTGCTGCTACAGCCAGTCCAATTTTTGGCAAGGGTGTCTATGATGCCTGTAAAATATTTTTAACAATTTTACTCCCCCAAGGGGAAATGTTTGTCAGCCCATGCACTTAGTGTATGGGCATTACAAGTCTAGGAGAACCGCTCCTTTAAATTGGGCCTAATTTTTAATGAGGCCTTCCTGAACTTCTCATCATCCACCGCCCCTTGATCACCAGGGATAACATGTTCCATGCTGCTACAGTCAGTGTCGAATTCCTATCAAGGGTGGATGGTTTTGCTGGGCGTAAAATACTTGTTATGGAAAAGGTTGAGGTGTACCCCACAGGGGAAAATGTTTGACAGACAACACACTTAGTGTATGGGCATTCCAAGTCTAGGAGACCCGCTCCTTTAAAATGGGCATAGTCTTTAATCAGGCCTTCCTTTCACGTCTCATCATCCGCTGACACTAGATCACCAGCGTTAATGTGTTCCATGCTGCAACAGCCAGTGTTGAATTCCGAACTGGTACACCACTCTCACCGCGTACCTCCGGAGCTGGTGCACGCCGCCCAACTTCTTCACTCCCGATGTCGTGACCGGCGCTGAGGTCACGTAGGGTGCACGCGCGTGCCAGGCACTCTTGACTCTGTGGCTGCATGCCCAGTCCCAGGTCCCATCGAGCGCACTTGCGCACAACCCACAGCTCTGACTGCGCCCGCACTAACTCTGATGACTCTATGGTCCTGAAGGGCCTGACCCGGAAGTCCTGGCATGCATTCCCTATATCAGGTCGCCTCTTCCTGTTGAGAGCGCCTGATTATCGCTTTTGCTTCCTTGCTAGGTCTTCTTGGTGCCTGCATGGTGGCTCTATGTACTCAGGTCTACTACCTTGTACTCTGGCATGCTTCCCAGTACGCGCTCTGTTCTGTCTTGTACCCAGGCGTGCTTCCCAGTACACGTTCTGCACCATCCTGTACCCTGCGTGCCCCTGTGTACACCCTCTACGCCTTTCCATACCCAGCATGCCCCGAGTACACGCTTTACATATTCCTGTACTCTGCGTGCCCCCGTCTTCACTATGCTAAACACGGTCTCTCGTGCCTCCTTCGAGTCGGTCACCTGATTCCAGCAGTTGTGGTACTTTATTCCCCTGGGCCTGCCCCTGACGCTCCCTGTTTAGGGGGTGGTCCTCACTAGGTCAGCTAGCCCGGGGTGGGTTGGTATCATGGCTCAGAGGGTCCACTCCAGGAGTTGTCACATGAACAAGGGTGGGTGGTTTTGCTGAGCGTAAAAAAATTGTTATGGAAAAGGTTGAGGTGTACCCCACAGGAGAAAATGTTTGACAGCAAACACACTTAGTGTATGAGCATTACAAGTCTAGGAGACCCGCTCCTTTTTAATGGGACATTTTTTGTTAAGAGGCCCTTCTCCATGTTTCTTCCAAGGGGGGATTGTAAGAAAACAGAATGGGAGTACAAAATGAATAATGTGAATTGGATTTTCCTGTGCCCATCCAGTACCTGGGTTCAAAGGCTTATTGGGATGCATATGACTTGGCAGCAGGGCTGGCCTTGCTGTCAATGCATAATAAAAGAGTATGGGAGTACAAAGTGAATAATGTGAAGTTGATTTTCCTGTGCCCATCCAGTATGTGGGTTCAAAGGCTTATTGGGGTGCATATTACTTGGTAGCAGGGCAGGCCTTGCATTCAATGCAACATTTTTTTGGAAGCCCTACTGGACATCTCGTGAAAGGTTGGGGTGCATCGTAATTCTTGGCAGCCCATCCACTCACTGCATAGGCTACAACAGTTTAGGAGACCCACTGTTTATTAATGGCCCTTTAAGCAGATTAATGCTGCCTGATGCCCCTGTAAAAATAGGCTATGTGATTTTAAGAGTCCCTCCTTCATAAATGAAGCAAGATATGTCTGCTTATGTGTCAGACATGGCCAACTAGGGTTGGTAAATGTTACAATGACATTTCCCAGTGAATGCATTTGTTTGCTTGAAAGCAATTTTAAAGTTGAAAAACGCTGCATCTGAACATAGCCCAAGTGGTGGAGGATCATTTTGTTCTGGGGTTAATTATTTTGCCTTATATACAAGTCACTAACCTGGAAAGGATGTACCTTAACATATTTCCAAGCAAAATCTGCTTTGGTTTCGCTTTGGTATGTTTTTTGGTGCACCGGTAAAAATGGGATTAAACTCTGACAACATTGTTCAAAGCTGTGAACTAGGAGTCAGGAATGCTTCCAGGGGCGATCCCCATGATGTCCCCGTGTCATTTCAGCAGTGTTTCCATAATTTTCAGACATTTTTAGACCTTAAAAGCACCCCCCGGGGGGATTGCGGTAAAAATGCTTGGGTCTCCCATAGACATACATTAGGCTCGTTGTTCTGGCTGAGTACCAGAGTATTCCAATTTGATCGACCCGAGCAACGAGCACCCGAGCATTTTAGTGCTTGCCCATCACTACTTATTTGAGGTTTTTTTTTAATCCACCATACAGTCCCAGAGATATGGGCCTTTGTTATTTACCAAGGGGCCGTTGCTGACAGTATTTTCTGGGGGAGTGTCTTTTAGTTTCTCTGGATTATGAGCCTGTGAGCAATGCCTCCTTGTAAAGACAATAAAAATTAGCACAAAATAAAAAGGACCTTGTTTCTAAAATTTAATGGCAGATTTGAATAACAAACGGAATAAAGCGGGAACAAAATACTGCAAGAGCAAAAAACTGGCCACTTTTGACCTGGTGACAGGACCTCTTTAAGTGGAAGAAGCCATGATAGCTGCTTTTCTTTCACTGTGAGGAACATCCCAGCAAATATCCTTTTTAATGTAAACTTTAATTAAATGTTTTGACTGTATTCATCTTATGTTCTAGTCTAATGTGGTACTAGCAGGTACGCAGGATGCAGTGACGAGACGCGAGACGGTCTTGTGTTTTTGGTAACAACTTTTATAGGTTTATAGGTAGTCTAAGCAACCGAAAAGGATAACAGGAATTGTCCTCGCAGGGACTCAATACAAGTAAACACGGAAATATGGGAACACGGCTACGTCCGGCAAAGTCGGTCACTATAGGGCCGCGGTATGGCCGACTATGGGTCCTTAACTATATAGTGTCACATAACCGGCTCAACGTCCCTCGGCGTCCCGGACATTGGTTCTTTGGCGTAGCAACCACTGGGCCCAGCCGCTGAGGATCTGTCGCAGGCTTTGAGCGTTCAGACGCTCCGGTGAGGCAGGGGCACAAGAGGCCCCGGAAGAGTCCTTGGACAGATGGGCCGCAGCCCCTGAATCGGGACAAACAGCGGTGGTGAGGGGTGGCGGCTGGCAGGCCACCTGCGCAGCCAGCGACTGCAACGGAGGACCCGCGGCGAGCAACGGCTCGGCCTTTGCCGCGGACTGGAGTGGGACAGTGGTGGCCGCTGACAGCACTGAACTAGCCGTGGCCACGGGTAGAAGCGGGACAACTGCGGGCGGCGGGGGACAGGCCCCAGCCGTGGGCTCACGTGAGGCGTCAACGGCCGCTGGGACCCGCGGGCAGGCCGCAACCGCAGGCTGGAGGTAGGCGGCAGCGGCTGCTGGTGACCGCGGGCAGGCCGCAGCCACAGGCTGGAGGGAGGCAGCAGCGGCTGCTGGTGACCGCGGGCAGGCCGCAGCCGCTGGCTGGAGTAAGGCGACAGCGGCCGCTGGTCGATGCGGGGCAGCGGTTCTCGGATGGTCGTCTTGGCGCTGTCCCAGTGATGTCCAGGGGGAGTGTCTCTCCTGTCTCTGGCCTTCTTCCTGGCTCCGGTGAGTCGCTCTGGCTCTCAGTTGCTCCCACAGTCTCCTGCTCCTTCTGTCCCGTTCTGCTGACTCCCTCTGTCTCTCATTCCCCGCCCCTTTTACACCGGCTCCTCCCCCAGCCCATCTGTCAGCCTTACCAGTCTGTCCCTGAACTCTATCCCCCGGAAACAGTTTCCCCCGGAACCTAGGTGACGGTCCCCTTGGTTCCGACCCGGACACTCGGCGGGGACCCGCTCTCCCACACTTATTTTACAGGAACTCTTTCTTCATGATGTTTTATATTTTTATAATATATGTTTCTGAATAATTCTTGATACTTCAGAGTCTTTTGCAGGAAATAATTGGGTTCAATCCACATTTTCCACAGTACTCATATCCTTGGTGGACGCCTTTGGACTGTTTTGCTTATAGCTGTTCTTGGACGTAGCTGAAACAGTAAAGTTGAAACTTCCTGAGAAAATTTAAAAGGTTTTAACAACATAAGACTGTTTCTCACAATGACTTACTTTGTGCCTTTCATTTGGCCAAATTTTCAAAAATCGGTTTGTGTTTACAGTCCTTTTATCAACATTACTGTACTTTCTGTAGATATTCAACTCCAAAACACACTGGAGTTTTATAATCCCTTGAGTTGTTTGCCCTTGAAGGGTATTTGATGAGTTTTTGATGCTGCGTATTTTTGCTGTGTCAAAAAATGCAGGGTCTTACTATTCTAGCAAAGTGGATGGAATTTCTCTTGCTGGTACACTGAGATTTCTGTGCAATTTTTTTCCCACCATAGACTTGCATTAGATGCAAAAAATCTGCAGGTAAAAAACACATACATATACCTTTATCAATAAAGTTTTGTCAAAGCCAAATAAAAGGAAGTATCAAAAACAAACCAGCTTTATTTATAACATGACATACCAACAAAAGACAAAGAACGCAGCATCAAAAACTGACAGAGTTTGAGCCGATTGTTATTGGTGTAATTGAGCCGACTTTCTTGTACGACCCTGGCCGAAATCTGAAAATTGTAATGTGTGTTTGCATTCAGCCCATTGTAGTCTTATTCCCCTAAATAAAATCCTGAGTGACCAATTGCCTGCAGAAGTAACATAATTAGTAAATTGAGTCCACCTGTGTGTAATTTGTTCTCAGTATAACTACATTTGTTCCTTGAAGGCCTCAGAAGAATGCTTGAGAAAATTAGGGATCAAACAGCATCATGAAAACCAAGGAATACACCAGACAGGTCAGGGATGAAAAATAGCCCAAAAACTGAACATTCCACAGAGCACTGTTAAATCCATTATCTAAAAATAGAAGGAGTATGGCAAAGCTGCAAACCTACCAAGAAATGGCGTCCACCTAAACTGACATCTCAAGCAAGCAGCGCACTAATTAAAGAAGCAGCCAAGTGGTCACTCCAGAGAAGCTGCAGAGATCCACACCTCAGGTGGAAGAATCTGTCCACAGGACAAGTATTAGTTGTATACTCCACAAATCTGGTCTTTATGAAAGAGTGGCAAGAGGAAAGCATTTTTTGAAAACAATCCATAAGAAGTCCTGTTTACAGTCTTCAAAAATCCATGTAGGGGACATAGCTAGCATGTGGAAGAAGGTGCTCTGGAAAGATGAGGCCAAACTAGAACTTTTCGGACTAAATGTAAAATGCTATATGTGGCTGAAAACTAACTCTGCACATGACCCTGAAAACACCATCTCCACCGTCAAACATGGTGGTGGCAGATGCTTTTCTTTAAGAAGAAACAGGGAAGCTGATAGAAGTTTATGGGAAGATGGATGGAGCTTTGTGGGTTTATTATGAAAAAATTTGTAAAAGGTCACATGGTATTAGTACTTTTTCAAGGCATTGTTTGTTATATTGAAAAATGGCATAGTAGTGTTGAAAAAAGGCTTCTCGGACACTTTAGAGAAATGGCAGTATCACTGGTTCCATGACCAAATCAATGTAATTCTGATCTGTATGTGTACCTATAATAAAAACTAAAAGTGTTAGGCAGTCATATATTATGCCACCACACACCATAATCCTGGGAGTACGATTGTTGTGATTTTCCCTTGTGAAGGTCCAATCATGGTGTTTCCCATAAGGTCAGAAAACCAATCTCTTGCTATTGTTACAATCAAGACAAGGCACTCATCACTGAAGACTTCCATTCTAGATTCCATTGACGTCTTGCTCTGCACCATGATAGCCTTCGAGATCAGTGGCATGAGATAATTGAATACAGTAACTGTAGCTTGATGTCTCACTCAAAGCCTAATGTCATGCAAGTGTGGCGCCCTGCATCATTACCGCCACAAAAGGGTTAAATATGTACTGTTTTCTATGTGTTTTGTGAGCAATGGGAGTTATGCTTTCTCTGCTAGAGACCACAACACACACACAATTCTCCTCCCACCCTCACTTGTCTGAAGCTTAGAGCTTTGTAGATACACCCTAACGGGAGGGGGAGGAGTCAAGACTTGTTTTCAGTGTGAGGAGGAGAAGAAGAATGCTCTTGGGTGCGATTAGACATGTGCTCAACCCAGGAGTGAGAGCTAAGAAGCATCAGGGTGTCAGCCCCTAGACCATCCATGCTTCCAGAGCAGGGTGGTAAGCTAAGAGACTGTGTGTATTTATACAACCAACAGCATCATGTTTTCCCCAGGAAAACTGCAGCGAACAAGGATCAGTGAAGGATTGTGCAAGAGGGAACTTGAGCTGCTCACACACAGGATCCATGCTGCGAGTAGCCAAAGGAGGAATACACAGTGAGTAGAGGCTATGTCGGAAGTTTTAGACTCTGGGAAGCCTTGGTCCCAGATGGGATTAGAATAGCAGGAAGCTTACATTGAGTCACAGCAGCAGAGAAAAAGGATAACTCCCATTCTGCAGAACAGACTGTAACATGGTGAGAGTTGTAATATCTCCTTTGAATTGCACCTGAACTACAGTAAATGATAAAGTGACTTTCCTTGTCTCCTGCCTGATTACTCCATGCCTTCTACTTCCATCACAATCTCTGGGGGTTAGCCCTGGTTGGAGAGGGTTTAACATCTACACTGCCAACACCATCTACTCCCCCAGGGATCATCTGCAGTGCCGGCTATGCTACAGTCGAACACTCCAACTGGCATCACGAATCACTACATAAACTTTATCCCCATTCAATTCAACCCCTTTTACATGACTGTCTGAGGCCATGGACCGGGTCACTGCTACTGTGAGATTTCCCATTGAAGTTAATGGGCCCGGCGCCGAGTATCCCACGGCCTCTGGGGCGCGTCATTTTTGGCATCCCCGAACAGGATTCGGACAGGATTCCTGTGTGTGCAACAGGAGCAATGACCTGCAGCAACTGAAGCGGTGAGTCACACCCCTGCAAGGGTTAACTGGGGGGGAAATGTCTAATCCCGGCGACGCTCAAGGTGCAGCAGCTGCAGCTCCCATATTGCCTCTCACCATGTCTTATATACCGGGTGCAACATGGCTGTCACAGTACAATGGCGAATCGCAAACCTTAACATGAGTTCACATGAGTAACAAGTAGTAGATTACGCGTTTCGAACAATAGAGTTTTGAGAAAGAACAAGCTATTGTTCGAAACGCGTAATCTACTACTTGTTACTCATGTGAACACAATATTTTTTGCTCTGTTTTGGACTTGTTTTTAACAATAAATTGGACTTGAATTTGCAAAGCTGGACCTTTTTTCTTTTTCCTTGGTTACTGCGTGAAAACTGCACGTGGTCCGGGCTATCCACTACACATGCCTTCAGGTGAGCTGGCTTTTTTTTCTCTTTTAGAAACCACAGGACACTGTCAGAGACTATGCCGTTAACCTGCAGGAGGCAATGCAGGTCATTAAACAAATTGATCCAGACAGTGTAAAGCCCCCGTTACACACTGCGATATCGCTAGCAATATCGCTGCATGTGATACTTACCTCCGACCGGCTCCCCCGCTGGTAATCGCTGATCGCGCGAGAAGCTGCTGGATCATTCCTCGTCGGTCACTTCCTGCGGCGCTTCCTGCTGTGACGACGAGCGACACGTGGAGACGGGCGGGAGGACGCAGGATCGCCGCATCTGACAGGTAAGTAGCGATCCCCGTCCCCAGCGATGTCGCTGGTGAGATCTGCCTGAGTGGCAGCTCACTAGCGACCACCCAGCGATGCACCAGCGATCCTGACTGCGTCATATCGCTAGTCGGGATCGCTGGTGCATCGCTAGGTGTAACTGTACCCTAAGAGATGAGAGCAAAATGCTGAAAGAGCAGTTCATTGAAGGTCTTCTGTCTGATTCCAGTAAGGCACAACTGCGCATGATGTCATTGCAGAACCCTGACATGGACGTTGTTCAGTTTAAGGACAGATCCATCCGTATCTTAAGAGAATCTACCTATGTCTGCACTGAGCCAGTCAAATATCCAGCAGTTACATACCACCAGGGGGCAATATCCTCACCCCAGGTGCCTGCAGTACTGCATGTGCAGACTCCAGTTGATGATTCTATTGCAGATTTACGGCTGCAAGTACAGGAACTGACTAAAAATATGGCTGGTCTATGTAAAACTGTTCAGACTCTCCAGACTTATTCCCCCACAGAGAAGATCCAACAAGCATCTAGCCCGGATGATCTCCCATGGCGACGGCCAAAGAGGATGCCACAACATCAGCGATGACTGACTCGCTCCAGCAGGAGAACAACGGACCGGTTAACTGGTGTAGAGATTGGTAGCGTAAGGGTGAGTGATCCCTACTCCATTATGCTTCCCCCTAGGAGTGAGACCCTCATCTGGTGCAGAGCAGCCATAGGCATCAGAGGACGGGACTACCAAGCCCTCCTTGAACCAGTCTATTCAGATAGCAGACCTACTGTGCTGACGGCCAGGGGAATTGTTGATGTTAAAAGGGGCAGGGTCCCGGTACGTGTTCTGAACTGTGGAGAGGAGGAAGCTTGCTTGCCCCGTTATGCAACCGTAGCCAAACTATTAACAGTCAGCAACAATGACATTCAGGCTGTAGAACCCTTGGATCCATCAGAAGCGACGGATGGCAATGGCTCTTCTGTTCAGACTGAGAAATGGTTCCAAAAGATACATGTTGGCACTGACTCCACTCCTGTACATCGGAAAAATGGAGTGCAGCAGATGGTGCAAGAATACGAGAGGGTTTTCAGTAAGCATCCCTTGGATTTGGGGCAAGTAAAAGGGTTTCAACATAACATCACCACAGATCACCCATCTATCAAAGAAAGGTATTGTCCTGTACCTCCAGCTCATTATCAGTGTGCAAAAGGTATGCTAAGAGAAATGAAACAAGCAGGGGTAATCAGGGATAGCTATAGTCCTTGGGCAGCTCCCCTGGTGTTAGTCAAAAAGAAAAATGGTAAAATGCGCATCTGTGTAGATTACAGACAACTTAACTAAATTACTCACAAAGATGCATACCCCTTACCGCGCATAGAGGAGTCTCTAGCAGCGTTAAAATCAGCTAGGTACTTCTCCACTTTGGACTTAACCAGCGGGTACTGGCAGGTTCCTGTTGCTGAGGCAGGCAAAGAAAAAACTGGGTTCACTACTCCTATGGGGCTATGTGAATTTAATTACATGCCATTCAGATTGACCAGTGCTCCTGGGACCTTTCAGAGAATTATGGAATGTTGCCTTGGACATATGTACCTTGAGACTATGCTATTGTACTTGGATGATGTGATTGTATATTCCAGGACCTATGAGGAACATCTGCAACACCAGGCAGAGTTCTTGGAGGCGTTGTCCAACTTCGGCTTAAAGGTAAAACCATCTAAGTGTCATCTCCTAAAGCCCAAAGTGCAGTATTTAGGCCATGTCGTGAGTTCAGAAGGAGTAGCACCCGACCCAAAGTGACTGTCATCAGAGACTGGCAAGCACCCACCAACATCCAAGAGGTTAGACAATTCCTAGGCCTAGTGAGATACTACAGATGCTTTATCAAAGACTTTACTAAATTGGCAGCCCCCCTTCAAGATCTCCTAGTTGGCCAATCCAAAAAGGCCAGAGGCAAGAGTCCCCTGATCGAGTGGAATACTAGGTTGGATGAGTCATTCAACAGCCTTAAACAAGCACTTACTGGAGAAGAGATCTTAGCGTATCCAGACTATGATCAGCCGTTTATCCTGCACACCGATGCCAGCAATGTTGGGTTAGGAGCTGTCCTATCTCAAGTGCAGCAGGGTAAGGAGAAAGTCATTGCTTATTCCAGTCGGAAGCTTCGTCCTGAGAGGAACCCTACCAACTATTGCTCCTTCAAGCTAGAATTCTTGGCTATCGTTTGGGCAGTGACCGAGAGGTTCAAGCATTATTTGGCCTCATCTAAATTTACCATCTATATGGACAACAATCCGTTAACCCATCTGGAGACCGCCAGGCTCGGCGCCTTGGAACAAAGATGGATGGCTCGGTTGTCCATTTATGAATTCGTCATCAAATATTGAGCTGGCACTAAAAACGCCAATGCCGATGCCTTGTCCCATATGCCAAATGCTCCTGATCCAGCAGAAGATCTAGAAGACATGGAATAAATAGAGATGTCAGCATTCCACTGCCATGGTGCCTCCCAAGACACTAACCTCGTGACAAGGAGAAGTCTTGCCATTCACGAAGTTTCCCTTAGTCCACTACCTCACCATGGTTGGGTAGAGACGCAGAGCAGTGACCCGGCTATATGTATGGTCAAAGAACTCCTAGGAGAAGCAGATTCATCTCCAGCTCCTGATGCGCCTGCAGATGTCCAACAGTTGTGGAAAGAGAGAATGAAGCTGTTCGTTTATGAAGGCAAGTTGATCTGAAGAGCTATTAACCCACGTACGCATGAATTGGTCTGGCAGATCATGGTCCCCAAAAAGGACATGCCAATCAACGGGCCCCCTTGAAGCCCATCATCACTAAACAACTTTTGGAACTGGTGGCCCTAGACCACGTGCAACTAACCCCAAGCCAATCAGGGTATACCTATGCCTTAGCAATAGTGGATCACTATTCCCGTTTCCTAGTGGTCATTCCGGTGAAAGACCAAACAGCAAGAACAGCTGCAAAGGCATTCCAGGAATATTTCTGCAGACCCTATGGCTACCCAGATCAAGTGCTGACAGATAGAGGTCCAGCCTTCGAAGCAGAAGTCTTCCAAGAATTTTGCTCCCTCTATGGATGTAAAAATATCAGAACTACACCATACCATCCACAAGGCAATGGTCTTTGCAAAAAACTGAATCATCTGGTGATCAATGTATTGCAGATCCTACCACTGGAAGAACGGAACCAATGGCCTGAGAAATTACCTGATTTGATTGAAATGTACAACCATATCCCAACCAGCGCAACAGGATATGCTCCAGTTTACTTGATGCGTGCACGGCCAGGTAAACTCCCCATCGGCCTGGAAATGGGAGTCCTAACTCCTGAAACCATATCCAGCCAAGTGGACACAGAATGGAATTCGGAAACACAACTGCAGTATCAAAAAGTTCAGCAATGTGTGGAGGAAAGTCTTGTGCAAGCTAGGCAAAAACAGGAAAGGAACTTTAATAGACATGCTGTGGCAACCCCCTTACCAACAGGTGAACAAGTGCTGAAGAAAAAGAGAAGAAACCACAAGTTAGATGACCAATGTGAGGCTCAGCCTTACACTATTCAATCATCTAGTCATGACAACAGCAAAGTGTGCACTATCTCCAAAGACGGCGGAAAAACATGTACTAACGTATCCAGAGACAATCTGAAAGTATGTCCAGCACAATTGCATGAAAGAGTTGAGACTAAGGAAGATCTTCAGTTAAAGGAAAAGACTAAGATTCACACTGTTCTAGGTGAATTCCCAAGTTCTTGGCTACAAGTTAACAACGCAGTGTGTTGTGAGCTCTCTTGATCTGACTTTTGAGGCAAGGCTCCCTCTGGTGGATACTGCTGGTAGTAGTGCTGGTCAACATGATGTTAACCCAACAGCTGCAGAAGATAATTGGAGGAGTGGTGGTAGTGACTGGGACTATATAAGCGAGCAGACTTCTCTCAGTGACTGCTGGTGATACTCCTTTCTTTGCTTACTGAGGATTTCTGTCTGCTGCCTGAGCCTGCATTTTTTCAGCTAAGTGTCATTTCCTAAACCCTTTGCATTTGTTTTTGCCTTGCTGTCAGGGGTCAGCTTTCTCCCCCTGGGGCTGCTGGCTCCTGCCCTGTATTTTTGTATCTTGTGTTTGTTTGCTCAGTCCCCTGCTGTATTAGCCTGTTGCTAGCTGCCAGTTCACACCTGAGTGCTGATATAGTGGGGGTGAGGTTGTTTTGTTGGAATTATTAGGGTTTTTGCGTGATTGCAGACAGCGCCTTTTCTGTCCTGTCCTATCTAGTCAGTGTGGACCCCATCATTTGCTCAGTCTATTTTCTGTCTGTGTTTGTGCTTCATCTTGTCTCGCCGACAATATATGTTTGGGGGCTGTCTATTCCTTTGGGGATCTGCTCCGGGGCAGTTTAGATTTCACCTTTCTGTCTTTAGGCTGTTAGTTCTCCGGCTGTGACGAGGCATCTAGGGCAACGTAGGAATGCTCCACGGCTACTGCTAGTTGTGTTGTTAAGATCAGGGGTCTGCAATCCGCTGAGTGATCAACCTCTCTGGTGTTCTGGTGGCATAGCCTATTGGGCTCTCCTCCTCGGTGACCCATTCATAACAGCAGTGGTAGTTCCAGTGATGGTGTTCCCACAAAGGTCTTTACCAGAGACACCAAATTGTTCTGGAAGCGACGAGTCGCTAATGCCAACCACTAACGCTTTGCAGGTGGAAGAATCAGAAAACTTGCCTACAGTCAGCAGTAAACCTGTTGTACCCATGGTGGTTTCAAAGATTCGTAGGAAGCTGCCTAGTATTCCTATCGTGCGCAGATCACAGCGTAGCACACAGGGTCAAACTCCTTCTCGCTATAGAAATGATTTGTAAAATAGTCTAAGATTAATAAGTTAGTTTTCAGTTGTACCTACATTGAACTTTGCCTTATGTAACGTTATTGAGAATGTTAAAGAAATTGTGCCCACATGGACTAATGTGAGATTTCAATAGTTATTATGCCTTATACTACTACAAGAACTTTTGTAAAGACTCTTAAATTTGAGAAGAAAAATCTGTTCATCGGGCCTTGGCAGGAAGCCATCTAAAACAGCCAGTGCAGCAAATTTTCTAATATGGTCTGTGTGCCCTGCAGCTGCACTCAGGGACGATCCAACCAATCAGAAGTGGTTTTGGGCTGTAATCCACGACTCAACTCAGTTAATGTGACTGTTCACCCATATCGTTACCGCCACAAAAGGGTTAAATATGTACTGTTTTGTATGTGTTTTGTGAGCAATGGGAGGTATGCTTTCTCTGCTAGAGACCACAACACACACACAATTCTCCTCCCTCACTTGTCTGAAGCTTAGCGCTTTGCAGACACGCCCTAACTGGGAGAGGGAGGAGTCAAGACTTGTTGTTTTCAGTGTGAGGAGAAAAAAAACGCTCTTGGGAGCGATTAGACATGTGCTCAACCCAGGAGTGAGAGCTAAGAAGCATCAGGGTGTCAGCCCCTAGACCATTATTTAGATTGTGAGCCCCATCGGGGACAGTGATGATAATGTGTGCAAACTGTAAAGCGCTGTGGAATATGTTAGCGCTATATAAAGATTATTATTATTATCCATGCTTCCAGAGTAGGGTGGTAAGCTAAGAGACTGTGGATTTATACAACCAACAGCATCATGTTTTTCACAGGAAAACTGCAGCGAACTAGGATCAGTGAAGGATTTTGCAAGAGGGAACTTGAGCTGCTCACACACAGGATCCATGCTGCGAGTTGCCAAAGGAGAAATACACAGTGAGTAGAGGCTATATCGGAAGTTTTAGACTCTGGGAAGCCTTGGTCCCAGAAGGGATTAGAATAGCAGGAAGCTTACATTGAGTCACAGCAGCAGAGAAAAAGGATAACTCCCATTCTCCAGAGCAGACTGTAACCTGGTGAGAGTTGTAATATCTCCTTTGAATTGCACCTCAATTTTTTTTTTTTTTTTAAGTGGCGGAGGAATACAGTGCGGAAGGATACCTACCTTCCGTCATTGGATTCCTGCAGCCCGTAGAGAACGGCAGCAACAGCTGATGCTGCAGTTCTCTACCCAAGATCGTCGTGGGACACACTCGTGGACTGCTTCGGATCGTGGGTGAGTATTTTTGTGGTTTGTTATGTTAATATTTATTCCGTAAAAGACAATGGCTTCGGGGAACAATGTGACAAGTATTGGTAAGTATGTTACTCTATGTTATATGTACTGTATGTCTATGTATGTATTGTATGAATGTATTGTATGTAGTATGTATGTAGTATATATGTGGTATGTATGTAGCATGTAGTATGTATGTAGTATGTATGTAGCATGCATGTAGCATGCAGTATGTATGTAGCATGCATGTAGTATATATGTAGTATGTATGTAGTATGTATGTAGCATGCAGTATGTATGTAGCATGCATGTAGTATATATGTAGTATGTATGTAGCATGTAGTATGTATGTAGTATGTATGTGGTATGTATGTAGCATGTAGTATATATGTAGCATGCATGTAGTATATATGTAGTATGTATGTAGTATGTATGTAGCATGTAGTATGTATGTAGCATGCATGTAGTATATATGTAGTATGTATGTAGCATGTAGTATGTATGTAGCATGCATGTAGTATATATGTAGTATGTATGTAGCATGTAGTATGTATGTAGCATGCATGTAGTATATATGTGGTATGTATGTAGCATGTAGTATGTATGTAGCATGCATGTAGTATATATGTAGTATGTATGTAGCATGTAGTATGTATGTAGCATGCATGTAGTATATATGTAGTATGTATGTATGTAGTATGCATGTAGTATATATGTAGCATGTAGTATGTATGTAGCATGCATGTAGTATATATGTGTTATGTATGTAGTATGTATGTGGTATGTATGTGGTATGTATGTGGTATGTATGTAGTATGTATGTAGTATGTATGTGGTATGTATGTAGTATGTATGTAGCATGTAGTATGTATGTAGCATGCATGTAGTATGTATGTAGTATTTTTTTTTTTTTTTTTTAACATTTAACACATTAGCCGGATGATGGGACTACTACTGTCCCATCATTGGCTAATGTGTCAATCACTGTCATGGTAGCAGGCATCGCCAGATGGGACTTGTAGTCCCATCGGACGATGCTTGCACAGACCCCCGGACATCAGCACAGCCCCCCGGCAGGCCGGTACAGACCCCCACAGGGTGCACAGACCACCGGCAGGCCGGCACAGCCCCCCGGCAGGCCGGTACAGACCCCCACAGGGTGCACAGACCACCGGCAGGCCAGCACAGCCCCCCGGCAGGCCGGTACAGACCCCGGGCAGTCCACACAGCCCCCCGGCAGGCCGGCAGAGACCCCCGGAAGGCCCGAAATGACGGCGCATCATGATGCGCACACACCGCGCATCATGATGACGTCATTTCGGCTGTCAATCAACTGAACTTCCGATTCCGATGCCGACTTCCGATATTGAAAAAATATCGGAAGTCGGTATCGGAATTCCGATACAGCAAGTATCGGCCGATACCCGATACTTGCGGTATCGGAATGCTCAACACTAATCATTAATATGTTTATCAATCCTGTGATTTCCATAACCCGATGATATTTCCTTCTTGGTGTTACAATTTCTATGTTAAGAGGTGCAAATAAACACACACACATACAGTATATATACTGTATATAGCATTATATATATAATGCTACATACTGTATATACAGTATATATAGCATGAGACGTCATAAACAGAGATGAGCGAATTTGCTTGGATTTTGGCCATGAATCTGATTTTGACATATTCGAGCCATATTCAAACACTATTCATGCCGAATGTATGTCTTATGTTGGGTTCTGAACATACAAATAACAGAAAACTGACGGCACATAAAGAACTAGCATACTAAAAAAACAACTTGCATATCAAAATAAGGAAATGGTTGCACTCAATTGCATTAAGGCATATCAATGTAAAATACAAGTATGAATAGCGTAATGGCTTTTGAAATTTAGGAAAAACACATGAGATGCTTAGCACAAAATTTGGCCAAATAATGAGAGCCCGTTCACCAACGTCAAGGTGATCTCATGATTGAATGGGTCCCTAACCTAACTGCCTAGTGAGAACACTTACCTATGGCTAATAACTTGGTCAAGCCTATATTTATAGGAAAGTTGGAACCAAATGTGATTGGATGTAATTAACACCATAGTTTGGTGAAGGGCGGAGCCATTACGCTATTCACACTTCTTGTATTTCACATTGACATGCCTTAATGCAATTGAGTGCAACCATTTCCTTATTTTGATATGTAAGCTGTTTTTTGTTATGCACCTGTTCAGACTAGTTCTTGATGTGTCGTCAGTTTTCTGTTATTTGTTTGCTAGTGACGCGCCCCGGGGGCCGTGGGGTACTCGGAGCCGGGCCCGTCGACTTCAATGGGGGACGGTGTCACGGCAGCTGGGACCCGGTCCATGGCCCCAGGCGGTCAATGGTTATAGTTTGTGGTGGGGGTAATTAAGGAGATGAGAATAAAGTTTATACTTGAATACGTGATGCCACCTGTGGTAATCTGGTCAGAGGTGTCCAGCGCTGCAGTGTTGCTTCTCTGGGATGGATGTTGGGCGCAACTGTGATGTTGTAGCCCTCCACAGGTAGGGCTGTAGTCCCAGGGCAGAATAGATGTAGTTGTTAGTAGAGTTGGTAGATGTGGAGTGGAGTGAAGGAATGGCGCAGGTGTAAAATGAAGGACACAGTCTCATGTAGTTCAATGGGCTTTACTCACTGTCTGGTGCACACAGACGCCCGCTTCGGCACTGAGTCCTCCAGGTTAGGGATCCAGTAAACTTCAAGGTAGATGAGTATACCCCTCCAACACTCCCTTTCAGTATGTTCCTTTCTAGGCCGTCTCACTTGTGCTGGTTTTCACTCTCCTTCCTTTCTAGCACCTTCAAAGTCAGTGTCCCAGGCTAGCTGCCGTGGATCCTGTCAGAATTCGTCACTCAGGCGGTTCCTTGATCCTATCTGGCTGCCTTTCTAGGAAGATAACTGTGGTATTCGCTGTGGCTCATACAGCAACGCAACCACAGCTGTCAGCTTGCTAGTTAAGTTTGTGGTTTACTTTGCTAGGCTAGGGGCTGAGACCCTTCTGCTACCTATTTTCTTCTCCCACCTGATAGCAATCAGCGTGGGTCTCTAGAAAATCCTTTCTTTCCTCCCGGGAGCTCTCCTCCCAGCCAATCTATCTGCCCACTTGATGTTCCCATTGGCTACTCGACATCACTCCACTTTCTAAGCTCCTCCCCATTACCTACCTTGCCCACTAGCTCCCAACACCCTTTCCTAACCAGTCTGGGATGAGGCCCTCCTCCCGTAGGGTACGCCCAGGTGCCCTGACTAGCTAGTGTGTATGTGTTGAATGCAGTGTTAAGAGTGTGGTGAGGTGCCCCCATCTTACCTGGTCGTGAGATACCACACCTCTGGCTGAGATGCAGTACCTCTGTGGCGACTGGACCCGCAGGGGCGCCACATTAGCTCTCTGACTGAGCATTCCACCCTTCATGAAGCTGTGGTTTTAAATACATCCAGTACATTAAGGCTAAGTGCACACGTACCGGAACTCTCGCGGAAATTACCGCGAGAATTCCGGAATACCAGTCCGCTGGAAAATCGCATTTTAAATTCCCGCGATTTTCCCGCAGAAAAACTAGCATTTTGCAAGGGTATTTAGCTTGCAGAATGCTAGCGTTTTCCAAGCGATCTGTAGCATCGCTTGGAGAACTGATTGACAGGTTGGTCACACTTGTCAAACATAGTGTTTGACAAGTGTGACCAACTTTTTACTACTGAGGCTGCCTATGCGGCATCAGTAGTAAAAGATAGAATGTAAAAAAAAATAAAAAATGGTGTTATTCTTACCTTCCGACGTCCTGCGCAGCCGTTCCCAGTAATCCTTTGCGAAAATGCCCGCGATGACGTCCGTTCTCGCGGGATCGCGATGCCTCGCGGTTATTCGCGATGACGGCGAAGAGAAGCGGGAAGACTGCGCGGGACGTCGGAGGGTGAGAATAACAATATTTTTTATTTTTAAATTCTATTTTTTACAGGGATATGGTACCCAAAGCCCGGAGGACAGTCTCCTCTCCTCCGGACCGTGGGTACCATCCGCAAATGTTCTGCTTACTTTCCGCATGGTGTGCACAGCCTTATGCGGGAAGTAAGCGGAACAATGCATTCCTATGGGTGCGGGATCGCCGCGATTCCGCAAATTAATGAGCATGCTGCGGTTTTTACCGCAAAGCGATTCCGCCACGGTAAAAACCGCAGCATTAGCACAGCATTGCGGAATCCCATAGGAATGCATGGGATGCTTATTTTTCGCGTTTTCGCGGCAAAATCGCGCGGTTAAAACCGCCGCGGAAACGCGAAAAAAACGCCACGGAAGAATCAAAGCTTACCTTGGTCGGGGTTTTAAAGCTTATCAGTATTCACGGCTCATCTTATCTCTAATTGTGCAGTAGCATTAGCATACATAATTGGCTAAGTTAACACTATTGACACCCAACTGGTGGTGTATGGGGTCTTACTAGACTCTAAGTTTCATTTCTCTCACTTTCACTTTTACACACAGACATTCCAAAGCCCCCTCATGGACTCTATCTTGGATGGAGAGAAATACATGCACAAAGAAACTAAAATGAAGTCAGGATAGATAAAGTATAAATCCTGCTCTCACAAAGCAATGACTCCAGCAGCAATCCACTCCTTGTGAATCTCCTCCAAATTTTTGAATGGCCTTTTCTTAACAATCCTTTCAAGGCTGTGGTTATCCCGGTTGCTTGTGCACCTTTTTCTACCACACTTTTTCCTTCCCCTCAACTTTCCATTTACATGCTTGGATACAGCACTCTGTGAACAGCCAGCTTCTTTAGCAATGACCTTTTGTGGCTTACCCTACCCTTCTCATGGAGTGTGTCAATGACTGCCTTCTTGTTAGCACCATGCCGGATCTCTGCTCTGACAGGCAAGGTCTCTGGCATGTCACTTCACTCACCTGCACTGCGGTTGGTTCTTCCCTTCCCCATGCTCTGCATGCTTCCAGCAGAACTTCCAGACGGGCCTCCATCCATGTCCTTAGAGCACATGCACGTTCCTGCCCTCTTAAAGGGCCAGCGCATGCACTTGCGATTTCCTTCCCAGGAAATAGGTATGGGCATTATGTTTATATTGTTTATATTGCTTCCTCCTCACTGGGTAGGTGCCTGAGCAACCTTCCTGTTCTGCAGGCTAAGTTGTGTAAGGTTGTGAACCAGTCCTTGCTGCAATCTGGTGTAGATCCTGCCTGCTGCACTAGGGTGCAGAATCTGTCTTTTGCACTCTGGTTCAGATCCTACCTGCTGCACTCTGGGGCAGATCCTGCCTGCTGCACCGTGGTGCAGATCCTGCCTGCTGTACTCTGGTGCAGATTTTGCCTGCTGCACTCTGCTTACGAACTCTGCCTGCTGCACTCTGATACCAACTTTGCCTGCTGCACCTTCCAGTCTGTCCTTCTGGGTCCAGCTGCTGAGAGTCCGTTGGTCTTTCCTGGAGTAGTACCTGGCGCTCATAGGGAGATAAGTCTAACCTCACCATCTAAGGCTCTAGTGAACAGTCCGGTGCTCACTTAATCACGCCTCTCCGTGGTCCGAGGCATAGTGGTTCCACAAACCATGTCCGTGACACTTCTGTACATTTGTCAAATCAGCGATCTTCCCCATGATTGTGGAGCCTAATGAAACACACTAAGGGACCATTTTAACTGCCTAAGAAGCCTTTGCAGGTGTTTATTTGTTAATTATTCTAATGTACTGAGATAATATGGGGTTTTCATTGGCTATAAGCCATAATCATCAACATAAACAGACATAAACACTTGAAATAGATCACTCTGTAATGACTCTATATAATATGAGTTTCACTTTTTGTATTGAAAAATTGAAATGACTTAACTTTTTGATGATATTCTAATTTTGTGAGAACATCTGTATGTGACAAAAATCAATGTATTTTGCTTACTCAGTTACACAGCTCCTTAGGCCTCTTTCACACTTCAGTTTTTTACAATCAGTCACAATCCGCCAGGTTTTGAAAAAAACGGATCCTCAATTTTCTTTTGAGGATCCGTTTTTTTCCCCAATTGACTTCCATTAATGGCGGATTGTGACGGATTGCTGTCCGTTGCATCCGTTTTTTTTGAGGATCCGCCAAAAGTTGCTGTCCGTCACCATCCTCAAAGATTTTAAAACGGAGCTTGCAACGTTTTTTTCTCTGGCGGATCCTCCAGACACTGATTTAACCCAAAATTCTTTCTGGGTGCCGGACAAAAAAAAATTCTCTCTCTATCTATCTATCTCTCTCTCTCTCTCTCTCTCTCCCCCCTTCCCGGCCAGCGGTTCCTTTAAATTTCCTCATTTTTCAGGATCCGTCTGAAAACGGATCCTGTGCCATCCATTCACATCAGTTGAGAACGGATCCGCTTGTCTGCCTTTTTGGCGGATTTGAACTGATGCAAAAAACTGAAGTGTGAAAGAGGCAGCAAGTCGCATTTTTCTTTGTGAAGCAAAATTTTCTATTTTTAACTTTTCATTAGTTTTATATGGAGTATATTTAGTTGTAACATTACAATACTCTAATGTATTATTAACCTTCTATACAGTGAATACGGAAAGTATTCAGACCCCTTTAAATTTTTCACTATTTGTTTCATTGCAGCCATTTGGTAAATTAAAAAAGTTCATTTTTTTCTCAATGTACACTCTGCACCCCCATCTTGACTGCAAAAACAGAAATGTAGAAATGTTTGCAAATTTATTAAAAAAAGAAAAATTTAAATATCACATTGTCATAAGTATTCAGACCCTTTTCTCAGACACTCATGTTTAAGTCACATGCTGTCCATTTGCTTGTGATCCTCCTTGAGATGGTTCTACTCCTTCATTGGAGTCCAACTGTGTTTAATGAAACTGATAGGACTTGATATGTAAAGGCACACACCTGTCTATATAAGACCTCACAGTGCATGTCAGATCAAATGAGAATCATGAGGTCAAAGGAACTGGCCAAGGAGCTCAGAGACAGAAATGTGGCAAGGCACAGATCTGGCCAAGGTTACAAAATAATTTCTGCAGTACTCAAGGTATCTAAGGGAACAGTGTTCTTCATAATCCTTAAATGGAAGAAGTTTGGGACCACCAGGAGTCTTCCTAGACCTGGCCATCCAGCCAAACTGAGCAATCGTGGAAGAAGAGCCTTGGTGAGAGGTAAAGAAGAACCCCAAGACCACTGTGGCTGAGCTCCACAGATGCAGTAGGGAGATGGGAGAAAGATCCACAAAGTCAACTATCACTGCAGCCCTCCATCAGTCGAGCCTTTATGGCAGAGTGGCCCAATGGAAGCCTCTCCTCAGTGCCAGACATATGAAATCCCGCATAGAGTTTGCTAAAAAACACATGAAGGACTCCCAGACTGTGAAAAATAAGATTCTCTGGGCTGATGAGACGAAGATAGAACTTTTTGGAGATAATTCTAATATTGGCGAAAACCATGCACTGCTCATCACCTGCCCAATACAGTCCCAACAGTGAAACATGGTGGTTTCAGCATCATGCTATGGGGGTGTTTTTCATCTGCAGGGAAAGAATGACAAGATGCAATTGAAGGAAACATGAATGCAGCCAAGTACAGAGATATCCTGGATGAAAACCTCTGCCAGAGCACTTTGGACCTCAGACTTGGCTGAAGCTTCACCTTCCAACAAGACAATGACCCTAAGCACACAGCTAAAATAACAAAGGAGTGGCTTCCGAATAACTCTGTGATCATTCTTGACAGGCCCAACCAGAGCCCTGACCTAAACCCAATTGAGCATCTCTGGAGAGACCTGAAAATGGCTGTCCATCAACGTTCACCATCCAACCTGACGGAACTGGAGAGGATCAGCAAGGAAGCATGGCAGAGGATCCCCAAATCAAGGAATGAAAAACTTGTTGCATCATTCCCAAGAAGACTCATGGCTGTACTAGCTCAAAAGATGCTTCTACTCAATACTGAGCAAAGGGTCTCAATACTTATGACCATGTGATGTTTCAGTTTTTCTTTTTAATAAATTTGCAAAAATTTCTACATTTTTGTTTTTTTTTTGGTCAAGATGGGGTGCAGAGTATACATTAAAGAGAAAAAGATGAATTTACCAAATGGCTGCAATGAAACAAAGAGTGAAAAATTTAAATGGTTCTGAATACTTTCCGTACCCAATGTAAATCACTTGTAGGGCTACGTCTAGAATATGGAATAGTGTTTTGGGCTCCACATTTTAAAAAGGATACTTGGAAGTTAGAATCAGTTCAAAGACGGGCAGCCAGTTTATTACATAGTATGGAAGGCCTCTCATATGATGGAAAAGTTGGTCTTGCTTAGCTTAGGAAAAAGACACATCATAAGAGATCTTGTATGTATAAATACATGTGTGGGCAATACAATGGACTGATTTGTGACTTATACCTTCCAAAGACATTACAGAGCACCGGGGACATTGAATACCTGTGGAGAAAAGGTGATAACGGCAGCTAAACACAGCTTTATAGTTAGAGCTCTCAGACTGTGGCATTACCTACCAGAAGAGGTAGTATGGCAAGCACTGTAAGAGCTTTTTAAAAAAGGTCTGGATGTTTTTGTCACAACAAATGGCATTATGGGTTATAAATAATCTAGCAATAGAGAATGTTCAACTGATGGAGAAAGTTTAACTGAAACAACATTGATCGTAGCGTGAATCGAGTTACACAATGTGATTGAAGTATCACCAGAACCAGATCATCTTGTAATAAAGACAGTAAATAATCCGGAAAGGATGCGTATTACTTTGGGAAGTTTGGCAGAAGCCACTACATGATGGAATTTCGAGCTGAGTCTGCACATGAACTTCAAAAGTTGGCATGTTGTGTCTGGCATGTACATTGGGTGGGACAGGAGGTAAAAAGCATAAAGGATACAGAAAAAGAGAGGAAGAGAGAACATAAAAGGGAGAGGGGATGATGTGAAGGTTTCACCAGCAGGCATTATTAGTGAAGAGTATAAAAACTGAAGGAGAAATGAATGGGTGTCACATTATGTAACTTGCGAGACAGATATTTGTGGATAGGTATGCTTTATATAAAATGTCAAGATTTTGATAAATTTGTCATGCTTTTCTAATAGAATGCTGGACATTTTTTATTTGACATAAATTTGTCCATCCTGGACCTAATTTATTGAAGGAGAACCATTCTTTTCTCCATGGATACACTATAGTTTGTTTGGCAGCCAGAAATATAAAAGCAAGGAGTCCAAGTTGTGTGCAGGTGAGGTCCGATAGATTACGGTGTATAAGGAAGTATCAGGGATCGATACAAAATATGACATTAAAGATATTTCATATTACCAGAAATTCTGGGCTAAAATCTAGTTTAGCAAATTACCACCAGGTATGAAGCATGTCACCTATTTCTGATTAGCCTCTGAAACTAAAGGAGGGGTAGCCACGGGGGCAGACATATCACTGGTGCAACCTGTGCAGCTGCCAGGGCCTAAAATGTAAAAGGGTCCACTACCATCTCCAAAGCAGGTGGATTTGTGCATTATGATGAGCAACTGGGTTGCAAAGGGCCCATATATATTTCTAGCACAGAGGTCATCTTCTGTTTATGTCCATCAGTGGGTAGCCAGATACGCAGTGGGCGATCTGGGGGGTGCTATATAACACCTCATGAGGACTTTATAGGATGACTCTAATTAAGTAATTTTAACCCTTTTACCCCGAACCTGTTTTCGCCTTCCTGACCAGGAAAATTTTTTAAATTCTGACCAGCGTAAATTTATGAGGTAATAACTCAGGAAAGCTTTAACGTATCCCAGTGATTGTGAGACTGGTTTTCATGACAAGCTGTACATCATATTAGTAGTAAATTTAACTAAACATCATTTATGTTTATTTATGAAAATATAAAAAATTGCCAAAAAAAGTAAAAATTGTGCAATTTCCACACCTTGATATTATTACCTGAAACAGTTTTACCACACAAAATAGTTATAAATACAGTAACCACTTTTCTACTTTATATCAGCATCAATTTTGAAACATATTTTTCATTGCAAAGCTATAGTAAAGTATAGGTAAAGTTTATCAGCATCTCATTTTTCCAACAAAATTTACAAAACCAATTTTTTTAGGGAACACATCATTAATCATTAGACTTTCAGGAACCTATGTGACAGAAAATACCCAAAAGTGATGCCATTTTTAAAAATTGTACCCTTCAATGTGCTCAAAGCCATATTCAAGAACATTATTTACCCTTTTGGTGTTTAATAAAAATTAAAGCAATGCGGGAAGAAAAAAATTAAAATTAATATTTTTCCTGCCAATGTTTTAACTTTTAGGCTGGAGTCACACTAAACGATAAAAAAATCGGTCCAATTTTGACGGACCGAAATCGCACAAATGTTTCTTCACCAGGGATCCGTCTGTCAGCCGAATTTCGTGTGATGATGCGATTTTACCCGCATCTAAGCATCCGTTTAACATCCGTCTGGCGAGATTTTCTCGCAGGCTAGCAAAATGGACATATAATGGAGCCCAATGACAGGTTTTCCAACACAAACTAAAGAATAGATCTAGACACATAGAATACATATATATATATATATATATATATACACATGTCATAGAGACACATTTGTATATATATATTTATAATTCATACAGTTCTTCATAGCAGTATAGCCGCTGAAACATTTGCCGGCTTTTAGAAAATCATTCTCCTAGCCGACATGAAATGACACATGGTTTACATACAGTTAACCATTTCATTTCATGTTTTTTTTAAGATGTCTATCACTAGTAATTAGATGAGGGTTTGTGGGATAAATTTTGGAGTTGTAGTGGTTAATTAAAGGGGTTAATTCGTTGTTAAAAATTATGGGGACTCCCGCTGATGTCACTGAGGCTGCAGAGAGTCCCCGTAATTCTTAACAACAAATTAATCCCTTTAATTAACCCCTACAACTCCAAAATTTAACCCACAAACCCTCATCTAATTACTAGTGATAGACATCTTAAAAAAAACATGAAATGAAATGGTTAACTGTATGTAAACCATGTGTCATTTCATGTCGGGTAGGAGAATGATTTTCCAAAAGCCAGCAAATGCTTCAGCGGCTATACTGCTATGAAGAACTGTATGAATTAGAAATATATATATGTGTCTATATGACATATATACAGTCATATGTAAAAGTTTGGGCACCCCTATTAATGTTAACCTTTTTTCTTTATAACAATTTTGGTTTTTGCAACAGGTATTTCAGTTTCATATATCTAATAACTGATGGACTCAGTTATATTTCTGGATTCAAATGAGGTTTATTGTACTAACAGAAAATGTGCAATCTGCATTTAAACAAAATTTGACCGGTGCAAAAGTATGGGCACCCTTATCATTTTCTTGATTTGGACACTCCTAACTACTTTTTACTGACTTCCTGAAGCACTAAATTGGTTTTGTAACCTCATTGAGCTTTGAACTTCATAGCCAGGTGTATCAAATCATGAGAAAAGGTATTTAAAGTGGCCACTTGCAAGTAGTTCTCCTATTTGATTCTCCTATGAAGAGTGGCATTATGGGCTCCTCAAAACAACTCTCAAATGATCTGAAAACAAAGATTATTCAACACAGCTTTTCAGGGGAAGGATACAAAAAGTTGTCTCAGAGATTTAACCTGTCAGTTTCCACTGTGAGGAACATAGTAAGGAAATGGAAGAACACAGGTACAGTTCTTGTTAAGCTCAGAAGTGGCAGGCCAAGAAAAATATCAGAAAGGCAGAGAAGAAGAATGGTGAGAACAGTCAAGGACAATCCACAGACCACCTCCAAAGACCTGCAGCATCATCTTGCTGCAGATGGTGTCACTGTGCATCGGTCAACAATACAGCGCACTTTGCACAAGGAGAAGCTGTATGGGAGAGTGATACGAAAGAAGCCGTTTCTGCAAGCACGCCACAAACAGAGTCGCCTGAGGTATGCAAAAGCACATTTGGACAAGCCAGTTACATTTTGGAAGAAGGTCCTGTGAACTGATGAAACAAAGATTGAGTTGTTTGGTCATACAAAAAGGCGTTATGCATGCGCTGTATTGTTGACCGATGCACAGTGACACCATCTGCAGCAAGATGATGCTGCAGGTCTTTGGAGGTGGTCTGTGGATTGTCCTTGACTGTTCTCACCATTCTTCTTCTCTGCCTTTCTGATATTTTTCTTGGCCTGCCACTTCTGGGCTTAACAAGAACTGTACCTGTGTTCTTCCATTTCCTTACTATGTTCCTCACAGTGGAAACTGACAGGTTAAATCTCTGAGAGAACTTTTTGTATCCTTCCCCTGAAAAGATATGTTGAATAATCTTTGTTTTCAGATCATTTGAGAGTTGTTTTGAGGAGCCCATGATGCCACTCTTCATAGGAGAATCAAATAGGAGAACTACTTGCAAGTGGCCACTTTAAATACCTTTTCTCATGATTTGATACACCTGGCTATGAAGTTCAAAGCTCAATGAGGTTACAAAACCAATTTAGTGCTTCAGGAAGTCAGTAAAAAGTAGTTAGGAGTGTTCAAATCAAGAAAATGATAAAAATGATAAGGGTGCCCATACTTTTGCACCGGTCAAATTTTGTTTAAATGCAGATTGCACATTTTCTGTTAGTACAATAAACCTCATTTGAATCTAGAAATATAACTGAGTCCATCAGTTATTAGATATATGAAACTGAAATACCTGTTGCAAAAACCAAAATTGTTATAAAGAAAAAAGGTTAACATTAATAGGGGTGCCCAAACTTTTACATATGACTGTATATATATATATATGTGTGTGTGTTTAGATCTATTCTTTCGTTTCTTTAGTTCACCGGTCAGTGTGATTTTACTGTATTGTAAAAAGAATTGCCGGCTTATGGTAAAGGACACCGGGTGCGATTTTATCGCAACTCACACATCTGGTCTGTTTGTCATCTGATTTTTTCTCGCCCCCATAGACTTGCATTGGCGAGTCCGATCCGAAAATCGGTGACAATCGCAGCATGCTGCGATTGTCTCGGTCCGAGGAACGGATCAGACAAAAAAACACATGATGGGAGCTGCCCCATAGAATAACATTGGGACGAATGCAATGCGATTTTTTATCGCATTGCATTAGTCCAATTTAATCGCTAGTGTGACTCCGGCCTTACAATGATAACGGGAGAAAATAGATCCCAAAATTTGTTGAACAATTTCTCCTGAGTACACTACTACCCCATTTTTGTTGGAAAGCTACTCTTTGGGCACATGGCAGGGAAGAAAAGTAGCACATTTGATTTTTGGAGCACAAAATTGGCTGGAATAGATAGCTAACGCCATGTCGTGTTTGCAGAGACCCAATATGCCTAAACAGTGCAAACCCCCCACAAGTGACCCCATTTGGAAACTGCACTCTCAAGGAACTGATCTAGATGTGTGGTGAGCACCTTGAGCCTGCAAGTGCTTCACAGAATTTGATAACGTTAAGCCGTGAAAATCAAAATTATGATTTTTCTCACAAAAATGTTGCTTTAGCCCCATTTTTTTATTTTCACAATTGTAACAGAAGAAAACGGACCTCAAAATGTGTTGGGCAATTTCTCCTGCATATGCTGATACTCCATATGTGGTAAAAAATTACTGTTTGGGCACACTTTTTGTGCACAAATTGGCTGGAATAGACCACAGACACTATGTTGCGTTTGCAGAGCCCCTCATGTGCCTAAACTGTGGACCCCCCCACAAGTATTGCCATTTTGGAAAATACATGCCTCAAGGATTTTAATCAGAGATGTTGTGCACACCTTGAACCCAGAGGTGCTTCACAGAATTTGATAACATTAACCCCTTTACTCCCAAGGGTGGTTTGCATGTTAATGCCCGGGCCAATTTTTACAATTCTGACCACAGTCTATTTATGAGGTAATAACTCTGGAACGTTTCCATGGATCCTGGTGATTCTGACAATGTTTTCTCGTGACATATTGTACTTCATATTAGTGGTAAAATTTCATTCATATAACTTGCGTTTATTTGTGAAAAAAATGGAAATTTGGCGAAAATTTTGAAAATTTCGACATTTTCTAAATTTGAATTTTTATGCTCTTAAATCACAGAGATATGGCACTCAAAAAACTTAATAAGTAACATTTCCCAAATATTTACTTTACATCAGCACAATTTTGGAACCAAAATTTTTTTTGTTAGGAAGTTATAAGGGTTAAAAGTTGACCAGCGATTTCTCATTTTTACAACACCATTTTATTTTTAGGGACCACATCACATTTGAAGTCACTTTGAGGGGTCTATATGATAGAAAATACCCAACTGTGACACCATTCTAAAAACTGCACCCCTCAAGGTGTTCAAAACCAGATTCAGGAAGTTTATTAACCCTTCAGGTGCTTCACAGGAATTTTTTGAATGTATAAAAAAATGAACATTTAACTTTTTTTCACAAAAAAAAATTACTTCGGGTTCCATTTTTTTACTTTACCAAGGGTAAGAGGAGAAATTGGACTGGAAAAGTTATTGTGCAATTTGTCCTGAGTACGCCAATACCTGATATGTGGGGGGGGGAACCACTGTTTCGGCGCATGGCAGAGCTCGGAATGGAATGAGCGCCGTATGACTTTTTCACTGCAAAATTGGCTGGAATTCAGATCGGATGCCATGTCAAGTTTGGAGAGCTGCTGATGTGCCTAAACAGTGGAAACCCACCACAAGTGACCCCATTTTGGAAACTAGACCCCCCAAGGAACTTATCTAGATGCAGTTGTGGCCAAAAGTATTGACACCCCTGCAATTTTGTCAGATAATACTCAGTTTCCTCCTGAAAATTATTGCAAACACAAATTCTTTGCTATTATTATCTTCATTTAATTTGTCTTAAATGAAAAAGAATTGTCCTAAAGCCAAATTGGATATAATTCCACACCAAACATAAAAAAGAGGGTGGACAAAAGTATTGGCACTGTTCGAAAAATCATGTGATGCTTCTCTAATTTGTGTAATTAACAGCACCTGTAACTTACCTGTGGCACCCAACAGGTGATGGCAATAACTAAATCACACTTGCAGCCAGTTGACATGGATTAAAGTTGACTCAACCTCTGTCCTGTGTCCTTGTGTGTACCACATTGAGCATGGAGAAAAGAAAGAAGACCAAAGAACTGTCTGAGGACTTGAGAAACCAAATTGTGAGGAAGCATGAGCAATCTCAAGACTACAAGTCCATCTCCAAAGACCTGAATGTTCCTGTGTCTACCGTGCGCAGTGTCATCAAGAAGTTTAAAGCCCATGGCACTGTGGCTAACCTCCCTAGATGTGGACGGAAAAGAAAAGTTGACAAGATATTTAAACGCAAGATTGTGCGGATGTTGGATAAAGAACCTCGACTAATATGCAAGCAAGTTCAAGCTGCCCTGCAGTCCGAGGATACAACAGTGTCAACCCGTACTATCCATCGGTGTCTGAATGAAAAGGGACTGTATGGTAGGAGACCCAGGAAGACCCCACTTCTTACCCCGAGACATAAAAAAGCCAGGCTGGAGTTTGCCAAAACTTACCTGAAAAAGCCTAAAACGTTTTGGAAGAATGTTCTCTGATCAGATGAGACAAAAGTAGAGCTTTTTGGGCAAAGGCATCAACATAGAGTTTACAGGAGAAAAAAAGAGGCATTCAAAGAAAAAAACACGGTCCCTACAGTCAAACATGGCGGAGGTTCCCTGATGTTTTGGGGTTGCTTTGCTGCCTCTGGCACTGGACTGCTTGACCGTGTGCATGGCAGTATGAAGTCTGAAGACTACCAACAAATTTTACAGCATAATATAGGGCCCAGTGTGAGAAAGCTGGGTCTCCCTCAGAGGTCATGGGTCTTCCAGCAGGACAATGACCCAAAACACACTTCAAAAAGCACTAGAAAATGGTTTGAGAGAAAGCACTGGAGACTTCTAAGGTGGCCAGCAATGAGTCCAGACCTGAATCCCATAGAACACCTGTGTAGAGATCTAAAAATGGCAGTTTGGAGAAGGCACCCTTCTAATATCAGGGACCTGGAGCAGTTTGCCAAAGAAGAATGGTCTAAAATTCCAGCAGAGCAATGTAAGAAACTCATTGATGGTTACCGGAAGCGGTTGGTCGCAGTTATTTTGGCTAAAGATTGTGCAACCAAGTATTAGGCTGAGGGTGCCAACACTTTGGTCTGGCCCATTTTTGGAGTTTTGTGTGAAATGATCAATGCTTTGCTTTTTACTTCTTTCTCTTTTGTGTTTTTTCATTTAAGACAAATTAAATGAAGATAATAATACCAAAGAATTTGTGATTGCAATCATTTTCAGGAAGAAACTGAGTATTATCTGACAAAATTGGAGGGGTGTCAATACTTTTGGCCACAACTGTATGTGGTGAGCACTTTGAACCCCCAAGGGCTTCACCTAAGTTTATAACGTACAGCCGTACAATTAAAAAATCATATTTTTTCCACAAAAATGATCTTTTCACCCCCAATTTTTATTTTCCCAAGAGTAACAGGAACCCAAAAGTTATTGTGCAATTTGTCCTGAGTACACTGAAACCCCATATGTGGGGGTAAACCACTATTTGGGCACATGGCAGAGCTCGGAAGGGAAGTAGCGCCATTTTACTTTTTTGGCTGGAATTGAGATCGGACGCCATGTCGTGTTTGGAAAGCCCCTCATGTGCCAAAACAGTGGAAAGCCCCCAATTCTAACTCCAACCCTAACACACCCCTAACCCTAACCCTAGCCCTAACCCTAGCCTTAACCCTAGCCCTAATGAGAAAATGGAAATAAATGCATTTTTTTAATGCTATTATTTTTCCCTAACTAAGGGGGTGATAAAGGGGGGTGTCAGAGACACCGCACTGCATTGCTCATACAGCCAGTGCGCGTGTCCTGAGTACAGAAGCAGTGCTAGAAGATACCTGTAGAGACGGGCAGCAGAGGTGACCATGCGTGCTTCAGGCTAATAGTGTCAGGGTCCAGTCAGCGCTGGAAGGTAAAGAGGCACAGGACCTGCGGACACTGAAACTGAGCAAGCTTGCACAGGACCTATGGTCATGTGACTGAAAGGGGGCGTGGCTTAGCGTCCTGTATTCAGATAGGACAGGACACCATACAACAACTCAGAGTCAGGCAAAACAGAGGTCACAGCAGTACGGGCAAACAAGGTACAGGAGGGACAAACAGACGGGAGGTCAGACAAAGCCAAAGGTCATACACAAGAGTGCGACGTGGTACCAAGGGGACAAGCAGAGAGAAGTCGGGTCACAAGCAGAGAGTCATACACGAGAGGTAGCGCAGTACAAGAGGGTCAGGCAGAACTCGTAACAGGGACAGAACCAGATCACAACCGAACAAGCAAGCAAGATATCAGGCACAAGGCACACGTATACAAGAGGTCACTTAACTCAGCCGAGGGCAGGAGTATAACGGACACCGGACCCAGGTCCAGTGAGCACTAAATAGCCTCCTGCTGCCAGAGAGAGGCAGCACAATTAACCCATAGTCTAACCAGGACGGGTCAAAGCGAAATCCCGTCCTGGATCATGACAGTACCCTCCTCTCAATGGGAGGCCACCGGACCCCCAGGTCTCTCAGGGTACTTGGCGTGAAAGGCTCGGATCAACCGATCCGCATGAACTGATCGAGCAGGAACCCACGAGCATTCCTCAGGACCGTAGCCCTTCCAATGTATCAGATACTGAAGGGCGCGACGGACCAACCTGGAGTTGACAATTCGTTCCACCTCGTACTCAGCCTGCCCATCTACCAGAACCGGTGTCGGGGAAGATGATGATCCCTCCCCACCGGACCTCACAGGTTTCAAAAGGGCCTTATGGAAAACATTAGGGATCCTTAGAGATGGCGGAAGACTCAACCGAAAAGCCACCGGGTTAACTGCTTCGGTAATTACATAGGGACCTATAAACTTGGGTCCAAGCTTCGCAGAGGGGACCTTGAGCCTTATATTTTTGGTGGATAACCATACCTTATCTCCGACCTGAAACACTGGACCCACGGATCGTTTTTTGTCCGCAAAAAATTTAAATTTGTCCTGGGCCTTCGTAATGTTATTCTGGACCTCCCGCCATACCTCCCCCAACCGCTGGATCGTCTCGTCCGCCCCAGGGCACCCAGAATTCAAGCGGGAAAATTCTCCAAAATGAGGATGAAACCCATAATTGCAAAATAAAGGAGATGTACCCGTAGACTGGTTAGTGCGGTTGTTAAATGCAAACTCAGCCAATAGTAACACAGAACACTAATCATCCTGTCGGGCTGAGGTCAAACAACGCAGAATTTGCTCCAGAGACTGATTGGTCCGCTCAGTCTGCCCATTAGTCTCTGGATGGTAGGCGGATGAAAAGGACAGACCAATACCAAACCTCCTACAAAAAGCTCTCCAAAATCTGGACACAAATTGCACTCCCCTATCAGACACCACATTCAGGGGTACCCACTCGAGAATGGCCTGCACCTTATTAGGATCCATGTGATACCCTTCAGCAGACACGATGAACCCCAGAAAGGACAGTTCCTGAACAAAAAATAAACATTTTTCAAGTTTAGCAAACAGACAGTTCTCCCTGAGCCTTTGGAGAACTGCCCGAACATGACCAATGTGAGTCTGTTTATCAGGCGAGTAGATTAAAATGTCATCCAAATACACCACCATAAAACGTCCAATCAAATTGGAGAACACATGATTTATGAAATTTTGGAAGACCGCTGGAGCGTTGGTCAGGCCGAAGGGCGTGACCAAATTTTCAAACAACCCTTCAGTAGTGAGAAAAACGGTTTTCCATTCATCTCCGTCCCGGACTCGGATAAGGTTATACGCTCCCCGTAGATCTAATTTCGAAAACCACTTAGCTCCGGACAACTGATTGTATAAATCAGGAATAAGTGGAAGGGGATAAGTATTCCTCACAGTTATTTTATTTAACTCACGAAAATCGAGGCATGGGCGCAAACCACCGTCTTTTTTTTTTACAAAAAAGAACCCTGCCGCCACAGGAGAAACAGAAGGACGAATATGTCCCTTACGGAGGCTCTCGGAAATATATTCCTTCATCGCAGCCCGTTCCGGACCTGAGAGATTATACTGGTGGGCTTTGCGCAATTTGGCACCTGGAACCAGGTCAATGGCACAATCAAATGGGCGGTGTGGTGGTAAAACCTCAGCCTCTTTTTCGGAGAAAACGTCAGTATAATCTATCAGGCACTCCGGAATGCCTTCTAGACCCACGGACGACACAGAAAAAAGACATTTCTCAGAGCAATAGGGACCCCATTTAACAATATCCCGAGATTCCCAATTAATCACAGGATTATGCAGTTGTAACCAGGGGAACCCCAACACCAGTCCCGCAGGCAGGTTGTTCATTACAAAACATGAAATACGTTCCTGGTGTAAGGAACTCACTTTAAGTAGAAACTCTTCAGTACAAAACACAATGTCATTCTTAACCAGTGGTGTTTTGTCAATAGCAACAAGGTGAATCGGAGTCTCCAACCTAACTGTCCCTAACTTACACCTGGCCACCAAGTCAGAGTCAATAAAGTTCAATGATGAACCGCAATCCACGAAGGCAGAAGTGGATGTGGAGACACCCCCACAACAAAGTTCCACTTGAAATGACATTTTAGAAAATGCAGAAAAGGGTACCTGAGAGCCTGGGTGACCTCCACGATAATCACCCGGGCTCAGTCGCTTGTTGGTTAGTGGCCGGGAGGGGCAATCCTTTTTCCCATGTCCAGACTCACCACTGTGAACACAGCATTTTCTCACGTGCCGTTGACTCCTTTCTTCCTCCTTAAGGTTGATGGTTCCCATCTCCGTGATTTTCAATGAAGAACTGGCTCCCCTTCCTTGGGAGAATAATGATGTCTCGGTTTGTATCACTCTCCTTGCCCGTAACCTGCGATCCATTCGGACGGCCTGTGTCATAGCTTCCTCCAGGGCATCAGGTGGGGGGTGAAGAGCCAAGGCGTCTTTCAGATGCTCAGACAAGCCTCTATGCAACAACCCCCGGAGAGCGGCGTCGTTCCAGCAGACCTCAGCAGCCCAGCGTCTGAACTCTGAGCAAAACCACTCGGCTGAGTGTTTCCCCTGGCAAACATTCATCAGCCTGTCCTCAGCCATACGCACCCGATCAGGCTCATCATAAATATGCCCCAGGGCCTCAAAAAATGCATCCACAGTCATACGCTCAGGGGCCGTGGTAGGAAGGGAGAAAGCCCAAGCTTGGGGGGCTCCCCTTAACAGAGACATAATGACCCCCACTCTCTGACTTTCATCCCCAGAAGAGTGTGGTCTTAAGGAAAAAAAAAGCTTACAGCCCTCCTTGAAAACTCTGAAGTCATTTTTATCTCCAGAAAAGGTATCTGACAACTTCACTGGAGACTCAGGGGAAATTAATGTAACATCCCGAGCCCCCAATGAAAGAACCCCCTGCACAGTGTCGGCGATCAGCTGCTGAGACTGAGCCAGGACTCTTTGTTCTCCAAAGAGTTTCTGAGACATCTGCGTCAGATGCTTAACCTTTTCAGAAAGAGTGTGCATAGAATCCATCACACACACAGGAGAATGGGAGCAGAGAAAAAAAAATGGTATGGGTCATTTATAATGTCAGAGACACCGCACTGCACTTGCTCATAGAGCCAGTGCGCGTGTCCTGAGTACAGAAGCAGTGCTAGAAGATACCTGTAGAGACGGGCAGCAGAGGTGACCATGCGTGCTTCAGGCTAATAGTGTCAGGGTCCAGTCAGCGCTGGAAGGTAAAGAGGCACAGGACCTGCGGACACTGAAACTGAGCAAGCTTGCACGGGACCTATGGTCATGTGACTGCAAGGGGGCGTGGCTTAGTGTCCTGTATTCAGATAGGACAGGACACCATACAACAACTCAGAGTCAGGCAAAACAGAGGTCACAGCAGTACGGGCAAACGAGGTACAGGAGGGACAAACAGACGGGAGGTCAGACAAAGCCAAAGGTCATACACAAGAGGGCGACGTGGTACCAAGGGGACATGCAGAGAGAAGTCGGGTCACAAGCAGAGAGTCATACACGAGAGGTAGCGCAGTACAAGAGGGTCAGGCAGAACTCGTAACAGGGACAGAACCAGATCACAACCGAACAAGCAAGCAAGATATCAGGCACAAGGCACACGTATACAAGAGGTCACTTAACTCAGCCGAGGGCAGGAGTATAACTGACACCGGACCCAGGTCCAGTGAACACTAAATAGCCTCCTGCTGCCAGAGAGAGGCAGCACAATTAACCCATAGTCTAACCAGGACGGGTCAAAGCGAAATCCCATCCTGGATCATGACAGTGGGTTTGATTTACTATTTATATCGGGTTTTTATTTTTGGCAGCTGTCGCACACTAAAAGACGCTTTTTATTGTAAAAATAGTTTATGGATCACCACATTTTGAGAGTTATAATTTTTCCATATTTTGACCCACCAAGTCATGTGAGGTCTTTGATCGCTTTTTATTCCAATTTTTCGGACACAGAATGAACAAAAACAAGCATTTCATGAATTTGTTTTGGGGGTGCTTTTACACCGTTCCGCATGCGGTAAAATTGATAAAGCTGTTTTTTTATTCGGGTCAGTATGGTTACAGCGATACCTCATTTATGTCTTTTTTTATGTTTTGGCGCTTTTATGCAATGAAAACAATTTTATATAAAAAATAATTATTTTTGCATTTTTTATTTTTTCGCTGATGACACTGTGTAGCGAATTGGTTTTTGCTGGACAAGATGACGCTTTTAGTGGTACCATGGTTATTTATATCCGTCTTTTTGATTGCGTGTTATTGCACTTTTTGTTCGGCGGTATGATGATAAAGCTTTATTTTTAGCTTCGTTTTTTATTTTTTAAGGGGTTCAATAAAGGGGTTAACTACTGGGACAATTTTATAGGGCAGGTCGTTACGGATGCGGCGATACCAAATATGTGTACTTTTATTGTTTTTTTTAATTTATTTAGTGATGTTTTTTAAATTATTTTTACCCTTTTTTTTTAAACTTTATTACATTGTCCCAGGGGGGACATCACTGTCATGTGACAGATCGCTGATCTGTCACATAACAGATCGCTGTGACAGATCAGCGATCTGTCACAGGCAGTGCTGGAGGCTTCCTCATGCCGGCGCTTTGCAGGCAAGAGGAAGCTGGCTCCTTGCAGGCCCCCGAAGGTCCCCGCCACCATATTGGATCCGGGAACCTTCAGGGAAGGAGCATTGCGCTGCTGTGGGGGTGTCAGGGAAGCACGGAGGGAACCCCCTCCCTCCAGATGCTTCCCTAAACGCCCGGTACACTGCGATTTTATTTAATCGCAGTGTGTCAGGGGTTAACATGTCGGGGGCCGTCCGTGACCGCCCCTGACTCATAGTGCCCGGTGTCAGCTGTGATAATCAGCTGACATTCTACATGCTTCCCAAAATCCACAAATCTGGAAATCCAGGAAGACCAATTATTTCATGTGTGGGCACCCTCACTAAGCAGGTATCAGGATGGGTAGTGGGTATTCTTAAACCACTGGTGAAGGATACATCTAGCTACATTCAGGACACAACTGACCTATTGAATAAACTAGCAGCAATAGGTACTCTACCAGAAGGAACCATCATGGCCACCATGGATGTGGAATCTTTGTACTCTAATATCCCACACCAAGATGGATTAAATGCCTGCAAATTCTTTGTGGAAAACACAGGGACTGATGCTGATGCTGTGGTGAAACTTATAAAATTCATCCTCACCCACAATTACTTTGAATTTGACAACACAATCTATCTACAGGAGACTGGCACAGCTATGGGAAGTAAAATGGCTCCACAGTATGCAAATCTTTTCATGGCCAAGCTTGAAAGCGACTTTTTGTCCTCATGCCCCATCAGGCCCCTGGCCTACTACCGCTTCATTGATGTTATTTTAATCATCTGGACGGAGTCTGAGCAACAGCTAAAGACTAGAGTTGAGCGATACCAGCCGATACTTGAAAATATCGGATCGGAATGGATCGGCCGATCTTAAAAAAAAGTATCGGTATCGCCGATTCCGATACCGGGAACCAATGCAAGTCAATGGGGCCAAAATATCGGAATTAAAAAAAAACCTTTCTTTCCTTGTAGGTTAATTCTACATGAAGAAAAACAACTAAGAATAATGTAGAATGTATTGTGGGAGGTGGAGGAGACATTAAAGCCATAGAGGATTAGCCCAATCAAATGGAATAGCAGGAATTAAACTTTTTTTTTAAAGATGTTAGGAGTTACAAAGATATTGACTATGTTAGCCTCATTTATATTTTGCCAGACATGTATGTCTTCTTCTTCTTTCTTCTTCTTTCTTATTCTTCTTCCTTTTTTTTACCTTCTTCTTCTTATTCCTTTTTTTACATTCTTCTTCTTCTTCTTCCTCCTTTTTTTACATTCTTCTACTTCCTTTTTTTACATTCTTCTTCTTCCTTTTTTTACATTCTTCTTCTTATTCCTTTTTTTACATTCTTCTTCTTCTTCCTTTTTTAAATTCTTCTACTTCCTTTTTTTACATTCTTCTTCTTCTTCTTCCTTTTCTTACATTCTTCATATTCTTCTTATTCAACAATTATTATTCTACATATTCAACTTCTTCATCTTCTTCCTATTCTTTTTCATCATATTCTTGTTTGTGTCAGGCATTCCTGTAGTTGTTATCTGGAAAAGTTAGAAGTTTACACCTTCCGTTCTGCCTGTCACAAAAGATTTACAACAGGATTTGTCCGCGTTCAGTTTGGCCTGCAGCAGCAGGCCTTTTCCAGGGGCACCACGAGGAGGAACGGACTCACCCCCATACACTGCTTAGTCTTCTTCTGCTTATAAATAAGATAATATCATTTGCTCAGAGTATTAGTCTTATGCTTAATGTTCTTCTGCTTTGTTTTTTTTATGCTTCTTGGTCTTCTCTCTCTTGTTGTTCTGCATCTTGGTGGTTGTCTTCCTGTTCTTTGTCCTCTTGAACCAGCTGACGGTACTGGCACCGGGAGGGGCAGCAGAAGGAACAAGAGCCAATGGCACTACCGAGGACCAGCTGACGGTGCTGGAACCCGGTTACTAAGCAGGAGGTACCTGTGCTACAAAGCACTACCAAGGACCAGCAGACGTTGCCGGAACTCGGATACCGAGATGGAGGCACCTAGGCCAAAGGCTCTGACGAGAACCAGCTGACGGTGCTGGAACCCGGAGGGGTAGCATAAGCTGCAAGAGCAAATGGAAATAGCGAGGACCAGCTGACAGTGCTGGCACCCGGAGGGGCAGCAGAAGGAATAAGAGCCAATGGCACAACCAAGGACCAGCTGACGGTGCTGGAACCCGGTTACTAAGCAGGAGGTACCTGTGCTACAAAGCACTACCAAGGACCAGCAGACGTTGCCGGAACTCGGATACCGAGATGGAGGCACCTAGGCCAAAGGCTCTGCCGAGAACCAGCTGACGGTGCAGGAACCCGGAGGGGTAGCATAAGCTGCAAGAGCAAATGGAAATAGCGAGGACCAGCTGACAGTGCTGGCACCCGGAGGGGCAGCAGAAGGAATAAGAGCCAATGGCACAACCGAGGACCAGCTGACGGTGCTGGAACACGGTTACTAAGCAGGAGGTACCTGTGCTACAAAGCACTACCAAGGACCAGCAGACGTTGCCGGAACTCGGATACCGAGATGGAGGCACCTAGGCCAAAGGCTCTGACGAGAACCAGCTGACGGTGCAGGAACCCGGAGGGGTAGCATAAGCTGCAAGAGCAAATGGAAATAGCGAGGACCAGCTGACAGTGCTGGCACCCGGAGGGGCAGCAGAAGGAATAAGAGCCAATGGCACAACCGAGGACCAGCTGACGGTGCTGGAACACGGTTACTAAGCAGGAGGTACCTGTGCTACAAAGCACTACCAAGGACCAGCAGACGTTGCCGGAACTCGGATACCGAGATGGAGGCACCTAGGCCAAAGGCTCTGACGAGAACCAGCTGACGGTGCTGGAACACGGAGGGGTAGCATAAGCTGCAAGAGCAAATGGAAATAGCGAGGACCAGCTGACAGTGCTGGCACCCAGAGGGGCAGCAGAAGGAATAAGAGCCAATGGCACAACCGAGGACCAGCTGACGGTGCTGGAACACGGTTACTAAGCAGGAGGTACCTGTGCTACAAAGCACTACCAAGGACCAGCAGACGTTGCCGGAACTCGGATACCGAGATGGAGGCACCTAGGCCAAAGGCTCTGACGAGAACCAGCTGACGGTGCTGGAACACGGAGGGGTATCAGAAGTTACCCCTGAAAAGCAAAGTTGGCATGCCGCAAGCTGGCCGCAGTTACCGAATCACACAGTCCTACAGGGGGTGCTTGTCCTACTGGCACTATGGAACAAGCCTTTCTTACCAGAACCCGCAGTCCACATAGGAAGCACCTAAACTGCTGGCACCCTAGCCTCGGCTAACCCAACCGCAACACGACATGGCAACTTGGGGTGGCAAACTGACATTGACACTTCCCGGAAACAGCAGGCAGGGCTGGAACCAAGCTGGGCAGGAGGGAGTACCCGTGCCAAAGTCAGTTATGAGCAGCAACTGGCGATGTTGGAGCCCAGGACAAGCACTTAGCAGGCTGAGGCCTGATGTGCTGTCAATTGGGAGGCAGCAGGACAGATTGCCATCAAAACAGCAGGGGAACAGCTGACGTTACTGAACCCCACAAACACAGGAGCTAGTGTTTTACTCTGTGAAGACGGCACTTCCGAGCAACAACTGGCTGAGTTGAAGCCCAGGGACAAGCACGGAGCAGGCTGAGGCTGCATTGAAGAAATTTTAAGATCGGTTGTAGACTACTAATTTGAACCAAGCTCCACTTAGGCCTGTGGCTTCACTGATTTTCGTATTTCCCCTGTCCTCCAACCCCGCCAGTTACAGCTCCGAAGTGGCGTCTGCACAATCCACACTTGTTCCTGTGTTACAGGTGTTCAGTCCGGTCAGTTAATCCCCTGATGTGTGTCCGGCAATGTCGCCTGCTCTGTCCACATTCCCATAATGGGAATGTGGACAGAGCAGGCGACATTGCCGGACACACATCAGGGGATTAACTGACCGGACTGAACACCTGTAACACAGGAACAAGTGTGGATTGTGCAGACGCCACTTCGGAGCTGTAACTGGCGGGGTTGGAGGACAGGGGAAATACGAGAGACAGTGGAGCCACAGGCCTAATTGGAGCACGGTTAAAAATCAGTAGTGGTATGACTGTGTAGGCAGCAGGAGACTTTGCCATCTACACAGCAGGGGATCAGCTGACGTTACTGAACCCCACTGAGACACGGGAGCAAGTGTCTCTTTCCGTGTGGACGGCACTTCCGAACTACAACTGGCTGTGTTGAAGCCCAGGAAATAGGAGGGTGTAGGCAGAGGCCTACTGTATTTTGAAAGAGGTGACAGCAGGAGAGACTGCCATCCACAAAGCAGGGGATCAGCTGACGTTACTGAACCCCACTGAGACACGGGAGCAAGTGTCTCTTTCCGTGTGGACGGCACTTCCGAACTACAACTGGCTGTGTTGAAGCCCAGGAAATAGGATGGTGTAGGCAGAGGCCTACTGTATTTTGAAAGAGGTGACAGCAGGAGAGACTGCCATCCACACAGCAGGGGATCAGCTGACGTTACTGAACCCCACTGAGACACGGGAGCAAGTGTCTCTTTCCGTGTGGACGGCACTTCCGAACTACAACTGGCTGTGTTGAAGCCCAGGAAATAGGATGGTGTAGGCAGAGGCCTACTGTATTTTGAATGAGGTGACAGCAGGAGAGACTGCCATCCACACAGCAGGGGATCAGCTGACGTTACTGAACCCCACTGAGACACGGGAGCAAGTGTCTCTTTCCGTGTGGACGGCACTTCCGAACTACAACTGGCTGTGTTGAAGCCCAGGAAATAGGAGGGTGTAGGCAGAGGCCTACTGTATTTTGAAAGAGGTGACAGCAGGAGAGACTGCCATCCACACAGCAGGGGATCAGCTGACGTTACTGAACCCCACTGAGACACGGGAGCAAGTGTCTCTTTCCGTGTGGACGGCACTTCCGAACTACAACTGGCTGTGTTGAAGCCCAGGAAATAGGAGGGTGTAGGCAGAGGCCTACTGTATTTTGAATGAGGTGACAGCAGGAGAGACTGCCATCCACACAGCAGGGGATCAGCTGACGTTACTGAACCCCACTGAGACACGGGAGCAAGTGTCTCTTTCCGTGTGGACGGCACTTCCGAACTACAACTGGCTGTGTTGAAGCCCAGGAAATAGGAGGGTGTAGGCAGAGGCCTACTGTATTTTGAAAGAGGTGACAGCAGGAGAGACTGACATCCACACAGCAGGGGATCAGCTGACGTTACTGAACCCCACTGAGACACGGGAGCAAGTGTCTCTTTCCGTGTGGACGGCACTTCCGAACTACAACTGGCTGTGTTGAAGCCCAGGAAATAGGAGGGTGTAGGCAGAGGCCTACTGTATTTTGAAAGAGGTGACAGCAGGAGAGACTGCCATCCACAAAGCAGGGGATCAGCTGACGTTACTGAACCCCACTGAGACACGGGAGCAAGTGTCTCTTTCCGTGTGGACGGCACTTCCGAACTACAACTGGCTGTGTTGAAGCCCAGGAAATAGGAGGGTGTAGGCAGAGGCCTACTGTATTTTGAAAGAGGTGACAGCAGGAGAGACTGCCATCCACACAGCAGGGGATCAGCTGACGTTACTGAACCCCACTGAGACACGGGAGCAAGTGTCTCTTTCCGTGTGGACGGCACTTCCGAACTACAACTGGCTGTGTTGAAGCCCAGGAAATAGGATGGTGTAGGCAGAGGCCTACTGTATTTTGAATGAGGTGACAGCAGGAGAGACTGCCATCCACACAGCAGGGGATCAGCTGACGTTACTGAACCCCACTGAGACACGGGAGCAAGTGTCTCTTTCCGTGTGGACGGCACTTCCGAACTACAACTGGCTGTGTTGAAGCCCAGGAAATAGGATGGTGTAGGCAGAGGCCTACTGTATTTTGAATGAGGTGACAGCAGGAGAGACTGCCATCCACACAGCAGGGGATCAGCTGACGTTACTGAACCCCACTGAGACACGGGAGCAAGTGTCTCTTTCCGTGTGGACGGCACTTCCGAACTACAACTGGCTGTGTTGAAGCCCAGGAAATAGGAGGGTGTAGGCAGAGGCCTACTGTATTTTGAAAGAGGTGACAGCAGGAGAGACTGCCATCCACACAGCAGGGGATCAGCTGACGTTACTGAACCCCACTGAGACACGGGAGCAAGTGTCTCTTTCCGTGTGGACGGCACTTCCGAACTACAACTGGCTGTGTTGAAGCCCAGGAAATAGGATGGTGTAGGCAGAGGCCTACTGTATTTTGAATGAGGTGACAGCAGGAGAGACTGCCATCCACACAGCAGGGGATCAGCTGACGTTACTGAACCCCACTGAGACACGGGAGCAAGTGTCTCTTTCCGTGTGGACGGCACTTCCGAACTACAACTGGCTGTGTTGAAGCCCAGGAAATAGGAGGGTGTAGGCAGAGGCCTACTGTATTTTGAAAGAGGTGACAGCAGGAGAGACTGCCATCCACACAGCAGGGGATCAGCTGACGTTACTGAACCCCACTGAGACACGGGAGCAAGTGTCTCTTTCCGTGTGGACGGCACTTCCGAACTACAACTGGCTGTGTTGAAGCCCAGGAAATAGGAGGGTGTAGGCAGAGGCCTACTGTATTATGAAAGAGGTGACAGCAGGAGAGACTGCCATCCACACAGCAGGGGATCAGCTGACGTTACTGAACCCCACTGAGACACGGGAGCAAGTGTCTCTTTCCGTGTGGACGGCACTTCCGAACTACAACTGGCTGTGTTGAAGCCCAGGAAATAGGAGGGTGTAGGCAGAGGCCTACTGTATTTTGAAAGAGGTGACAGCAGGAGAGACTGCCATCCACAAAGCAGGGGATCAGCTGACGTTACTGAACCCCACTGAGACACGGGAGCAAGTGTCTCTTTCCGTGTGGACGGCACTTCCGAGCTACAACTGGCTGTGTTGAAGCCCAGGAAATAGGAGGGTGTAGGCAGAGGCCTACTGTCTTTGTAATGCGGAGACAGCAGGAGAGACTGCCATCTCCACAGCAGGGGAACAGCTGGCAGTGCTGAACCCCACTAACACTTGAACGAATGTGTTTGGCTCTGTGGAGACGACACTTCTGAACACCAACTGACGTTGTTGGAGCCCAGGATTAGGCGAGGAGCAGGCTGGGGCCTACTTGATTTTGGCAGGTGAATGCAGCAGGAGACTTGCCATCTCCACAGCAGGGGAACAGCTGGCAGTGCTGAACCCCACTAACACTTGAACGAATGTGTTTGGCTCTGTGGAGACGACACTTCTGAACACCAACTGACGTTGTTGGAGCCCAGGATTAGGCGAGGAGCAGGCTGGGGCCTACTTGATTTTGGCAGGTGAATGCAGCAGGAGACTTGCCATCTCCACAGCAGGGGAACAGCTGACAGTGCTGAACCCCACTAACACTTGAACGAATGTGTTTGGCTCTGTGGAGACGACACTTCTGAACACCAACTGACGTTGTTGGAGCCCAGGATTAGGCGAGGAGCAGGCTGGGGCCTACTGGATTTTGGCAGGTGAATGCAGCAGGAGACTTGCCATCTCCACAGCAGGGGAACAGCTGACAGTGCTGAACCCCACTAACACTTGAACTAATGTGTTTGGCTCTGTGGAGACGACACTTCTGAACACCAACTGACGCTGTTGGAGCCCAGGATTACGCATGCCGCATGCAGAGGCCAATGGGCATCGGTTTTTATGGAGGTTGTGGACTACTACTGATTCTAACCATGCTCCACTTAGGCCTCTGGCTCCACTGTCTCTACTATTTACCCTGGCCTCCAACCCCGCCAGCTACATCTCTGAAGTGGCGTCAGCACAATCTACACTTGTTCCTGTGTTACTGGTGCTCAGTCCCATCAGTTGATCCCCTGATGTTTGTCCGGCAAGTTCGCCAGCTCTGTCCTCATTCCCACTACTGGTTATGGGAATGTGGACAGAGCAGGAGACCTTGCCGGACACACATCAGGGGATAAACTGATGGGACTGAGCCACAGGAACACAGGAACAAGTGTAGATTGTGCTGACGCCACTTCAGAGATGTAGATGGCGGGGTTGGAGGTCAGGGGAAATAGTAGAGACAGTGGAGCCAGAGACCTAAGTTGGGCACGGTTAAAAATCAGTAGTGGTTTGAATGTTGATGGAGCTGGTGACTCTGCCGTCCACACAGCAGGGGATCAGCTGGCATTACTGAACCCCAGTAACACAGGAGCTAGTGTGTTTCTCTGTGCAGACGACACATCTGAGCGACAACTGGCTGTGTTGAAGCACAGGGATTATAGTTCAGGTGGTAGAAAAATGAACACACCAGCAGACCTGGATACAGTTGCCAACCACTAATTTAGTCTGTAAGAGGAATGGCAAAGTCTTTGGAGATCCAGGCCTTGTTCATTTTCAGAAAAGTCAGCCGGTCAACATTATCGGAAGATAGTCGCGTGCGACGGTCTGTTAGTACACCACCTGCGGCACTAAAGACACGTTCCGATAATACACTGGCAGCAGGGCAAGCCAGCACCTCCAATGCATACTGGCTAAGCTCTGGCCATGTATCCAGCTTAGAGACCCAAAACTTGAAGGGGGAAGAGCCATCTGGGAGTACAGCGACAGGGCAAGACATGTAGTCTGACACCATCTGACGGAAGCGTTGCCTCCTGCTGACTCGAGGCGTCGCTGATGGTGTAGACAATTGTGGTGGACACACAAAACTTTGCCACATTTGGGCCATAGTGGTCTTGCCTTGTGCTGCGGCACTGCCTCTGCTCCCTCTTTGTGCAGAGTTTCCTCCACTGCCTCGACGCACAGAGCTGCTTTGTAAAGCACTAGCAACAATGCTATCGGGTGGAATGGAAAACATTATGGACTGCACCAGTGACTCTTCGTACTCCCGCATTTTACGCTCCCGGTTCAACGTTGGTATGAGCCTTTGTACGCTGTCCCGGTAGCGAGGATCTAGGAGGGTGTACACCCAATAATCAGCCGAGACGAGAATGTGGGCGATGCGGCGGTCGTTTCTCAGGCACTGCAGCATGAAATCAACCATGTGCTGCAGACTCCCAACTGCCAAAGAACCGCTGTCCCCTGTTTGAGGCGTGACCTCGACCTGCTCTGCATCACCCCACCCTCGCTGTACATACTGAGTAGAGGTTTGTGTACCTCCCTCCTCTGGAGAGATGTCTTCCTCCTCCATCGACTCCTCCTCATCCTCCTCACAAAGTGTCCCCTGCCTAGGCCTTTGTGAGGAAACACGTAGCGCAGACTGTCCAGAAGCAGATGGCATTTGGGACTCCTCATCCTCCACCTCTTCTGAAACCTCATCCCTTAGTGCTTGCAGTGTTTGTTGAAGCAGGCAGATAAGGGGGACAGTCATGCTGACTAGTGCATCATCTGCACTCGCCATCCGCGTGGATTCATCGAAGGCACGCAAAACGAGGCAGATGTCCTTCATAGAGGCCCACTCAATGGTGCTGAAGTGTGAACGGCGCACAGTGCGACTTGTTTGCGCCTGATGCAGCTGGTACTCCATGACTGCTGCCTGCTGCTCACACAACCGCTCCAACATATGTAACGTTGAATTCCACCGGGTGGGTAGGTCACATATGATGCGATGTTCCGGAAGGCCAAATCGTCGCTGCAGAGCAGCGAGGCGCGATCTTGCCGTGCTGGAACGTCGCAAGTGAGCGCACTCTATGCGGACCTTGTGCAACAGTGCATCAAGATCCGGATAGTCCCTCAGAAAGCTCTGCACGACCAAGTTAAGAACATGTGCCAGACATGGGATGTGTGTGAGGTTTCCTAGGCCAAGAGCTGCCACCAGATTTCGGCCATTGTCACACACTACCAAGCCCGGCTGGAGATTCGCTGGCCCAAACCACACATCGCTCTCCAGCTTGATAGCATTCCAGAGCTCCTGCGCTGTGTGGCTTCGATTCCCCAAAGAAATTAATTTGAGTACAGCCTGTTGACGTTTGGCCACGGCTGTGCTCATATCGGTCGTAACAGGCTCCTGCTCTGCTGTTTCTGAGGAACTTGAGTAGGAGGAGGAGTCTATGTGTACAGACTGGAGTCCTGCAATCCGTGGCGTTGGAAGAACACGTACAGCGCCACTCTCCAGATCCGTACCCGGCTCCACAACATTGACCCAGTGGGCAGTGAGGGAAAGGTATCGTCCCTGTCCATGGTTACTGGTCCACGCATCGGTGGTCAGGTGGACCTTGCTACTAACGGCGTTTAGTAGCGCATGTTTTATTTTGCCCTCAACATGTTTCTGCAGGGCAGGGACGGCTCGCCTGCTGAAATAAAAGCGGCTGGGCACGTTGTATTGGGGGACTGCCAATGCCATTAAGTCCCGGAAGGTGTCAGTGTCCACCAGCCTGAATGACAGCATTTCAACTGCCAGAAGTTTGGCAATGCCAGCATTCAGAGACTGTGCTCGGGGATGGTTTGACGAGTAAGGGCGCCTTTTATCCCATGCCTGTGCTACCGATGGCTGTGATGGATGGGAACGTGCTGTTATGGGTGGAATCTGACAGGGTCTCCGGACAACAGTGGCAGAGGTTCTTCCTTGGCGATCCTGTGAGGAAGCCGAACCAGCAGTGTGTGAGCTGGAGGAAGAGGGCCCAACACGAACTGAAGAGGTGGTAGGTGGTGCTGTACGTTGGCCTACGTCTTCAGGGTGTCTCTGCAACTCCAACTCGTGCTTGGTGCGCACATGTTTCCACATATTTGTGGTATTGAGGTTGCTGACATTTCTCCCTCTTTTGACTCTCTGATGACACAGCTTGCATTTGACAAAGCAAATGTCATCTGCAACTGTGTCAAAAAAGGACCACGCACTGCAACTCTTGTGAGCGCCCGGTTTGCCTTTGGAAGGAGGAATGCTCCTAACGGGTGCCGAAGTGGAGGGTACAGGCAACCAAGTCTTCCCCCTCCCTCTGCCTCCTGTTTTGGCCGGTAGGGGAATCTCTTCCTCCGAGCTGCTCCCACCACCTTCCTGTTGCTCACGCCATGATGGGTCAAGGACCTCATCATCTTCCCTCCCCTCTTCAAACAGCTGCTTCTCCGGGGTTGTCTCGCCAGCACCGTACGCACCAGAAAGTGGCAACTGAGTCTCGTCATCATCTGATGCGTACTGAGGTGTGCTGACCATAGGCACTGGCCCACTCGCCTCTTCAGATTCAGAGGGACAAAGAAGTTGCGCATCACTGCATACTCCCTCTTCTTCACATTCAGGAATGCTGCTTGGCTGGCCCCCTCTTTCCAAGCCAACAGATTCCGAGAACAGAAGTAGAGACTGTGATGGCTCCTGTCCATGTCTCTCTGACTGCCTGGGCACTTTGGCAGGTGGTGAAGAGACAGATGGTTGCTCTTCGGTGCTCTGACCCTGAGAGGATGCGGAAGTAATTGAAGTCGATGCGTTAGCTGCCATCCATCCGACAACGGCTTCAATTTGTTCCTCCCGCAGCAGTGGGGTATGTTGAGGTCCTACAAAGCTGCGCATAAAGGACTGTTGCCTGCTAAAACTGGGGGATGCTGATCCACTGGTGCCCGCAGCAGGCCCAGAATCCCCACGTCCTCTACCTGTAGAATCCCCACGTCCTCTCCCTGCAGAATCCCCACGTCCTCTCCCTGCTGAAACTCCACGCCCACGCCCACGCCCCCGCGCCTTACTCCCTGCCTTCTTCATCTTGCAAGACTGCTTAAGATAGGCAAAAAAGTACAAAGGGGGGCCTTAGTGTGCTTATTCCTGAACAGCTGGTTACAGGTACAAGAAACACTAATTTTATGAAGTGTGTGTGTGTGGACTAGACTTTAATAGGAGCTGATGTGGCCTACACAAGTTCAAAATGTAGTGTTTGGTGAACTTTTTATGTGGTTTCTTTGTTTGAAACAAACTCAAAGTATGAGAACAAAGAATTGAAACTGATAGTATCACCAACTTTTTGGAGCTATTACAATGCAGGCAGGTAACCTACAATGCAAAAGATGAGGCTCCCAAAAAATTGGGTAATACTAATCTGGCTGCGCCGGCAGGGCACAAGCCAGAAAAAAAGGCTCCTCTATCTACTCCTATATAGTGTTTGCAACCAACCAATGTTGATGGATACGGATGGATGCACACTAATAGGAGAAGAAAAAATGAGCTGCACTCAAAGACAAATATGTGTGAGGCAGTGACGCACGTTGAGCGTCCTACAACCAGACGTAGCTGCAGGACACTCTACTCAGCGTGAGCTGCACTCACACACAGTCAGAGACCTCTCAGACAGCCGTCAACAGTGCAGCTAAGTGGGCACTGGCACTGACAGGCTGCAGAAAGGCTCCGCTGTGTACTCCTATATAGTGTTTGCAACCACCGTAGATGGAGACGGATGGATGCACACTAATAGAAGAAAAAATGAGCTGCACTCAAATAAAAATATGTGTGAGGCAGTGACGCACGCTGAGCGTCCTACAGCCAGACGTAGCTGCAGGACACACTACTCAGCGTGAGCTGCACTCACACACAGTCAGAGACCTCTCAGACAGCCGTGAACAGTGCAGCAAAGTGGACACTAGCACTGAAAGGCTGCAGAAAGGCTCCGCTGTCTACTACTAGTGTTTGCAACCAACGTATATGGATACGGATGGAAGCACACTAGATTGAAATTATTTAAAAAATGCAGCTCAAAAAATAAAAGATGTATGAGGCAGCAGTGATCACACTGGGTGGCCTACAGCCTGACGTGGCTGCAGGACCCACTCCACAGCGTGAGCTGCACTCACACAGCCCTTGCAGACAGCTGTGAACACTGCTGCTAGGGCAAAGAAGGCTACAGTGGTGGTTTATGTAGCCTGGGTAAAGCACTAGATGTTTGGTGGAATCGCTATTTCTAACTGTCCCTCACAGTCTTCTACAGCAGCCTGTCCCTAACTGAATTCACAGCAGAGTGACCAGAAATGGCGGCTGCGGTGGCTTTTATAGTGCATCATGACATCATTTCGGCAGCCAATCACAGCCATGCCAATAGTTAACATGCCTACATGCCTAACAGGATGTGCCCACACTTCGGAGGATTCCCATTGGCTTAATCAAAGCAAGCAGGCTCATAGCATGATGGGAACTTCCGATTCCGGAATCCGATATGACAAAAGTATCGGAAGTCAGTATCGGAATTCCGATACCGCTAATATCGGCCGATACCCGATACTTGCGGTATCGGAATGCTCAACACTACTAAAGACGTTCCACGAACAGTTTAATCAATTTCATCCCACCATCAATTTAACACTCAACTACTCCAGCACTGAGATTAACTTTTTGGACACCACCATTAAGCTAAAAAACAATGAAATAGAGACAACCCTATATCAGAAGCCAATCGACCGTCCAACATACCTTAAATGGGACAGTTTCCATCAAAAACACATAAAGAACTCTATTATCTATAGCCAAGCCATCAGATACAATCGTATATGTTCCAACCCCATGGATAGAGACAAACACCTTGGTTGCCTCAAAAAGACCTTTTTGAATCAGGGCTACCATCCAAGAACAATTGAAAACCAAATTACAAGAGCCACCAGAATGTCAAGGAATCACCTGCTACATTACAAAGCTAAAGAAGAAAATAACCGGCTGCCAGGAGTCACCTACAACCCAAATCTGGAAGTGCTAAGGGGAGCTGCATGGAAATTACAACCTTTACTACAAAAAGATGCCCGATTACAATCCATTTTTCCAGACCCCCCACTACTGTGCTTTAGGCAGCCCCCAAATCTAAGAAGCATCATTGTCAGAAGCTCCCTGTCCTCTCCAACAGCTGGAGGAACCTTTCCTTGCAACCAGAAAAAATGTAAAACCTGTCCATCTATAATGACCACTGACAAGATAAAGATCCCCAATTCACATCAGGACTACAAGATCCCAGGTACTTTCAGCTGCATTACATCTAATGTGGTGTACTTAATTATTTGTACTAAATGTCCAACAGGGGGTCTGTATGTGGGGGAGACAGGGCAAAAGCTTAGAACATGGATGAATGCTCATCGTCACACAATAAGAGAAAAAAAGAATGGATCTACCTGTGGCAAAACATTTTTGTACACCTGATCACAGCAACATGGATATGAAATTACTGGTATTGAAAGGTAACTTCACATCTCAGAGAGAGGGAAGAGTCTGTGAGTATAAATTTATGACGACCTTTGACACTCTCAATGCTGGAATGAATGTGTCGCATGGATTTATGTCTTTTTACATCAATTAAGGAATTTACTCCTAAGACCGTGTGGGGACATCACAACACATTAGGAGACCCCAATCAGAGTACAATAAAACATAGGGACTCCTTATCTATGAACTGGAGTAATATTTATGTTTCTCCCTCTCCCATAATCATAATTCTGCTTCACGTCACTTGTCTCATCTATTGCATTTTTTCTGTGCTGTATTGTGCATAAATATGTGACTCTTCAGATTTTGTATTAGTCTATGCCTGATGAAGAGACTTGAGTAGTCTGGAAAGCTTGCAATGTGTTACCATCTTTTCAGTTAGCCGTTAAAAGGTATCAACCACTGAGGACGCTCAATTCTGAATATTTTTCTTAGTTGAAGAAAGTGAATTATTGCTGATTTGAGATCATCCAATGAGGTTTGCTGAGCAAGAAATGTAACTATTCAAAATTCTGTCAAAAGATGCAGTAGCTTGAGGAAAGGAAGCCACCACTGAAACAAGGATATGAGGCCTGCTTCGAAGCTGGAATTTTCCCACATGTGGCTGAGCTGAAAATGGACAAATATGAGTATTTAGCAGATTCTCAAACAGAGGGGGCTGTGGTAGGTCAACTCACTCAGCTGCTCACAGAGGTAGACACAGAAAAGTTTCTTCTGCTGGTTTATGTACATCATGGCAAAAACTAGTGCAGGGTTCAACAAAATAAACATGCCCTTTCCGAAAAAACCAGGAAACAAAAAGATAACGTATAGCACAGTCCTTAGGCTTGAGGGAATCTGCTCACAAAGGGTACAATCAACAGACTCCAGCATAGTTGTACATAAACACTTCTCTGACGCTCTCCTCCCTCCATACACACAGACAGAGAAAAAAACTCAGTGGCAGGACATTTAAAGTGAACCAGTTAGCAGGATTGTGCACAATAACCTACAGACACTGTCAGGTTGGCGCCATTATACTGATTAAAATGATACCTTGGGTGTTGAAATCCGTCGTGTGGTTGTTGTTTAATCTTTATTTTCAGTTTTGAGTTAATGTTATGCTTGTGCTCCGTGGCGGCCTGTGGGAGGTCTTTGTGGTGCCCCTGAGGGTGCAGTCGCCACAGAGGTACTTAACCTCCTCCTGAGGTGTGGTACCCCACCATCCAGGTAAGGTGGAGACACCTGACCACGCTCCAACACCTGCATCCTACACAACACAGTAGTGTAGCAAAACACCCTTTGATGGCTCCCTGCTTGGAACACAAAGCTTACTGGGAGGCGGGTGGAGTTTAGTCTGCACCAAAAGAGTGGGAAGAGTTTAGGATTTAGTCAGTCTGACAGAATCAGAGGAAGAGTGAAGATCCCCTGAGTGGGATGGATGAAGGGGGTGCTGCAGCCGACCTCAGTGACCAGGGTCCGCTGGCACAGGAAAGGAACTTTGATACAAAGCCTGACTCTCCATTAGAAGGAAAGGATTAGTACGGAACATGAGGAGAAGAAAAGAACTAAGGTTTAGGGTTAGAGGAGAATCCTTCCCAAATTCTAAGCGCAAGGCCGGGGTCCAGTCCCTCAGGTTGTATGGATACTAATGGTCCTGCAGCAGACACCGGAGGAATAGAAGTTGTCACCACTTTATTCCCACACCAGACTTGGGGGCACAACAGCATCAATAGTGAGCCGGGACTAGGTAGTAAGGAGTCCCCGAAGCAGGCTACAGCTGTCTGCCGTACAAGTAGAGTTCATAGGAACATCTGACAGGAGGAACTCCAGTGTAACTCAGTACTGTGAGTACTTCACTAAAGGTGCTAAAAGGGAGACGTTCAGAAAAGGCATATATGTTGGTGGAGTGTTGGAAAGGAGTGCTTCATCTTGCCTGGAAGTTGGTTGAGCCCCTGACCCGGAGGATATGGCACCGAGGCAAGCACCTGTACCTGCAACAGACTGTGAATAAAGCTTTGGAACTACATGCCCTGGTGTCCTCCATTTATTCCTGCCATGGGACTACAACCCTGCCTGTGGAGGGCTATAACCCCATTGCTGCACCCCACTGTCATGAACTCATTTTCTGCTCCACCAGTTGAGAGTTCCCCTTCTGTTCTCCCTCTGGTGGTGACAGGAGGTAGTGCGGTTGGTTTAAGTGGTAGTGATCTGCCACCTGATGAGGAAGATAACGATTGGATCTCAGGAGTATCAGACTGGATATAAGACAGCCGACGCCCTATCCGGATGCTGGTGATTCAGTCGGCTTCTCAGGTCCTGGACTTCAGCTCTCTTCCAGTCTTCTCAAGTTAAGTTTGTTTTTTGCTAATGTTCACACTTGCTCTTGTTGGTCAATTCAGTTTTTTGTGTAATCAGCCTGCCCCTGCTGGGGCTATGCTGAAATTCCACTCCTATTAATCAGTATTTGTCAATCTGCTTTTTGTCCCTTATTAGATTGGCCTCTTTTTTGCTCTGCCTCAGAATATTTCAGAGTGCTGATATAAGTCTAGAAGTCTAGTGACTTCAGGGTTAATTTTGCTATCAGAAGTGTTGGATAATATTTTTGTAGGTTTTTTTGGCAGATTGCAGACAGTGTCTTTCCTTTTCTGTCCTTTTTAGTTAGCCGGGCCCCATCGTTTGCTCGGCCTATTTTCCTGCCTTTGTTTGTATTTTCATCTTGTTTCACCGTCAATACATGTGGGGGGCTGTCTTTCCTTTGGGGTCTGCTCTGGGGCAGTTAGTTTTCTTCTTTTCCTGCTTTAGGCTTATGTAGTTCTCCGGTTGTGACGAGGCGTCTAGGACCAACGTAGGAACGCTCCACGACTGCTGCTAGTTGCGCGGGTAAGATCAGGGATCTGCAATCTGCATAGTTACCAACTTCTCTGGTTTTCTGAGACTTAGCTTGTTGTCTTTTTTTCCTCCTCTGTTTCCCATTCATAACACCCCACCATCTGTCCCAGAGGATCTGTCTGCTGCGTCGGCTTAACATCTTCATTGCCGAACACCACAGGTGGCGTCACGACTCATTCATTCATAAACTTTAATCATCATAGCGCACTGAACATTCCCCTTTTGTTACAATGGGAGCCCAGGGCCACGGTCCGGGTCCAAGCTGCCGTGACATTTCCCACTGAAGCTCATCGGACCCGGTACCGAGTACCCCACAGCCCTGGGAGGGCGATCCAACTTGGCGTCACGAACAGGATGACGAAGCCCGGTGCCACCGGGTTCTGTGTGCCTAGGATTTATTGGACTTAAAGATTGCTGACAATGTGCAGAATAACCAAATTAATAGACTGTAAAATGGACTCTAAAAATGGCCACTGGCGCGGAGAAGAAGGGCGTGACAATATGGGTGGTCCTAAGAAAAGACCGCAAACTGTCCTGGGCCTCCCCTGCCTGAACTTCTATGCAACTGCAACATGGCCCACCCCCCGAGATGTTCGTATACTGGCCTGGTATGGAGGAGTAGGAAGAAGACGCCGCCCTCAGATGGAGGAGCGATGGCCGGTGGCGGGAAAAGAGTCGAGACAGGAAGAAGAAAGAGAGAACGCCATGATGGAAGAAGGAGGGAGGCCCGAACAGCGCAGGGAGGCTGAGCTGAACCTCCCCGGCGCATTGGTTGAAGGCTCCGATCTGACTTCCACAATGGACCGCCAGAAGCTGGAGGCCGAGATTGCCCAGCTGACACAACGTCTACGGCTGAGGCAGGAGGCGCTCTGGATAATGAACTGGCAGCACGCCCGGGAGGCACCTACACCATCGGTACCTCCATGCCCGGTACCCTTACCTTTGGTACCCGCTGTCGCTGCTGTCACACCAGTACCATTACCCGCGGTACCTGCCACCGCTGCACAAGACTTCTCCCAGGCAGCACCTGTGAAACCTACGGCCACTGCTGTGCTATTGGCAGCTCCTGTCTCCACCTGCACGCTGCCATCACCGCCGTTAATGTGCTGCCTATAGAGGCAGATGCCAACCTCACTCCAGGATGTTCACAAGTTCTTCCCTGGAAGCAGCCCAAGTCATCAGATTCCAGTACCCCAGGAGGGGACCACCAACATTAAAGAGCATACCAAAAACTAACTCTGCTACCCAGGAGGGTATTTGCACCATTGTGCCTGTTTTTCTATTTTTGTTGTCATGATGTTTCCTGTTGATTCCAGTTTTGTTGCCCAGTTTTATTGGCAGCGTTTTTCTTACTGAACTGTGGAGATCATGGACACTGAATGATCCAGAACTGTAATGTATATAGTTGCACCTCTTTAGGTGCCCTTCCTTAGTTTTACATAGCCCTTTTAGGAATAAAGACTACCTCGCCTGGAGCATGGCTCCCACCAAAAGGACACTGCAAGAGATCCCGGCTGGGAGCGGTGTCCAGCACTTACTTCACATCAAAACTTCAATAATTCTTGTATTTTATAATGTGCCTTATGAAAGTATTAATAGTTAGAGAAAATAGCAATAACTATTAGGAATGTTTTAATAAAGAAATGAAGGATTTGAATAAAGATAAAGATTTGAAAGATGTAGGTGACAAACCAGGCATCAGCGGTTGTCACTCAAGGTTAATAATAGGAAAGAAGAAGTGATGAAGGAATGTGTTAATGACAATACTTGAAATAGCACTTTGAATTAGGAACTGTAGTAAGATATAGATAGTTAGTTAAAATTGTTTGCAACGTTCAAGAGTCAGTGCCTCCCACATTGGGAAGTTTAGATAAGAACTGTTTATTTAGCATTACAAAAATTTTGTATGTTCCTGTATTTGTCCATATTTGCTTCTTTTACAGCCCGCAGATGTGCTGTGTTTAATGGGGGGTATGTGGCGCCCCTGAGGGTGCAGTCGCCACAGAGGTACTGAACCTCCTCCTGAGGTGTGGTACCCCACCATCCAGGTAAGGTGGAGACACCTGACCACGCTCCAACACCTGCATCCCACACAACACAGTAGTGTAGCAAAGCACCCTTTGGTGGCTCCCTGCTTGGAACACGAAGCATGCTGGGAGGCGGGTGGAGTTTAGGCTGCACCAAAAGAGCGGGAAGAGTTTAGGATTTAGTCAGTCTGACAGAGTCAGAGGAAGAGTGAAGATCCCCTGAGTGGGTTGGATGAAGGAGGTGCTGCAGCTGACCTCAGTGACCTGGGTCCGCTGGCACAGAAAGGAACTTTGATAGAAAGCCTGACTCTCCATAAGAAGGAAAAGATTAGTATGGAACGTGAGGAGAAGAAGAGAACTAAGGATTAGGGTTAGAGGAGAACCCTTCCCAAGTTCTAAGCGCAAGGCCGGGGTCCAGTCCCCAAGGTTGTATTGATACTAATGTGTCATGGGAAGCCTAGGTAACTATAGGCTAAAACCCAGGGGCCCCTGCTGTGTCCCTCAGACTAGGGGAAACCCTGTCTGTCCCTCAACCCAGGGTTTACACTGAAGGTGTGCCTGCCTGGGCCTCCATCCTGTCCTTGTCTCCTGCCCAGCCCTAAGCTGAACCAACCACCATCCACCCAGTGAGGAGACCAAACACCAGACCCCACAAATAAGTATGGACAGGGATAAAGGAAACGCCCCACACCGCGTACACACAGGAGAATAATGCAATAATGTGCAAGGGCAACCAAAAAATACAACACAGGGAGGCAAAATGGCAACAACGTAATATACTACACCAGAAACAGTATGCTCCTTAGACCACCACTCCAGACCGGTATCGCTAGCACAAGGCAAGAGCTATAGTCGGCAACGCCCATAGTCACGCAGGACAATTTAAAGACAGAGGGCGTGGCTAAGCCCTCAGCCAGAATGACAACCTGGTTAACCCAATCCAAGCCAGATCAGAAGACCAACCAGCGCCGCTGAGAACAAAGTGGTAGGATGGGGTATTACCTCTGTCTGCCGGACACCCTGGTGCGAACAGCGTCCGAAATGACATAATGGTCCTGCAGCAGACACCGGAGGAATAGAAGTTCTCACCACTTTATTCCCACACCAGACTTGGGGGCACAACAACATCGATAGTGAGCAGGGACTAGGTAGTAAGGAGTCCCCGAAGCAGGCTACAGCTGTCTGCCGTACAAGTAGAGTTCATAGGAATATCTGACAGGAGGAACTCCAGTGTAACTCAGTTCTGTGAGTACTTCACTAAAGGCGCTAAGAGGGAGACGTTCAGAAAAGGCATATATGTTGGCGGAGTGTTAGAAAGGAGTGCTTCATCTTGCCTGGAAGTTGGTTGAGCCCCTGACCCATCTCACTGCCCTGGGACTACAGCCCTGCCTGTGGAGGGCTATAACATCATTGCTGCACCCCACCATCTGTCCCAGAGGATCTGTCTGCAGCGTCGGCTTAACATCTTCATTGCCGAACACCACAGGTGTTGTCACGACTCATTCATTCATAAACTTTAATCATCATAGCACACTGAACATTCCCCTTTTGCTACAATGGGCGCCCAGGGCCACAGTCCGGGTCCCAGCTGCTGTGACATTTTCCATTGAAGCTCATCGGGCCCGGTACCGAGTACCCCACAGCCCTGGGAGGGCGACCCATCTTCATGAGGTGCTCTGATTAGGTATTTATCAGTATGGCTGTTGACAGGTCACTGATACCTCAGTAACCTGCCCCCTAGTTTACATAATGAATATTATATATATCTTGGAAAAAAAAACTTCTGCAGGCAGATGCCGGTAGTGATGCCTGTGCTGCAGCATGATCGCATATGTAATGAATTATATACACATTTGTTTGATGTAATCCTGAAGTTCCTAAAAAAATAAAATCCGTTTGAAAATAGTGCCGTAGAATGGCCTTTTCTTAACAATCCTTTCAAGGCTTGTGCACCTTTTTCTACCACACTTTTTCCTTCCACTCAACTTTTCATTAATAATCTCGGATACAGCACTCTGTGAACAGCCAGCTTCTTTAGCAATGACCATTCGTGGCTTACCCTCCTTGCGGAGTGTGTTAATGACTGCCTTCTGGACTTTTGTCAAGTCAGCAGTCTTCCCCATGATTGTGGAGCCTACTGAAACAGGCTAAGGGACCTTTTTAAATGCTTAGGAAGCCTTTGCACTTGTTTTTAACTATTCTAATTTACTGAGAAAATAACTTTTGGGTTTTCATTGGCTGTAAGCCATAATCATTAACATTAACAGAAATAAACACTTGAAATAGATAACTCTGTTTGTAATGACTCTATATAATATATGAGATTCAGTTTTTGTATTGAATAACTGAAATGAACTAACTTTTTGATGATATTCTAATTTTGTGAGAAGCACTTGTATGTCCCTCATCCTGGTATATCTGCCTCCCATCCTGGGCCCCTTCTTGGTATATTTGTCCCTCATCCTGGCAGGGTCAGACTGGGTTGTCTTGGACCCACAGGGGGAATTGACTCTAGCACACCACCCTACAGCTACAGTTGTGGCCAAAAGTATTGACACCCCTGCAATTCTGTCAGATAATACTCAGTTTCTTCCTGAAAATGATTGCAAACACAAATTCTTTGGTATTATTATCTTCATTTAATTTGTCTTAAATGAAAAAACACAAAAGAGAATGAAGCAAAAAGCAAAACATTGATCATTTCACACAAAACTCCAAAAATGGGCCAGACAAAAGTATTAGCACCCTCAGCCTAATACTTGGTTGCACAACCTTTAGCCAAAATAACTGCGACCAACCGCTTCCGGTAACCATCAATGAGTTTCTTACAATGCTCTGCTGGAATTTTAGACCATTCTTCTTTGGCAAACTGCTCCAGGTCCCTGATATTAGAAGGGTGCCTTCTCCAAACTGCCATTTTTAGATCTCTCCACAGGTGTTCTATGGGATTCAGGTCTGGACTCATTGCTGGCCACCTTAGAAGTCTCCAGTGCTTTCTCTCAAACCATTTTCTAGTGCTTTTTGAAGTGTGTTTTGGGTCATTGTCCTGCTGGAAGACCGATGACCTCTGAGGGAGACCCAGCTTTCTCACAGTGGGCCCTACATTATGCTGCAAAATTTGTTGGTAGTCTTCTGACTTCATAATGCCATGCACACGGTCAAGCAGTCCAGTGCCAGAGGAAGCAAAGCAGCCCCATAACATCAGGGAACCTCTGCCATGTTTGACTGTAGGGACCGTGTTCTTTTCTTTGAATGCCTCTTTTTTCTCCTGTAAACTCTATGTTGATGCCTTTGCCCAAAAAGCTCTACTTTTGTCTCATCTGACCAGAGAGCGTTCTTCCAAAACGTTTTAGGCTTTTCAGGTAAGTTTTGGCAAACTCCAGCCTGGCTTTTTTATGTCTCGGGGTAAGAAGTGGGGTCTTCCTGGGTCTCCTACCATACAGTCCCTTTTCATTCAGAAGCCGACGGATAGTACGGGTTGACACTGTTGTACCCTCGGACTGCAGGGCAGCTTGAACTGGATGTTAGTCGAGGTTTTTTATCCAACATCCGCACAATCTTGCGTTGAAATCTCTTGTCAATTTTTATTTTCCGTCCACATCTAGTGAGGTTAGCCACAGTGCCATGGGCTTTAAACTTCTTGATGACACTGCGCACGGTAGACACAGGAACTTTCAGGTCTTTGGAGATGGACTTGTAGCCTTGAGATTGCTCATGCTTCCTCACAATTTGGTTTCTCAAGTCCTCAGACAGTTCTTTGGTCTTCTTTCTTTTCTCCATGCTCAATGTGGTACACACAAGGACACAGGACAGAGGTTGAGTCAACTTTAATCCATGTCAACGGGCTGCAAGTGTGATTTAGTTATTGCCAACACCTGTTAGGTGCCACAGGTAAGTTACAGGTGCTGTTAATTACACAAATTAGAGAAGCATCACATGATTTTTCGAACAGTGCCAATACTTTTGTCCACCCTCTTTTTTATGTTTGGTGTGGAATTATATCCAATTTGGCTTTAGGACAATTCTTTTGTGTTTTTTCATTTAAGACAAATTAAATGAAGATAATAATACCAAAGAATTTGTGTTTGCAATAATTTTCAGGAAGAAACTGAGTATTATCTGACAGAATTGCAGGGGTGTCAATACTTTTGGCCACAACAGTATATACAAATATCTGTTAGCCGTTATCCCAGTTATAGTGAAGCATCGACTGTAAAACACAGGCAACTCCTCCATATCTACTGTGCACCACCATAACTGGGCTGTATTGCGGTAGTTTGCATTAAAGGGTTCTTTGGTGAAAACAAGTAATCACTGACCCACAGGTTGGGCTCGCTTCCACTTGTGATTATATCCGACGAATGCAATCCGATTGAAAATCAGATTGCATTCGCATCAATTTAATCCCATGCTCGGGTTCTCAATGTTGTTTTTTTTCAGTTCTGATCGGATTGTAATCGGACAAAAAAAAATCACATATAAGTCTAAGGGTGCATGTGAAGCATAGCACTGCACTCAGATATCTCCCGAGTGCAGCGTGATTCCCGCCTATGTAGGCAAGAGAGGAGATGGAGAAATTACTTTCTCTGTCTCCTCCACAGCTGTGCTGCCAGGTGACTAGGCCAGAGCCTTTCAGCCAAGTTTCTAATACACCGCGGAGTGAAGCCTCGCTTTGTCAGTTACTTGTACTGGACTAACATAGTGTTTGGAGTTCCTGGGTACAGGAGCTCTTTGCGCCCTTTAGAGACTCTTCTCCTGCTCCGTGGATTGGAATCATGTCCTCTACAGACACCTCCAAGACGTCACGTGCCAATTTTGCCGATGCCACCGTTGGAGAAGCGAGATGCTGCAATCAAGAACACTACAAACTGATAAGTTTTTACCTTTTCCTATTGAACTATCGTCCATCCCTGTCCTACCCCTTGCTTGCTCCCAGTTCTACCCTTCTCCTGATCATCACCCCCTCGTCCTGCTACTCCCTGCGTAGAGTTTACTTGTTGTCAATAAACCTGTTAACTCTTGATCTGCCTCCTGTCCGTGATGACATCCCATATTCCTGCAGTTTCTACAGCAGAGCAAGAGCCGAGGGTCATTAGCATATCACATCTGATGATCTCGTAGTGGATATGATACGCTAGTGTGTCTCTGTTGACCCGGGGCACACTGGGGGATTCTCTGGTGTCCCTGCTGGCCAGTCCGACGCTGCATCCTGGTATACTTTATATGTCTTCATTCTGGGCCTCTTCCTGGTATATCTGTCTGCCCATCCTGGTATCTTTCGCCCCCATTCTTGGCTCCTACATGGTGTGTATGTAAACTGTTTTGCCACAGTTATCTAATACATAAAGCACGTGTCCTCATCTGTAGCAGTCGCACAGGCCAACAGCTGACATCGGCGTGCCTTCTATGGGCAATGTTTGACATGACTGTCATGCGCCGTCTGCTGACGTCAGCTGCCGGCATCTGATTGGCCGGCAGTGAGTACTGCAGTGCAGGGAGCTATAAGATCTCTGTGTCGCAATACATTTCAGTTAAATGTACATCCTGGGATGCACATCCAACTGAAATAGCTGTCCAGCACGGGCCCAGTTGCACCCTCTGCGACCGCAATCGTTACGCCCTTGGTTATGTACTATCTACAGCATTCCAGGATCACCCCACAACTCTTTTAATTGTGATGGCAATCTATTGTACTGATGCTCATATACTGTAAATTATTATGGCATACGTTTCTGTTTTACGTGCCATTTGTATGTTGTCTATTGGTAAGGGTCTATCTGTTAGGCTCTGTTCATATATGTGAGCTCAGGGATTCTATTTTTTTATTTCATAGCAAATACAAACTATTCCCTAATACTTATGAATGGTCGGTTTCTCTTTTTTGTTTTCTACAATATTGTTCCCCTCTTTTTGTATTTTTAATTCAAGGAATGCAGTGATGTTTTAATAATTGCTGCTACTTCATTAATAGAGGATTGTAGTTTTCATTCCTCACATCTGCTCCACCCTGTGTGATTTAGGCTTGTAAAGACATACCTTACACATAATCCTAGTTTTTCTCCAAGCATTCTAAACAAAAAATATGACAGCCATCAAGCGTAACTTAGTTCAGTAAAACCAACCAAGAATGATATGCTGGCTTGAACTAGCAGACACACCTATGGCAAGACTTCAGATCCTGTATCTGTTACTTTATTATGTTTTCCACAACAAGTTAGTTATTTCATGCAGAAAGATAATGTCAGTGACATGATTAAGAAGATGATTTATCCTAATTATATGCATTTTAGTGTGAAATACAAGGAGTGGTGTAAGTAGATGTGACACAATGTAAGGCGTGCAGCATATAACAAATTATATCTCATGTGTCATGTTGGAATAAAGCCTCATGTATACAATATTATATCAGAAGTAAAGTCTATGGGACCTTACTGGATCTCTATGCGACTCCGATTTCATAGAGTTATATTTTTTTCTTTCTGGCAGATTCTATATAATTATTGCTTCCAGGTGAGAATAATTCCATATGACCACACTGCATGTTCATGGGAATTTAGGAAGATTTGGATTGAATATTTAACCCCTTCATGACATTCGCCGTACATGTACGTGGGAGGTAAGAGCCAGAAAACCACCGTACATGTACAGCGTGATAATCGCGCAAGCTCATGGGTCGCCCCGTCTCACCCAGGGCAGCGGGGTACTCGGTACCGGGCCGGCGTCAGGGGGATGCGTGTCACAGCAGCGGTGACCCGGTCCGTGGCCCTGGGCGCCCAATATCAATGGCGGTGATGTTGTAATATAGTTTATATGGATAGTTCGTGACGCCACCCATGGTGTTTGGCAAGTAAGATCTTGAGCCAACGCTACATGCAGATCCGCTGGGACTGATGGTGTGGTGCAGCAGAGATGGGATAGCTCCCCACAGGTGGAGTTGTAGTCCCAGGGCAGTGTAGGTGCAATGGATGAGGAGAGGCACAGAATGGTATAGATGTTGTTTCCCAGGTGTAGCGGTGCTGGAATAACTGGTGGACACCAGGGTGTGCGGTTCCAAGGCTTTACTCACTGTTTTCAGTTCACACACACGCCCGCCTCCGTACTGTGTTCTCCATGTCAGGGCTCCAGCCAACCTCCAGGTCAGATAGGGTTCTCCCTTCCACACTCCGCCAACATGTACCTTCACTGAACGACTCCTCCAATGCGCCTTTAGGTGCGAAGCACTCCAGTACTTAGTTACCCTGGAATGCCTCTCTCTAGGTGTTCCTAGTCTCTACTTGTATGACAGACAGCTGTAGCCTGCTTCGGGGACTCCTCACTGCGTCCCGGCTCTCTATTCAGTTGCTGTTGTGTCCCAAGTCTATGATGGGAGCAAGGCGTTAGCGACTCACTACTCCTCCGGTGTCTGTTGCCGGACATAAAGATCCAATCAACCTCGGGGATCCGGCCCCGGCCTTTGCGCTCTGGACTGGAAGGGTTCTCTGTCTTTCTTCAACGAGCTTCCCACCGTCCTTCTATTCTCCTTCGTTCCGATCTGTTCTCTCTCTCTTATGGAAGGTTAGGTTATCAATCTTATCAGTCTCTTTCTCTGGTCTTTCTCGTGCCAGCAGCCCATATCACTGGGACCTGCTGCAGCACGTCCTTCAGACACCCATCTTCTCTCTTCTTTCTCCCTCTCCAACTAACTCTCACTCTTCCCACTCTTTTGTATCATCTCACTCCACCCGCCTCCAAGCACATCTCGTGTTATGAAGCAGGATTCCTCGAGGGGTGCTCTGCTAACCCCCAGCCTGAAGCTGTTAGGTGGCCCCACTGAACTATCCTGTGAGTGGAATGCAGGTGTGGAGTGTGGTCAGGAGTTCCCACCTTACCTGGATGGTGGGGCACTACACCTTAGGAGAAGCTGCAGTACCTCTGTGGCGACTGAAGCCTCAGGGGCGCCACACTCACACTGAGCGCCGACATGATCAAATGCGGGTTTCAATGCTATATGAGAGCTGAATCCCTGTAGCAATGCTCACTATTGGTGCTATGTCAATCACAGGCATGGAAGTCCTTTGATTCTGCTGTGAATAGTTCTAGCAACATTGATCAGCATCGCAGATGGAGGGAGCTGCCTCTCTTTTCTGATTGGCACAACAGGATTGCAATTGATTTGTGCTGATGGTCTCCATGGTGACCACAGGCTGAAAGATGACACACCTCCTCCCTGTGTGAGAAATTCTGATCTAATATCCTGCAATACAAAAGTATTGCAGAGTTTTAATTCTGTGATCAGGGCAAGGAAGGTTGATGTCTCATCTTGGGAAGAGGTAAAACAAAAAATTTAAATTCTAAAATTATTTTACAATAATCACACACAAAACAATGAAAAAATATTAATCCAATAAATACATATATTTATGTAGAAACATAAATAAGCAAATAAAGTACACATATTTGGTATTGCCAAGTCCTGAAAGACCTGATCTATAAAACTGTCATACTAGTTAACCAGTGAACATTGTAAAAAATGAAAATAAAAATGTGGCAAAAAATATTCTTTTTCATCATAGCGCTAAACAAAAAGTGGAATAAAATGCAATTAAAAAGTAGAATGTAAATAAAAATGGTATAGTTGGAAATGCCTTTTTGTCTGGCAAAAAACAAGCCACCTTACAGGTCCATCAACACAAAAATAAAAAGTTATAGCTCCCAGAATAAAGCTTGCAATGTGTTACCATCTTTTCAGTTAGCCATTAAAAGGTATCAACCACTGAGGACTCTCAATTGTAAATATTCTTCTAAGGAAAGCTAGACATTCACACACGCTGACAGAGTGGCAGAGTCTCCACCCACACACACACGACCGCAAATGATCTTAACATGCCGACTGGAGTCCCAAAGACCCTTTTATAGACTGCACTTAAGTCCAGTCAGACAGGACCTTGCTCGTGGACCAGTCCGGGTGACGACTGACTACCAATGAGAGGTCGCCACCTCACGGGCATGCCCAGTATGGTGATTCCCGGACTTAGCCTCAGGAACGTTTGTTCGCCGCTGCCTATTGCTAGTTACTATAGCTGAAGCTGGAGAGCCAGCAGTAGCAAAATACACAGCATGAGTCTGAGCAAGGCATTGAGACTGATGTTTATGCTGAGTAACACCCACTGCGGTTGAAGCTGAATGGGGGAACACAGAGGGAGATAAGGCTTGGAATCTACCCCGTGCAGAGGGAGAATCCCGTTGCCTAACACTTTATTTATGGAGTCCACAAACTACAATAATTTGTTCTCCAAGAGTCAAATAGCCCTCCTTTCCTCCTGAGCATCGCCGTTTGTCTAAGCAGTACAGTACAGCCACATATGCCATGTTCAGCAGAAATTGTGTGACTAATTTTGTGCCATTTTTACCCAATTCCCGGTGTGAAAATATAAAATCTGGGGCTAAAACAAAATTTATGTGTTAAAAAGGTAATTATTTTTTCTTGGTATAAGGTTCTATGATACAGTGGGGAAAAAAAGTATTTAGTCAGCCACCAACTGTGCAAGTTCTTCCACTTAAAAAGATAAAAGAGGTCTGTAATTGATCATTGATAATTGCAATCATAATTAGACCACAACTATAAGAGTCAAAATAAGAAAACAAATCCAGAGAATTACCTTGTCCGATTTGCCAAGATTTATTTTTCAAATTATGGTGGAAAATAAGTATTTGGTCATTAACAAAAGGTCATCTCAATATTTTAGGATCTAAGGAAGGAGAAAACAAACTTCAATGTGAAGGGTTTAAAATTACCTTAATGGCTTGTTGTGGGACAAGCAATGGAAGTAAAATTCACTGCATTTTTTACACATCCATGCAAAAACCACATTCTAGGACTGGTTTTCTCTACATTTCCAGAATCCACTGATGACTTACCCTAAAGAAATCACTGTCCTGTGCAAATTAGTAGTTAGCAAGAGCTAGTGGAAAAACAACCTGAGCTTCTCCACCAAATGTGTGTATATGATGTCATTATTGCTCGTGTACGATAATCTCACATTGCCAGTAAAATGTCAGGACAACCTGCAATTAAAATGTTTAAAGTTAAAGAAGACCTGTTACACTTTTTCATATGGTCATACCAGAGAGGGTTCACATTGGGTAATGGTGTGTCTTTTATTATGCCAAACATATCTAAAGAAAATAAAAATAAGATTTTCATGTATTAACATTTAAATCGTTTAAGCAAAGTTTTAAAAAATGTTCCTATGACTATTCCTTATTGTAAAGTGCCCCTCAGGTTTTACTTTTTTTATGGAAAAACAACACAGGGCATAGAATATTGCATGTGGCAACTTAAAAAAACAACTGGATTCACTACTTTTGTCTGAGAATGAAAACTCAAAATTTTCTTCTTGCTCATTTTACATCTGCAACTTTAAGTGAAACTGAAAAAATGACTTTTGATGTGATAACGAGTTTACAAACTGGAAAATTTACAATTATGATTTAAAAAGAATCAGGATTTTATTGAACCTGTTTTTTTATGGATTCTCTTGCTCTGGCGACATAAAAGGCTGGGATTGAATTTGGATTGACATTAAAGGGACTCGGCAGAGAATGACTATTCAATCCAATTAGAAGCGCTTGGTGCACCCTTGCCATGGACAAATATTTAACCTTTCCACCTACTTGTTTTCCATCTATCTCCACTTTTCTCTGGCTCTATGAAGTTGGATCTGTCAGTCAAACAAAAGGGAGTTGGGGGTGGAGATAGAGGAAAAACAAGTGGGTGAGCAGGTGCACTTAATTGCTTGGCCACGTCAAGGGTGCACCTGGTTTGGATAGTGATTCTGTGCTGACAGAGTCCCTTGAAGGCTGGGGATGCAAATCGACTTTGGCTGCAGCAAAGGTTGCACGGCTAAAAAGAATGATGCATGCTGCTGCTATATCGCAACATAATGCAAAGTGAATGTGGTTGCATTGCTACCAGGGCCGCCATCAGGGCATTACTACCCTGACTGGCGTATGGGGCCCGATGAACAGAACGGGCTGGCTTCGGGCCCTGTATCTTCTGGTCATCGGGCCCCAACGGCAGGCTTCTGCAGGTGCAGTAACTGAACCTGCATCCAAGACGCAGGTTCAGTTAAACTCCATTGCTGTGCGAGAACGCATGACAACAGTTAAAAGCCACCAGCCAATCAGAGGCTGGCAGCTGATGTCAGCACAAACGTCACCAGTGTATGATGTCATTCTCATTCACCGGTGAGTGTGCGCTTGAACTGAATGGAAGGAGCATCGCCGCAGGAACGCGGCCACGTAAGAAGAAAGTTTTTTTACTTTTATTGAAAGCGGCACGGGGGCAGGATGGGAGACACAGGGGCAGGATGGAGACAGCTGGGGCAGAATGGGAGACAGAGGCAGGATGGGAGACACGGGGGCAGGATGGGAGACACAGGGGGCAGGATGGGAGACACAGGGGGCAGGATGGGAGACACAGGGGGCAGAATGGAGACATAGGGCAGAATGGAGACACAGGGGGCAGGATGGAGACACAGATGGCAGGATGGAGACACATGGAGAAGGATCATGAGGCAGGATGGAGACAGATGTGGCAGGATCATGGGGCAGGATGGATAGAGATGGAGCAGGATGGAGTCACATGGTGCAGGATCATGGGCAGGATAGATACAATGGAGACAGATGGGGCAGGATCACGGGACAGATGGGGCAGGATCACTTGACAGGTGGGGCAGGATCACGGGACAGATGGGGCAAGATCACGGGACAGATGGGGCAGGATCATGGGACAGATGAGGCAGGTTCATGGGACAGATGGGGCAGGATGCAACATCTCATGGGGCAGAATGGATACCCATGAGGGCAGGATGGGAGAACATATGGGACCAGGATGGCAGAACATATTGCTAGAGCCAGGAATGAGACACAGGGGGCCAGGTGTTAGTCTCACAGCAACATGAAGTTGCTCCAACACTCTACTGAAACCTTGGATGCCCTGAAGACTAAGTGTAGTTTTTGTTTTCACTTCAGCCACCAAGTCCCTTTTAAGGTCTTCACAAACCAAAAGCAGAAAAAAAGACAATAATTTACCACAATACATTCCATATCAGTCATTAACTGAAGCAGAAACAGCTGTGTAAGAAGCTTAAAACTGGGTGAAGAACACACACATTATTTTTTTTAATTTAGATAATTTTTACCTCCCATTAGTATATGTTTTTGTTCAAAAGCCAAATGCAACCTGTATCAGTTTTCATTTAGATACATCATAAAAGAGCTGAAGTCAACACTGGAGTATTCTACCATTTTTTCCCAAATGTGTTTGAATTTATGCCGTGCATTTCTGTTTTGATATACTGCATTATAATTATTATATTAATTATTAATTCAGTAGTAGTATGCAGACTGGAATCTATCCAGTGTAAGGCAAGTAATTTGCGAGCTTAGAATAAAATAGAAGCCTACAGTAGTGTTCATAATAATAATAATAGCAGTGTGTTCAAAAACACGAGTTAATCACAAAATCTTTATACTAGTTTTTATTTCCATGCATTGTGAACTTTGCACGCTGTACTCTAATTCAAAACATGAAAAGGAATGTAGATAATTTTTAACTATTTTATAGAAAATAACAAAAAATGAACATTGGGGTGTTCTAAAAAAATAGCAATGTCTGCATTTGTCTTCACAAACTCACAATATGTGCTATTTTTTATGATGATGTAGCATTCCTGTGAATCAGTAACCCAATATTTAGTTGTATACCCACAGTTTTTTTTAGAACGGCTTCACATCTATGTTGCATAGCGTGAACCAACTTCTGGCACCTGTCACCTGTTATTCCAGCCAAGGATGCTTGGACTCCATTACGCAAATTTTTGGCATTTGTTGGTTTTGCCTCAGAAACATTATTTTTTATGTCATCCCACAAGTGTTCTATTGGATTAAGGTCCGGGGATTGGGCTGGCAGCTCCATAACTTCAATTTTGTTGGACTGGAACCAAGATTTTGCTCGTTTACTGGTGTGTTTAGGGTCGTTGTCTTGTTGAAACACCCATTTCAAGGGCATATCCTCTTCAGAGTAACGCAACATGACCTCTTCAAGTATTTTACTATATGCAAACTGGTCCATGATCCCTGGTATGTGGTAAATAGGGCCGGGCACCATAGTAAGAGAAATATGCCCATATCATGATGCTTGTACCACCATGCTTCACTGTCTTCAGACTGTACTATGGCTTGAATGCAGAGTTTGGGGGTCATCTGACAAACTGTCTGCAGCCTTTGGACCCAAAAAGAACAGTTTTACTTTCATCAGTCCACAAAATGTTTCTCCATTTCTCTTTAGGTCAGTTTGGCAAATTGTATTCGCTTCAGTACATGTCTTTTTTTGTTTTAAACAGTGGGACTTGCGAGTACTTTTTGCTAAGAGATTAGCTGCAAAAAGGTGTCTTCTAGCTGTCACAGTACTCACAGGTAACTTGAGACTGCCTTTGAGGCTGATCATTGGCTGAGCCTTTGCCATTCTGGCTATTCTTCCATACAGTTGATTGGTAGTCTTATGTTTTCTTCCATGTCTCTCTGGTTTGGCTTTCCATTTTAAGGGTATGTGCACACACTGCGGATTCTGCTGCTCATCCGCAGTGGATTTGGCCTCTGCGGATCCTCAGCAGTTCTGCAGACAGTGTACAGTACCATGTAAGCCTATGGGATTTACAATCCGCAGTGCACATGCTGCGATGTTTTCACTGCAGAAAAGCTGCGGTTTTAAATCCGCAGAAAGAATTCACATGTCAATTCTTTCTGTGGATTCTGCTGCGGTTTGACACCTATTCCATTGTCCAGATGTCAAACCGCAGGGGAAAACCACTGGCCAATCCACAGGTAAAACCGCAGGTCAATTTACCTGTGGTTTTACCTGGGGATCCGCACGGAAAAATCCACTGGTGAATCCGCAGCGTGTGCACATAGCCTAAAACATTGGAGATTATATTAGCTGGACAGCTAATCATTGTCTGCACTTCTTTATAAGTTTTACCCTCTCCAATCAACATTTTAATCAAAGTATGCTGTTCTTCTGAACTTTGTCTCGAATTACCCATATTTGTCAGGCTTTCTGTCACGACTCAGCAGTCGGGTGCCCGGGACCAGGGGCTCCTTTCCTGTCCCTAGAACTAGGAGGTGCCCTAGCTTGCCCCATTCCCCAAGATACTTCTGAAGGTGAAGATTCCAGCACCGCCACCCTTGCCTTATCTCCTGAAACAGCCCCATCCAGGGAAGAGGGGCACTGCCATGCACCGCAGTACACCAACCCGACAAATAAGGCAACACGAACAAGGGTAACTGAAAATAGCAAGCATAGAAATATTCATTCACATATCACAGAGGAATGCACAGGAGAGTGGAGGACAGGGAAAAACCAAAGTAAGAAGAGGGACAGTAGCTGTCACACTTACAGTCACAGATAACTTATACAAACTCATCATATAAACACCTCTACTCGAAGCCATGCAACATAAGCTAGCTCTGACATGGGTTTCAAACAGGACCCAGATTATATAGGGAATATGAGTGGCTAACTAAGCTCAGCTGAGAGCTCAGACTCCCAGAACTCCCAACATTGCTGATTAACCCCTGCACTGCCAAAAGAAATTAACACCATTTAAAAAGAAGGTGAAGTGCTTATTTTCAGCACAGGAGTAGTAGCAATCAGATGCTGCGGTCTTCTGGCTCCTCTCTGTTGCAGTAACCCCATGACATTTTCAAGAAGAAATGCATGTACAACATGTCCTGGTTCACCCTTAAATAAGGGCCACCTGATTGAAACCTGTTTCTTCATAGAATGATTGACCTCACTAATTGAACTCCACACTGCTATTATTTCGAACACACTCCTTTTCAATTAATTATTCTAATTCAGACTCAAACACTTGCAGATCATGAATGCCGAGTGTGTCGGTTTTCTCAGAATCTGGTAAATTGTTTGACATGTGGTAATATAATTGACACCAAAAACAGTGATTAATCTGATTAGTAGAGTTGAGCGATACCAGCCGATACTTGAAAATATCGGATCGGAATGGATCGTCCGATCTTAAAAAAAAGTATCGGTATCGCCGATTCCGATACCGGGAACCAATGCAAGTCAATGGGGCCAAAATATCGGAATTAAAAAAAAACCTTTCTTTCCTTGTAGGTTAATTCTACATGAAGAAAAACAACTAAGAATAATGTAGAATGTATTGTGGGAGGTGGAGGAGACATTAAAGCCATAGAGGTTTAGCCCAATCAAATGGAATAGCAGGAATTAAACTTTTTTTTTAAAGTCGTTTGGAGTTACAAAGATATTGACTATGTTAGCCTCATTTATATTTTGCCAGACATGTATGTCTTCTTCTTCTTTCTTCTTTCTTCTTCTTTCTTATTCTTCTTCCTTTTTTTACCTTCTTCTTCTTATTCCTTTTTTTACATTCTTCTTCTTCCTTTTTTTACATTCTTCTACTTCCTTTTTTTACATTCTTCTTCTTATTCCTTTTTTTACATTCTTCTTCTTCTTCCTTTTTTTAAATTCTTCTACTTCCTTTTTTTACAGTCTTCTTCTTCTTCCTTTTCTTACATTCTTCATATTCTTCTTATTCAACAATTATTATTCTACATATTCAACTTCTTCATCTTCTTCCTATTCTTCTTCATCATATTCTTGTTTGTGTCAGGCATTCCTGTAGTTGTTATCTAGAAAAGTTAGAAGTTTACACCTTCCGTTATGCCTGTCACAAAAGATTTACAACAGGATTTGTCCGCGTTCAGTTTGGCCTGCAGCAGCAGGCCTTTTCCAGGGGCACCACGAGGAGGAACGGACTCACCCCCATACACTGCTTAGTCTTCTTCTGCTTATAAATAAGATAATATCATTTGCTCAGAGTATTAGTCTTATGCTTAATGTTCTTCTGCTTTGTTTTTTTATGCTTCTTTGTCTTCTCTCTCTTGTTGTTCTGCATCTTGGTGGTTGTCTTCCTGTTCTTTGTCCTCTTGAACCAGCTGATGGTACTGGCACCCGGAGGGGCAGCAGAAGGAACTCGGATACCGAGATGGAGGCACCTAGGCCAAAGGCTCTGACGAGAACCAGCTGACGGTGCTGGAACCCGGAGGGGTAGCAGAAGCTGCAAGAGCAAATGGAAATAGCGAGGACCAGCTGACAGTGCTGGCACCCGGAGGGGCAGCAGAAGGAATAAGAGCCAATGGCACAACCGAGGACCAGCTGACGGTGCTGGAACCCGGTTACTAAGCAGGAGGTACCTGTGCTACAAAGCACTACCAAGGACCAGCAGACGTTGCCGGAACTCGGATACCGAGATGGAGGCACCTAGGCCAAAGGCTCTGACGAGAACCAGCTGACGGTGCTGGAACCCGGAGGGGTAGCAGAAGTTACCCCTGAAAAGCAAAGTTGGCATGCCGCAAGCTGGCCGCAGTTACCGAATCACACAGTCCTACAGGGGGTGCTTGTCCTACTGGAACTACGGAACAAGCCTTTCTTACCAGAACCCACAGTCCACATAGGAAGCACCTAAACTGCTGGCACCCTAGCCTTGGCTAACCCAACCGCAACACGACATGGCAACTTGGGGTGGCAAACTGACATTGACACTTCCCGGAAACAGCAGGCAGGGCTGGAACCAAGCTGGGCAGGAGGGAGTACCCGTGCCAAAGTCAGTTATGAGCAGCAACTGGCGATGTTGGAGCCCAGGGACAAGCACTTAGCAGGCTGAGGCCTGATGTGCTGTCAATTGTGAGGCAGCAGGACAGATTGCCATCAAAACAGCAGGGGAACAGCTGACGTTACTGAACCCCACAAACACAGGAGCTAGTGTTTTACTCTGTGAAGACGGCACTTCCGAGCAACAACTGGCTGTGTTGAAGCCCAGGGACAAGCACGGAGCAGGCTGAGGCTGCATTGAAGAAATTTTAAGATCGGTTGTAGACTTCTACTAATTTTAACCAAGCTCCACTTAGGCCTGTGGCTTCACTGATTTTCGTATTTCCCCTGTCCTCCAACCCCGCCAGTTACAGCTCCGAAGTGGCGTCTGCACAATCCACACTTGTTCCTGTGTTACAGGTGTTCAGTCCGGTCAGTTAATCCCCTGATGTGTGTCCGGCAATGTCGCCTGCTCTGTTGTGGACAGAGCAGGCGACATTGCCGGACACACATCAGGGGATTAACTGACCGGACTGAACACCTGTAACACAGGAACAAGTGTGGATTGTGCAGACGCCACTTCGGAGCTGTAACTGGCGGGGTTGGAGGACAGGGGAAATACGAGTATCACTGATATTTGTATTTCCCCTGTCCTCCAACCCCGCCAGTTACAGCTCCGAAGTGGCGTCTGCACAATCCACACTTGTTCCTGTGTTCCAGGTGTTCAGTCCGGTCAGTTAATCCCCTGATGTGTGTCCGGCAATGTCGCCTGCTCTGTCCACATTCCCGGTCAGTTAATCCCCGGGGTTGGAGGACAGGGGAAATACGAAAATCAGTGAAGCCACAGGCCTAAGTGGAGCACGGTTAAAAATCAGTAGTAGTAGGACTGTGTAGGCAGCAGGAGACTTGCCATCTCCACAGCAGGGGAACAGCTGGCAGTGCTGAACCCCACTAACACTCGATCGAATGTGTTTGGCTCTGTGGAGACGACACTTCTGAACACCAACTGATGCTGTTGGAGCCCAGGATTAGGCGTGGAGCAGGCTGGGGCCTACTGGATTTTGGCAGGTGAAGGCAGCAGGAGACTTGCCATCTCCACAGCAGGGGAACAGCTGGCAGTGCTGAACCCCACTAACACTCGAACGAATGTGTTTGGCTCTGTGGAGACGACACTTCTGAACACCAACTGACGCTGTTGGAGCCCAGGATTAGGCGTGGAGCAGGCTGGGGCCTGTTGCTTTTGGCAGGTGAAGGCAGCAGGAGACTTGCCATCTCCACAGCAGGGGAACAGCTGGCAGTGCTGAACCCCACTAACACTCGAACGAATGTGTTTGGCTCTGTGGAGACGACACTTCTGAACACCAACTGACGCTGCTGGAGCCCAGGATTAGGCGTGGAGCAGGCTGGGGCCTGTTGCTTTTGGCAGGTGAAGGCAGCAGGAGACTTGCCATCTCCACAGCAGGGGAACAGCTGGCAGTGCTGAACCCCACTAACACTCGAACGAATGTGTTTGGCTCTGTGGAGACGACACTTCTGAACACCAACTGACGCTGTTGGAGCCCAGGATTAGGTGTGGAGCAGGCTGGGGCCTACTGGATTTTGGCAGGTGAAGGCAGCAGGAGACTTGCCATCTCCACAGCAGGGGAACAGCTGGCAGTGCTGAACCCCACTAACACTCGAACGAATGTGTTTGGCTCTGTGGAGACGACACTTCTGAACACCAACTGACGCTGTTGGAGCCCAGGATTAGGCGTGGAGCAGGCTGGGGCCTACTGGATTTTGGCAGGTGAAGGCAGCAGGAGACTTGCCATCTCCACAGCAGGGGAACAGCTGGCAGTGCTGAACCCCACTAACACTTGAACGAATGTGTTTGGCTCTGTGGAGACGACACTTCTGAACACCAACTGACACTGTTGGAGCCCAGGATTACGCATGCCGCATGCAGAGGCCAATGGGCAGCGGTTTTTATGGAGGTTGTTGACTACTACTGATTCTAACCATTCTCCACTTAGGCCTCTGGCTCCACTGTCTCTACTATTTATCCTGGCCTCCAACCCCGCCAGCTACATCTCTGAAGTGGCGTCAGCACAATCTACACTTGTTCCTGTGTTACTGGTGCTCAGTCCCGTCAGTTGATCCCCTGATGTTTGTCCGGCAAGTTCGCCAGCTCTGTCCTCATTCCCACTACTGGTTATGGGAATGTGGACAGAGCAGGAGACCTTGCCGGACACACATCAGGGGATAAACTGATGGGACTGAGCCACAGGAACACAGGAACAAGTGTATATTGTGCTGACGCCACTTCAGAGATGTAGATGGCGGGGTTGGAGGTCAGGGGAAATAGTAGAGACAGTGGAGCCAGAGACCTAAGTTGGGCACGGTTAAAAATCAGTAGTGGTTTGAATGTTGATGGAGCTGGTGACTTTGCCGCCCACACAGCAGGGGATCAGCTGGCGTTACTGAACCCCACTAACACAGGAGCTAGTGTGTTTCTCTGTGCAGACGACACATCTGAGCGACAACTGGCTGTGTTGAAGCACAGGGATTATAGTTCAGGTGGTAGAAAAATGAACACACCAGCAGACCTGGATACAGTTGCCAACCACTAATTTAGTCTGTAAGAGGAATGGCAAAGTCTTTGGAGATCCAGGCCTTGTTCATTTTCAGAAAAGTCAGCCGGTCAACATTATCGGAAGATAGTCGCGTGCGACGGTCTGTTAGTACACCACCTGCGGCACTAAAGACACGTTCCGATAATACACTGGCAGCGGGGCAAGCCAGCACCTCCAATGCATACTGGCTAAGCTCTGGCCATGTATCCAGCTTAGAGACCCAAAACTTGAAGGGGGAAGAGCCATCTGGGAGTACAGTGACAGGGCAAGACATGTAGTCTGACACCATCTGACGGAAGCGTTGCCTCCTGCTGACTCGAGGCGTCGCTGATGGTGTAGACAATTGTGGTGGACACACAAAACTTTGCCACATTTGGGCCATAGTGGTCTTGCCTTGTGCTGCGGCGCTGCCTCTGCTCCCTCTTTGTGCAGAGTTTCCTCCACTGCCTCGACGCACAGAGCTGCTTTGTAAAGCACTAGCAACAATGCTGTCGGGTGGAATGGAAAACATTATGGACTGCACCAGTGACTCTTCGTACTCCCGCAGTTTACGCTCCCGGTTCAACGTTGGTATGAGCCTTTGTACGCTGTCCCGGTAGCGAGGATCTAGGAGGGTGTACACCCAATAATCAGCCGAGACGAGAATGTGGGCGATGCGGCGGTCGTTTCTCAGGCACTGCAGCATGAAATCAACCATGTGCTGCAGACTCCCAACTACCAAAGAACCGCTGTCCCCTGTTTGAGGCGTGACCTCGGCCTGCTCTGCATCACCCCACCCTCGCTGTACATACTGAGTAGAGGTTTGTGTACCTCCCTCCTCTGGAGAGATGTCTTCCTCCTCCATCGACTCCTCCTCATCCTCCTCACAAAGTGTCCCCTGCCTAGGCCTTTGTGAGGAAACCCGTAGCGCAGACTGTCCAGAAGCAGATGGCATTTGGGACTCCTCATCCTCCACCTCTTCCGAAACCTCATCCCTTAGTGCTTGCAGTGTTTGTTGAAGCAGGCAGATAAGGGGGACAGTCATGCTGACTAGTGCATCATCTGCACTCGCCATCCACGTGGATTCATCGAAGGCACGCAAAACGAGGCAGATGTCCTTCATAGAGGCCCACTCAATGGTGCTGAAGTGTGAACGGCGCACAGTGCGACTTGTTTGCGCCTGATGCAGCTGGTACTCCATGACTGCTGCCTGCTGCTCACACAACCGCTCCAACATATGTAACGTTGAATTCCACCGGGTGGGTAGGTCACATATGATGCGATGTTCCGGAAGGCCAAATCGTCGCTGCAGAGCAGCGAGGCGCGATCTTGCCGTGCTGGAACGCCGCAAGTGAGCGCACTCTATGCGGACCTTGTGCAACAGTGCATCAAGATCCGGATAGTCCCTCAGAAAGCTCTGCACGACCAAGTTAAGCACATGTGCCAGACATGGGATGTGTGTGAGGTTGCCTAGGCCAAGAGCTGCCACCAGATTTCGGCCATTGTCACACACTACCAAGCCCGGCTGGAGATTCGCTGGCCCAAACCACACATCGTTCTCCAGCTTGATAGCATTCCAGAGCTCCTGCGCTGTGTGGCTTCGATTCCCCAAAGAAATTAATTTGAGTACAGCCTGTTGACGTTTGGCCACGGCTGTGCTCATATCGGTCGTAACAGGCTCCTGCTCTGCTGTTTCTGAGGAACTTGAGTAGGAGGAGGAGTCTATGTGTACAGACTGGAGTCCTGCAATCCGTGGCATTGGAAGAACACGTACAGAGCCACTCTCCAGATCTGTACCCGGCTCCACAAAATTGACCCAGTGGGCAGTGAGGGAAAGGTATCGTCCCTGTCCATGGTTACTGGTCCACGCATCGGTGGTCAGGTGGACCTTGCTACTAACGGCGTTTAGTAGCGCATGTTTTATTTTGCCCTCAACATGTTTCTGCAGGGCAGGGACGGCTCGCCTGCTGAAATAAAAGCGGCTGGGCACGTTGTATTGGGGGACTGCCAATGCCATTAAGTCCCGGAAGGTGTCAGTGTCCACCAGCCTGAATGACAGCATTTCAACTGCCAGAAGTTTGGCAATGCCAGCATTCAGAGACTGTGCTCGGGGATGGTTTGCCGAGTAAGGGCGCCTTTTATCCCATGCCTGTGCTACCGATGGCTGTGATGGATGGGAACGTGCTGCTATGGGTGGAATCTGACAGGGTCTCCGGACAACAGTGGCAGAGGTCCTTCCTTGGCGATCCTGTGAGGAAGCCGAACCAGCAGTGCGTGAGCTGGAGGAAGAGGCCCCAACACGAACTGAAGAGGTGGTAGGTGGTGCTGTACGTTGGCCTACGTCTTCAGGGTGTCTCTGCAACTCCAACTCGGGCTTGGTGCGCACATGTTTCCACATATTTGTGGTATTGAGGTTGCTGACAATTCTCCCTCTTTTGACTATCTGATGACACAGCTTGCATTTGACAAAGCAAATGTCATCTGCAACCGTGTCAAAAAAGGACCACGCACTGCAACTCTTGGGAGCGCCCGTTTTGCCTTTGGAATGAGGAATGCTCCTAACGGGTGCCGAAGTGGAGGGTACAGGCAACCAAGTCTTCCCCCTCCCTCTGCCTCCTGTTTTGGCCGGTAGGGGAATCTCTTCCTCCGAGCTGCTCCCACCACCTTCCTGTTCCTCACGCCATGATGGGTCAAGGACCTCATCATCTTCCCTCCCCTCTTCAAACAGCTGCTTCTCCGGGGTTGTCTCGCCAGCACCGTACGCACCAGAAAGTGGCAACTGAGTCTCGTCATCATCTGATGCGTACTGAGGTGTGCTGACCATAGGCACTGGCCCACTCGCCTCTTCAGATTCAGAGGGACAAAGAAGTTGCGCATCACTGCATACTCCCTCTTCTTCACATTCAGGAATGCTGCTTGGCTGGCCCCCTCTTTCCAAGCCAACAGATTCCGAGAACAGAAGTAGAGACTGTGATGGCTCCTGTCCATGTCTCTCTGACGGCCTGGGCACTTTGGCAGGTGGTGAAGAGACAGATGGTTGCACTTCGGTGCTCTGGCCCTGAGAGGATGTGGAAGTAATTGAAGTCGATGCGTTAGCTGCCATCCATCCGACAACGGCTTCAATTTGTTCCTCCCGCAGCAGTGGGGTACGTTGAGGTCCTACAAAGCTGCGCATAAAGGACTGTTGCCTGCTAAAACTGGGGGATGCTGATCCACTGGTGCCCGCAGCAGGCCCTGAATCCCCACGTCCTCTACCTGCAGAATCCCCACGTCCTCTCCCTGCAGAATCCCCACGTCCTCTCCCTGCTGAAACTCCACGCCCACGCCCACGCCCACGCGCCTTACTCCCTGCCTTCTTCATCTTGCCAGACTGCTTAAGATAGGCAGAAAAGTACAAAGGGGGGCCTTAGTGTGCTTATTCCTGAACAGCTGGTTACAGGTACAAGAAACACTAATTTTATGAAGTGTGTGTGTGTGGACTACACTTTAATAGGAGCTGATGTGGCCTACACAAGTTCCAAATGTAGAGTTTGGTGAACTTTTTTTGTGGTTTCTTTGTTGGAAACAAACTCAAAGTATGTGAACAAAGAATTGAAACTGATAGTATCACCAACTTTTTGGAGCTATTACAATGCAGGCAGGTAACCTACAATGCAAAAGATGAGGCTCCAAAAAAATTGGGTAATACTAATCTGGCTGCGCCGGCAGGGCACAAGCCAGAAAAAAAGGCTCCTCTATCTACTCCTATATAGTGTTTGCAACCAACCAATGTTGATGGATACGGATGGATGCACACTAATAGGAGAAGAAAAAATGAGCTGCACTCAAAGACAAATATGTGTGAGGCAGTGACGCACGTTGAGCGTCCTACAACCAGACGTAGCTGCAGGACACTCTACTCTGCGTGAACTGCACTCACACACAGTCAGAGACCTCTCAGACAGCCGTGAACAGTGCAGCTAAGTGGGCACTGGCACTGACAGGCTGCAGAAAGGCTCCACTGTGTACTCCTATATAGTGTTTGCAACCACCGTAGATGGAGACGGATGGATGCACACTAATAGAAGAAAAAATGAGCTGCAATAAAAGAAAAATGTTTGAGGCAGTGACACGCTGAGCGTCCTACAACCAGACGTAGCTGCAGGACACACTACTCAGCGTGAGCTGCACTCACACACAGTCAGAGACCTCTCAGACAGCCGTGAACAGTGCAGCAAAGTGGACACTAGCACTGAAAGGCTGCAGAAAGGCTCCGCTGTCTACTACTAGTGTTTGCAACCAACGTATATGGATACGGATGGAAGCACACTAGATTGAAATTATGTAAAAAATGCAGCTCAAAAATTAAAAGATGTATGAGGCAGCAGTGATCACACTGGGTGGCCTACAGCCTGACGTGGCTGCAGGACCCACTCCACAGCGTGAGCTGCACTCACACAGCCCTTGCAGACAGCTGTGAACACTGCTGCTAGGGCAAAGAAGGCTACAGTGGTGGTTTATGTAGCCTGGGTAAAGCACTAGAAGTTTGGTGGAATCGCTATTTCTAACTGTCCCTCACAGTCTTCTACAGCAGCCTGTCCCTAACTGAATTCACAGCAGAGTGAACCAGAAATGGCGGCTGCGGTGGCTTTTATAGTGCATCATGACATCATTTCGGCAGCCAATCACAGCCATGCCAATAGTTAACATGCCTACATGCCTAACAGGATGTGCCCACACTTCGGAGGATTCCCATTGGCTTAATCAAAGCAAGCAGGCTCATAGCATGATGGGAACTTCCGATTCCGATTCCGGAATCCGATATGACAAAAGTATCGGAAGTCAGTATCGGAATTCCGATACCGCTAATATCGGCCGATACCCGATACTTGCGGTATCGGAATGCTCAACACTACTGATTAGTCATTTTGGACTGCTATTATTTTGAACACTACTGCACCTATCCCCATTGGAGACTCTCCTAGTATACCGAAAATACAGACTCTTGTTCTAACCAATGTTTTATATCATACACTCATTCTATCAGAGTTAACACCTCTTTCTAAAATTACTCCAATTCTTGTGCATTAATATGGCATGTCCCTTAAATGGGCTTCATCTTTGCCACACATCGGACACAGTGAATTGGGCCTAATTCCCATTTTGTGGAGTAAAGTAGGGGTTCTGTATACCCTGTAAATTAGGTATAATTGAGAGAGACGCTGAGACTTACTCAGTGATAACCTGGGAGTTGTTTCAGGATATTTTCCCACATTCCATCTGATATACAGTGTGGTGAAATATGTATTTGTTACTCTGCCGATTTTGCAAGTTTTCCCACCTACAAATTATGCAGAGGTCTGGAATTTGTATCATAGGCACACTTCAACTGTGAGAGACAGAGTCTAAAAATAAAAAACAGAAAAAGAAAATCACATGGTATGATTTTTAAATAATTAAATTGCATTTCCTTACATGAACTAAGTATTTGATCACCTACCTACCAGCTCTTATACACCTGTAGCATAAGTGCTCCTACTCTGCACTCATTACTTGTATTGATTGCTCATGTTTGAACTCATTACCTGTATAAAAGACACCTGTCAACACGGTCAATCAATCATGCTCCAACCTCTCCACCATAGCCAGGATCAAAGAGCTGTCTAAGGACACAAGGTACAAAATTGTAGGCCGGCACAAGGCTAGGATAGGCTACAGGAAAATAGGCAAGCAGTTTGTGGAGAAGGTAACAACTGTTGACACAATTATTAGAAAATGGAAGAAACACAATATGACTGTCAATCTTTCTCGGACTCGGGCCCCATGCACTCTCTCACCTTGTGGGTTAAGGATAATTCTGAGAAAGTTCAGGAATCTTCCCAGACTAAACAGGAGTAGCTGATTAATGACCTGAAGAAAGCTGGGACCACAGTCTCAAATATTATCGTTAGTAACACACTACGCCGTCATGGATTAAAATCCTGCAGGGCATGTAAGTCCCCTTGCTCACACCAGCACATGTCCAGGCCCATTTGAAGTTCTCCAAAGACCATCTGGATGCTGCAGAGGAGGCATGGGACAAGGTCATGTGGTCAGATGAGACCAAAATAGAATGTTTTGTTATCAACTTCACTCGCCGTGTTTGGAGGAAGAAGAAGGTTAAGTACAACCCCAAGAACACTATCCCAACCATATAGCATGGTGGGGGGAAACATCATACTTTGGGGGTGCTTTTCTGCAAACAGGACAGGTCTACTGAACCTTATTGAAGGGAGGATGGATGGGGTGATGTATTGCAAGATTTTGGCCAACAACTTCATTCCCTCAGTAAAGGCCCCATTACACACAGCGAGATTGCTAGCGAGATAGCTGATTTTGTGACGCATCAGCGATCTCGCTGTGTGTGACATGCATCAGCGACCAGCCTCCCCGCTGGGTATCGCTGATCGTGCAGGAATGTCCTGGGACATTTTTTGATTGTTGGTCTCCCGCTGGCCAAAACGCATCGTGTGGCAGAGGGAGACCAACGATCAGCGAGCTCCCAGCGCTGTAAGTAGACGCTGGGAGCTGGTATCTAAGCTAAATATCAGGTAACTAAGCGCACGCGTCGCTTAGTTACCCGCTGTGTACCTTGGATACCTGCGTGCTCACGCTGGGAGCTGGTATCCAAGGTACACAGCGGGTAACTAAATGACGCGTTCACTAAGGCTACTTTCACACTTCAGGTTTTCGGCGTCAGGCGCGATCCGGCGTCGTGCCGGAACGCCGGATCCGGCAAATGTTTCTGAAAACCGGATGTGACGGATCCGGTTTTCTGCCGGATCCGTCTTTTTCTGGACAGACAAAACCGGATCCGTCTCATCCGGTTCATCCGTTTTTCTATCCGTTTTTTCGACGGATTACGCCGGATCCGGTTTTTAAAATTGACCCTTGTGGCCTTCCGAACAGGATTGGCTACTGGAAAACTATATATAGCGTGTTCCTACAGCCCTTCTTTGACAGGTTGTAGAGGAGAAAGTGCAGGTTGGAGAGAAGAGCAAGTTACTGGCGAAGATGGATGTTGTGATTGGAAATATTTTGAAGAATTTGGCGGATTTTACAGCGGAGGCGAATCGTTTGAGGGTGATTGTTCTGGAGAAGGAGAGAGCGAGACAGCAGCGCATCAGGCATCGTAGACGACGTTTGTGGATCCACCCCATCACAGCCAAGAGAATGACGCGTGGGGTCTATTCTACACTATGCATGGACCTTCGACGAAACCCGGATAAATTTTTTGGATATGTTAGGATGAAAATGGAGAATTTTGATTACTTGGTGGAGCGCATTGCACACCTCATAAGAAAAGCGGACACCTATTGCCGCTTCTCTGTTTCACCCGCAGAGCGTCTGATGGTGACTTTAAGGTAAGCCACATTTATTGGATGTGATCGCATCAGAGCACACTTTCACTGCAATCTTGTTGGTGGTAATTTGTATCTCCAAGTGTTATAGGTCAGTTTTGGTATGTTATGCTGTGATTTAAAACTAATTTATTGTTTTTTAATTCCCCACAGATTTCTTGCAACTGGAGAATCCCTTTCATCACTGCATTTCCAGTACAGACTCGGGATTTCCACCATATCTGGAATTGTGAAGTACACATGCCGTGCACTGTGGGACTCCTTATCTGAAGAGTTTTTACCAGAGCCCACAACAGAGAGGTGGATTGAAATTGCTGACAAGTTTCAACAGATATGTCAGTTTCCAAACTGCTTGGGCGCTGTGGACGGGAAACATATCCGCATTGTAAAGCCAGCTGGATCGGGATCTGAATATTTCAATTACAAGAAATATTTTTCAATTGTCCTCATGGCCATCGCTGACGTGGAATACAAATTTATTGCGGTTGATATTGGGGCCTATGGCCGCTCCAATGACTCTCAAGTTTTCAAGCTGTCTGCCATGGGGCGTAAACTGTATGGAAACACCTTCCAGTTCCCACCACCTAGACCGCTGCCGCAAACATCTGGTCCACCTATGCCATTTGTCTGTGTAGGGGATGAAGCCTTCCAGCTGTCAGAACACCTTTTGAAACCGTACTCTAGCAGAGGATTGACAAGACCAAAACGCATTTTTAATTACCGCCTCACAAGAGCAAGAAGAATAGTTGAATGTACCTTTGGTATTCTGACAGCCAAATGGCGGGTCCTATTGACTGCGATCAACCTCAAGACAGAAACTGTGGACGAGGTGATCAAAGCGTGCGTGGTACTCCACAATTTTGTTATCTGCAAGGAACCCATTTCCATTGAGGACACCTCTGAAGAAACCACCTTGCAAGATTACCATGACATTACCACTAGAAGTTCTGTGACGGTTTCAGTAATGAGGGACAATTTTGCACTATACTTTATGTCACCTCAAGGCAGAGTACACTGGCAGGATGACAGAGTGTGAAAGATTTGTGCCCTAACCAAACTTGTGTACCTTCTGGACCAACAGTATATACCTTTGCCAACCAAAGTTGGCTATCTTGTCATGGTCTCTATTTTTAGCTTTAGGCCACAGGTGTGTACCTGGTTGTGTTTTATGCAAAGTATTTCACCTTTTAACAAAAGTTGTGTACATTGTTAGGAAATCACCAACAATAAACACAACTTTTTAGGTGAAATACTTTGCTTCAAACACAACCAGGAACACAACTGTGGCAAAAAGCTAAAATTTACCCACAGTTATATACCTAGTTTTGAATACCATTTCACCTTTTAAATACCCTGTATTTAACCTTTTTCGCCGCAGAAAGAAATGACAGACAACCAGTGTAAAATAATTTAACTTTTATTGAAAAATGTTTTTTTTAGTAAACTTTTTTAACATTTTAATAAACTTGTTTAATAAAACTTTGAAACTATAAAACTGAAACCATAAAACTGGTCATTTTTATTTAAATACACACATTATAATTCTGTGTAGTGTGTGGTGGAAATACTGCTGTAGGGGCTGCGGGACACTTCGACACTGGGAGTGTGGAGAGAGGACTGGGATCGTTGTGGGGAAGGAACAGTTAGAGGTGATGGTGTGGAAAAAACTACAGAATGGGTGGACATGTGGGAAGCAGAAGAGGTGGTGGGTGGTGGAGTGGAGGGTTGGGCAGGGACTGTAGGAGCAGATGATGTTGATGGCAAGTTGTATGGGGAAGGAGTTTGGTACGGGGCAGGTTGCTGGAAGTGGGGAGATGTCTGGTACGGGGCAGGTTGCTGGAAGTGGGGAGATGTCTGGTACGGGGCAGGTTGCTGGAAGTGGGGAGATGTCTGGTACGGGGCAGGTTGCTGGAAGTGGCGAGATGTCTGGTACTGGGGAGGTTGCTGGTACTGGGGAGTTTGCAGGTACTGTGGAGGTTGCTGGTACTGGTGAGGTTGCTGGTGCTGGGGAGGTTGCTGGTGCTGGGGAGGTTGCTGGTGCTGGGGAGGTGGATGGTGCTGGGGAGGTGGATGGTGCTGGGGAGGTGGATGGTGCTGGGGAGGTGGATGGTATGTAATAGGAGGGGGAGGATGGAAAGTGGCTGGAGGTGGATGGTATGTAATAGGAGGGGGAGGATGGAAAGTGGCTGGAGGGGGTGTAGATGTAATAGGAGGGGGAGGATGGAAAGTGGCTGGAGGGGGTGTAGATGTAATAGGAGGGGGAGGATGGAAAGTGGCTGGAGGGGGTGCAGGTGGAGGAACTACTGTGGTGGGAGGAGGAGGAGGTTGGGAGGTAACTTGCTGGAGAGCAGCGTGGCATGAATGCATTACATGCATCTGCTGGGCAGGAGAGAGTGTTTCCATGCGCTCCACAACAGACCTGAAAAAGGTGTGGTTTGGCGAAGATCTTGCTTCTGAATGCATGGTTTGCAGAAGTGTCTTCACCTCCAGAATGCTGGAGTTGATCTGCTGATAGCCTGCGGATATTTGCTCTGACAAGACTTTGAGACAGTTCTGGAAAGATGCATTCAGATGCAAGAACTCTGGCGCATAAGTCTTTTCCTGACCCCTCTGCCGCTGCCGCCCAGTACCCGCAGGTGTACTAGAGGTGGCAGGGGCAGAAGGGTGGGGTAAAGGGAAAGCGATCTCCTCACCAGCAGCTTCATGTAATGTAGGCGGCCACGATGCTCCTGTGCTGGTGGATGGGACAGATGGGTCGAATGTGTGGGAAGGCTGGGAAGGTGCAGATGTACCGGGGCGGTCGAAGTGTCCCTCGGTGCCGGTCTCCTCAGGGATCGCCTCAGAAGGGTCCAATCGTGCCGGCTCCCGAGTGCTGCTCACCGTGCTGTGGAATAAAGAGAAAAAAAAACAATTAAAATACTGACATGGTATGGCCCTGGCTGAAAAAATTTTTTACATATAACATTTTTTTTCACATGTGGTGTGTAATATTTACCTTCTGGTGAACATTGTTTCCCGGAGGAACGACAGGGCTTCTGCGTACTTGTACTTGCTCCTGCGTCCTCCAGATCCACTCGGGGCCCGCATCTCTTTATTGAACTCCTTCTTGAAACGATCCCTCACAGACCGCCACCGATTCACAATTCTGTTCCCTGAAACAAGAAAGGAGTGGTTAGTATACAACATCAGTGTTTCCCAAACTCCAGTCCTCATGGTCCCCAGGGGTCATATTTTCATGATTTCTATAGTAAATAGAAATCCTGAACACATGATCCGTGGGGACCACGAGGACTGGAGTTCGGGAAACACTGGTTTACATCAAGCAACCGGTACTGTATATACTTACGCTCTTTAATCTGGGCCCGAGCTTCGAGGTCCTCCCAGCGGCCCACAAGGAGAGAACAGATTTCCTCCCAGAGTCGTCGGGTAACAATCAGGTCAGCGTGGCGGCGGTCAGCCATATTCCAGAGCGGCTCCCTTTCTCTGACGAGATCGATGAGGCGGTCCACATCAATCCCTCCATCCTCACCATCAGAGTCGGGAGCACGCTGTGAAGGCTGTTAAAGAAAAAGACAAAAATAACATAATTAGCCTCCACAAAAGAAATGAAATAAAAAGTGCAAAAAAACAAAGCAAAAATATTTATACTTACACGCTGGTGACCGCCGCGTTGCTGTCGCCGACGACCCTGGGAGGCACTGCGAGGACCTCTTGGCCAAGCACCAGATTGGGAAGACTAGAGAAGAAAACAAAAAAAGTTATGTCTTTGGATGTAGGCATTTGTTTGCTGTGTGTGGTCTGCAGAACATTGTTTTCTATGTGTTGTGTGTAGTGTGATGTTGTGTTTCTGCGTTTGATGCAAAAAACTTACGAATTGTGAGCCCACTCCAAGTGTCTGTCCACCCCTTCCTTCTTCTTCTGGGAGCTCCTCTTCATCTTGTGATTCCTGTTTTGAAATAAAAGGCAATGAATAGACATATATTACAGAGAAGATGGATTTTGGAAATAAAAACTTACCGTCAAACGCTGACGATGCGAGGGAGGGCTCCCAGAAGATGTGCTGTCCTCTTGCTGGCCAGACTCCATGGCTGTGGGTGGTGTTACAGCTGCTGCCAGTGAAGCCAGTGCTGCTGCTGCTGCTGCTGCATCTCTTGGGCGGCTGTTGAATAAAGAGAAACAAAGGGCCAATGAATATCTTGATATTCAATAGCCCTAGTTTGGAGGAATGGGGGATTTGATAATTACCGTCTCTCATCTGCTGCTGGCCTCCCCTCCTCAGCATGTTCTATTTGCTGCTCCATTTGGGGTGGTGGTGGTGCGGATGGTGCTGCAGTGGTCTCCTGCCTTCTCCTGCGCCTGGTTGCTGTCTTGGGTGGCATGTTGGGTGTGGCTGTGGGTCCCACTGTCTTGCTTTTATATATGTCTTGTGGGCAGAGCTACTGAGCATGCTCAGACCAAAAAACCGGATCCGGCCGACGGATCCGGCCGACGGATCCGGTTTTCGCCGGATCCGGCGCATTGCGGCGCTCATAGGCTTTCATTGTGTGAAAAAGCCGGACGCGCCGGATCCGGCGTGTCCGGCTTTTTCAACGGAGACAAAAAACGTTACAGTCACCGTTTTTTCCAGACGCCGGATCGCGACACATTGCCGGATCCGGCGAAAACCGGATGAAACGCATGGCCATCCGGCGCGATCCGGCGCAAATGCAAGTCAATGGGGGGGAAAACGGATCCGGCATTGCATTTTGCCGGATCCAGTTTCTGTCAAAAGCGCCGGATCGCGCCTGACGGCGAAAACCTGATGTGTGAAAGAGGCCTTAGTTACCTGTTATTTACCTTGGATACCAGCTCCCAGCGCGAGCACGCAGGTATCCAAGGTACACAGCGGGTAACCCGATATTTACGTTGGATAGCAGCATCCTCGCTGGTCCTGAACGCTAGTGAAATCTGCCTGTTTGACAGCTCACCAGCGATCATGGAGTGAGGCACCAGCGATCCTGACAAGGTCGTATCATTGTCGGGATCGCTGGTGCATCGTTTAGTGTGACGGGACCCTAAGAGTATTGAAGATGGGTCGTAGCTGGGTCTCCTAGCATGACAATGGCCCGAAACACAGAACCAGGGCAACTACGGACTGGCTATGAAGGAAGCATTTTAATGTCTTTGATTTGGCATAGCCAGTCTCCAGACCTAAAACCATTAGAAAATCTTTGGAGGGAGCTGAAATTCAATGTTGCCCAACGACAGCCCCAAATCTTGAAAGATCTGGAGAAGAGCTGTATGGATTTCACATTGACATGCTTTAGCACGATTGAGTGCAGCCATTTTCGTATATTGTACATGTAAGTAGCTGTTTTTTGGTATGCACCTGTTTAGATTAGTTCTTGATGTGCAAGTCAGTTTTCTGTTATTTGTATGCTAGCCTTCTGACTTAGCTCTCCGTCCTTCACCATGTGATGATTTTAATTACAGCTGGTTCCTGCCAACCCATAAATATAGGCTTTACTGAGAGAGGTGTTCACATTCACCCATGCATTCAGAAATTATCCTAAGGCCAGGGTCACATTTGCAAGAAACTCGCATGAGTCTCGCATCTCAATTCAGGGCACTGCCGCCGGCACTCGGGACCGGAGTGCTCAGCTGCATAGAAATACATGCAGCCGCGCACTCCAGTCCCGAGTGCCGGCGGCAGTGCTGGGTATTGAGATGTGAGACTCGTGCAAGTTTCTCGCAAATGTGACCCCGGCCTTAGAGGGGTGTTCATATGGGTCAAGGAACCATCAGACTCATGAGGCCACCTTGACGTTAGTTGATAGGCAGACATTATTTGGCCAAATTGTGTGCAAAGCGTCTCATGTATTTTTCCTAACATTCAAAAGCCATTTTTGCTATTTACATTTCATAGTTTCATAGACTTCACATTGACATGCTTTACACAATTGAGTGCAGCCATTTTTGTCTATTGTACATGTAAGTAGCTGTTGTTTGGTATGCACCTGTTCAGACTAGTTCTTGATGTGCAATTCAGTTTTCTGTTATTTGTATGGAGGAGTGGGCCAAAATCCCTGCTGCAGTGTGTGCAAACTTGGTCAAGAAGTACAGGAAACGTCTGTAATTCCAGACAAAGTTTTCTGTACCAATTATTAAGTTCTGTTCTTCTATTGTATCAATTACTTAGTTCATGCAATAAAATGCTAATTATCTCAAAATCATACAATGTGATTTTCTGGATTTTTTTTAAGATTCTGTCTTTCACAGTTGAAGCATACCTTTGATAAAAATTACAGACCTCTCGATTCTTTGTAGAAAATCGGCAGTGTATCACATACTTATTTTCCCCACTGTAAGCCCAACATCTGCTTTCCATTTGGATTTAGCATATAACGGAAATTCAGATACATACGATAGTAGTAAATGCTTATATGGACTGGATATTAATCCTCTTGTAATGTTAGCAAATGTAACTGTTGCTGTAATAAAATTATTATCTATCTTCAAGTTTAATTCTTTCATTTGTATTGCACAAGCATGGCAACTATTGATAAAAAAAATTGTGTAGGATGTTAAATTTCAAAAGTAATAGACAGCTTGTACTGCAAAGTTAACATTGTGGAATGCAGTTTCATGACTCAAGTTATATACCTTGGAAAGACTCTGAGCACTGCAACTAAATAAAAAACACCAGGTAGTTATACAGTACTGCATTAGCAAAGTCTCTTCAAGGCAAAGATTTCAAAGCAGACTGGGGCTTTAAGATGTGGTGCTCAAGCCCGTTTGAAGAAGCATAAAAAATGTGCAATGTTGAGGACCATAGATGCAGTGGTAAGCCAATGAAATACACAATTCTTCCCTTCAAAAATGGAAGATGTACAGTGTCATCAGTTCAGAATCGGCAGCCACCAGTGGGATCTAGCTACACCAATCTACTGTTTGGAGAAATCTGGCCAGAAATGGTCTTCATGGAAGAATTGTGGCCAAAAAACTATACCTTTGATATGGAAGCAAGGTTAAAACGGTGGGCCGAAACTAACATTCATTTTAACCATAAATATCTATTTAGTGTAATAATCTAATCACTTTTCTAATACACTGTGATTAAAAAGTCCTTACCGTTTCCTAGCTACTGTAACTTCTTTTAGTTTTTACTCTTGGCTTGATGACATTTTGTTTGAGAATGCCCAGTGTATGCTGGGATACTCACACGGGACGGCATCAGGGGAACAGTCACCAGTGCAGGTGCTGTGAACATGGTGTTACTTTTTACATTGGGCTCGTGAACGACAAACAGCATTACCTGAAATGTAGTGGTCACTTCATGATGTGAACAGAATCTTGTTTTGGTCAAGTACAGCAAATATTACTCTGATTGTACCAACATACCCATATCCAGTACAGAGAATGTTTGTCTGTCGAGTGACGCCAACCCGAGTTCACATCATAATCAATAAACAAAGATTTTTTTCTTTGAATCTACAGATTCATGAGGCAGGGCGAGGGTGTGTCAGGAATGCACAGACAAGGAACACAAGAAAAACACTCTGTGGTTGAGGTTAATATCAATGATTTCCTTTGTTTCTATAGTTTCACGACTGCAACCAATTAGAAGGGCATTCACCTATGGAATAGGCAACTTAAAAAAATATCTGCTCATACATACAAATTTATTGAGGAAAAAACAGAGAGTAATGGAAAGAATGTAAAACAAAACACAAACTGTTAATATCTCTGGCTATCTACCAAAAGCAAGAGGAAAAACAAAGCTCTTGTGCATGAAAATATATCTTTAGTTTTGGCATCTAGATTTATACTGTTATTCCTATGAAATAGTTAATTAACTCTTCATAGGCCTGTTTCCTGGATTTCCACCCATCATATCTTTTGTATTTTTATGGTGATGTAGCTCTAGGAAAGTCTTGCTTTGGATTGTTTTTCAAGACACCTTGAGTGGCATTTTGTGGTATAAATATGCTTAGATTTGTTATATTTATATTTTTTAGACAAACCATTTGTCCTCTGTTTTGTTGCTGCTTTTCATAAACTTAACTTTTTTTTTAATTTTGGCATCGCAGTCGAATGAGGGCTTTTTTTTGCGGGGGGGAAGGTGAATAGTTGTATTTGCCAGTGAAATAAATTTGATGTACAGATAACTTAATGATAAACTCATATTAACTCTTAATAGGAGCAATATATACAAAACTGAAGGTCTGCTGCTGTTTCTTGTGTTTAAAATGTTATGCTATTCACAATGCTGAACAGTTGTTCTGTGGATCAGTATGAATATGGCAATGCCAAATTTATATAATTTTATTAATGTTTCATCTTGTATAACAAATAAGCTATTTAAAAAAAATCTCTCATACTTGTGTTGCCATTTTTTAAGTACCATAGGTTTTACAATTTTCCCTCAGCTCAGCTTTATGTGGGCTTATTTTTTGGGTGACAAACTGTCGTTTTCACTGGTGCCATTTGTAGTACATACAGCTTTTTGATCACTTTGTATTACGCTCTTTGGTAAGCAAAATGAACAAAAAACATCAATTCTATTTTTTTTTCTTGATCACCATTTAACATTAGTTACAGTAGTGTGAAAAAGTGTTTGCCCCTTCCTGATTTCCTATTCTCTTGCATGGTTTCTCACACAAAACAAATAAAAATATTAAACTAAGAACACAAGATGCAGTTTTTAAATGAAGGACTTTATTATTACGGTAAGTGAAAAAGAAATCCAATCCTACAGGGACCTGTGTGAAAAAGTGATTGCTCCCCCCCTTAAAACACAAATTAACTGTGGCTTATAACATTTTTGGGAAGCTGAGTTCAAATTTCCTAGCCTCATCAAGGTCAGATTACTGCCACACCTGTTCTCAATTAAGAAATCACTTAAATAGGACCTGCCTGACAAAGTGAAGTTGAACAAAAGATCCTCAAAAGCTAGACATCATGAAGTGATCCAAAGAAATTCTGGAACAAATTAGAAACAAAGTAAATGAGTTAAATGAGTACTATCAGTCTAGAAAAGGTTTTAAAGACATTTCTCAAGCTTTGGGACAGTGGTGAACCTCCCCAGGAGTGAAGGAGACACAGCAAGAGGGGTAAAAACTCCTATCAGTTATTAATACAATACAAAGGTGCAGTAAATTACCCAGCCGGGCACAAACTGATACAAAACGGAAATTCAAGTAGGCCACAACGTGGAGCTTTTTACAATAGGAGTTAGTGGTGAGACGAGTAGGCCCCTTGGTCCTATAGAATACACCTTATTTATACAAATATACTCAAGGGGCTTGGACGGTATGTAGATATGATATCTTGCTTAACTCACAAATCCTTAGCAGACAAAACAGCCAGAGAAAGATAAAAACAAATGTCCAGAAAAATATTAAAGATAATAATAAGGTAGACCTAAACGCGTACCTTACACTGTAAAGTCTCTAATGGTTGTCCCTACCTTGGAGGTTGGCACCCTAACTTAAACGCAATGTGGTGCCCCTGCTCACAGACGGTATTTCTAGATTGACCCTTCAGATAATCACTCCCGCACTAATTTCAAAGACCAATGCAACAACAAGTGAAGAGATAAATAGAGGGCTATATACCATAAGTCAATTAGATAGGACTCAAAAAACACAAATGGGACAGGGTATACTCAGGTGATGAAATGTTGGTCCACCCGAAGAAGTGGAGTCAAATCAATAGACTGAAAAATCATGAGGGGACAATTAAATCATTCATAATAAATGTAAAATGTAAAAGTCCATTTGTCTCCCAGTATGTCCTTATAAAAGTTAACAATCAAAAAAGCCTATTGACCAAATAGAGTTTCTAAAATAATCCATTTATTTGTTTAAACAAGGTGTGTTCTATAGGACCAATTGGCCTACTGGTCTCACCCCTAAACCCTATTGGAAAAAGCTACACGTTGTGACCTACTTGAATTTCAGTTTTGTATCAGTTTGTGCCCAGCTGGGTAATTTACTGCACCTTTAGTTTATTATGGATTTTAATATTTCCATTAAAAGTTAATTTTTAGGGTATTAGATTAGGAGGCAATCACTTTTTCAAACAGTAGGTTTGGATTTCTTTTTCCCTCAAGGGTATGTGCACACAGTGTGGATTTGCCTACGGATTTTTCCGCACAAAAACCTCAGCTCCTGACAGAAAACGCAGGTGTGTTTTTGCCGTGAATTTGATGAGGTTTTTCAGTGCGGTTTTGCCTGTGGATTTGTATGTGTTTTTGTAAGCTAAATAAAGATGTGTTATTTAACAAAAAAAAAGATTTGTGATGTAATTTTTGTACAACCTCCTCTTTTACATTTGTCCAACACACACTCCATTACATACATAGATAGACAGACAGACAGATAGAAAGATAGATATGATATAGATAGATATATAGATAGATATGTGGGGAGGAGGACTCCCAGACAGTGAAGGGGCAGGTGCCCAGGGGACAGCCATCAGGGTTCCTGAGGGAACGATGCTGGGAGGACAGTAAAAGAAAAGACTTGACTGAAGTTGTCAGGGAAACAGGGGGCGGGGCAAGCTTAACTGGAGCAGGGGGCGCGCTGAAGTGGCAGTTGACAGAGAGCCAGACTACAGACAAGAAGTCGGGTGAGACAGAGAGGACCGAAGGAGCGAACGGTGTGTTGAGGAGAGACCGACAGGGCCCTGTGAAAGGAAAGCCACGGATTTACTGACTAGTGACACGTGAGAGCCTTGCACCAGCGGCCGCTCCCCTCACACGGTCGCATACAGTCGCCCCTGCTGTTTCCCGACAAATCCTCGACCTCCACTGACCGCTGTGACTATAGACCATTCCTTTACAGCGGTCAGGACACTGCCCCCCTGCCTTCTTCCACAGCTGCGGCTTTGTCATCACCGGCCCCAGGGGGCGCCACCTCGCTACAGGCGGCAGTAGCAGCCCCCTTCTGGTTTGCTGAGGGACTCTGGGCAGAGACTGGTGAATGGTAGATTTAGAGACTACGTCATCACCACGCCCCACCGACATAATTTCTTCAGGGCCTGTTGTGTCCCACCGGCATCATTTCTTCAGGGCCTGTTGCACCCCACCGGCATCATTTCTTCAGGGCCTGTTGCACCCCACCGGCACCGTTTCTTCAGGGCCTGTTGTGCCCCACCAGCACCGATTCTCCAGGGCCTGTTGTGCCTCCCCAGCACGATTCTTCAGGGCCTGTTGTGCCCCACCAGCACAGATTCTTCAGGGCCTGTTGTGCCCCACCAGCACCGATCCTTCAGGGCCTGTTGTGCCCCGCCAGCACGGATTCTTCAGGGCCTGTTGTGCCCCACCAGCACAGATCCTCCAGGGCCCGTCAAACCCAAATCATCCCGGGACATCGGGGCGTCAAAGCAGCCGCATCAGCAACCTATGAGAGGCCGCATCTGCGATCCTGAACGACGCCTGGAAGGATAAGTTGTCCATAGGAAATAAGGACCCTTAGTTCGGCTGTACGCGGCCTACAACACCCGGACTAGCCGAATTAGTCACATTTAGTATAAGGAAAAGTGTTGCAAATGTTATTGAGTCCCTGCGAGGACAGTTTGTTGTTGCCCATTTGATTTGTTCAGCACAGCCCCAGCGGCACCAATTTATAAATATTTATTTTACCAATCACACTCAGTCTCGTGTCTCGTCACTGCATCCTGAGAACCTGTCTGAACCCTACAGATAGATAGATATGGGATAGATAGATAGATAATAGATACATCAATATGGGATAGACTATGAAAAGGAGGATGAATGAACTCATGGAGATCAACATCCGACACTGCGGAGACACCATCACGTGTTTCTCAACGCAGTGATTCTAGAGCACTGCCCCCATCCCTTATGGGAAATATGTAAAACATGCAAAACAGAAGCCGCGGAGACACCATCACATGTTTCTCAACGCAAGCAATGACCAGCCAGGTCTTTGTCCGGGAAGGAACAACCACGGGAAACATGTTGTTCATTAATAAACATGGATATGGATATATTATATCTATAGATACTGTATATCTATGGAAATATCTATGGATATACTGTATCTATGGATATATCTATGGAAATATCTATAGATATATCGGTGGAAATATCTATGGATATATCTATCTATCTATCCCATATTGCAAAACAGAAGCCGCGGAGACACCATCACATGTTTCTCAACGCAAGCAATGACCAGCCAGGTCTTTGTCCAGGAAGGAACAACCACGGGAAGGGCAGTCTCCAATGAAGGAAACCACCTATGCCAAAACATGGTATCCATCCACATACAGCTGTTTCGGGGTATTGCCCCTCATCAGTGTGGAGTAGGAAACTGGCTGGTAGGAGCAATGCCTAGTAAAAAGACTATGAAAAGGAGGATGAATGAACTCATGGAGATCAACATCCGACACTGCGGAGACACCATCACGTGTTTCTCAACGCAGTGATTAGAGTTGAGCGAAACGGGTCGAAAAAATTCAAAAGTCGCCGACTTTTGGCAAAGTCGGGTTTCATGAAACGAAACCCGACCCTAGGATGAGGTCGGCCACGAGGTCGGCGACTTACGCGCCAAAGTCGCGTTTCAAAAGTTTGTTTTGCGCTCTTTTTCAGGCAATCAGGATCCACGGACACTGTGGGCAATGTGATGACATAGGCACGGGTCACCACCATCTTTCAGAAGGGCATGCAAGTGATTGGCTTGCTTTGGTGGGCGTCACAGGGGGTATAAAAGGGCGTGCACGCCGACCGCCATCTTACTTCTGCCGATCTCAGTATAGGGAGAGGTTGCTGCTGATTCTGTAGGGAGAGCGTTAGGCAGGGAAGAAGACCAAAAAACTGCTTCTGCTGCTAGCGATTTGGCCTGCACAACACACCAGTCACTGTGTGTGCAGTGCAAGGGGAGGCTATATAGTGGTGTATCAGTGGTGTTGGTTGTTGGGCTGCCTTCTAAGGCTTCCTGACAGGCTGGCATTGCTGTTTACCCACTGCTCCGCAAACTGCTTTTTTAAAAGCAATCCAATCTCCCTTATCCTCTAGTCACTTTGGTCACAGCTGTGCCATCGAGCCTGTCACATAGCGCTCAGATATTCATTGGGCCTCAAACTGCTTTTTTAAAAGCAATCCCAATTTTTTTTTTTTGTCCTGCTGAGAAGAAAAAAAAACTGCTTCTGCTGCTGATAGCAATTTGGCCTGCACAACACACCAGTCACTGTGTGCAGTGCAAGGGGAGGCTATATAGTGGTGTATCAGTGGTGTTGGTTGTTGGGCTGCCTTTTAAGGCTTCCTGACAGGCTGGCATTGCTGTTTACCCACTGCTCCGCAAACTGCTTTTTTAAAAGCAATCCAATCTCCCTTATCCTCTAGTCACTTAGGTCACAGCTGTGCCATCGAGCTTGTCACATAGCGCTCAGATATTCATTGGGCCTCACACAATCCAAAAGTGTCCAGTGTCCAAAAGTGTGTGCAGAGATTCAAACTCTCACTTATCCTCTAGTCACTTAGGTCACAGCTGTGCCATCGAGCTTGTCACATAGCGCTCAGATATTCATTGGGCCTCACACAATCCAAAAGTGTCCAGTGTCCAAAAGTGTGTGCAGAGATTCAAAATCTCACTTATTCTCTAGTCACTTAGTTCACAGCTGTGCCATCGAGCCTGTCACATAGAGCTCAGATATTCATTGGGCCTCACACAATCCAAAAGTGTCCAGTGTCCAAAAGTGTGTGCAGAGATTCAAAATCTCACTTATTCTCTAGTCACTTAGGTCACAGCTGTGCCATCGAGCTTGTCACATAGCGCTCAGATATTCATTGGGCCTCACACAATCCAAAAGTGTCCAGTGTCCAAAAGTGTGTGCAGAGATTCAAACTCTCACTTATCCTCTAGTCACTTAGGTCACAGCTGTGCCATCGAGCTTGTCACATAGCGCTCAGATATTCATTGGGCCTCACACAATCCAAAAGTGTCCAGTGTCCAAAAGTGTGTGCAGAGATTCAAACTCTCACTTATCCTCTAGTCACTTAGGTCACAGCTGTGCCATCGAGCTTGTCACATAGCGCTCAGATATTCATTGGGCCTCACACAATCCAAAAGTGTCCAGTGTCCAAAAGTGTGTGCAGAGATTCAAAATCTCACTTATTCTCTAGTCACTTAGGTCACAGCTGTGCCATCGAGCTTGTCACATAGCGCTCAGATATTCATTGGGCCTCACACAATCCAAAAGTGTCCAGTGTCCAAAAGTGTGTGCAGAGATTCAAACTCTCACTTATCCTCTAGTCACTTAGGTCACAGCTGTGCCATCGAGCTTGTCACATAGCGCTCAGATATTCATTGGGCCTCACACAATCCAAAAGTGTCCAGTGTCCAAAAGTGTGTGCAGAGATTCAAAATCTCACTTATTCTCTAGTCACTTAGGTCACAGCTGTGCCATCGAGCCTGTCACATAGCGCTCAGATATTCATTGGGCCTCACACAATCCAAAAGTGTCCAGTGTCCAAAAGTGTGTGCAGAGATTCAAAATCTCACTTATTCTCTAGTCACTTAGGTCACAGCTGTGCCATCGAGCTTGTCACATAGCGCTCAGATATTCATTGGGCCTCACACAATCCAAAAGTGTCCAGTGTCCAAAAGTGTGTGCAGAGATTCAAACTCTCACTTATCCTCTAGTCACTTAGGTCACAGCTGTGCCATCGAGCTTGTCACATAGCGCTCAGATATTCATTGGGCCTCACACAATCCAAAAGTGTCCAGTGTCCAAAAGTGTGTGCAGAGATTCAAACTCTCACTTATCCTCTAGTCACTTAGGTCACAGCTGTGCCATCGAGCCTGTCACATAGCGCTCAGATATCAGTGGGCCTCACACAATCCAAAAGTGTCCAGTGTCCAAAAGTGTGTGCAGAGATTCAAACTCTCACTTATCCTCTAGTCACTTAGGTCACAGCTGTGCCATCGAGCCTGTCACATAGCGCTCAGATATTCATTGGGCCTCACACAATCCAAAAGTGTCCAGTGTCCAAAAGTGTGTGCAGAGATTCAAAATCTCACTTATTCTCTAGTCACTTAGGTCACAGCTGTGCCATCGAGCTTGTCACATAGCGCTCAGATATTCATTGGGCCTCACACAATCCAAAAGTGTCCAGTGTCCAAAAGTGTGTGCAGAGATTCAAACTCTCACTTATCCTCTAGTCACTTAGGTCACAGCTGTGCCATCGAGCTTGTCACATAGCGCTCAGATATTCATTGGGCCTCACACAATCCAAAAGTGTCCAGTGTCCAAAAGTGTGTGCAGAGATTCAAACTCTCACTTATCCTCTAGTCACTTAGGTCACAGCTGTGCCATCGAGCTTGTCACATAGCGCTCAGATATTCATTGGGCCTCACACAATCCAAAAGTGTCCAGTGTCCAAAAGTGTGTGCAGAGATTCAAACTCTCACTTATCCTCTAGTCACTTAGGTCACAGCTGTGCCATCGAGCTTGTCACATAGCGCTCAGATATTCATTGGGCCTCACACAATCCAAAAGTGTCCAGTGTCCAAAAGTGTGTGCAGAGCTTCAAACTCTCACTTATCCTCTAGTCACTTAGGTCACAGCTGTGCCATCGAGCTTGTCACATAGCGCTCAGATATTCATTGGGCCTCACACAATCCAAAAGTGTCCAGTGTCCAAAAGTGTGTGCAGAGATTCAAAATCTCACTTATTCTCTAGTCACTTAGGTCACAGCTGTGCCATCGAGCTTGTCACATAGCGCTCAGATATTCATTGGGCCTCACACAATCCAAAAGTGTCCAGTGTCCAAAAGTGTGTGCAGAGATTCAAACTCTCACTTATCCTCTAGTCACTTAGGTCACAGCTGTGCCATCGAGCTTGTCACATAGCGCTCAGATATTCATTGGGCCTCACACAATCCAAAAGTGTCCAGTGTCCAAAAGTGTGTGCAGAGATTCAAAATCTCACTTATTCTCTAGTCACTTAGGTCACAGCTGTGCCATCAAGCTTGTCACATAGCGCTCAGATATTCATTGGGCCTCACACAATCCAAAAGTGTCCAGTGTCCAAAAGTGTGTGCAGAGATTCAAAATCTCACTTATCCTCTAGTCACTTAGGTCACAGCTGTGCCATCGAGCTTGTCACATAGCGCTCAGATATTCATTGGGCCTCACACAATCCAAAAGTGTGTGCAGAGATTCAAACTCTCACTTATCCTCTAGTCACTTAGGTCACAGCTGTGCCATCGAGCTTGTCACATAGCGCTCAGATATTCATTGGGCCTCACACAATCCAAAGTGTCCAGTGTCCAAAAGTGTGTGCAGAGATTCAAACTCTCACTTATCCTCTAGTCACTTAGGTCACAGCTGTGCCATCGAGCTTGTCACATAGCGCTCAGATATTCATTGGGCCTCACACAATCCAAAAGTGTCCAGTGTCCAAAAGTGTGTGCAGAGATTCAAACTCTCACTTATCCTCTAGTCACTTAGGTCACAGCTGTGCCATCGAGCTTGTCACATAGCGCTCAGATATTCATTGGGCCTCACACAATCCAAAAGTGTCCAGTGTCCAAAAGTGTGTGCAGAGATTAAAAATCTCACTTATTCTCTAGTCACTTAGGTCACAGCTGTGCCATCGAGCCTGTCACATAGCGCTCAGATATCAGTGGGCCTCACACAATCCAAAAGTGTCCAGTGTCCAAAAGTGTGCGCCGAGATTCAAAATCTCACTTATTCTCTAGTCACTTAGGTCACAGCTGTGCCATCGAGCCTGTCACATAGCGCTCAGATATCAGTGGGCCTCACACAATCCAAAAGTGTCCAGTGTCCAAAAGTGTGTGCAGAAATTCAAAATCTCCCCTGTCCTATAGACACCTTGTTTTACATACTATATAGTTTGTTGGATTTTGTCTACATTTCTACCAAAAATGAGGAAGGCTGGTGGAAGAGGCTGTGGAATTGGGCGGGGGTTGGCAGCTGGTAATGATGGTGTTGGTGGTGGATCTGATGGTAGTGGCAAGAGCAAAATAGGACCGAATGCAGGAGGTGTTGAGCCTGCGTCATCGTCTGGCTACATAAGGCCTCGAACGCTTAGTTTTCTAGGAGTTGGCAAACCGCTTTTAAAGCCAGAGCATCAGGAAAAAGTTTTGTCTTACATTGCTGACTCAGCCTCCAGCTCTATCGCCTCCTCTTCTTCAGTTGTAAAAAGTAAAAGCACTGAGTCGTCATTGGAGGCTCATGTTCATGAACCACACCTTTCCTTGTGTCCTTCACCCCAACCAAGATTGAAGGATGACGCAGGCCATACTACTGATTACTCCATGGAGCTGTTTTCACATACCATGCCTGGATTATCAAGTGAAATGGTGAATTACCCAGGCCAAGATGAATCTGACATGGAGTGCACTGATGCACAGCCGCTGATGGATGATTCTGCTGGTACATTCACTCAGAGCACTACATTGTCCTCGCAGTGTACAGAGCCAGATTCTGACCCTGATGAGACTCAGGTGCCCCTTCCCGCACACTATACCACCATACACGGTGACACAGAGGAAGGTGCACATGACATAGAAGAGGAGGTGATGGATGACCCAGTTGTTGACCCAGATTGGCATCCATTGGGGGAAGAGGGTGCTGCTTCCAATAGCTCAGATGAGGAGCATCCACAGCAGACATCGACATCGCAATAGCTGTTATCTGGCAGGCCCGGAGCACTCCAAAGACAGGTTCCAAACATCAAAAGAGTTGCTGGACAGCTTGTCCAGAGGGTCAAAAGATCACAGCGTGCTAGGCCGCAAAATGTCTGCCAAAGTAGGAAGAGTGCAGTGTGGCACTTTTTTGAACAAAATCCTCATGATCAGGCCAAGGTTATCTGTAAGAAGTGCGCAAAGACCTTTAGCCGAGGGAAAAATCTGAAAAATTTGAATACCAGTTGCATGCTTAGACATTTAACCAGCATGCACTTGCAAGCGTGGACACAACACCAAACCTCAAGTGCCACATGTGCAACTGATCACAACGAAGGTAGTCAGCAACGCTACATTGTTTCCCCCACTGTAAGCCCACCGGTTTGCACAGCAGCAAATGTTGAGGTGTCGTTGCAAGGCCACAGCAGTCAGGGAATCCCACTGTTATATCAACGAAAGACTGATTCTAGGCCATCAGAAAGAACACCAACTCCATCACCATCATCAACCCTCTCTCAGTCCGCCCTGTCCACCGCTACTTCCACCATATGCAGCTCTCAAGTCCAGCTCACCCTCCCAGACACTATGAGTAGGTCAAGAAAGTACTCAGTCTCTCATCCGCGTACACTGGGTTTGAACGCCCACATTGCCAAACTAATCTCATTTGAGATGATGCCCTTTCGGTTGGTGGAAAGCACAGCTTTCCGCGAACTCATGGCCTATGCAGTACCACGCTATGACCTACCCAGTCGCCACTTCTTCTCTCGCAAAGCCATCCCAGCCCTCCACCATCATGTGAAAGACCGCATTGTCCATGCACTCAAGCAGTCAGTGAGCGGAAAGGTGCACCTCACAACTGATGCATGGTCCAGTCGGCATGGCCAGGGCCGTTACGTGTCCATCACTGCGCACTGGGTTAATGTGGTGGATGCAGGGTCCACAGGGGACAGCGGTGGTGGGACAGTGCTGCCTAGCCCATGGTATAGGAAACAGTTGGCTGTAGGCGTTCGACCCTCCTCCTCCTCCACCTCCTCCAGAAGCGAAAGCTCGTCCACAGAGCGCAGTCGTACGAGCACTCCATCTGCAGCTGCCACTGTTGCACACGATGTGTCCCCCTATCGAGCAGCTAGTGGAAAGCGTCAGCAGGCTGTGTTGCAGATGATGTGTTTGGGCGACAGACACACCGCCGAGGTGCTGGCCGAGTACTTGAAGCGACAAACTGAGTCATGGCTGGGCAGTGTACATCTTGAGGCAGGCAAGGTAGTTAGTGATAACGGCCGTAATTTTGTGGCAGCCATAGCCCTTTCAAAACTCAGACACATACCTTGCTTGGCTCACACCTTGAACCTGGTGGTGCAGTGCTTCCTCAAAAATTATCCGGAGTTAACAGCCCTGCTCCAGAAGGTGCGAAGACTTTGCGCGCACATCCGCCGGTCGCCTGTACACTCCGTTCGTATGCAGAAGCTGCAGCGATTGCTCCACCTTCCCAACCACCGCCTCATTATCGACATTGCAACAAGGTGGAACTCCACCCTGCACATGGTGGAGCGGCTGTGCGAGCAGAGGCAGGCCATAATGCATTTGTGGGAGGATACACGGCCAGGCACTTTGAGAGCAGACATGGAGTTGACAGGTGTGCAGTGGTCGAAGCTGAAAGACCTTTGTAAAGTCCTTCAGTGTTTTGAGGAATGCACACGGCTGGTAAGCGCAGACGACGCCATCCTAAGCATGAGCATCCCACTTATGCGTCTGCTCATGCAAACTTTGACGCACCTTAAGGAGCAGGCGTCTGCAGCCAATGTTGATGAGGAGGAAGAGGAGGAGGGAATCCTTGATGACATTCAGCCATTGTCTGCTCAGGGACCTCTCCTGGACGAGGTGGAGGAAGAAGAGGAGGAGGAGGAGGATGATGGGGATGATTACTTAGGGGAGGAGGATGCATCTCGTGGGGCAAGTGAAAATGTTGGCGTGGCAAGGTCTGGTACAGGGTTTGTGCATGACTGGAGGGATGTGGATTTGCCAGAAAGTGCTCCTCCACCCAGCACTCGCAGTGCATCATTGACACCGGGAACATTGGCCCACATGTCAGATTATGCCTTGCAGATCCTAAAAAGGGACCCCCGCATTGCCAAAATGATGAACGATGACGACTACTGGTTGGCCAGCATCCTGGATCCACGCTATAAAGGCAAATTACAAAACATCATGCCACAGGAGAACCTTGACCTAATATTGGCTAATAAACAAGCAACTCTGGTAAATCGGTTGCTTGAGGCATTCCCAGCACACAGCAGCGGTGATGGTTCTCACACGAGCCGTACGGGCCGGGGGCAGATTGGCAGAGGTGTTCGTGGTGCACACAGCAGAAGTGGCGTTGGAGACAGGGGTTTCATGACAATGTTGTGGACTGATTTTTCAAATACTGCTCACACAACTGGTAATACTGCATCGATGGAAAGTGACAGGAGACAGCAGTTGTCAACTATGGTAACAAACTACTTTTCCTCCCATATCGATGTTCTCCCACACAGGTCATTCCCCTTTGACTATTGGGCCGCTAAACTGGACACCTGGCCTGAATTGGCCCAATATGCCTTACAGGAGCTCGCTTGCCCAGCTGCAAGTGTGCTATCGGAAAGAGTCTTCAGTGCAGCTGGATCAATCCTGACAGAAAAAAGGACCCGTCTGTCAACCCAAAATGTGGATGATCTAACCTTCATTAAAATGAACCACGCATGGATTTCCAAGGATTTTGTCCCACCTTCCCCTGATGACACATAGGGTGACAGAAAAATGGCTTGCTTTGGTCCACCTCTTCCTGGTACTTCACCTATTTCGCCTTTTGCATCAGTTGAATGTCCAACATCAACATATGCCACTTTCTAAAACTCCCTAACTGTGCTGCCTCCCCCCCCATGGCCGGGGTCACCACCTACCGCACGACACCGTGCGAGTGCCGTTGCCCTGGACAGGTGGGTAGGCCGACTCTTGGGCACGGGCACTGGCACAGGGTCCCTCATAGTGCAATCAAGTGTCTCTGACGGTGGTGGTGCACACCCGCCGTCAGACACACCGCTGTACTATGAGGGGCCCAGTGCCAGTACCGACGCCCACGAGTGGGCCCCCCTTGCTTGGGCAGGGCCCCAGCATTTGCAATCTTTACCTCTCCCTGCTCCTCCGCTGTGTAATCTGGGCCGTCAAATCCATACTGTGCCTGACACCGTCTGAGCCTGCCTCCTGAGACATATATTTTGAATGTGTACGCTATCCATACATGTTATCCAGGGATACGGTACCCTTTCTAACCTTTGTGCAATCACGTGCAATCCATACTGGGCCTAACACCGTCTGAGCCTGCCTCATGCTGTATAGACATATATTTTGAATGTGTACGCTATCCATACATGTTATCCAGGGATACGGTACCCTTTCTAACCTTTGTGCAATCACGTGCAATCCATACTGGGCCTAACACCGTCTGAGCCTGCCTCATGCTGTATAGACATATATTTTGAATGTGTACGCTATCCATACATGTTATCCAGGGATACGGTACCCTTTCTAACCTTTGTGCAATCACGTGCAATCCATACTGGGCCTAACACCGTCTGAGCCTGCCTCATGCTGTATAGACATATATTTTGAATGTGTACGCTTTCCATACATGTTATCCAGGGATACGGTACCCTTTCTAACCTTTGTGTAATCACGTGCAATCCATACTGGGCCTAACACCGTCTGAGCCTGCCTCCTGAGACATATATTTTGAATGTGTACGCTATCCATACATGTTATCCAGGGATACGGTACCCTTTGTAACCTTTGTGCAATCACGTGCAATCCATACTGGGCCTAACACCATCTGAGCCTGCCTCATGCTGTATAGACATATATTTTGAATGTGTACGCTATCCATACATGTTATCCAGTGATACGGTACCCTTTGTAACCTTTGTGCAATCACGTGCAATCCATACTGGGCCTAACACCATCTGAGCCTGCCTCATGCTATATAGACATATATTTTGAATGTGTACGCTATCCATACATGTTATCCAGGGATACGGTACCCTTTCTAACCTTTGTGCAATCACGTGCAATCCATACTGGGCCTAACACCGTCTGAGCCTGCCTCATGCTGTATAGACATATATTTTGAATGTGTACGCTATCCATACATGTTATCCAGGGATACGGTACCCTTTCTAACCTTTGTGTAATCACGTGCAATCCATACTGGGCCTAACACCGTCTGAGCCTGCCTCCTGAGACATATATTTTGAATGTGTACGCTATCCATACTTGTTATCCAGGGATACGGTACCCTTTCTAACCTTTGTGCAATCACGTGCGATCCATACTGGGCCTAACACCGTCTGAGCCTGCCTCCTGAGACATATATTTTGAATGTGTACGCTATCCATACATGTTATCCAGGGATACGGTACCCTTTCTAACCTTTGTGCAATCACGTGCAATCCATACTGGGCCTAACACCATCTGAGCCTGCCTCATGCTGTATAGACATATATTTTGAATGTGTACGCTATCCATACATGTTATCCAGGGATACGGTACCCTTTCTAACCTTTGTGCAATCACGTGCAATCCATACTGGGCCTAACACCGTCTGAGCCTGCCTCATGCTGTATAGACATATATTTTGAATGTGTACGCTATCCATACATGTTATCCAGGGATACGGTACCCTTTCTAACCTTTGTGCAATCACGTGCAATCCATACTGGGCCTAACACCGTCTGAGCCTGCCTCCTGAGACATATATTTTGAATGTGTACGCTATCCATACATGTTATCCAGGGATACGGTACCCTTTCTAACCTTTGTGCAATCACGTGCAATCCATACTGGGCCTAACACCGTCTGAGCCTGCCTCATGCTGTATAGACATATATTTTGAATGTGTACGCTATCCATACATGTTATCCAGGGATACGGTACCCTTTCTAACCTTTGTGCAATCACGTGCAATCCATACTGGGCCTAACACCGTCTGAGCCTGCCTCATGCTGTATAGACATATATTTTGAATGTGTACGCTATCCATACATGTTATCCGGGGATACGGTACCCTTTCTAACCTTTGTGCAATCACGTGCAATCCATACTGGGCCTAACACCATCTGAGCCTGCCTCCTGAGACATATATTTTGAATGTGTATGCTATCCATACATGTTATCTGGGGATACGGTACCCTTTCTCACCTTTGTGCAATCACGTGTAATCCATACTGGGCGTGAGAACGGCTGGCGAGCTGTTAAGCAAGCTACAGCACCTGTCCAGACAAGTACAGGGATTCCCTAGCGAGGAGACTTATTTGATTGTTTTCAATGTTGGGACAGCAATTTTTGGGGAGCACTATACTCTGGAGAATGATAGATGGGGCCCACCATACACTGGAACATTCCAAAGGTGGACATCAGACACTGGAGCAGCATTTACAGGGCCCATTATACACTAGAGCATTAGAAATGGGGCCCATTATGTTTGGAGCATTATTTGGGCCCATAAGACAGTGGAGCTTCATCCATGGGGACCAACATATACTGTAGCATTATGTGGAGCTCATCATATACTGTTTCAAACATTATATGGGACCAATGATTCTGTATGGAGAAATAGATGGGCCTCGTCATGAGATGTAAAAAGTGAGGTATTTTTCATTGTACTATACCGCTATTTCTCTGCCGTATCGGAGCATGATGAGTTGTGGTATGTGTTAAAGGGGCGCTCTTTCGCCCAGGGCACATGAAAACCTGGAGCCAGCCCTCCCCCCTCACAGTTTGTAGCCAAATAACCCCCATTTTTCAGTGCGTAACTTGTATTATGAAGTTAATTAAGGTTGACAAGCTTAAGAAAGAAGAATTGATGCTTTTGGCATTCAAATGGGCACTGTAGGTGTGTTTCCTGTCATCCTCTCACTGCCGACTTTTATTCCCCATTGACTTACATTGGGTTTCGTGTTTCGGGATGACCCCGACTTTTCCCTATAATCGGACGATCTTGCTCGACCCGACTTTTGGAAAAGTCGGGTTTCACGAAACGCGACCCTAAAAAACCAAAAGTCGCTCAACTCTAGCAGTGATTCTAGAGCACTGCCCCCATCCCTTATGGGAAATATGTAAAACATGCAAAACAGAAGCCGTGGAGACACCATCACATGTTTCTCAACGCAAGCAATGACCAGCCAGGTCTTTGTCCGGGAAGGAACAACCACGGGAAGGGCAGTCTCCAATGAAGGAAACCACCTATGCCAAAACATGGTATCCATCCACATACAGCTGTTTCAGGGTATTGCCCCTCATCAGTGTGGAGTAGGAAACTGGCTGGTAGGAGCAATGCCTAGTAAAAAGACTATGAAAAGGAGGATGAATGAACTCATGGAGATCAACATCCGACACTGCGGAGACACCATCACGTGTTTCTCAATGCAGTGATTCTAGAGCACTGCCCCCATCCCTTATGGGAAATATGTAAAACATGCAAAACAGAAGCCGCGGAGACACCATCACATGTTTCTCAACGCAAGCAATGACCAGCCAGGTCTTTGTCCGGGAAGGAACAACCACGGGAAAGGCAGTCTCCAATGAAGGAAACCACCTATACCAAAACATGGTATCCATCCACATACAGCTGTTTCGGGGTATTGCCCCTCATCAGTGTGGAGTAGGAAACTGGCTGGTAGGAGCAATGCCTAGTAAAAAGACTGCTTGCGTTGAAAAACATGTGATGGTGTCTCCGCGGCTTCTGTTTTGCATGTTTTACATATTTCCCATAAGGGATGGGGGCAGTGCTTTAGAATCACTGCGTTGAGAAACACGTGATGGTGTCTCTGCAGTGTCGGATGTTGATCTCCATGAGTTCATTCATCCTCCTTTTCATAGTCTTTTTACTAGGCATTGCTCCTACCAGCGAGTTTCCTACTCCACACTGATGAGGGGCAATACCCCGAAACAGCTGTATGTGGATGGATACCATGTTTTGGCATAGGTGGTTTCCTTCATTGGAGACTGCCCTTCCCGTGGTTGTTCCTTCCTGGACAAAGACCTGGCTGGTCATTGCTTGCGTTGAGAAACATGTGATGGTGTCTCCGCGGCTTCTGTTTTGCAATATGGGATAGATAGATAGATATATCCATAGATATTTCCACCGATATATCTATAGATATTTCCATAGATATATCCATAGATACAGTATATCCATAGATATTTCCATAGATATACAGTATCTATAGATATAATATATCCATATCCATGTTTATTAATGAACAACATGTTTCATTAAAAAAAAAATTAAAAAAAAAAATCGTGTGGGCTCACGTGCTATTTTCTGCGCCAGAGGGGGAAAGACGATGGCCGGGGGCTAATATTTGTAGCCTGGGAAGGGGGGTAATACCCATGGCCCATTCCCAGGCTATGAATATCAGCCCGCAACTGTCTGCATAGCCTTTACTGGCTATTAACCCCTTTACCCCCAAGGGTGGTTTGCACGTTAATGACCGGGCCAATTTTTACAATTCTAACCACTGTCCCTTTATGAGGTAATAACTCTGGAAAGCTTCCATGGATCCCGGTGATTCTGACACTGTTTTCTCATGACATATTGTACTTCATGTTAGTGGTAACATTTCATTCATATAACTTGCGTTTATTTGTGAAAAAACAGAAATTTGGCGAAAATTTTGAAAATTTCGCAATTTTTCAACTTTGAATTTTTATGCCCTTACATCACAGAGATACGGCACACAAAAAACTTAATAAATAACATTTCCCACATGTTTACTTTACATCAGCACAATTTGGGAACCAAAATTTTTTTGTTAGGAAGTTATAAGGGTTAAAAGTTAACCAGCAATTTCTCATTTTTACAACACCATTTTATTTTTAGGGACCACATCACATTTGAAGTCACTTTGAAGGGTCTATATGATAGAAAATACCCCAAAGTGACACCATTCTAAAAACTGCACCCCTCAAGGTGCTCAAAACCACATTCAAGAAGTTTATTAACCCTTCAGGTGCTTCACAAGAATTTTTTGAATGTTTTAAAAAAATGAACATTTAACTTTTTTTTCACAAAAAAATTACTTCAGGTCCAATATTTTTTATTTGACCAAAGGTAACAGGAGAAATTGGACTGCAAAAGTTATTGTGCAATTTGTCCTGAGTATGCTGATACCTGATATGTGGGGGGAACCACTGTTTCGGCACATGGCAGAGCTCAGAAGGGAAGGAGCGCCGTTTGACTTTTTCAAAGCAAAATTGGCTGGAATTCAGATCGGACGCCATTTGACTTTTTTGACTGGAATTGAGATCGGACGCCATGTCATGTTTGGAGAGCCCCTGATGTGCCTAAACTGTAGAAACCCCCCACAAATGACACAATTTTGGAAACTAGACCCCCCCAAGGAACTTATCTAGATATGTGGTGAGAACTTTGAACCCCCAAGGGCTTCACAAAAGTTTATAACGTACAGCCGTAGAATTAAACAAATCATATTTTTTCCAGAAAAATGATCTTTTCATCACCAATTTTTATTTTCCCAAGGGCAACAGTATCCCAAAAGTTATTGTGCAATTTGTCCTGAGTACGCTGATACCCATATGTGGCGGTAAACGGCTATTTGGGCGCATGGCAGAGTTCGAAAGGGAAGCAGCGCCATTTGACTTTTTTGGCTGGAATTGAGATCGGATGCCATGTCGCGTTTGGAAAGCCCCTGATGTGCTAAAACAGTGGAAACCCCCAACAAATGACGCCATTTTGGAAACTAGACCCCCCAAGGAACTTATCTAGATGTGTGGTGAGCACTTTGAACCCCCAAGTGCTTCACAGAAGATTATAACGCCCGGGCATGAAAATAAAAAAATCAGATTTTTTCCACAAACATGATCTTTTAGTCCCCAATTTTTTCCCCAAGGGTAACAGGAGAAATTGGACCCCAAGAGTTGTTGTCCAATTTGTCCTGAGTTCGCTGATACCACATATGTGGGAGAAAACTACTGTATGGGCACATGTCAGGGCTCGGAAGGGAAGTAGTGACGTTTTGGAATGCAGACTTTCATGGAATGGTCTGTGGGTGTCATGTTGCCTTTGGAGAGCCCTTGATGTTCCTAAACTGTGGAAGCCCCCCAGATGTGACCTCATTTTGGAAACTAGACCCCCAAGGAACTTATCTAGATGTGTGGTGAGCACTTTGAACCCCCAAGTGCTTTACAGAAGTTTATAATGTAGAGCCATAAAAATAAAAAAAATCATTTTTTTTTCCACAAAAATCATATTTTTGCCCCCAATTTTTTATTTTCCCAAGGGTAACAGGAGAAATTGGATGCCTAACGTTATTGTCCAATTTGTCCTGAGTACGCTGATATCCCATATGTGGGAGAAAACTACTGTATGGGCACATGTCGGGGCTCGGAAGGGAAGTAGTGACGTTTTGGAATGCAGACTTTGATGGAATGGTCTGCGGGTGTCATGTTGCATTTGGAGAGCCTCTGATGTGCCTAAACTGTTGAAACCCCCCACAAGTGACCCCATTTTGGAAACCAGACCCCCCAAGGAACTTATCTAGATGTGTGGTGAGCACTTTGAACCCCCAAATGCTTCACAGAAGTTTATAACGTAGAGCCATAATAAAAAAAAATCATATCATAGAGTAACAGGAGAAATTGGACCCCAAAAGTTGTTGTCTAATTTGTCCTGAGTATGCTAATACCCCATATGAGGAGGTAAACCAATGTTTGGGCATATGGCAGAGCTTGGAAGGGAAGGAGCACCGTTTGACTTTTTCAACGCAGAATTGGCTGAAATTGAGATCAGATGCCATGTTGCATTTGGAGAGCACCTTATGTGCCTAAACAGTGGAAACCCCCAATTCTAACTCCAACCCTAACCCCAACACACCCTAATCACAGCCCTAACCCTAGCCCTAACCCTAACTCTAACCCTAGCCCTAACCCTAATGAGGAAAATGGAAATAAATACATTTTTTTTAATTTTACTATTTTTCCCTAACTACAGGGGTGATAAAGGGGGTTTGATTTACTATTTATGGCGGGTTTTTATGTTTGGCAGCTGTCATATGCTAAAATACACTTTTTATTGTAAAAATAGTTTTTGCATCACCACATTTTGAGAGCTATAATTTTTCCATATTTTGACCCACCAAGTTATGTGAGATCTTATTTTTTGTGGGACGAGTTGACGTTTTTATTGGTACCATTTTTGGGCATGTGACATTTTTTTATCGCTTTTTATTCCAATTTTTGGGACGCAGAATGAAAAAAACCCAGCATTTCAAGAGTTTCTTTTGGGGGGGTGCATTTACACCATTCCGCGTGTGGTAAAATTGATAAAGCGGTTTTATTCTTCGGGTCTGTACGATTACAGCGATACCTCACTCATTTAAGTCTTTTTTTATGTTTTGGCACTTTTATGAAATGAAAACAATTTTATATAAAAAATCATTATTTTTGCATCGCTTTATTTTGTGAGCTATAACTTTTATATTTTTTTGCTGATGACGCTATGTGGCAGCTCATTTTTTGTGGAACAAGATGACGTTTTCAGCGGTACCATGGTTTTTTATATCCGTCTTTTTGATCGCGTTATTGCACATTTTGCTCGGCGTATGATAATAAAGAATTGTTTTTTGCTTTGTTTTTTATATTTATTTTTAAGGGGTTCACTAAAGGGGCTAACTAGTGGGATAGTTTTATAGGGTGGGTCATTACGGATGCGGCGATACTAAATATGTGTACTTTTATTGTTTTTTTTTTTACTTCCAAAAAATGAATTTATTAGAGAATTTTTTTTACTTTATTTAGGGATTTTTTTATCACTTATTTTTACACTTTTTTTTTACTTTATTTTGTTGTCCTGGGGGGGACAGCACTCTCTCATGTCAGATCACTGATCTAACGCTTTACACAGCGCTGTGTCAAGATCAGCGATCTGACAGGCACTGCACAGGCTTCCTCTGTTGTCTGCTCTCTGCAGGCAGTGAGGAAGCCGCCTCCCTGCAGGCCCCCTGCAGGCCCCTGCGGCAATGTTGGATCCGGGGGCCTGCAGGGAAGGAGACCCTCGGACAGCGAAGCACATCGCACTGCTTCGGGGTTCTCAGGGAAGCACAGAGGGAGCCCCCTCCCTGCCGATGCTTCCCTAATCCCCCGGTACACTGTGTTTGATCGCAGTGTGCCAGGGGTTAATGTGCAGGGGGCGGTCTGTGACTGCCCCTGACACATAGTGCCGGGTGTCAGCTGTGATAATCAGCTGACACCCGGCCGTGACAGTGGCGCCCCCCCGGGAGCGCTGCTGATCGCTTAGACGTACTATCCCATCCCCGGTCATACGGGCCTGGGTAACGTGGTGTTATGAATGAGTCACCGTAGGAGGCAAAAACAGAAATACTAGCTAAGTCCAGAAAACCAGAGAAGTTGGCAGCTATCGGATTGCAGACCCCTGAACCTAACAACAACAACTAGCAGTAGCCGTGGGGGGTTCCTACGGTGCCCTAGACCCCTCGATCACAGCCGGAGAACTACATAGCCTAAAGACAGAAAGGGAAATCTAAACTGCCCCAGAGCAGACCCCAAAGCAATAGGCAGCCCCGAACATATAATGACGGTGAAGCAAGATGAAAAAAACACTCACACAGATAGAAAGATAGGCTGAGCAAAAGATGGGGCCCAAGCTAACTAAATAGGACAGAATAGAAAAGCTGCTGTCTGCAATCCGCCAAAACCCTCTCAAAAACAAGAGCCAACAGACTGATAGGGAAAAAAGCCTTGAATACGCTAGGCTTCAAAAAGACTATATCAGTACTCATGTATTTTCTGAAGACAGTGCAAAAAGGAATTCAGCTCACCCAGCAGGGGAAGGCAGAAATTAGGAAAAACAAGGCAAAACAAAACCAAAACACAAATGCAAAAAACAGAGCAGAAAACTTAGCTTTTGAGGAGCAGGAATCAGACTGGTCTCCTAGAATCCCTCAGAGAAATCACCCGCAAGGCAGAAGGGTGTCAGCTGCCTTATATCCAGTCAGCAATTCCAGTCACCCAGTCGTCATCATTCTGCTCAGGTGCTTTGTATTCAGCCTCACTACCTTCCTTCACCAGAAGAGGGAGTTCATCAGACCTCAATGGCGAAGGGGAAAATGAACTCACAACAGTACCTCCCCGTTGAGGAGGGGTCACCGAACCCTCATCCACGTCACCAGGGCGATCAGGGTGAGCCCGATGAAAGGAACGCACCAATCTTTTGGCATGAATATCAGAGGCAGAGACCCAGGAATTATCCTCCTGACCATAACCCTTCCACTTAACCAAATACTGGAGTCTCCGTCTAGCCAAACGGGAATCCAGTATCTTCTCTACCTCATATTCCATGTTACCTTCAACTAATACAGGGTCCAGAGGTGCCACCCAGGAATAACTGGTTCAACAAACCTCTTCAACAAGGACTTATGAAACACATTATGAATTTTAAATGTGACAGGAAGAGCCAAAAGAAAAGAGACCGGATTAATAATCTCCAAAATCTTGTAAGGTCCAATAAATCTAGGCTTAAACTTAGGAGAAGCCACCTTCATAGCGATATTTTTTGATGATAACCAAACCATATCACCAACCTTAAACTGGGGACCAATGGTCCTATGTCGGTTGGAAAACTGCTGGGCCTTTTCCTGGGAGAGAGATAACTTATCCACCACTTGGTCCCAGATCTGGTGCATTCTCTCCACCACAGTGTCAACACCTGGGCAGGCAGAAGGCTCCACCTGCCCTGAAGAAAATCGAGGATGAAACCCAAAGTTACAAAAAAAAGGTGACATCAAAGTGGCAGAACTAGCTCTATTATTTAAAGCAAATTCGGCCAAGGGCAAAAATGAAACCCAATCATCCTGATCAGCGGAAATAAAACATCTCAAATACGACTCCAAGGTCTGGTTTGTTCTCTCCGTCTGCCCATTGGTCTGAGGGTGAAAAGCAGAGGAGAAGGACAACTGAATTCCCAGCTTGGAACAGAAAGTCCTCCAAAATCTAGACACAAACTGAACTCCTCTGTCAGATACAATGTTCTCAGGAATCCCGTGCAAGCGAACCACCTGTTGCAAAAACAGGGGCACCAACTCAGAGGAAGATGGCAACTTAGGGAATGGTACAAGATGAACCATCTTAGAGAACCTATCACAAATCACCCAAATAACAGTCATTCTCTGAGAGACAGGCATATCAGAGATGAAATCCATTGAAATATGGGTCCATGGCCTCCTGGGAACCGTCAAAGGCATCAACAACCCACTAGAGCGAGAACAATGTTTAGATTGGGAGCAAGTCCCACAGGACTGCACAAAATTCCTGACATCACGAGACAAGGCGGGCCACCAAAAAGACCGACTCACCAGATCTCTAGTACCAAAAATACCTGGATGACCAGCCAATGCAGCGCAATGAACTTCAGACATCACTCTCTTCTTCCACTGGTCAGGAACATACAACTTTCCACTGGGACAACGCTCAGGTTTGTCCTCCTGGAACTCTTCCAGAGCACGTCTCAAATCGGGCGAGATGGCAGAAAGAACTACCCCTTCGCCTAAGATGGTAGCAGGCTTGGTCACCACAGGAGAATCAGCAAAGAAGCTCCTATAGAGGGCGTCTGCCTTGACATTCTTAGTGCCAGGAAGAAAAGAGACCACAAAATCAAAACGTGTAAAAAACAAGGCCCACCTAGCCTGTCTAGGGTTCAAGCGTTTGGCCGACTCCAGGTAAATCAAATTCTTGTGGTCAGTGAGGACCACGACTTGATGTTTAGCTCCCTCCAACCAATGTCTCCACTCCTCAAATGCCCATTTCATGGCTAACAGTTCCCGATTCCCCACATCATAGTTACGTTCAGATGGAGAGAACTTTCGGGAAAAGAAAGCACAGGGATTCATTTTAGATGTTACAGGATCCTTTTGGGACCAAACAGCTCCTGCACCAATCTCAGAAGCGTCCACCTCTACCTGGAACGGGAGTGAGACATCAGGTTGCCGCAAAACCGGGGCAGAAGTGAATCTTCGCTTCAGCTCCTGAAAGGAAGAAACAGCCTCCGGAGACCAATTCAACACATCAGCACCCTTCTTAGTCAGATCAGTCAATGGCTTGGCAATACTAGAAAATTTTGCTATAAATTTCTGATAAAAATTAGCAAAACCCAAAAACTTCTGGAGGGCCTTCAAAGAAGTGGGCTGAACCCAATCATAAATGGCCTGTACCTTGGCCGGGTCCATTTCAATAGTTGACGGAGACAAAATGAATCCCAAAAATGAAATCCTCTGTACCCCAAAAAGGCATTTCGATCCTTTGACATACAGGGAATTCTCCCTCAAGATCCAGAACAGAGTCCGAACATGTTCCACATGAGAATCCCAATCCTTGGAGAAGATCAAAATATCATCCAGATAGATAATCAAAAATGTATCCACAAAGTCTCGGAAAATGTCGTTCATGAAGCACTGGAAGACAGAAAGGGCATTAGTGAGCCCAAAAGGCATCACCAGGTACTCAAAATGTCCCTCCGGAGTATTAAACGCCGTCTTCCATTCATCCCCATGCTTAATGCGGATAAGATTATACGCCCCCCTGAGGTCAAGCTTGGTAAACCAGCAAGCACCTTTAACTCTGGAGAATAGCTCCGAAATCAGGGGTAACGGATACTGAAATTTAACAGTAATTTTGTTGAGGGCACGATAGTCAATACAAGGCCTTAATGAACCATCCTTTTTGGCCACGAAAAAAAACCTGGCACCTAAGGGTGAAGAGGATGGTCTAATATGACCCTTCTCCAACGACTCCTTAACATAGGATCGCATAGCCTCGTGCTCGGGAACAGATAAATTGAAGAGCCGACCCTTGGGAAATTTACACCCCGGGCTCAGTTCAATTGCACAGTCATAACTCCTATGAGGAGGCAAAGACGCACACTCATTCTCACTAAATACATCATAAAAGTCCACCAAATAGTCAGGAACATCATGTGACTGAGGAGAGGTGGAAAAAACCGGAGCCTCACTAAGGGCACACCGACAACCCCAACTCACCACAGACACAGATTTCCAATCCAAAACTGGATTATGAATTTGCAACCAGGGAAACCCCAGAACAATGGTATCATGCAAATTATGCAACACCAAAAATCTGCAATTTTCTTGATGGTCTGGGGCGAACCGCATTACCACCTGGGTCCAAAACTGAGGTTTATTTTTCGCCAAAGGAGTAACATCAATCCCCCTCAAAGGGATAGGCGTCCGCAGAGGTGTCATCGGAAATCCACAACGTTTAGCAAAATCCAAGTCCATTAGGTTCAGGGCTGCTCCCGAATCCACAAAAGCCTTGGTGGAAAATGTGGACAGGGAGCAGATCAGAGTAATTGCCAGAAGAAACTTAGGTTGAACACCACCCACAGAAAACGTGTGTGCAAAACGTTTCTCTCGTTTAGGACAGACAGAAATAATATGCGAGGCATCCCCACAAAAAAAACACAGCTTATTACGCCTTCTGAACTCCTGACGTTGCTCCCTGGACAAAACTCTATCACATTGCATAGGTTCAGACACTTGTTCAACAGGTGGCAACACCTCTCGTGCAGCCCTGCGTTCACGTAAACGCTGATCAACCTGAATGGCTAATGACATAGAATCGTCAAGACCAGAGGGAACAGGAAATCCCACCATAGTATCTTTTACGGCTGCTGACAAACCCTTCTGAAAGAGAGCTGCCAAGGCATTATCATTCCAGGTAGTAATGACTGCCCACTTTCGGAATTTTTGACAGCACAATTCTGCAGAATCTCGACCCTGGCTCAATGCCAACAGGGTCTTTTCAGCCTGATCAATAGCATTAGGTTCGTCATACAACAACCCCAAGGCTTGAAAAAATGCGTTCACATTAGTCAGAATAGGATCATCTGGTTTCAAAGAAAACGCCCAATCCTGGGGATCGCCACGCAGCAAAGAGATGACAATTTTAACCTGCTGTGCGGAGCTCCCTGACGAGTTAGGCTTCAAGGCAAAAAATAATTTACAATTATTTTTGAAATTCAAAAATTTAGACCGATCCCCAAAAAACACATCAGGAGTAGGGATCTTTGGTTCAGCAGCATGTGAATGAGCAAGGTAGGCGGAAATTCCCTGCACTTCCGCAGCGAGCTGCTCCACACGATCAGACAATTGCTTTATCTCCATTGAGAGAAAAAAAATTCCCCCTACGGCCTCAGAGATATAGAGGAAAAAATATACACACCTTTTTTTTTTTTTTTTACAATTCTTTCCTGCTATTGAGTACCCTAGGATCTGCGGTATGGCTGGTGATTCTGTTATGAACGAGTCACCGTAGGAGGCAAAAACAGAAATACTAGCTAAGTCCAGAAAACCAGAGAAGTTGGCAGCTATCGGATTGCAGACCCCTGAACCTATCAACAACAACTAGCAGTAGCCGTGGGGGATTCCTATGGTGCCCTAGACCCCTCGATCACAGCCGGAGAACTACATGGCCTAAAGTCAGAAAGGGAAATCTAAACTGCCCCAGAGCAGACCCCAAAGCAATAGGCAGCCCCCAACATATAATGACGGTGAAGCAAGAAGAAAAAACACTAACACAGATAGAAAGATAGACTGAGCAAATGATGGGGCCCAAGCTAACTAGATAGGACAGGATAGAAAAGCAGCTGTCTGCAATCCGCCAAAAACCCTATCAAAACAAGAGCCAACAGACTGACAGGGAAAAAGGCCCTGAAGACGCTAGGCTTCAAAAAGACTATGTCAGTACTCAGGTATTTTCTGAAGGCAGAGCAAAAAGACACAAAGGAATTCAGCTCACCCCAGCAGGGAATGGCAGAATCCAGAAAAGCAAGGCAAAATAAAACCAAAACACAAATGCAAAAAGCAAGGCAGAAAACTTAGCTTTTGAGGAGCAGGAATCAGACTGGTCTCCTAGAATCCCTCAGAGAAATCACCAGCGAGGCAGAAGGGCGTCGGCTGCCTTATATCCAGTCAGCAATTCCCGTCACCCAGTCATCCTCTACCAGCTCAGGTGTTTGGTAATTAGCCTCACTACCTTCCTTCACCAGAAGAGGGAGTTCATCAGACCTCAATGGTGAAGGGCAAAATGAACTCATAACAGCAGTGTATCATAAACTCAGCCATGCGTGCAAGACTGCTAACAGTCAATACTTCCGTGTCCTCACCAAGAGGACGACTGACCATGCTCTCCTTCTACTCTTTGTCCTCAGGCCTCCAACACTTAGAACTAACCTCAGTAATAACATTATACAAATATCATTGTAAATACCTTCTTGTAAATACACCCCTGAATTTTTTATCTTTCCCACTTCATTCTAGATTGTAAGTTGTCACGAGCAGGATTGTTTTGTTTTGGTTTAATTATTGTTATCGTTGTTACTTAGTGTAGATTGTAAGCTGTCATCAGCAAGGTAGTTTTGTTTTGGTTTATTATTGGATATGTTTTTGCTCTATAATAACGCTCAATCTTCAAATTAGGACTAAGATAAGCAGGATGGAGATGTTAATTATGGTGTCATTGACGCTCACTCTCTTTGTGGATTCGTCAAAGTTTTGGAGTATGTTACATATGTCAGACATCCATGTCCATTCCTCACATGTTATGTGTGAAGACAGAACTGAATACCGACAACCTTGTTGATGCTGGTAGACTATTCAACAACTGCCCTCTTCTGCTCACAAATCCTTTCCAACATCTGCAGTGTAGAGTTCCAAGGCCTTGGGGCATCACACACCAGTCGTTGAACCAGAAGAAGCTGCAAGCGCTGCTGTATTGTAATGGGTTCAAATGGATTGTAATGAATAAGAAAGAGCTCACACAAGATTTGAATTTACTAAATTGATTTATTTAATAAATGATAAGATTAAATAATAAACAGTATAAACAATAAATAAAACAAGCATTACATGCATTGTGTTGAAACCATTAAAAATAACTTATACAGCTGCTGAATCACGGGGAAGGGCGGATGAAGCTGAAGCTGACTTTCTAAAATGGGTATTTCGAGCGTTGCACTTTTCCGAGCAGATCTGCCAGCTCCGTGTCGCTTTTCAAAAAACGTTGACCAATTTGGTTAAGCGCATGAGCCAGGCATGACACTTGTGTGAGCTCGCCTCGACACAGAGCAGCCACCAGGTTCCAGCCATTGTCACACACAACCATGCCTGGCTGTGGGTTCAACCGTCTCAGCCACCGATCTGCCTGCTCTTTCAGAGCTGTCCACAACTCTTCAGCATTTTGGGTTTTGTCACAGAAGCATATTAGCTTCAGCACAGCCTGTTCCCACTTTCATTTGGCAGTGCTGCAGTGCTTTCAGCTTGTGACTGATTTGCTACCTTTTGTAGCTAGAGGCTAAAGAAGAGGCGAAGGAGGAGGAGGAGGTGCAGGAGGTGTAGACTGTGGGGGCAACCCAGATTGACGTAGGGGCCACAATACTCGGGGTTTGGGAGGATGTGCACCATACCAAGGTTGGAGTGGGTCCCGACTTCCACTATATTAACCCATTTGCCCTTACAAACTTGTCCAAGTGTTTGTGGTTAGGTGGACTTTCCAAGTAACAGCGTTGTGGAGGGCATGGGTAATGTTGTGGGACATGTGCCTTTGTAATGCCGGGATGGCACACGGGGACAAATATTCCCGCATGTTCGTGCCCTCGGGGTGATACTCGACTCTACGCTCTCTTTCAAGCTAAGATCCAAGCCCTTGCCTCCGCCTGCCCATTACAACTCAAAAGCATTTCCTGGATCTGTACATTCCAAGAAAATTAAAAAATGTTTGTGCACGCCCTCATGATCGCCCGCCTTGACTATTGCAACCTTATACTCTCTAGCCTCCCCTCTAGCACTCTTGCACCACTCAAATCTATCCAAAACTCTGCTGCCAGAGTTATCCAACTGTCCCTCCAATATTCCCCAGCCTCTCCTCTCTGCCTAAATATGACAAACAAAGCATTCCACAACCCGTCTCCTCCATACATCTGTGACATGGTCTCCCAATGTCTGACTGGGACATGACTTCTACGCAAACCCAGTGTGCCATCAGCAAGATGTACCATCCCTGCCCACAAGCACTTGTCCACGAGTCCGTGGTTAGGTGCACTTTCCCTGTAACAGCATTGTTGATGGCCCGGGTAATGTGGGACACGTGCTTGCTTGTCTAATGTCGGGACGGCATACCTGGAGAAATAGTGGTGGGTGTGACCCAGTACCTTATTACTGTCACTGCCATCAGGTTGCGGAAAGCGTCCATCTCCCACGTGCCTAGTATGCAACATTTAGAGCGCAAGCAGATGAGAAATTTGTGAATTTAGTACCATGGCATGTGGGCTGTTGGCTGCGTCTTTCCGCTTACGTCCAATGACTGGGGTATGGACAACTGAAGGCTGCGCTGGGACAAAGACGTGGACGTGCTTGATGATGGTGCTATTTGACTGTGGTCAATGGCAGGTGCAGGGCAGGAGGCATCTTTGCATGCACTGTGGACAGGGGATTGGCTTACATGCACAAGAGTGGAAGAAGCAGTGGTATCACCCACAGACACTGTTCATGGAGCCTGGTGTTCAACCAACAAAGTCGGGTGCTTTGCTGCCATGTGCCTGATCATGCTGGTGGTAACATAACATACATAGTAACATAGTTTTGAAGGCTGAAGGAAGACCTTATGTCCATCTAGTTCAGCCTATTTTTAGTGCAGCTGTTCTGCATTGTTGATCCTGGGGAAGGCAAAAAACCCACAGAGTAGAAGCCAATTTTCTCCATAGGGAAAAAAATTCCTTCCCCTAAGCTGGGTCAACCATCTACCTATAATATTATGTTAGTCGTAACCTTCTATACTGTTACTCACAAGAAAAGCATCCATTCCTTTCTTAAATTCATTCAGTGAGTTGGCCATCATCACTTCCTCAGGAAGAGAATTCCAGAGCCTCACTGCTCTTACCATGAAGAACCCTCTTCTATGCTGGTGCAGAAATTGTCTTTCCTCCAAACGAAGAGAATTCCCCCCTTGTTCTTGTCATAGTCCTTGGTACAAACAGTTCATTGGAGAGATCTCTGTATTGTCCTCTGATATACTTGTACATATATATTAGGTCTCCCCTAAGTCTTCTCTTTTCTAGAGTAAATAGACCTAATTTTGATATCCTTTCTAGGTACTGTAGTGAACCAACTCCATTTATCATTTTAGTAGCCCGCCTTTGAACCCTTTCAGGTTCAGTAATGTCTTTCTTGAGCACCGGCGTCCAAAATTGCACACAATACTCCAAGTGTGGTCTGACGAGTGATTTGTACAGAGGGAGAATTATGCTTTCATCTCGTGTCCCCAGACCTCTTCTAATGCATCCCATGACCCTATTTGCTTTGGTGGCAGCTGCCTGACACTGGGCACTCCAATTTAGCTTCTTATTGACTAAGATGCCTAAGTCTTTTTCCATGTCTGATTTCCCCAGCAGTTTCCCATTTAGTAAGTAATTGTAGCATCTGTTTCTCCTTCCCATGTGCATAACCTTACACTTATCTGTGTTAAACCTCATTTGCCATTTTTCAGCCCAATTCTCCAATTTACTCAAATCTGTCTGTAGTTGCAAACTGTCCTCCTTTGTGTTAACTACCTTACATAGTTTTCTATCATCTGCAAATACTGATATTTTACTGTGTAAGCCATCCACTAGATCATTAATAAATATATTAAATAGTAGGGGGCCCAATACACAACCCTGTGGTACCCCACTAGTAACCCTGGCCCAATCTGAGTATGCACCATTAATAACCACTCTTTGTTTTCTATCACTAAGCCAGCTACCTACCCATCTACACACATTTTCTCCTAGCCCAAGCTTTCTCATCTTACTTACCAATCTTTTATGTGGGACAGTGTCAAATGCTTTAGAGAAGTCGAGATAAATGACATCCAATGATTCTCCTTGGTCCATTTGAGAGCTTACATCCTCATAGAAGCTGATAAGGTTAGTTTGACAGGAGTGATCCTTCATAAATCCATGCTGATATGGAGTTAAACATTTATTAACATTGAGATATTCCATAATGGTTTCCCTGGTGGTAAGGCTGGTAGTTTTACTACCCCTGCTGATGCGCCATGACCTGTGTTGCAAATGTCCTTTTTGGGGTTATCAGCAGAGTCTTTAAAAAACACAATACTGGTAGGGGGACATTCATTGACTCCGTCTCCCACACCACCTCCTCACCTCGACACCTGTCTTTCTGAGTCCCCCATGGCTCTGTTCCAGGACCCCTACTCTTCTCCATCTACACCTTCGGTCTGAGACAGCTAATGTAATTGACGGTTTGCAATATCATCACTACGCCGATGATACACAGATCTACCTATCTGTACCTGACATCACCTCCTTACTGGCCAAAATCACACATCTTCCCGCTATTTCATCCTTCTTTTCTGCTCACTTTCAAAAAGTGGACATGGACAAATCAGAATACATCATCTTTCAAGCATCTCACGCTGAGTACACCTGAAAGCTGTGTATGCCTCATTTGGAACCACTTTAGTAAGAGGTAAACTTTGCCCTAGAGAAAATGGATTTCCAGACATTCACTACCTTTTTTGCACATTTTTTGCAGCTGTGATCTTCATCTTATTGGTGTGGATGTGGTACATTTCTAAGTCGTCATCAATACCATCATTGTCCGTATGTCGTAAAGAGGAAATCGGGTATTTCCAAGGGTTGTGGTTATGCACATTTTGTGCCATTCCTTTAACAGTGTTTGTTACACTAGGAAAATTAATAAAGACTGGAACATTAGGATAATATTGGTAATATGTATGGGTGAAGATGAAGAAGCTCGCACCATGGGTGTGTTTTTTAAAGTTACGGATGGTGCACTCCTCTTTAAACTTAGTGTTTCACGGGCATCCATCAGTTTGTTTGGTTTTCCTCCAACACTGATCTGCTTTCTCTAATTCAGAATCTCATGAACATGTTGCACTTTGCCCTTTATACAGACACATGTGTCTTTGGCAACATATTTTGGATGGGCATTTCTTAGGCCGAGTCTCACATGCGCATCTTTTACACCAATCTTCAAACGGGCATGAAACTGATTCTGGTAACTGATGGTGGCTAAACGACAAATTATTGTTGGCTGTATCCTGGATCTCATACCTCCCATAGCCACTTCTGTTATTAATCATTCACTTTCCCATTCCTGTCATCACCATGCCCCTTTTCCAGATTACTTCATATAACGATTCGTCCGCCATATTTTCACTAAAAACATGCACCTTCCCAGCAGCAACTGTGTATGAAACCAAGTAACAGTTTTGCAAGGTGTTTATAATGCCCTTTAAAAAAAAAAGGTACACACTATGTTGATATCTACCCCATAGGGGAAAATGTTTGCCAGCCAACACACTTAGTGTATGGGCATTACAAGTCTAGGAGACCCGCTCCTTCAAATTGGGCATAGCTTTTAATCAGGCCTTCCTCCACGTCTCCTCATCCGCTGCCACTAGATCAACAGTGTTAACATGTTCCGTGCTGCTACAGCCAGTGTCAAAATCATAACAAGGGTGGGTGTTTTTGCTGGGCGTTAAAAACATGTTATGGAAAAGGTTGAGGTGTACCCCACAGGGGAAAATGTTGGCCAGCTAACACACTTAGGGTATGGGTATTACAAGTCTAGGAGACCTGCTCCTTTTTAATGGGACATTTTTTGCTAAGAGGTCCTCCTCCATGTTTCTTCCAAGGGGGGATTTGGGTTATTGGGGTGCATATGACTTGGTAGCAGGGCAGGCCTTGCAGTCAATGCATAAGAAAACAGAATGGGAGTACAAAATGAATAATGTGAAGTGGATTTTCCTGTGCGTCAATGCATAAGAAAACAGAATGGGAGTACAAAATGAATAATATGAAGTGGATTTTCCTGGGCCCATCCAGTATCTGAGTTCTAAGGCATATTGGGGTGCATATGACTTGGTAGCAGGGCAGGCCTTGCATTCAATGCAACATTTTTTATGGAAGCCCTCCTGGACATCTCGTGAAAGGAGTATTGGGGTGCGTCGTAATTCTTGGCAGCCCATCCACTCACTGCATAGGCTATAACAATTTAGGCGACCCACTGTTTAATAATGGTCCTTTAAGCAGATTAATGCTGCCTGATGCCCCTGTAAAAATAGGCTCTGTGACTATAAGAGTCCCTCCTTCATAAATGAAACAAGATGTGTCTGCTTATGTGTCACACACCACATGGCCAGCTAGAGTTGTTAAATGTTACAATGACATTTCCCAGTGAATGCATTTGTTTTGGTTGAAAGCAATGTTAAAGTTGAAAAACGCTTCAAAAACACTGCATCTGAACATAGCCCAAGTGGTGGAATAACATTTTGATCTGGGGTTAATTATTTTGCCTTATATGCAAGTCATTAACCTGGAAAGGATGTACCTTCATATTTCCCAGCAAAATCCATTTTGGTATGTTTTTTAGTGCACCGGTAAAAATGTCATGAAACTGAAAACATTGTTTAAAGCTGTGAACTAGGAGTCAGGAATGCTTTCAGGGGCAATCCCCATGATGTCCCCATGTCATTTCAGCAGTGTTTCCATCATTTTCAGATGCTTTAAGACCTTAAAAGGACCCCCGGGGGGGATCGCGGTAAAAATGCTCGGGTCTCCCATAGACTTACATTGGGCTCGTTGGCCTGTCCGAGTACACGAGTATTCCAATTTGCTCGACCCAAGCAACGAGCACCCGAGCATTTTAGTGCTCGTCCATCACTAGTTCCAATGTGTGGGGACATCACACACCAGTCCATGAGCCGGAAGCTGTAAACGCTGCTGAAGCACGGCAAGGGCGGCAGAAGCTGTAGCTGACTTTCTAAAATGGGCACACAGGTGGCATACTTTCACAAGCAGATCCAGCAGCTCCGGGTAGGTTTTGAGAAACTGCTAAACCACAAGGTTATGCACATGGGCCAGGCATGGAACATGTGTGAGCTTGCCTCACCTCAGAACCGCCACCAGGTTCCGGCCATTGTCACACATGACCATGCCTGGCTGTAGGTTCTGCGGTGTCAGCCAGAGATCTGCCTATGCTTCCAGAGCTGTCCACAATTCTTCAGTATTGTGTGGTTTGTCACCTAAGCATATTATCTTCAGCACAGCCTGTTGCCGCTTGGCTGATGTAGTGCTGCAATGCTTCCATCTTGTGACTGATGTGGTCATTTTGGAGATGGAGGCTGAAGAGGAGGAGGAGGATGAACTGCAAGAGCTGTAGACTGTGGGGAGCAACCCTGATTAACGTAGGGCCCGAAATGTTCACCGTCGGGAGGACGTGTTCCATCCCAAGGTCCGACTGGGTCCCGACTTCCACTATGTTAACCCTGTGTGCCTTCAGCGAGATGTACCGTCCCTGCCCACAAGCACTTGTCCACATGTCCGTAGTTAGGTGGACTTTCCCAGTAACTGCATTGTTGAGGGCATGGCTAATGTTGTGGGACACATGCTTATGTAATACGGGGACAGTACATCGGGAGAAATAGTCGTGGCAGGGGACTGAGTACCGAGGGACGGCTGCCATCAGGTTGCAGAAAGTTTCTGTCTCCACGAGTCTAAAATGTAACATTTTGAGTGCAAGCAGTCACAAAATGTGGGAATTTAGTAGTGTGGCCTGTGGGACTGAGGTATGGACAACTGAACACTGCGCTGGAACAAGGACGTGGACGTGTTTGCTGATAGTGCTAATTGAGTGTGTGCAATGACAGGTGCAGGGCAGGAGGCATCTTTGCATGCACCTTGGACAGGGGATTGGCTTGCATGCACAACAGCGAAAGAAGCAGTGGTGTCACCCACAGACACTGTTCCTGGACCCTTGGGTTTGGCCCAAAAAGTCAGGTGCTTTGCTGCCATGTGCCTGATCATGCTGGTGGTGGTGAGGCTGGTAGTTTTGCTACCCCTGCTGATGCTGGCTTGGCAGGTGGTGCAAATGGCCTTTTTGGCAGCGTCTTTAAAAAACAGCCAGACTCAGGAAGACCTAACAGTTGTACTGACAACTTCCGTCGCGTTGGTGTTATGTGGAACGGTTGCCACACTGCTTCTTCCTGCCTGTTTGAGTGCTAAGCCTCCCTCCCCCTGTGTGCAGCTGTCCTTGCTCTGCATGTCCTCCTGCCAGGTTGGGTCAGTTACTATATTATCCACCCCACCACCTCGTCTTCCACTTCCGTACCCTGGTCCTCCTCCTAACTGTCTGGCTATTGTGTCTCATCATCGTCCACCTCCTGTGACACTTTCCCACAGTCGCCTTTGTGTGACCATGGCTGCTCAAATATTTGGACATCACTACATGTGATATCCTCTTGCCCCACTTCAAGTGGACAGGGCAAGAGGCCTGAATCTATAAATGGAAAAGTGAACAGCTCTTCGGAGTGTCCAGAATGGTGGGAAGAAGGAGGATCAGGGTGAGGAATATGAGGTCCAGACTCATGGCTACTCAGACTTGACCGTGTGGAAGACAGGGTGGTGATGGTGGCAAAGTGACTGGAAGCATTATCCACTATCCAACCAACAACCTTTAGACACTGCTCTGGTTTCAATAGTGGTCTGCTGCGGTCCTCTAGTAATTAGGACAGGAAGGTCGGGCGAGAAGATGTGGGTGTTTCAGCTTGCTCACGGCCTTGGCCTCTGCATGAACCATCACCAACACCATCACGTCCAGTTCCCCATCACTTGCCACGCGTCTTGCCCATTTTAAATGGAGGACAATATTTTCCACTTTCACTACAAATGGCTGAATTTGGAGCAAACTTATATGTGATCCGTGTGATGGAAAACCACAGTTTTAAATAGCTGGCATGTACTGTAGGCAAACTAGTGTCAATAACTTTGCTAACACACTGCAACAAAATTTAAGTGGAGGCCAGAAATGGCAGTATTTGGAGCGCACTTATATGTGAACCGTGTGATGAACAAACCACAGTTTTAAATGGATTTTTAGCGCTGTAATAAGGATCTGGCTATTTTCTGCAGTGCCAACAAGCAAATGCAGCAGAAAAACTGTGTTCTCTGGATTGCTTTTTAAGCAAATAGTCAGGATTAAGATCCAAAAAAAAAATTTTTCCTGGCCCCTGGGCTATGTCTAGAAATATCTCTAAAAGCAGCAGCATCAGACAGAACTGGAATGGATCTGTGGCGCCCCTGAGGGTTCAGTCACCACAGAGGTGTTACACCTCCTCCTGAGGTGTGGTACCCCACCATTCAGGTATGGTGGAGACCCCTGACCACGCTACAACACCTGCATCCCACACAACACAGTATTGTAGCAAAGCACCCTTTGGTGGCTCCCTGCTTGGAACACGAAGCGTGCTGGGAGGTGGGTGGAGTTTAGTTTGCACTAAAGAGCGGGAAGAGGATAGGATATAGGGAGTTAGTCACAGGAGTCTGACGAGGTCGGACCTGTGTAAGGAGATCCCCTGAGAGGGATGAAGGAGGGAAAGTGCTACAGCTGACCTCAGTGATATGGGTCTGCTGGCACAGGAAAGGGACACTGAAAGAAAGACTGACTCTCCATAAGAAGGAAAGGATTAGTATGGAACGTGAGGAGAGGAAGAGAACAGAGGATTGAGGGTTAGAGGAGAACCCCTCTCAAGATCTAGGCGCAAGGCCGGGGTCCGGTCCCCGAGGTTGTTTGGATACTTATGGTCCCGCAACAGACACCGCAGGAATAGAAGTTTGTCATCACTTTATTCCCACACAAGACTTGGGGACACAACAGCAACATTATAGAGAGCCGGGACTTAGAAGCAGAGAGTCCCCGAAGCAGGCTATAGCTGTCTGCCGTACAAGTGGAGTTCATAGGAACATCGGACAGGAGGAACTCCAGTGTAACTCAGTACTAGGAGTACTTCACTTAAAGGCGCTAAGAGGGAGACTTTCAGAAAAGGCACATAAGTCGGACGAGTGTTGGAAAGGTGTGCTTCATCTTGCCTTGGGGTTGGCTGGGCTCCTGACCCGGAGGACACGGCACCGATGCGGGCTCTTGAGCCACCACAGACTGTGAGTAAAGCTTTGGAACTACATGCCCTGGTGTCCTCCGCTTATTCCTGCGTCAACCTGCCCAGCACTGCTACATCCCTTGCGCCCGACACTACACCATCTAAGTGTCGCTACATCATCTCTGCCCTGGGACTACAGCCCTGCCTGTGGTGGGCTATACCATCACTGCTGCACCACACCATCTGTCCCAGAGGAACTGTCTGCAGCGTCGGCTTAACATCTACATTGCCGAACACCACAGGTGGCATCACAACTTACACATTCACACTGAACATTTACAATGGGCGCCCAGGGCCACGGACCAGGTCACTGCTACTGTGACACTTCCCTGTGAAATACCGGCCCAGTACCGAGTACCCCACAGCCCTGGGTGTGGGGCGTTCCATTTTCTCTTGCTATATGCACTTCAATCTGACACACACACTGTCTGCCTGCCTAATACTGATATCTATGCAGCTGGATTAGTCGTCAGGAATGTTAGTTGAGATGGATATGAGTGTAATATATTGTGGTATACCTACACAAAATCTCTCCCTAGCTCAGCAGCACCTCTCCCTACACTGCCTGATTCCGGAGTAGACTGTGATGAGCATGGGGATGCCAGTTCTGATATCGACCTGATGACGCTGATGACGCTGTGCGGCCAGTCAATCACTGTAATGCCACAACCAACATGTCTGCGGCATTACAGTGTGTGTCAGACAATCCCTGCATGTTCATTGGCTCTCTAAGGAACACCAAACATGCAGGGAGGGGATTCGAGCTCCCGCCGAGCAACCCCGGAAATACTCGGTGAGCTCCGAGCATCTCGAACAGTGAGATGCTCGTACGAGTACTGAGTAGTGGTGAGCATACTCGCTCATCACTAATCGAATTGCATTCATCTGATTTCATTACAAGTGGGAATGAGCCCTTAGTTAGATGTTAGTGGTCCTAAAGTGATAGGATCTATCAGCTTGGAATACCCCTTCATTTTGCAGGAATGGGTAATAAAAAAAAATGTTATATTGTGTTATTGCACAGGCTGTTATTATGGTGATACCAAATATATATTAGTTGGTGCCTTGTGAATATTTTAGTGATTTTCCTTTTTAATATTCTTTTAATGGCACTTGCAAAATCTATGTGGTGCAACACATTATAATTTATAGATAATTGCCAATAATGGGAGGCAACTTAAGTGCAGATCAAAGGAAAGTAAACATGTGATGTTTTTATTGCTATAGTTTTGGCAAAATTTCAGCAAACAGAACTTATTGGTTTTGTCTTACTGTGCTCAAAGCCACACCTAGCATTTAGTCTGCTCACCTTCTACAACCGCTGATTAGCTGCTGCTTCCAAGCAGCTCCACTTGTAGTCAGAAACACAGCAGCAAAAATAGAACCTGTGGTCACTTCTGCCGAAGGCTGAATAACAGAAGAACTGTATGTAATAACCGCAGTCTGTTACCTAAGTGGAGATGCATTGCAGATTCAGACATGGTTCATATTGGAAATTCAGTTAACACCAAATATCTTTCCATCATCTTTTGCTTAAAGGGGTTGTTCACCTTTAGGGACATTCTTTTTCTTACTTAAATGCATGCAAAAGAGGCTAAAACTCATTTTTGCAATTGGGTTTCATTAAATATTTTGCACTGTTTGCCTCCTATAGCAGAATTAGGTAACGCAATCTGCCAAATTATCTTTAACAGATGTGTTGGGGACATGATTTTGTGGCACTTACTATTAGGCTGAGTTCACTCGTCGCGGTGATAATAAGCATCCCATGCAATCCTATGGGATTCCGCAATGCTGTGCTAATGCTGCGGTTTTTTCCACGGTGGAATCGCTTTGCGGTAAAAAACGCAGCATGCTCATTAATTTAGCAGAATCGCGGAGATTCCACCCACATAGGAATGCATTGTTCTGCTTACTTTCCGCATGTGGCTGTGCCCACCATGCGAAAAGTAAGCAGAACATTTGCGGATGGTACCCACGGTCCGGAGGAGAGGAGACTGTCCTCCGGGCTGTGGGTACCATATCCCTGTAAAAAATAGAATTAAAAAAAAAAATATTGTTATTCTCTCCTTCCAGCGTCCCGCGCAGCCTTCCCACCTCTCTCCACGCTCCCGGTCCCAGTAATCCTTTGCGAGAATGACCGCGATGACGTCGCGATCTGGCGGGAGCGCGACGCGGTCATTCGCGCAAAGAATTACTGGGACCGGGAGCGTGGAGAGAGGCGGGAAGGCTGCGTGGGACGCCGGAAGGTGAGAATAACAATATTTTTTATTTTTTTTTTACATCCTATCTTTTACTACTGATGCTGCATAGGCAGCATCAGTAGTAAAAAGTTGGTCACACTCGCCAAACACTATGTTTGACGAGTGTGACCAACCTGTCAATCAGTTCTCCAAGCGATGCTCCAGATCGCTTGGAAAACCCTAGCATTCTGCAAGCTAATTACGCTTGCAAATCGCTAGTTTTTCCGCTGGAAAATCACGGGAATTTAAAATGAGATTTTCCCGCGGAATGGAATTCCGGAATTCTCACGGTAACTTCCGCGAGAGTTCCGCTACGTGTGAACGTAGCCTTATAAGGGGTGGTGCAGCTGCATTGGGGCCCGAGGTGGAAGGGGGCCCCTGCAGGGGGGTAATACTGAGGACAATTTGGCCTGTTACTCTGAGCCCCCGGCTCCAGGGGGCCAATGGCAAGCTTTCCCTCATCATATGCGGCGGGCAAGGAGCGATTCTGCAGCTCCGCTATCTTTAGAAGAAAACTGCAGCAGAGCTGCAGGTTTCCATCCTCTGCTATCTACCCAGTGCAAGGATGAGAGGAAAGGACAATGATGGAATGTGTGGGAGAGGACAATGATGAATGTGGGTGAGAAGACAATAATGGGATGTGGGGAGAGGACAATCTTGGGTTGTGGGGGAGAGTGTAAGGGAGGGACAGGACTGTAGTTGTGACCTGAATAACCGCAATATCTATGTCCAGTCCTTCCCCAACAGAAAACTGTACTCTTCTCTCCAGCATACCTGTATCTCCCGATTCAGCTTCCTCTGGGCACTTCCCAGGTGATGACGATCCCTCTTTCAGGTGATCCCCAGCAATGGAGACACAGTCCAAGTTAACTTTAACACTTTCATTACTGAGTACTTCACACGTTACATCCACAGTTGGTACATT